>NC_086451.1:285854500-286454500 GCF_028390025.1 Pseudophryne corroboree
AGAAGGGAAATCGCCTCAACCATTGTCAAGATCGCTGGTTATACTAAAGTTTACCTGGTACATATCAGAACAATGTGTTCCTGGCCAATGTGTTGACCAACAGGTTGACATTTCGTACCGTGCATACACACTGCACAATACAGCGGTACGACGGGATGATGTAACATGATATGCTGTATTCTGCAACATGGCATTGTTAACTGTATCTTCTGATTGACCACGGCCAACCAGAAGATATTGTTAACGTCCCGCAGGAGCCCCAGGGGTACACATGGCACAATATTCATGATTTGTTGTTCTGGGCTGGGCTGGGTTGTAATGTGCACCCAGCCTTAGACAGCCAGCACACTCAGCATGGGAAATCTACAATCTTAGGCTGGGTACACATTAGGACGACAGGCAATCGGGCCGAGAGTCGGGATGTTTTTTTCCTTCATCTCAGACCAACCCAGAGTGCCTGTACACACTGTCTGATGTAGTGAACGACAAAAAGATCTCTTGTTCCGTCATTCACTACACTGCACTGGGTTGCACACGATATCTGATGGTTGGCCATGCAACATGGCCAACCAGAAGATGTTGTGTGCGACCCATGGAAGCGTGCAATTGGGCATACACACTAGATATATGCAATTTATCGTTCCAAGTGTGTACCCAGCTTACGGAAGGATTTCCCTGGTGGAATTGTCCAAATACAATGGTAAAGAATTCAAACAAAAAGGATGTCAGTCCCCTTTAAAAGCGCTTCTTTCAGCTTGCAGCTGTGTTACTTTATATATAGCAGATCAGCCTCAGAACTGCTTGGACACAATTTTTGAATAACAGAAATCAATAAAGTCTTTCACAGCGCTGCTCTTATAATCAGTCTCTAAGGGATACCACAGCTTAAAAATAAAATAAAATAAGAATAAATCGTTCATATGTCTTATCCACTGTCAATGGACAAAAGACTCTAAAAAACTTCACAGTATTGTCCTTATACTGCCACTCCAGTATATACCACAATATTTATGCAAAGGACAGTCTATTATGTATTTCGCTCCAAAAATGAATTTTTCAATGCAGATGTCAGGAAAGTTAAAAAAACACACACTTTATTTTAAAAAAATCCACTTTTAAAACCGGATTCGTACTTTGCAAAATCCACTGCATAAAAAATATCTTCCTTCTTATATACAGCAGTATTCAGTGAACATTCGGTCTAGCAGTAGGGTTCTGGGATAGATGGATATTCCCAGGTGGGAGCTCACCAGGTCCGCTGGACGCTGATCTCTTTAGCGGGGGCTCTCTACTCGGGAATTGCGTTACCCGTGAAACACTGCCGTTCCCTCCGCTGGCTGTCCTCCGGCTGTGAACCTCCTGGCGCTGCTTGAAAAAGAACCAATCAGAACTTCGGCTTCTCTCAGCTTCTGCTTTATTATGGGAGTGACCGAGCCCAGCAAATGGCCGCAGCTCCAAAACTTACAATACGCACAGGAAACTACAGCTGACCTGGTATACAACAAAATGGCCGGATTTTTTAAAATAAAGTGTGTGTTTTTTTAACTTTCCTGACATCTGCATTGAAAAATTCATTTGAACGATTTATTCTTATTTTATTTTTAAGCTGTGGTATCCCTTAGAGACTGATTATAAGAGCAGCGCTGTGAATGGTAAAGAATGCTTTCAGCTTATAACTATTCACTCACGCTAAAACAGGATCACACATCAGATTGACATAGTATTGATAGATATTTTTTTGATACTTTGTTAAGATTTGTAAGACTTGCTTTACAGCATTTCCTGTTGACCATTTAAATTTTTACTGAAGCAGCACTTGCTGTGGTTTCTCTGTGGAACTAAATATGATGTTATGTGATAGTAATATGAGATTATGTAATCCGTTGCTGAAACTCTTACTAATGGTCCGTATAACTACCTTTCCTGGTACTTATTTGTTCTGCTTTGCATGACACATGTTTAGAGCTTTTCATTCTGAATTCTATGCTAATAACAATGTCTTGTTACATTCCATGACTTTGTGTACAGTGTTCACATTGTATGGTCTGCACCATCTCAACCCTACTAAGAAGCTGTATTGATTTAGCTGCCAAGATTCTGGCAGGATAGACTAACATGAATATCGCATTGATCGCCGTCTGCTTTATATAAAGGTGCAGAATTTTTAAATTATATACAAATATTTCAAAATCCATTGAGGAAATATGAAAGACTTGTGCATCCCATTAGTGATGCTGTCACACTCAGCTGAGGCAGGCATTTGGTTCGCTCTATCGATACTCGGGAAGTAATGACATCACTGAGGTAACAGTCATTTCTTAAATATTGGTTCGGCCAAAAACGGCTGCTTCTACAGTGTGTCTGGTAACAAACACGTTTTTAGGGCCAAAAGTAATAGCCTGCAGGTTGTGGAAAGTGCAGAGATTTCAGTGATTTAGCCATAAGATTTCAGGCAGTAATTTTCTATTTTTAAGAAAAAAACAACATGATTTTGCCTTAAAGAAAATGGCTGCTTTCAATCTTGTGGCAAAATTGCTAAAATCTGGGAACTTTACACAACCACAGGCTTTTACATTTCATCCTTAGTATATCATGGTGTTGCCAACAGTTCCTATTTTCCTGGTACAGCCCCAGATTTTGTTCTTGGTCTTTTCTTTCTTAATTTTGAACCAACCGCATAATAAAATTTCCAACTTTTGCATGCTGGATGCCGTTCTTATATTGATTGAGGAGGTACAGTATATATAAAACGCTAACAAATATATAATAATTGCATAAGCAAGAAGTGCTGGGATTGTAGGACCAATTTAAAATATTGTCAGTTATATGTTGGATTCCATAAATTAATTTTGAGATTTATTAGTGGATTTTTAGTCACTTAAGAACTTGTAAAATCTAAATCGTAACTGCCATCTGCCATATCATTCTGTATTTTTGTTTCCTTTTGAATAAGAGTCACATTCATGGACTATCAAATAATCCGCTGTTTTAAATAGTGGTAAATTAATAACACGCTCTAAATTTAATCTGAGGCTTTTGTGTATTATGTAGCCACCCCAAATGTCTGAAGGGACTAAATGTTTACCCAGTCTGAGGGTGCAGACAGGTTTTCCTATATCCTGTGATTTGAACATTTTAAAAATGAATGTTTTCATATGTCCTGTAAGGACAATTGTATTTTAGTGACGCTTCATCAATTGTGCCTCTGTAAATATCAGGATCCTAGCGAGTGTCACAGAAATGTAATGCTTTCAGAAAATAAGACATCTCATTGTTAATAGAGTAAACAGAACCTTTCACCTCTGCTGATAATTTTAGGCTATTCATAAGCAGTGCCCAGCATACTGTAGTTGTGCGCTTGTGGCATGCAGTTGCTGCAGGGTGTGCCAACCTGAAAATCGATCCTGGTGTACGGGGGGGCAGGGCAGTGACATTGGCAGGCGCCACAGTCGAGCACCACCACATTATCGGTCAGCCCCGAGGGAGAGGAGAGTGAACTGAGTTGTGGGGTGTGGTTGTCTGGGAGCATAATTTAAGGTATGGTGACATCATGCACACAGCTATTGTGCTCAGTATGCAAAATGTACACCAACTAGAGCTGTGTGTCTCTGCAGGCCTCTGCTCAATGTCACCATTTTCATATATATACTGTATATATATATATAGAGAGAAATTACACTCAGCACCCTAAAACATTCTGCATTTTTATGGCATGTCTTCAACAAGGTGCTGGAGAGATTATGGCTCATTATGATATGGGAGCATCACATCATTGCTGCAACTATGTCACCTTGTCATTCATGTTACACATCTCCAGTTCCACCACATCCCAAAGGTGCTCTATTAGATTAAGATCTGGCGACTGTAGAGTCCATTGGGGTAAACCGAACCCATATCATGTCCATGGTACTAACTTGAGATAAGTGATATATTAAAGGGCACATTATCCTGCTGGAAGTAGCCACGAGAAGCTGAGTACACTGTGGTCATGAAGCAACAATACTAGGCTGTGGCATTTATATACAATGTTCAGTTGGTGTTAAGTAGCCTAATGTGTGTGCCAAGAATACATTCCCCACACCATTACACTACTACCACCACCAACCTAAACTGTTGGCACAAAGCAGCCAAATTCCAGCCCTACTCTGTATTTCATAGGAGTAATAAACATTTTTCAGACCAGGCACAGTCTTGCCAATCTTGCACTGCCCACGTTTGGTGTACCTGTGTCTTATCACCTCAGTTTCCTCACGTTTGGTGTAGCTGTGTCTATCGCCTTAGTTTCCTGACCTTACCTAACAAAAGTGGAAACCAGGAGTCTTCTGCTGCTCTAGCCCATACATTCAAGATTAGAAATGCTATGTATTCAGAGGTTCTTTTCTCCATACCACTGTGTACCACATGGTTATACAAGTTACTGTCTTCTTCCTATCAGCTTGAACCAGCCTGAGCATTCTCCCACCCTCTTTCATTCCAAGGCATTTATGCCTACAGAACTGCCCCTTACTTAATGTATTTGTGTTGTGCACATTCCTCTGTAAACTCTAGAGACTGTGTGTAATATTCCCAGGAGATTAGCAGCTTCTGAGATACTGAAACCATCCCATCTGGCACCAATAATGATTCCACGCAAAGTCAGATCATATTTATTACCCATTCTGGTTTGGTCTGAACAACAATTAAACCTCTTGGCAATGTCTTCATGCTTACATGAGTCACTGCCACATGATTGTCTCATTAGATATCTGCATTAATGATAATAAAGTGGCTATGAACATATTCTACAGTGCCATGCTATTCTAAACCTCCATTAAACCACCCCCGCTTTTGGTGGATCCTGCTCACACACCAAATCTGAGAAACGATCTACAGAACATGTGAAATTTTCTGATCGGAAGTGTGTTGTGCATTAATTCCCTGTGACAAGATACTTATCTCAAATGCTTTATGCTCTCACAAATTGTTGTAGATTTCACAAACACATTTACCAATATCATTAAAGACTTCTATATGGAGTGGCTCACATTTTAGGTTTAGTGGCCCAGTATGTCTTACCATCCCTGATAGCTTTTATTTTAATGGCTATTAGCTTAAAGTACATATGTTTTCAACCTCTGGCCTTCCAGCTGCTGTGGAACTACATATCCCAGCATGCCCTTCCTCAGTTTTAGCATGCCTTAATAGCAAAACTGTGGTAGGGCATGCTGGGATGTATAGTTCCACAGCAGCTGGTGGGCTACAGGTCGAAAACCCATGGCCCTTAAACTGTTAAGTGTCCAATAGGCCAATTAATTCTTTCGAAGTACATACATAAAACAGTATTTGCATTGCATAGATAACGTGTGTATACATTCTGTAATGTCTTTTGATTCTCCTTCAAGACATTTCAAAACTGTTTAAGAAACCTGTGGAGTTTCGAAAGCTTTGTATATTATCTATTAGGAAATGTGTGTCCTCATTTACAAGTGTTACCAGCTTGCTTTAGTGGCGGTTACCAGACAGATGTTACTTTTATATTTTATGGTAATTATGTGCAAAATCATGTGGTCACTGCTGAAATAATTAACCAATTTTACTGTAATTACTTAAAGCAGAATGTATGAGTGCAGTGATGTTACAGCAATGACGTCACAAGTTCCGTGTGCTTGAAAGCAGTTGTAGCGATTTATTGGGCCAACTGCCCCTCTTAGTAAATATGAAGCACTCCTGCATGGGGGCAAATTTACCACCTTCTGAGTATATAACTGATATGGCATGACAGTATATCTATCTATGCGGAGATTAACGTGGGCAAAGAAACTGTTCCTTATCACAATAGCACCGTACAAGACACTATCAAGGGCATCACGTTATAAAGTATAACCATATATAAGACCTTAATTTCTCTGACGTCCTAGTGGATGCTGGGAACTCCGTAAGGACCATGGGGAATACGGGCTCCGAAGGAGACTGGGCACTCTAAGAAAGAGTTAGGACTACCTGGTGTGCACTGGCTCCTCCCTCTATGCCCCTCCTCCAGACCTCAGTTAGAATCCGTGCCCGGCTCAAGCTGGTTGCACACTAGGGGCTCTCCTGAGCTTCTAGTAAAGAAAGTATTTATTAGGTTTTTTATTTTCAGTGAGATCTGCTGGCAACAGACTCACTGCAACGAGGGACTTAGGGGAGAGAAGCGAACCTACCTGCTTGCAGCTAGCTTGGGCTTCTAGGCTACTGGACACCATTAGCTCCAGAGGGATCGAACACAGGCCCAGCCTCGGTCGTCCGGTCCCGGAGCCGCGCCGCCGTCCCCCTTGCAGAGCCAGAAGCATGAAGATCTTCACGGAAATCGGCGGCTGAAGACTCCGGTCTTCACTAAGGTAGCGCACAGCACTGCAGCTGTGCGCCATTGCTCCCTGTGCACACCACATACTCCGGTCACTGATGGGTGCAGGGCGCTGGGGGGGGGGGGCACCCTGGGCAGCAATTAGAGTACCTTAAAGTGGCTAATCACACATAATATAGCCTAAGAAGCTATATATGTGTAAAATACCCCTGCCACATTATTATTATTATAAGAGCGGGAGAAGTCCGCCGAAAAAGGGGCGGGGCTATCTCCCTCAGCACACTGGCGCCATTTCCTCTCACAGCTCCGCTGGAAGGACGCTCCCCAGGCTCTCCCCTGCAGTTTCCAGGCTCAATAGGGTAAAAAAGAGAGGGGGTACTAAATTTAGGCGCAAATACTATATATATAGCGGCTATAGGGTAAATCACTTGTGTAGTGTAACTCCCTGTATTATATAGCGCTGTGGTGTGTGCTGGCATACTCTCTCTCTGTCTCCCCAAAGGACTTTGTGGGGTCCTGTCCTCAGTCAGAGCATTCCCTGTGTGTGTGCGGTGTGTCGGTACGGCTGTGTCGACATGTTTGATGAGGAGGCTTATGTGGAGGCGGAGCAGGTGCCGATAAATGTGATGTCCCCCCCTGCGGGGTCGACACCTGAGTGGATGGATATGTGGAAGGAATTACGCGACAGTGTCAACTCCTTACATAAAAGGTTTGACGACATAGCAGATGTGGGACAGCCGGCTTCTCAGCCCGTGCCTGCCCAGGCGTCTCAAAAGCCATCAGGGGCTCAAAAACGCCCGCTACCTCAGATGGCTGATACAGATGTCGACACGGATACTGACTCCAGTGTCGACGACGATGAGACTAGTGTACATTCCAACAGAGCTACCCGTTACATGATTACGGCAATGAAAAATGTGTTGCACATTTCTGACATTAACCCAGGTACCACAAAAAAGGGTATTATGTTTGGGGAGAAAAAGCAACCAATGGTTTTTCCCCCATCTGATGAGTTGAATGAAGTGTGTGAAGAAGCGTGGGCTTCCCCCGATAAGAAATTAGTGATTTCTAAAAAGTTGCTAATGGCGTACCCTTTCCCGCCAGAGGACAGGATACGTTGGGAGACATCCCCTAGGGTGGATAAAGCGCTCACACGCTTGTCAAAGAAGGTGGCACTACCGTCTCAGGATACGGCCGCCTTAAAGGAGCCTGCGGATAGAAAGCAGGAGGCTATTCTGAAGTCTGTATATACACACTCCGGTATTATACGGAGACCGGCTATTGCTTCAGCATGGATGTGCAGTGCTGCTGCTGCGTGGTCAGATTCCCTGTCTGATAACATTGATACCCTCGACAGGGACACTATATTGCTAACCATAGAGCATATTAAAGACACAGTCTTATACATGAGAGATGCACAGAGGGATATTTGCCGGCTGGCATCTAGAATTAATGCAATGTCCATTTCTGCCAGGAGAGGATTGTGGACTCGGCAGTGGACTCGGCAGTGGACAGGTGATGCAGATTCTAAAAGACACATGGAGGTTTTGCCTTACAAAGGTGAGGAATTGTTTGGGGACGGTCTCTCGGACCTCGTTTCCACAGCAACAGCTGGGAAGTCGACATTTTTACCCCATGTTCCCTCACAGCCAAAGAAAGCACCGTATTATCAGGTACAGTCCTTTCGGCCCCAGAAAGGCAAGCGGATTAAAGGCGCGTCCTTTCTGCCCAGAGGCAGAGGTAGAGGGAAAAAGCTGCACCATACAGCCACTTCCCAAGAACAAAAGTCCTCTCCCGCTTCCTCTAAGTCCACCGCATGACGCTGGGGCTCCACAGGCGGAGCCAGGTGCGGTGGGGGCCCGTCTCCGGAACTTCAGCGACCAGTGGGCTCGCTCACAGGTGGATCCCTGGATTCTACAAGTGGTATCTCAGGGGTACAAGCTGGAATTCGAGACGTCTCCCCCTCGCCGTTTCCTCAAATCAGCCTTGCCAACAGCTCCCCCAGACAGGGAGGCAGTGCTGGAGGCGATTCACAAGCTGTATTCTCAGCAGGTGATAATCAAGGTACCCCTCCTTCAACAAGGACGGGGTTACTATTCCACAATGTTTGTGGTACCGAAACCGGACGGTTCGGTGAGACCCATTTTAAATTTGAAATCCTTGAACACTTATATAAGAAGGTTCAAGTTCAAAATGGCATCGCTCAGGGCGGTTATTGCAAGCCTGGACGAAGGGGATTTCATGGTATCACTGGACATCAAGGATGCTTACCTGCATGTCCCCATTTACCCTCCTCACCAGGAGTACCTCAGATTTGTGGTACAGGACTGTCATTACCAATTCCAGACGTTGCCGTTTGGTCTGTCCACGGCACCGAGGGTATTTACCAAGGTAATGGCCGAAATGATGATACTCCTTCGGAAAAAGGGAGTTTTAATTATCCCGTACTTGGACGATCTCCTTATAAAGGCGAGGTCCTGGGAGCAGTTGTTGGTCGGCGTAGCACTATCTCGGGAAGTGCTACAACAGCACGGCTGGATTCTGAATATTCCAAAGTCGCAGCTGGTTCCTACAACGCGTCTACTGTTCCTGGGGATGGTTCTGGACACAGACCAGAAAAAAGTGTTTCTCCCGGAGGAGAAAGCCAAGGAGTTGTCATCTCTAGTCAGAGACCTCCTGAAACCAAAACAGGTGTCGGTGCATCACTGCACGCGAGTCCTGGGAAAGATGGTTGCTTCCTACGAAGCAATTCCATTTGGCAGGTTCCATGCAAGGATCTTTCAGTGGGATCTGTTGGACAAGTGGTCCGGATCGCATCTTCAGATGCATCGGCTGATAACCCTGTCTCCAAGGACCAGGGTGTCTCTGCTGTGGTGGCTGCAGAGTGCTCATCTTCTAGAGGGCCGCAGATTTGGCATACAGGACTGGGTCCTGGCGACCACGGATGCCAGCCTTCGAGGCTGGGGGGCAGTCACACAGGGAAGAAACTTCCAAGGACTATGGTCAAGCCAGGAGACTTCCCTACACATAAATATTCTGGAACTAAGGGCCATTTACAATGCCCTAAGTCAGGCAAGACCCCTGCTTCAACACCAGCCGGTGCTGATCCAGTCAGACAACATCACGGCGGTAGCCCATGTAAATCGACAGGGCGGCACAAGAAGCAGGTTGGCGATGGCAGAAGCCACAAGGATTCTCCGATGGGCGGAAAATCACGTGATAGCACTGTCAGCAGTGTTCATTCCGGGAGTGGACAACTGGGAAGCAGACTTCCTCAGCAGACACGACCTCCACCCGGGAGAGTGGGGACTTCATCCAGAAGTCTTCAAAATGATTGTAAACCGTTGGGAAAGGCCACAGGTGGACATGATGGCGTCCCGCCTCAACAAAAAACTAAAAAGATATTGCGCCAGGTCAAGGGACCCTCAGGCGATAGCTGTGGACGCTCTAGTGACACCGTGGGTGTACCAGTCGGTTTATGTGTTCCCTCCTCTGCCTCTCATACCCAAGGTACGGAGAATAATAAGAAGGAGAGGAGTAAGAACTATACTCGTGGTTCCGGATTGGCCAAGAAGAGCTTGGTACCCAGAACTTCAAGAAATGATCTCAGAGGACCCATGGCCTCTGCCGCTCAGACAGAACCTGCTGCAGCAGGGGCCCTGTCTGTTCCAAGACTTACCGCGGCTGCGTTTGACGGCATGGCAGTTGAACATCGGATCCTAAAAGAAAAGGGTATTCCGGAGGAAGTCATTCCTACACTGATTAAAGCTAGGAAAGATGTGACCGCAAAACATTATCACCGCATATGGCGGAAATATGTTGCTTGGTGTGAGGCCAGGAAGGCCCCAACGGAGGAATTTCAGCTAGGTCGATTTCTGCACTTCCTACAGTCAGGGGTGACTATGGGCCTAAAATTGGGTTCCATTAAGGTCCAGATTTCGGCTCTGTCGATTTTCTTCCAAAAAGAACTGGCTTCACTGCCTGAAGTTCAGACTTTTGAAAGGGAGTGCTGCATATTCAGCCCCCTTTTGTGCCCCCAGTGGCACCTTGGGATCTCAACGTGGTGTTGGATTTCCTAAAGTCGCATTGGTTTGAGCCACTTAAAACCGTGGAGATAAAGTACCTCACGTGGAAGGTGGTCATGCTGTTGGCCTTGGCGTCGGCCAGGCGTGTATCAGAATTGGCGGCTTTGTCATGTAAAAGCCCTTATCTGATTTTTCATATGGATAGGGCGGAATTGAGGACTCGTTCCCAATTCCTTCCTAAGGTGGTATCAGCTTTTCATGTGAACCAACCTATTGTGGTGCCTGCGGCTACTCGGGACTTGGAGGATTCCAAGTTGCTGGACGTAGTCAGGGCCCTGAAAATATATGTTTCCAGGACGGCTAGAGTCAGAAAAACTGACTCGCTATTTATCCTGTATGCACCCAACAAGCTGGGTGCTCCTGCTTCAAAGCAGACTATTGCTCGCTGGATCTGTAGCACGATTCAACTTGCACATTCGGCGGCTGGACTGCCGCATCCTAAATCTGTAAAAGCCCATTCCACGAGGAAGGTGGGCTCTTCTTGGGCGGCTGCCCGAGGGGTCTCGGCTTTACAACTTTGCCGAGCTGCTACTTGGTCGGGTTCAAACACGTTTGCAAAATTCTACAAGTTTGATACCCTGGATGCTGGGCGCCCATCCCAAGTGCGGATTGTCTGCAATACTTGTTTATAGTTATTGCCTAACTAAAGGGTTATTGTTTTGAGCCATCTATTCGAGAGGCTCAGTTGTTGTTCATACTGTTAACTGGGTATAGTATCACGAGTTGTACGGTGTGATTGGTGTGGCTGGTATGAGTCTTACCCGGGATTCCAAATCCTTTCCTTATTGTGTCAGCTCTTCCGGGCACAGTTTCCCTAACTGAGGTCTGGAGGAGGGGCATAGAGGGAGGAGCCAGTGCACACCAGGTAGTCCTAATTCTTTCTTAGAGTGCCCAGTCTCCTTCGGAGCCCGCTATTCCCCATGGTCCTTACGGAGTTCCCAGCATCCACTACGGACTACGAGAAATAGAATTACCGGTGAGTAAATTCTTATTTTCCTCCATAAAACAGAATTTCTCAGAGAACCTATAGCAGCACATTGCCAAGACACATGTAATATCCACGTTCCATTCTCAGCATATTTTGCACTGAACAAATGCCCTGCTGACAAAAGTGCTATTAATAAAATACATACATTAAAGTCTAGTTTGTGGCTCGAATCTAAATGCAGCACAAATTTCAGGCCCTGCACTGGTGTTCCTGATAAATGAGTGTCCGCTCTGTGTTCTGCTGACAGTGGTTATATCAGAAGCCTGGGAATAGGGATGTATAGTTATGGGACACAGGGCTATTGCTTTCATTATGTTATTTTCCCTTTAAGTTGTGATCTACAAATATACTTAATAGCGGATTTGTGGACAGAACTTCATAAGTAAGGTGCACCACTATTACTTTAGGAAATATTTTCCACAGTTAAAGTTTTAGCTGTAGCTTTTTGTTTTTCCAAGTAATACTGCTGCCCATTCTTGTTGCAGACTACAAGAAGAAAGGAAATCGCAAACGTCGGCCTCAATGATTTGCAATATCATGCATAGTAATAAATATACACGAGACAGATAGTCAGTACATGAATTAGCTCCTCTAAGTAACTAGAAGTACAAGAACATAAGACTGTAATAAATGATGAATACTTCACACTTGGAACTTTGACAAAACAATTCATGTTATAATACAAAAATAAGTATTAAATACAGTGGTAGCTATGCAAGTAAATATATTGTAAATATGTAATATTTTTGACTTTTGGACCTAGTGTGATACAGACTCAATTATTTTTCTGACAATAATGGTAAAGTATTATTAAGCTGTTTGCTGACATCATTTCTTGACACAAGCAATATGAGGTTTTCCTTACGGTGGTGTGCAATAGACAGTCCGGGGCTGTACTGAGGTAACATTTTCTGTTAGTGGTACAAATAACTGTCACTGTCATCAACGCTTCAGCACAGTAACGTCACACAAGCTAGCTGCACAGTAACGTCACACAAGCTAGCTGCACAGTAATGTCACACAAGCTAGCGGCACAGTAACGTCACACAAGCTAGCTGCACAGTAATGTCACACAAGCTAGCTGCACAGTAACGTCACACAAGCTAGCTGCACAGTAACGTCACACAAGCTAGCTGCACAGTAACGTCACACAAGCTAGCTGCACAGTAATGTCACACAAGCTAGCTGCACAGTAATGTCACACAAGCTAGCTGCACAGTAATGTCACACAAGCTAGCTGCACAGTAACGTCACACAAGCTAGCTGCACAGTAATGTCACACAAGCTAGCGGCACAGTAACGTCACACAAGCTAGCTGCACAGTAACAACACACAAGCTAGCTGCACAGTAACGTCACGCAAGCTAGCTGCACAGCAAGGGTGAGGAAGCAGCCAAATATGAATGGCTCTGCTGAATCCATTGAGGGGATGTGTACATACTCACAGATGACACAGTTGCAATAAGGGCTTCATGGCCAAGTACCTGTCTGTAAATGCCACGTGCCACCCACCTAAGGGACAATGGGCCATTTGTGAGACTGCTAAAGTACATGTCCACCACTAATAACCCATTTTACAAACCTCTTTGGCAGCTAAGTGGTCATGAATTATTCTTCTTGTATTATTATTGTTCAGTTGATAAGGCCAATTTTACACAAAGGGAGTATTTAAGCAGTTATGCATTTGTAATGTTGTCCAGGTTTGTCAATGAAACTTGTGTTGTGTTTAATGATCTCCAGATATGGGGAGCAATAATGGGGAAAGTTATCACATTGTATCCACAGCCCACAACAAAATACATGTCCGTATGATAATATCTTCCACATGTTTAGGAGACGTCCAGTTTATTTAATCAGTTATTTGTTATGTATTTCATTAACACACAAGTGATATGATAGTTTAAAGAAATAGATCAGGCATGAGAAATGCAGCGGTTTTTATTGTTTGCAGAACACCTAGCATTATATAAACCATTTAGTGTGCAGGAATATAAGAAACTACAATAAGCATAGTGTGTGTTGTTGCCTTATGGAAACTGTCACACTGCCAAACAGTCACTACATACAATCATCAAACTGAGACAAAGACAAAAGTATTGTGTTCTCTAATGCTGGTGTATGAAGACCAACACATAGTTTGTCTAAATTGTCTATATTATGATGTCCACCAATCATTCATGCTGAGCAAATATTCCCATCCTCTACCCAACCACCATAATCAATCTGTTGTTTATTTATATATTATACATTCCTTACATTTTTTTAATGCATTTGGGGGAAAAGCAATGTAAATTGTATATTCTATGGAAATGAGGTTCCTGCACATCCGCTGTTTGTACAGATGGAGAATGTTTAATTGTAACAGTTGGAGCAGTTGGTGCAACTTGGAGGCATCATGTAGTCCTGCATGTGCCATCATGCATCTTCAGAACTGTTTCCATTAAACATGCTTCTTCATTAGCTACAATATCAGTGACATATGCCTGATTTTTGCATTATTTATCAATATATTAATATAACACTTTGCTCTATTGGAGATGCAAAAAATCTCAAAAAAACTTTACGATTGCAGAATGCTGGTAAATCCCATTGTGGAATTGGGCAGGAAACCAGGCAGGTGTTCACATTCAATTTGACCTACTTGTGTTAATTAGCTACTAGTGACGCATTTAAGGACAGTGACATGTTAAACGCAATGTCTGACCTGGGGTAAATGTCAACAATTTCAGTGGGGACCATTTATTGGCCCAATATATTCACTTCTGGTCACACCACAAATGCTCGTATGTAGTACATTCATATACAGTACCACCATACACAGCTCTACTAGCTTTCTTAAAGAAAAATGCTTGTAACAGCATGTACTTTGACGCGATTGGGAAACGGTAGTATGTAAAGTTTATTATAATATGTTTCTGTATAAATATGGTCATTTTCAGCATAATTATCTCCATTGAGTTTGAAGTACCTTTGCAGTTGACAAGTCCACTGCAGATATTCTCAGGGTATATCTTGAAGGTAAAGCAATGTTATAAGGGCAGGCAATGACATCTTAAACAGGTATGTCTTAAATGTTATTGTATTTAATTTCTGAAGTAAAAACTACAACTATACAAGTATATAATCCAAATACTAATTTAAACATTACACTTTGTACATAATTATACATAATTCTATCTATATAAATCACTGGAATAGCATTAATATTCATCTCTGTCAAAGATATGTGTAATAAGTAGCATAATATAATCTTTCTTTGGTTTCATTTGTTATCTTTGTATATATTTGCATGTACATTGTAAGTTTTTGTTTTCTAATAAAAGATTATAAGTAAAGTTCCATTGAACATAAAATATATGGCTTGCAAAGTCTGCTTTTTATGTGTTAGTTTCCAGTTAGTTTTACATAACCCACAAACTTTAGCTCTGTTGGAGGACAGTTGTAATTCTCTTATGTGAACGATGACTAGGATAGAAAAAGGGGTGGCACTCGATATCCCGGCTGTCTGGATCCTGACTGCCGGATACGACAACTATTTTCCCTCTTGTGGTGTCCACGACACCCCTGGAGGGAGAACAATAGTGCGGTGCGCGTAGCACGGCGAGCCGGCAGAGGCCTCTTTTTTGTGCTCGCCCTGCTGCCGGCATTCCAGCGGTCGGGATCCTGGCGCTGGGATCCTGACAGCCGGCCAAGCATAGCAGACCCTAGAAAAAGATATATATTAGATACTGGATAACATGGCACTCACAGCTTCCAAAGTAAACCTGGTCCGGTGCGGACATGTAGTATGGGACAGAGAGACAGCGGTGTGGCACTCGGATGCTTGACAGAGACAGAGGTGTAGCACTCGGATGCTTGAAACAAACAGTAGGCAGGATTAGTGCTCCAACAGTTCAATATTTAATATATTATCATCAGGGATACAAACAAACCAAAAAAATAACGCTTTAAATACCCTTATACCCAGTGTGAAAAGTGTGTGTGGAGTCCAGAGATCCCACCTGTGTCCAGGCACTTGCAAAAGACGTCCACTACCACCATGTGATGTCCACTACCACCATGTGATGTCCACTACCACCATGTGACCATTAATGAACTAGATAGGAATACATAAGCATATAGTATAAAAACCTGTCACATAGTCATACTAAATAGTACCAATATAAATATTGTGAGGAGATCAAGGTAGGCGTGCCCTCTTCTGGGGTAGCCAGGAAACAGTACACCAGCGCTGGGATTTCATGCAATCTAGCTAAAACTAGTTTTATTGTGCAGCACATAAAATGTAAAACATAAAAATAAATCCTAGCCCGTCTGGGCATTAACTGAGCAATACAGATTCCCTCTCTCAGAATGGTAGGATCCAATGCCCCTACCAAAAACATAGGAAAATGCACAGTACTCAGTCAGTAAATCACAGTGGGGCAGATGTATTAAGCCTGGAGAAGGCATAAAGAAGTGATACAGCGGTGATAAGTGCAAGGTGATTAGGCACCAGCCAATCAGCTCCAATATGTAAACTGACAGTTATGAGCTGATTGGCTGATGCGTTATCACCTTGCACTTATCACCACTTTATCACTTCTTTATGCCTTCTCCAGGCTTAATACATCTGCCCCACAGTGTCTCATAACAGGCCTGCTGCCTGTTTCCCCAAGTAGGGAGACCATGAGTAAAACCCTGACACACCTTATATCAGCCTCTTACAAGTGCTGGCACTAATTAGCCTGCTCTCAGGCTGAACACCCAAAATTGGGAGACCCTCTCTCACTTGCTGCTCTGCTTAGCATAGCAGCGGTGATCACCACACCGAGGGCCTAATTCAGACCTTGTCACATGCAGGCAATTTTTTGCACTGCTGTGACCAGGTAATCGCCGCCTACAGGGGAGGGGTGCAATCGGCTGTGCATTGAGCTGTACAAACAAAAGTTTGTGCAGTTTCTGCACAGTCCAGGACTTACTCAGATGCTGCGACTATCCGGACTGGTGGTGACGCCAGGAATCCTCCGGAGGAACGGCTGGGCATGCCTGAGTTTTTCCGGACACTCCCAGAAAACGGTGAGTTCCCGCCCATGAACAACTTTTGCGCGTCAATATTCTTGTGATCGCCAATGCGATCACTTTCTTTGTTAGATTCGTCGCTGCCCAACGACCGCTGCTGACGTGACTGCACATTGCAGGCCACACGCTGTTCAGAACCGGTCGCACGGCGGCAAAAATATGCAGACTGCGATCGGGTCTGAATGACCCCCAGAGTCTATTCACTAGGAGAGAGGGACAGGGAGCATGTCAGCATGCCCCCACAGTGAAAAAAACGGGTGGTGGCTCGCGATCATGGCACTTCTCACGAAGCCATGCACCCTAGCCGTGGCGCAAATGTCCCTCCTACAGCCACTGCAAAGTTGGAAGGTATGTTATGTGTCTAGATCATGACATGTTAAAGAACAAATTAATATACTAAATTTACATTTTATCCCCAGTCCGGGTACCAGGAGCTAATATTATTTTATATAACTCTTTATATTTCTCCTTACAATTCGAAATGTAATAGTCTCATACTGTACATGAGAGAAAAATGCATATCATCCTTTTCAAACAACTCCAGATCACAAAATATAAAACAATGCAGACTGCTCATGCAACAGAAAAACAACTAATGAAATCTGCTGGCAGGAAAATCCTGCCTGAGAAGTTGTACACAGTATCCACGCAGTTCTCCAACAGCTGATAATTGCTCATGTGACAGGTGTAGAAAAAACAACTTTTTCACCTGACCTGTTTTTCAGCTAACTCTAATGTTATCACTGTTGCAGCTATTTAGCAGCTGTCAAACAGGAAACCTGCACAGTTTGACACCCCAAAGCCTTTCATTTCAATAGAACACCAAGTTCTAATAAAAGTGTTGGAGGAAAAATGTGGCAAAGTGCTTGTCTTACACCACTGTTTACCTTTTCAGTGTCTAAGGTAGTGGTTCCCAAGCTTGGTCCTCAGGGCAGCCTAACAGTGCAACTTTTAAGATATCCATGGCTCAGCACAGATGGTTAAATCAAACTTAACTGTGGTACTAATAAGAGATGAGCAGTCCGGATTTAAAGGAATTGGGTGTTCCCGCCAGACTGGAATGTCACGTTGAGGCCGATCATCATCTTCCCGTCGGATTCTTGCAAGACTTGTATTCTATATAAGGCCCAGCAGCCGGGACTGAGCGCCATTTCACTCAACGCACACTGCCGACAGCTATGCTGTACTCTGCTGTCATGCTGTGCTGTGTCCAGAGACTGGCTGTGCTCTATAGTGACTACAGTATATAGGGGCACACTGCTGACTGCTGTGCTGTACTCTGCTGTCATGCTGTGCTGTGTCCAGAGACTGGCTGTGCTCTATAGTGACTACAGTATATAGGGGCACACTGCCGACAGCTATGCTGTACTCTGCTGTCATGCTGTGCTGTGTCCAGAGACTGGCTGTGCTCTATAGTGACTACAGTATATAGGGGCACACTGCCGACAGCTATGCTGTACTCTGCTGTCATGCTGTGCTGTGTCCAGAGACTGGCTGTGCTCTATAGTGACTACAGTATATAGGGGCACACTGCTGACTGCTGTGCTGTACTCTGCTGTCATGCTGTGCTGTGTCCAGAGACTGGCTGTGCTCTATAGTGACTACAGTATATAGGGGCACACTGCCGACTGCTGTGCTGTACTCTGCTATTAGGCTGTGCTGTTTCCAGAGACTGGCTGTGCTCTATAGTGACTACAGTATATAGGGGTACACTGCTGACTGCTGTGCTGTACTCTGCTATTAGGCTGTGCTGTGTCCAGAGACTGGCTGTGCTCTATAGTGACTACAGTATATAGGGGCACACTGCTGACTGCTGTGCTGTACTCTGCTGTCATGCTGTGCTGTGTCCAGAGACTGGCTGTGCTCTATAGTGACTACAGTATATAGGGGCACACTGCCGACTGCTGTGCTGTACTCTGCTGTCATGCTGTGCTGTGGCCAGAGACTGGCTGTGCTCTATAGTGACTACAGTATATAGGGGCACACTGCCGACTGCTGTGCTGTACTCTGCTATTAGGCTGTGCTGTTTCCAGAGACTGGCTGTGCTCTATAGTGACTACAGTATATAGGGGTACACTGCTGACTGCTGTGCTGTACTCTGCTATTAGGCTGTGCTGTGTCCAGAGACTGGCTGTGCTCTATAGTGACTACAGTATATAGGGGCACACTGCTGACTGCTGTGCTGTACTCTGCTGTCATGCTGTGCTGTGTCCAGAGACTGGCTGTGCTCTATAGTGACTACAGTATATAGGGGCACACTGCCGACTGCTGTGCTGTACTCTGCTGTCATGCTGTGCTGTGGCCAGAGACTGGCTGTGCTCTATAGTGACTACAGTATATAGGGGCACACTGCTGACTGCTGTGCTGTACTCTGCTGTCATGCTGTGCTGTGTCCAGAGACTGGCTGTGCTCTTTAGTGACTACAGTATATAGGGGCACACTGCCGACTGCTGTGCTGTACTCTGCTGTCATGCTGTGCTGTGTCCAGAGACTGGCTGTGCTCTATAGTGACTACAGTATATAGGGGCACACTGCTGACTGCTGTGCTGTACTCTGCTGTCATGCTGTGCTGTGTCCAGAGACTGGCTGTGCTCTATAGTGACTACAGTATATAGGGGCACACTGCTGACTGCTGTGCTGTACTCTGCTGTCATGCTGTGCTGTGTCCAGAGACTGGCTGTGCTCTATAGTGACTACAGTATATAGGGGCACACTGCTGACTGCTGTGCTGTACTCTGCTGTCATGCTGTGCTGTGTCCAGAGACTGGCTGTGCTCTATAGTGACTACAGTATATAGGGGCACACTGCTGACTGCTGTGCTGTACTCTGCTGTCATGCTGTGCTGTGTCCAGATACTGACTGTGCTCTATAGTGACTACAGTATATAGGGGCACACTGCTGACTGCTGTGCTGTACTCTGCTGTCATGCTGTGCTGTGTCCAGAGACTGGCTGTGCTCTATAGTGACTACAGTATATAGGGGCACACTGCTGACTGCTGTGCTGTACTCTGCTGTCATGCTGTGCTGTGTCCAGAGACTGGCTGTGCTCTATAGTGACTACAGTATATAGGGGCACACTGCTGACTGCTGTGCTGTACTCTGCTGTCATGCTGTGCTGTGTCCAGAGACTGGCTGTGCTCTATAGTGACTACAGTATATAGGGGCACACTGCTGACTGCTGTGCTGTACTCTGCTGTCATGCTGTGCTGTGTCCAGAGACTGGCTGTGCTCTATAGTGACTACAGTATATAGGGGCACACTGCTGACTGCTGTGCTGTACTCTGCTGTCATGCTGTGCTGTGTCCAGAGACTGGCTGTGCTCTATAGTGACTACAGTATATAGGGGCACACTGCTGACTGCTGTGCTGTACTCTGCTGTCATGCTGTGCTGTGTCCAGAGACTGGCTGTGCTCTATAGTGACTACAGTATATAGGGGCACACTGCTGACTGCTGTGCTGTACTCTGCTGTCATGCTGTGCTGTGTCCAGAGACTGACTGTGCTCTATAGTGACTACAATATATAGGGGCACACTGCTGACTGCTGTGCTGTACTCTGCTATTAGGCTGTGCTGTTTCCAGAGATTGGCTGTGCTCTATAGTGACTATATAGGGGAATGCTGCACACTGCTACGCTATACTCTATATCTCCTATATAATAGCCCTGTGATTCTGTGCCTGGGTTTCTAACGCTGGGCGTGGCTAGGAGCTCTCATTGGGTTAGTGGCAGGTCTATCACACCCAGTCCACAGCTGATTGGGCGAGAAACTCCCTCCCACACAGGTTACATCCAATGGGAGGCTCTGCCCTTTGGCTGCTGTGTTTTCACAGAGCAGGATTAGCAATGGAGCTGATGGAGCTGCAGCTGCAGCTTCAGCCCCACACCCCAAAATAGTCCCCTTGCATCTGCAGCAACATACCCTCCAACACTTTACACATAAACATTGATGCACATTCGAAAAGGGGGCGTGGCCACGGGTACAGCGGTGTGGCCACGCCCCTTTTCCTGTACTTTCCATGGAAGCTTGGATAGTCAAAAATCGGTACAGACCATAAAAAAAAAGGGACTGTACCTGCCAAAAAGGTGCAGCTGGAGGGTATGCCACTGCATCTGCAGCAAGTCTGCGCTATAGATAGGGAAAAAACATCCTTTTACTGCAGCGTCCTATGGGGGTCATTCCAAGTTGATCGCTAGGTGCATTCGTTCGCTGTGCAGCGATCAGACAAAAACTCTGCCCTTCTGCGCATGCGTATGCAGCGCAATGCTCACGTGCGGCGTACTATTACAACGAACGATGTCGTTTTACATAGGGTCTAGCGATGCTTTTCAGTCGCACTGTCAGGCAGCCGCAGAGTGATTAACAGGAAGAGGGCGTTTATGGGTGTCAACTGACCGTTTTCAAGGAGTGTTCGGAAAAACCCAGCAGTGGCTGGGCAAACGCAGGGCGTGTTCATGACGTCAAATCAGGAACTGAATAGTCTGAAGTGATCGCAAGCGCTGAGTAGGTCTGAAGCTACTCTGAAACTGCACAAAATATTTTTGTACCCACTCTCCGATCCCTTCGTTTGCACTTCTGCTAAGCTAAAATACACTCCCAGTGGGCGGCGGCATAGTGTTTGCACGGCTGCTAAAAACTGCTAGCGAGCGATCAACTCGGAATGACCATCAATGTCTTGCTGCCAGTCCACCTGCCCCCTCCGTCATTAACAATCCCCTCTCCCTAGCCGCAGCGCAGGTGGAACAAAATCTGCTGTGGCCACCGGCATACATGTGTATGAAAGCGGCGCAGCGGAAGGCTTTCATAACCCTCCCTGCGCCGCATACTCTCTGAGCCCCAGAGCCTCCTCTGCGTGTGATGTCACAGAACTGCCTCCCCGCCACAACCGCGCCCAGATCCCCAGAGGCCCTGACTCCGCAACACAGCACAGCACCTGGCCTGCCGGCCTGGAAGCCCCGAGATGGCTAATGTAGCGGATAGAGAGGGTGATATCGCGGAGGGTAATGTATGGACGCTGAATCAATGTAAAAGGTGACAGTGCTGTGCAGTGCAGCGGGTGTGCAGTCAGGGCCGGTGCTAGAGTGTTCGCCGCCCCCCTGCAAACTATAAATTTGCACCCTTGCATACTTTACAAATGCACAGCGCACATAATGACCCCTGTAGTAGAGACACTTACACATGTAACGCCCCCTGTAGCAGTGACGCTTACACGTGTAATGCCCCCTGAACCAGTGACGCTTACACATGTCACGCCCCCCTGTACCAGTGACGCTTACACAAGTAACACCCCTGTAGCAGTGATGCTTACACACGTAATGCCCCCTGTAGCAGTGACGCTTACACACGTAACGCCCTCTGTACCAGTGACGCTTACACACGAAACGCCCCCTGTACCAGTGGCGCTTACACACGTAACGCCCCCTGTACCAGTGACGCTTACACACGTAACGCCCCCTGTACCAGTGACGCTTACACACGTAACGCCCCCTGTACCAGTGACGCTTACACACGTAATGCCCCCTGTAGCAGTGCCGCTTACACACGTAATGCCCCCTGTACCAGTGTTCCTTACACACATAATGCCCCCCTGTACCAATGACGCTTATACATATAACGCCCTCTGTACCAGTGCCGCTTACACACGTACAGACACATATATATATATATATACAAACACATACATATTGTACATACATTACACACATACACAGATTACACACATACACAGTCACACATATATACAGTATACACAGACACTGTATATACACACACACACACACACACACACACACACACTCACTCTCTTTCCAGACACTTATCTAATGAAGTCTGGCTGGCTGAAGCTGTAGCAGCTCATTCTCCTACTGCAGCATGATCCCGTGTAGCTCCGCCCCTTACTCCCATCTGGCTCTGCCCAATTTGCCTCCCTCCCGGCAACTGAATGTCACACAGGGGAGGGGAGGGGGGAGAGGAGGCTTTGTGCTGCCGGCGCAGAGGGGGAGAAAAGGTTTTGTGCTTTCGGCGCTGCTGCATGTGTGACAGCAGCCGGCAGCAGCAGGGATAGCAGCAGAAGCTCAGCACAGGGATGCAGAGCAGGGAGAACGTCTCTCCTTCCTGGTGCCTCCCTGCACTGCATCCCTTTGCTGAGCGGCTAGCGCCGGCCCTGTGTGCAATGTCACTGACACTGCACAGCACTCTCACCTTTTACATTGATTCAGCCAGTCAGTCAGTTCTGCCAGCCAGTCTCTATTGTTAGCACCGGTGTCCCAACGCGATGCATTACAGGGAAGTAGACGCACTAAATAAACTACAGCTCCCAGCAGCCCTTAGTGCCGAAGCATTCCGGCCCTTAGTGCTGCTGGGAGCTGTAGTTTATTGAGTGCATCTTCTTCCCTGTAATGCGGCGCATTGGGACACCGGCGCTAACAATAGTGACTGGCTGCTGTGCGAGTCTCCGGAAGAGCCACTGCCAAAGGGAGGACAGCAGCTTAGCTGCTGACATGAGGAGAAGCAGGATAAGCATTACTCACCCCTCCCCCACTCACAGTACCTCCGGTCCCATCCTTGGCAACCCCACACCCCCCCTCCAGCACCCGAGGTAGCTCCGGGCCCCCTCCCCCACCTGCAGCAACCCCGCACCCGCCCCTCCCGCCACACCATCACATCCACCCCTCCCCCAGCCGAGGCACCCCCGCAACTGCTCCTCCCCCACCCGCAGTGGCTCTGGACCACCACCCGTGGCACCCACGCACCCTCCCCCACCTGTGGCACCACCGCTCCAGCCCCTCCACCACCTGCGGCACCACCGCAACCGCTCCTCCCGTGGCACCCCAGAGTCCCATCCGCATCTTGCGCGCACCCGCCACTCCCCCAACCACAGCACCTACTAGGTGATTCACCAGGCCCTGCGTGCGCTGTTCACGCTGTTGCAAGGGGCTTCGACCCCTTAACCATTGCACGCCCTTTGTCCATGCAATATTTAACCACTGACACAATTATGATTGGATGTAATACCCCATATAATAAAAATATTGCACGCCACAAGGGTGTGCAAGGGTTAAGGGGACGTAGCCCCTTACGACGGTGTGAAGAGCGCCCGTAGGGCGCAATGAATCACCTAGTATATATATATATATATATAACAACAAAACAGAGTGCGCTTAATGATTGCTTTCTATTTTTGGGATCTTACCAACAGGGGATTTCTCAGTTGTGCTGCTGAACTTTAGCGCAGGAAGGGTATATTTGTCGTTTGTTCTCTCTCTCTCTCTCTCTCTCTCTCTCTCTCTCTCTCTATCTATCTATATATATATATATATATATATATATATATATATATATATATAGAGAGAGAGAGAGAGAGAACGAGAGAGAGTAGAGGCTAATTCAGGCAGCACTCACCAGACTCCAGATGATGGGGTGATTCCAAGTTGATCGCAGCAGGATATTTTTTTAGCAGTTGGGCAAAACCATGTGCACTGCAGGGGAGGCAGATATAACATGTGCAGAGAGAGTTAGATTTGGGTGTGGTGAGTTCAATCTGCAATCTAAATTGCAGTGTAAAAATAAAGCAGCCAGTATTTACCCTGCACAGAAATAAAATAACCCACCCAAATCTATCTCTCTCTGCACATGTTATATCTGTCCCCCCTGCAGTGCACATGGTTTTGCCCAACTGCTAAAAAATATCCTGCTGCGATCAACTTGGAATTACTCCTGA
The DNA here is from genome assembly GCF_028390025.1 of Pseudophryne corroboree. NCBI lineage: Eukaryota > Metazoa > Chordata > Amphibia > Anura > Myobatrachidae > Pseudophryne > Pseudophryne corroboree. The sequence continues at coordinate 285,878,673 of NC_086451.1, forward strand.
TGTGTTTAAATAAGTCATTTTTATTGACATATGACCGACATGTTTCGGAGGATAACCTCCGTCCTCAGGGTCTAACAAACACTGTGTGAAGTGAACATACATATATTCCCAAAACAGACAAATCATAATAAACCCTGATTATACTCACCTGCTCCACAGCGTGCATGCAAACACTCACTCCCGGTCCGCCTCAGCGTCTCTTGGTGATGACGTCACGGCGCACCGCGTCGGAGGCGAGAACCATAGCAACCAGGACTCACTGTCTTTATGTCCGTGAGGTTGGCTGTAAAAAGAAAAATAATAACACCAACATTAAAATCAGTGATAACCAAATAAAACCACAATGTGATAATAAAAAGAAACGAATTGGCTGAGTGATATGACTATAGGATATTTAAGCAATGAACTAAGTTAAAGGTCGCTATGGTCTGTAGTACAGACATTGGAACCTATCTTTTATCAATAAGGCCCAGAGCTTAAATTTCGTCTGGTATAATTAAGCAGGTAAAAGCGTGCTAAAATGATGAATCTGTTCACATCTGAGCCAGGGTGATGTTCTATAGAAAGCATTGTAGACCCAAATTTTCATTTAATCCTCTGGGGGATATGGTTCCCAGGGTATGTATCCACCTGGCTTCCCTTTGTAATAGAATTTTATCCCTATCACCACCCCTTAAGGATTTAGGTACGTGGTCTATGAGAATGGCCCTAATGCTGGCTATATTATGCTTCGCTACTAAACAATGCCGTGCAAATGGTTGTTCACTTTGGCCCTTCTCGTAGGCCTTTTTTATGGCACTACGATGAAGGGCCATCCTCTCCCTAAATTGTCGTATGGTCTTACCTATGTAGACAAGACCACAGGGACAGGTCAAGAGATATACAACATGAGTAGAGGTGCAGGTGAGTCTATGTCGAATCTTTATTTTACGTCCCGTATGGGGGTGATTAAACATCGCCCCCATGGTTAAGGTATTGCAAGTGGCGCATCCTAAACACCTAAAACAGCCTAGTTTCTGTCTTAGAAAATGGGACTCCCTGGTCTTGGTGAGATTAGTTACGTCTAACTTCATAACGTGATCTCCCAAGTTTCTTCCCCTGGTGTGGCATGGCATGATACTTGTATCCACTAGTGCTGTAAGTGTTCGTCTGTCTGTATTATCGGCCACAAATCTTTAGCCCTCCTAACCACCTTTGTGCTAGATGTGTTATATTTATTAACCCATACCAATTTTTTACTACTAGAGTCTGTACGTTTTTTGGCTGGTTTGAGGGTTTGTTCTCGTGGTAGACTTAGGACCTTGGTCTTAGATGCCTGTAATTCCCTAATGGGGTAACCACATTGTGCAAATTTATTCAACATGCTGTCAAGGGCCACTACAGTTTCTGCCGGAACTGAAGTGATCCGCCTAACCCGCAAAAACTGCGAGTACGGCAGGCCCCTCTTAAGAGCAGATGGAGGAAAAGTTTGATGGCTTAATAATGTGTTCCGATCTGTCGGTTTAACATAAATGGATGTGGAAACCTGTTTACCTCTACGGGTAATAGAGACGTCCAGGTAATTAATGGTAGTCTCATCAATGATAGTAGTGAATTTGACTACATGAGAGGTCTGATTATGGCTATTCCACAGTTTAAGTAGAACATCTGTTGCTCAACTTGGTGCATGAAGGCGTTGGCGTACGATGGGGCCACTGCTGACCCCATCGCACAGCCCGCCTCCTGGAGATAGAATGCACCATTGAAAACAAAGTAATTGCGACTAAGAACCAGATGTAATAATCTTAAAAAGACTCCCAAATCTGGGCCTAGGAATAGGTCATTGTCAGTTAACAGTAAACGTACCGCCTCCATACCTGCATCATGTGGGATGCAGGTGTAGAGGCTAGTTACGTCCGCACTGCACAACCACAGGTTATCGGCCAGCTCCCCCAAAACCTGCAATTGTAGTAGGAGAGTTGTCGTGTCTTTCAAATAAGACGGGATGGCTTGGATGCATGGGTTTAAGTATGCATCCAAGAATACCGACACTGGGTGGTATAAAGAGCCCCTGGCCGACACTACGGGTCGGCCTGGTGGATCAATCAATGACTTGTGTACCTTAGGTACTGTATAAAAGAGAGGGACTTTTGGAAATTCCACACCCAGAGCTGACCTAACATCCGAAGAAATCAAACCCTGATCCTCCACACTTAATAGATATTGGTCCAGCTCGTTTTATAATCACGAGTTGGATCTCTAGACAATTTTCTATATGTGGAGGCATCATTCAACTGACGGTCACACTCTTTAACATAGGCATCCAGGTACTGTACCACAATGGACCCCCCCTTGTCAGCTTTACGTATATTATAATGTCCGTTCTCGCTGCTTAGCCTCTGAGGGTGTCCATCTCTTCCCTAGATATGTTCATACCCGGACCATTCTTAGGTTTACCGTTGCACTCACTTTCCAACATCCTCAAGAATGTCCTGATAGAGGGATTCAAGCTAGGAGGGTCAAAGTTAGAACCTGGAATTATACTACGTAGCTGGTGTGGAATAGCCTCAATAGAAACATTCTGTGGGCGATTGTTAAAATATTCTTTGCGCCTCAGAGTCCTACCCAACCGGTGCATCTCCACTTTCCATTCAAGTGGATCCAGTTCACTGGCTGGAATGAATAATAGGCCATTGGCCAGCAGTTTGTATTCCTGGTCAGAAAGGGGGGTGGAGGACAGATTAAATAAGAGTTCCCTCAAGCTCGCGGCTGTTTTGGACCGTAGGATCCTTTGGTTTTGTTGCGAGCGCCTCATCCTCTTCCGCGCCCGGTGGTAGGGGTCTGATTGGACCGAGTCGATATACCTCCTGATGTCTGTTCTAAAGGGATGGATGCTCCCCGTGATGTGATGGATAAGGATGCCGCCTCTGAATCGCTGGCTGATGTACTCGTGGCCTGTAGCGGCTCCCTAAAGCGTCTCGTCTGATTTCTACGCCTGCGGTAATTTTGTTCCTGATTGGAAGTTGTACTGCCCAACCAGGGATAAACTTGTCTCTGTGCGTAATCCTTCTGGACTTTAGCAAGTTTGTCCTTTTTAAAACGAATGAGGTTCTGTCGATATTGTTCCAACTGGGTACTCAACTTATTAACCCAATCATTTTGTGTGTCCAAAGATAAAGTGGGTTTATGTAGTTGTTCAAAGGACTGCAACTGTTCCGTAACGAGGTTGAGTACCCTGGTGGATTTTTCCACAACCAGTAATAGTAAGTCCATGGAACATTTGTTAAGGATAGCAACCCACCGCCTACAAAATTGTGCATTATAGCGCCCAATGGTCGGTGAGTTGCATATCCTAAAACCTCTTGGAATGAGATTGTTCCGATAGTAATCAGATAGTGTGATCCCATGATAAGTAAAATCACACTCCCTTTGTTTCAGACGGAGCCAATTTCTATATAATTCCTCATTAGAGCTAGTGACTGGTTCATCCTCCAGTCTTCTCCCAACTAAAATGGAATTTGCTTCCACGTCTGAGAAGCTGAAGCGTTCACTTGCATCTTTGTGAATCAGCTCAAAAGTCGCCTCCAGCTCGGTATTAATGCCAGCCATATTGATGATAAGAGCTCCCGTAGGTAATGGAAGTGTCCCGTGTTCGTTGTAATACCTGCGTTAGTGACGCTCAGTTCCTTAAAAAAGCATGGACAGCCTGTGACTCACGCTTAAATTATGAACAATGTCCCTTTGGATGTCATAATAAATACGGCGGTGCCTTGGCTGGAAAGTGTGCTGGGAGTTGCCAACCATGTACACAAAGTCCAATATATCCAACAGCTGCCCGGCACTCGTGAACCGTGGGAAATATGTGCTGGGGTGCCCTCCTCATGGGATTTGCTACCCACCATGCAGAGAAGAGGGTAATTCAGGCGGCACTCACCAGACTCCAGATGATGTGTTTAAATAAGTGTCATTTTTATTGACATATGACTGACATGTTTCGGAGGATAACCTCCGTCCTCAGGGTCTAACAAACACTGTGTGAAGTGAACATACATATATACCCAAAACAGACAAATCATAATAAACCCTGATTATACTCACCTGCTCCACGGCGTGCACGCGAACACTCACTCCCGGTCCGCCTCAGCGTCTCTCGGTGATGACGTCACGGTGCACCGCGTCGCAGGCGAGAACCATAGCAACCAGGACTCGCTGTCTTTATGTACGTGAGGTTAGCTGTAAAAAAAATAATAATAACACCAACATTAAAATCAGTGATAACCAAATAAAACCACAATGTGATAACAAAAAGAAACGAATTGGCTGAGTGAGATGACTATAGGATATTTAAGCAATGAACTAAGTTAAAGGTCGCTATGGTCTGTAGTACAGATACTGGAACCTATCTTTTATCAATAAGGCCCAGAGCTTAAATTTCGTCTGGTATAATTAAGCAGGTAAAAGCGTGCTAAAATGATGAATCTGTTCACATCTGAGCCAGGGTGATGTTCTATAGAAAGCATTGTAGACCCAAATTTTCATTTAATCCTCTGGGGGATATGGTTCCCAGGGTATGTATCCACCTGGCTTCCCTTTGTAATAGAATTTTATCCCTATCACCACCCCTTAAGGATTTAGGTACGTGGTCTATGAGAATGACCCTAATGCTGGCTATATTATGCTTCACTACTAAACAATGCCGTGCAATGGTTGTTCACTTTGGCCCTTCTCGTAGGCCTTTTTTATGGCACTACGATGAAGGGCCATCCTCTCCCTAAATTGTCGTATGGTCTTACCTATGTAGACAAGACCACAGGGACAGGTCAAGAGATATACAACATGAGTAGAGGTGCAGGTGAGTCTATGTCGAATCTTTATTTTACGTCCCGTATGGGGGGTGATTAAACGTCGCCCCCATGGTTAAGGTATTGCAAGTGGCGCATCCTAAACACCTAAAACAGCCTAGTTTCTGTCTAAGAAAATGGGACTCCCTGGTCTTGGTGAGATTAGTTACGTCTAACTTCATAACGTGATCTCCCAAGTTTCTTCCCCTGGTGTGGCATGGCATGATACTTGTATCCACTAGTGCTGTAAGTGCCTGGTCTGTCTGTATTATCGGCCACAAACCTTTAGCCCTCCTAACCACCTTTGTGCTAGATGTGGTATATTTATTAACCCATATAAACTGGATAACAGTACTGTATATCACTACACATACTAAAAGTAACTTGATAAAATATCAGCAGGTAGCATTAAATACACCTAAGGTGATTGTAATATACAGACTATGGGGGGAATTCAAATGTTTGAAAAGTCGATTGTGTGTCTGTTTTTTCCTGTCTATTCGATAGGAAAAATAGACTCCCAACTGACTTTTCAAACAATTGAATACCCCCATTGAGTGAATATGGGAGTAATAATCCCAACAATAATTATAATGATGTAACCCACATATATGGACTGGACTGAATATGTATAAATATATATAGGCACTATTTGAAATGCCTGTGAATATATGTATGTGCATAAAGATCAATAGTAATAATATTGTAGTGTGTAATATGTATATATTATATAAGAATATATGGACACTAGTATAGAAGGATCTAGAAATATGCTCACGAGGGACCTAACGGCCATACCTGCGCTCACGGGAGGAGCACGAGCAGTCCAGGAGGAGGTTAGAAATAGGACTGCCGGGGCTGAGCGAGAGCAGAGGCTGTTCAGTTGGAGCTGTAGTCGGATGCCTGAGGAGAGGAGCGCGTGATTGAGGAGTGGACGGACGGCACTGTGTCTGACCGGAGATAACCCGGGAGCAAAGGAGTGGAGGCGGAGCCGCAAAGCAGTGCTGTCAGTGGCGGCATAGACATATCAGTGTAAGCCGCCAGTATTAAGGGAAGAGACGCGGGGAGGAGCGAGACAGCGAGACGAGACTCCAGGGAGGAGCTATACCGTTGGGCAGCCAAGGTCTCCGTGTGACAGTTGAGCGGCCTAGGTCCTCTGGAGAGGGGAGCGGGGATGGAGCAGTCTCCTGAGCCGGGAGCTACCATACCGCTGCCTCCGCTGTACTTGTGAGTACTGTATACGCACAGACCATATAATCAAATGACAGGCTAACATCAGTATAGTCTGGATAGTGTATAACACTACAACACTACACGAAGCGCTCGCGACAGCCGGAGGGTATCTGTGCGTCAAGCATCATTTACACAGCACGCGCCTATGAGTGACAGCAGTAGGATAACTGCACAGCCCAGTTGAAAGATAGTAAAGCTGTATCTTTTGCAACTAAGTATTTCTGCTCAGTAAGAGGCTGGGGAAGTAAGTTGTCAGCAGTTGAACTGTATAGCAGCCGTCTGACATTCTCTACTGCATCTGATCCAACAACTAATATAACCCCAGCTATAGTTATTATATTGAAATGGAGCAAGAGAAAATATATTTATAGTAAGAGCAAGAGTGGATACAGGATACGACCCATTGACTCAGAGTAATGGTAACAGATAGTAACAGTTACCGTATAACTACATGTTTCCTGACTTAGGAATAAAAGGAAATGCAATTGCTTATGCTGATTTAAATCCTAAGGGAACACCGTGAACATTGAATCTACAAGATATATATATACATACTATATTCTTGGACACATCTGGAATTAATTTGACTCTCTTTAGTAGTGACATAACTAAGGTCCCCAACGTATCTACACTGCAGTTAGAAGAGTTGCTTGAGTTACTGGTAACTTATTCTTAGAATACCCGGGTATTCAGGTATTAGCCTCTATTACACAAGATTTACATTTTTTGGTCTATTGATAATTTACATTTTTTGTATTGCATGCAGATGTTTTTGTATATGGAATAGCGAAAACTGTATGTCTATCTCATTATACCTTATATAGATTATATGGATGTAAGTATTAATAAAGCCCTTATTGTGTTGAACCTATATGACAGAAACATACAATTATACTTACCGTCGAAGGGTTCGGCAGGACGTGAATGACCTGGAAAAGAAGAGGAAGGTATTTACTTTATAATTATAACTTATTATACTGCCTTAACAAACACAATATAACTCCCTGCTCACAACAGTCTCATTCTGAAAGGATAATAAAGGCTAGGGAGGTTTGGGCTTACCTGAGCAAGCCCCAAATTATAATAGCTCAGGTGGAGGCACATCATACTAATAATACTAACCATCTGGTGTTAGCGGATACTGACACGGATAAAGGGATGGTTATAATGAATATATGAAGCGATGAGGGAACTAGTCCCAATAACTGGTTCACTGAGACATCCCGCAGAACCTATGTTTAGAGGGTAGGCATAGCCAAGCAATCAGAATACAAAGCCCTGTGAAGTTCGTATAGCCACCACTGCTCACAAAAGTGATAACTAGGCAAACTAAGATGATATGTTGAACTACAGTATGTAGACAAAAGTTATTGGACACCCCACCCCGCACGCACGTGCAAGCAAAATGGTGTGCTCCTGCAGCAGACTCGTGTTTGTGAAGGTATAGAATGGGTAGAGGGGCACTAATTAGATAATTTGCTAACGAAATGGCTTTCTGGAAGAACCAAGTTTGAAAAGGAGATCATCGTAGTCTGCATGATGTCATGTTTCCAGAGCGCCGCTGGACTGGTATACATACAGTTCATTAACCTGGATGGACTGGCCTGCTCAGGGTCCAGATCTTAACCCCACTGAGAACCTCTTGGACAAATTGGAGCAACAGGTGCATTCTAGACAGACTTGACCTTTTTCAGTGTTACAGTTGGTCACTGTACTTAAGGCAGAATGGCAAAACATACTGCCTGCTATTGTCCAGGAACTTGTTGACAGTTTGCCAAGAAGGGTGTCTGCAGTAATCACTGCACATGGTGACCAACAAAGTACTGACGTTAATTAAATCTCGTTGATCTATGTGCTGTCAGTGTCCAATCACTTTTGTGTACATAGGGCCTATTCAGACCTGATTGCTGCTGTGCATTATCGAACTACTACGCATGCATATGCACCGCAGTGCGCATGCGCGTCACCAAACAGCGACAGGATGGTGCGAAAATGTTGATTGCACTGCTGTTTGCAAGATGATTGACAGGAAGAGGACGTTTGTGGGTGGTAACTGACCTTTTTTCCGGGAGTATCTGGAAAAACGCAGGTGTTCCGAAGCATTTTCAGGGAGGGTGTGTGACGTCAGCTCTTGCCCCGATCAGCCTGATTTCTTCGCAGTAGAGGAGTAAGTATTGAGCTACGAACAGACTGCACACACTGCACAGAATGGGAATAACATTCAACGGTGAGTGTGATGCGAACGATTTTGCAGCTGTCCGCTGAGGGGAATTTTTGCACAGTGTACACATGCAATTGCACACTGGCACGGGGCGAATTTTCACTCTGGGCAGCGACTATCTGATCGCAGGACAATGTAATTTGCAGCACAGCGATCAGGTCTGAATTAGGCCCATAGTGTAGGCAGTGGCACCGAAATAGGGGGGAGTGGTTACTAATTACCTGGGTGCAGGCTGCGGGAGGAGCCGGGGCCTCTGCCCTCCCCCCTCCCAAGTATACTTATATCTAAGGCTGGCGACATCTTCGAAGTGATATCTTAAGGAAGATGGCGCCAGCACATTGAAAGCAAAGACTCTATCACTGGGAAGATGGAGCCAGCAGAGGAGAAGGGACCCACTGCCCACAAGCAAGGTAGGAAGTGGGTGTCCCCCACCCCCTGGATTAGAATGGTGCCCCCTGGCCCTGCGATAATTGATTTATTTGTATTAGATTATTTTTAGGGTTCGTTGACATGCCCACTCTTTAGTCTACTCCACCATTTGTTGCTGGGGCCCTGTGTAGCTCTCTACGCACCTAAGTGTAGGTATCACATGTATGAGAGTTTCTCACCCATTAACAGCAGTAATTAAAAAGGGGGCCTACCCAATAATCATTGCTATGTGTCTGAAGTACTACAAAATGTAGTACATGTAACAGAGGCTTTGCTATGGGTCTCAAGTGCTCACGAACGTGTTAAATATATATCAGAAATATAGTGCACCGTGTCCCCTTGCATGGCTTGCGGGGGTTACCGTTCCCTATTGTAGTCCACGTGGATCGTAAAGTAAGAAAAACGTCAAAAAATTAGGAAGAAAAAATGTGAAAAGCTCATGTCGACATTTTTCCATGTTGACCTAGTACATGTCGACCTAATGACCATGTCGACATAATGCATGTCGACCAATAGTGGTTGACCTAATGACTGTCGACCTAAGTCTTATTGACCAAATGACCGTAAGCCCCCAGTAACATAGTAACATAGTAATTGAGGTTGAACAGAGGCAAAATGCCCATCGCGTTCAACCTGTATTTTGTATTAAGTTAAGTTGATTTTACTGTACTGTACCTGCTGAAATTTTTTTTATGACTAGTTAACAACTACAAAGCATGCTACACCCGGATTAACAACGTCAATATTTTAAATGTTGTAACCTTGGATATCCTTTTCAATCAGAAATTCATCCAATCCCCTTTTAAATGCATTTACAGAGTCCACCATTGCCACCTTCCCTGGCAAGGAATTCCAAATGCTTATTGCCCTAACTGTGAAGAACCCTTTCCGCCGTTGCGTACGGAATTTTCTCTCCTCCAGCCTCAGCTAGTGCCCACGTGTCCTAAACAGAGTTCTTTCAATAAATAATTCCTCTGATAACTCTAGTAGTTTGTCAGGTGTGACTGTGCTGCAACAGTGGGACATGATGGGGCTCTGAAGCATAAAAAGGAGCATGAGGGGTCTAGGGGGTTAAATATAAGAGCATAAGGGGGCACTGATGCATTTAAAAGGGCATAACGGGGCGCTGAACATTTAAAGCAGGGGTGGGGAACCTCAGACCCGAGGGCCGTATAAGGCCCGCAGAGCCACTTGATCCGGCCCGGCCAGGCTCACCTAGCCAGGCGCCCACTGAGATTTTGTTACTAGTGGGCGCCTGGCTTCTTACCCTCAGTAGCAGCCGGAGGCAGGAGCTCACTCCTGAGTCTGGCTTCCAGCTCTGGCAGTGTGTGTGTGCTGCTGTGCGGTGTTATGGGAGAGATGTCATGACTTCTCTCCCATAGTTCTGAGGAGTGAGCGGCCAGGCGGAGTGCAACGGTCCTGAAACAAGAGCAGGGCTGGTGAGTATTTGTAAGGTTTTTTCTTTAATGTGTGTGTGTGTGTGTGTGTGTGTGTGTGTGTGTGTGTGTGTGTGTGTGTGTGTGTGTGTGTGTGTGTGTAAGCGTTGCTACTAAAGGGCATATCTAATGGGGCATAACAACTGACTGGTGGCATATCTAATGGGGCATAACAAGTGACAGGGCATATCTAATGGGGCATAACAAGTGACTGAGGGCATACTTACTGGGGGCATATCTACTGGGGCATAACAACTGACTGGGGGTATTTCTACTGGGGGCATAACTACTGACTAGGGGCATATCTACTGGGGCATAACTACTGGGGGTATATCTGCTGGGGGCATAACTACTGACTGGGGGCATATCTACTGGGGCATAACTACTGGGGGCAGGCTCATTTTTAAGTTGATAATTTTTGTATGGCCCCTGAAGGATTTTATAAATATCCAAATGGCCCTTGGTAGAAAAAAGGTTCCCCACGCCTGATTTAAAGGGACATGAGCGGATCTGAAGCATATCAAGGAGCATGAGGTCTCCTTATTGGGGTGGTTAGATAATGGCCTGAAACCTGACAAATAAAATGGTGGTAACTGTACTGTGGTTTTAGCCATGCCCCCAGTCTGGGAATATGAAAATTGAAAGCTGGTAATCCTTGTAAAAGCCTAATATATATATCCTATATTAAACACGCTAAAAGGTTAATGAACACAGTACGCAATTGGCGTATGGAATACCGTAAGAGTACGCACGTAGCGTACAAACGCTTAGCCGTGGACGAAACGCACAAGAGGCACGTTCGCTCACGGCTTACAGCGCAAAGGCAAGCACGCTATAGGCTGCCGACTAACGTAATGATATGCTATCAGCGTAGCGGACGCTCGAGACCACGAGGAGATCACGAGCGGCGCTGACGCTCACAGAGTTAAACCTTTGTAACAATATCCTAAACAATATACTTAAATTGTAAACCTTTGTGCAGTGATAAGGTGTAAATGCAACACAGTGTAACTTTGTTAGTTTAAGCTGTATGAGCGATTCTTACGCTCTGAGAACCCTTTAGCAATATAATAATCACTCAAATACCGGTCTAAGGGTCTAACACCTTTTAAGGAAATGAATGAACGTTCAATCGCAAAGAATACACAATACAAGTTATACACTACCAAACTAACATCAAATATCTAACCGAGTTACTACACATTAAAATACAACAAAGACACAATTACATTTAAGGGGGGAAAGGAGAGAGAGAATGGCTTACAACAAAATAGGAGATAAATATGGTTGCAGAGAACTTACGCACAAGGGGAACAATCGCAAGCGCCTTTCTGGATATCCAGCTCCCGATTATCAGTGATGAGAACCGTTGAGAAGAGTAGAGAGCTGGCCCAGATCGGCTTGTCTTTATATACACTTACACACAGTACGGTACAATGGTCCCTACATTCTTATTGTTCATTGGACACAGGAATTCGTCTCTGCATTATAACAAAAGGTCATAGGTTGGTTCATACAGGTGGGTTGTGACTATTTCAAACTGCTCAGGTGGGAGGGAAACTGGGTTTCCCGCCGCATGGGTAATAAAGTGCAAATATAGTAAATGTCCATAAACTTCTTATGTCCATAACTATACGCACGAGCGAGTAATCCGCTTCAAACCAACACCGGAATATTGCTAATTATATTCTCTTCCGATGGATACTAAACACCACTGTGTAACCCCTGTCTGACCCTTCGTATCAAACAAAGAGGAATCTCTCTGTCCCCGAACATACTATATTAACTAAACTTTCAGATTCTATCAAAGAGACCATAATCTACAAAATACATTATATGACTAAAATATGTTACGATTGAGTCGCCCGCTAGACGCACACAAACTCTACCGTAAATGCGCACACCGTGCGCCCGCGAGTGCACGCAACCGCGAGTATATGCACGCACGGGAGAGCTCATGCTCGTGCAGCGGGCACACGCATGAGGTGCATATATGGCAATGTGCAGCGTGATATTTTTCTGACTTTGACATCCTATAAATGGACACTTGGAGGTCTGAAATCGAATAAATAAAATGGTTGTAACTTGTAAACAGTAGTGACTGCTCACAGACCATACATTGCATGGGGGAAGTTTAGCACATAGATACATACATGCATACATACAAACATACATCTAATGTTGTATGTAATATATGTGCTGTCTGCCTTAACAAGGGATCAGCAGTGCTGCTGTGTTGCACTGAGCCAGCATTGCACGGGACCAGACTCCCATTGGCTAGTATCAAAGGCCTAAGGGTGGGCTTATAGAGGATAGACAAGCTGAGTGCTGTGCAGCAGTATGGGTCATTAGGTCGACCACACTTAGGTCGATAGTCATTAGGTCGACCACTATTGGTCGACATGCATTAGGTTGACATGGTCACTAGGTCAACATAGTCATTGGGTCGACTTGAACAAGGTCGACATGGAAAAATGGCTGTCGACCTAAGTGTTGTCGACCTAATGACTGTATCCCCTGTGCAGTGTGTCCTGTGCCGCACCGAGTCAGTGAAACATATTGTTGCTGCTGATCACCAGGTAAGGCAACCAGCACATATATTACATACATTACCTGTATGTTTATATGTGCTAACCAATTCCCCTCCCCCCTTCCCATGCAATGTGTGACCACAGGCAGCAGCTGCCACTGGTTGGAATGCTACTACAGTTTTGCCCCCCCCCCCCCCCCCCCCCCCACCCCCTTGTTATTCTCCCTGTCCTGGAATCTGAAAATAAGATGGTTACCCAAGCTAGACAGGTGTAACGAATAGCAGTGCTACCTTAGTAGGCCTATACATCTGTGATGGATTGCAGTCATTTGCCATTCTGCCAATACCTGGGTTAGGGCAGGGCTTGTCAAATCCCAGGGGCCAGGTCGCCATGGTCCCTAGATTTTGCTGCCTGGCTACCAGATGTTGCAAGGAGAGAGGAAGCAGGTCCTTGTCTGCACCAGTGGGGATTTGTGAGTATGCCTTATTGCGGCAGCCATTTCATGCAGGGGGCTGTGCTGACTGTTACGCCTGTCCATCCTAGCCTGCACTATCTGCTGTCTCCAAACTTTGGCTGTATAGAGCACTCCGATGAGGGTCTATACATGGCCGGGAATTGCAGCTTCGGATGGGGTAGTCGTGCAGCCACAGGGTGGTGGAGATATTTGCCCGGGGGATATGCCCGATGGCTGGTTTGCCTTGGGGTACCCCCTTTGTTGTGTGGTTGTGGTGGTAGGTTTGCTTGGGAGGTGGGGGAGCTGCCCAGTAAAGTAGCTGCGCTGAGGGGAAGGGGGTTTCAGTTATTTTTTTTATTTTTTTTGGGGGGGGGTTGTCTGGCTCCTACACTTTCGTCCTGGCTCCGATATTTTAGAAAAAATTGTCAAGCTCTGGGTTAGGGGATAGGTTAAATTCAACATAGTGGAAATCCTTGATTTAAAAAAAAAATTATTGGAATTGTTGAATTTGGAATTTCTAACATGTTGACTTTCACAGACGGAGTGCCAAAATGCAGACATCAATGAACAGAGATCCTTAAGGGAAAGTCCACATTTTCATTCATGTCCGCAGAACAGCATCTCCAGAACAGACAAGCAGCCTGTAGATATATGAGTTCCATGGTATCCGGTCTCTAGGTCGACCACACTTAGGTCGACACTGTCTAGGTTGACCACTATTGATCGACAGTAAGTAGGTAGACATGGTTTCTAGGTCGACAGGGACTCTAGGTCAACATGTTCTAGGTCGACATGACAAAAGGTTGACAAGAGTTTTTCACTTTTTGTGGACTTTTTCACTTCTGTAAAGAGAAAATTACACCCAAAAAGTGCAAAAACTCATGTTGACCTTCTGTCATGTTGACCTAGAGTCCCTGTCGACCACTTACTGTCTACCAATAGTGGTCGACCTAGACACTGTCGACCTACGTGTGGTCGACCTTGCATACCACACCCGGGTTCCATTAGGTTCCAGTCACTAGGATCAACCGGAAATAAACTCACCATAATACAAGTCTGTTTTATTTTAAATGCTCAAAATCAGTAAACCTTCATGCATAGTGGCCACTACAGTGGACAGCTGATTTTAAGTCATTATCTCCTATAGAAACTCTTTTTTTACATCACTAGTGCATGGCGTCCTCTTCTTTGAATTTCTACCAAACTTAGAAGGTACAGTATGCCACCTAGTGGTAGCTTCTAATAGCTAATAAAACAAAAAGGTCAAAATAAAATGGCTGAGAAAATTCCATCAGCACCGAGCACTTCATGGATTTCTGTAAAACATTTTTACTCAAAGATAGCAGAGCAGGTAAAACAAAAAAGAAGAATTCAAGGAAAGTAACGCTTAGGGTTTAATATGCTAGATGTTTTGCGCTAACACTCAATTTAATTTTTTCACAGATGATGCAAAAGCATATGTCTACTGCAGTGGGCGTCATGCAATACAAAGATCCATTATGCGTACAAGGCTTTTCCTGGCATGTATGTCTAACCTAAATATTTTCCTCATATAATAGCCATATATGCCAGTTTTGACAGCTGATAGCCTTAAATGTATCATTATATATTATCTTAACTTTTTAAATTGTAAATTATTTAAAATTATCATTTGTAGGAGCTGTGGTAGTATTAGTGTCCAAAAAGTAGTGTTAGTATTATTTTTATTTTCTACTGATATTAAGAGCATCTAGCAACAGGGTTAGGTACAGAATACTATAACACGCACATGTGGGGGATGCAATGGCGTACGAGAATGCTGGAGGTACAGGATGCCAGCTAATCTCTGACTTTTTTTTAAAGGGCCAATCACTTACAAGGCAAAACCATACCTTGTTAGTGACTGCCCCTTTAAAAAAACATTTGTGATCGGACGGCATCCTGCACCTCTGGCGATCTCAGACACCATTGCATCCCACCCATGGTGTGGATCTCACTTAGGGATCAGTACAGTATATGGCGATGTACCCACACAGATGTAAAAATGGGAAATGGTACATTCAAGGGTTCACTTTCTTGATGTGACTTGTGTAACGCATGGCTGCTTTATTTAGGGGGTCATTCCGAGTTGATCGCTAGCTGCCGTTGTTCGCAGCGCAGCGATCAGGCTAAAAACCAGCACTTCTGCGCATGCGTATGGTACGCAATGCGCATGCGCGGCGTACTTTCACAACAAATGATGAAGTTTCACACAAGGTCTAGCGACAGCTGGCCGCAGAGTGATTGACAGGAAGTGAGTGTTTCTGGGTGGTGACTGACCGTTTTCGGGGAGTGTGCTGAAAAACGCAGGCGTGTCAGATAGAAACGCAGGCGTGCTGGCCGAACGCAGGGCGTGTTTGTGACGTCAAAACAGGAACTAAACAGTCTGAAGTGATCGCAAGCTAGGAGTAGGTTTGGAGCTACTCAGAAACTGCAAGGAAATTCTTTGCAGCAGAGCTGCGATCCTTTCGTTCGCACTTCTGCTAAGCTAAGATACACTCCCAGAGGGCGGCGGCAGCTTAGCGTTTGCACGGCTGCTAAAAGCAGCTAGCGAGCGATCAACTCGGAATGAGGGCCTTAATGTCTGGATTCAGTTACAACTATCAGTTGGATTTCAAAACATCCGTTGCTTGAACATTGATCAATGCTGGCTCTATGGAGTAACATTGAAGAGGAAGACCAAGTGAAACACCACCTCCGTTGAAGCGCACGGCCATGTCAATGGCACCTTCTGAAATTAGGGTCAGTGTGGGAAATCACTGGCGAACGCTTACAAGTGCAAAACATGCTAATAGACGCCACAATGCAGCTTGTACACGTAAAACTAAGTACATCTGCATGCAGTGTCTTTAGCCTTTGTGTCCAGGGTGCTTCAACTTTCATACTAAGCACTAATATCAAATTCAGGGGCAGATGTATTAAGCCTGGAGACAACATAAGGAAGTGATAAACCAGTGATAAGTGCAGGGTGATAAACGCACCAGCCAATCAGCTCCTAACTGTTAATTTACATATTGAGGCTGACTGGCTGGTTTGTTTATCACCTTACACTTATCACTGGTTTGTCACTTCCTTATGCCGTCTCCAGGTTAATACATCTGCCCCTCAGTTTGTGAAAACGGCTAACTTTCTAGGTATGAATTAAACTTAGAAGTAAATGAAAATATTTGTGTTATAAATAGAGGACATTTTTGTTTCTGGATGAATACATTCCTCCCATCTTCTCTGTCTGCTAAGGAGGGATATCCTCGCGTGGTCTCGTGGGTAAGTGGCATGACTTCCAGGGTAGGGGCGTGACCTCAGTAGCAAGTGCAGCGATCGCAAGCAACGCCTTCATTATTCGTCACTATGAGGGCATCACTCAGTGAGCTGCTGGCCATGCCCCCGTCCCTCTCTGCTGGGGAATAGACGCTGTGTACATGCGCACAGCATCTATTCACCGCTGCTTTACTCAGAACAGCGAGTGACAGGGGGAATCTCCCAAATGGCCCCATACTGCTTGACACTGTGACCCACGGGTGGGACAAACCGTGAAAAACATGTCTGTCCCTCCAAAATCAGGACAGTTGGGAGGTATGGGAATATATCCATAAATAGGTGTAAAAAATGTATTGTTTCTGGAAAAAAACTACAGTAAGCAACATGATAAGAACAAATACCAGACATTTGTTTTTTATTTTACCTTACTGTTTTGCAGGAAAATTCTTACAAAAACTTTCACAGTTAAAATACTGTTCTATAAAATACTGTTCTATGATAAGTCATTTTTATGATGTAGATTATTTTTTTTTGTCTTTTTATAGACGTGTGTGTGTGTGTGTGTGTGTGTGTGTGTGTGTGTGTGTGTGTGTGTGTGTGTGTGTGTGTGTACAAATTCTGTGTTTCTACATTTAAATGGTTAACATATACATCATACAGAATAAGAATGCTGAAGATTACATACAGAATAAAAGAAGGAATAATATGGTCTATTATTAGATAGATAGATAGATAGATAGATAGATAGATAGATAGATAGATAGATAGATAGATAGATAGATAGATAGATCATTTTTGGGACAGATGTGTTTCATATGTGGAACTAGAAATGGGGACAATTGTGGACTATTATCAAGTATATAAAAAAAATAATAAAATATGTATTATATTTATTTATTATTCATCCATCCAGAAACAGCATTCATTCAACCTAATTGCATAAATTAGAGTACAGTATATCTCTTAAATGTAACCTTCTCCTTAACTGACTCATTTCCTCCAGTATGTTGTTTGTGTGACATTTTGCATATATCGGCAGAAAAACTGCAGAGACTCTTCCTGCTTAGGGAAAGAGAAATCACTTTTATCCATAAATAGGAGGCTTGACGTTGGAATATTTTGAAACCACAACTGGTGTCCTCACATTCCACTCTCCAGTTTTGTTTTAAAAAAATTTCATCAAAATATGTCCTGTCTTAATATAGAGTTCAAAAAAATCAAAGGAAATGTCCACACAAATGTCATTTTCACTTAGAGGAATTCCCCTCCATTCAACATATTTCTATGGTAAGGCCACCACCATTTGCTGTATGTAGCAGGGTTCCAGCTACAGGAGCTCTGCGATTACCTTTCACACTGGTAATGGGGTTTGGCTGCTAATTAGAGGAGAGGGCATTAGCCCAATTAAGATCTGGTCTTCACTCAAGGCCACTGTGTCAGGTCTATCATCTTATGGTAAGACACCAGCAGAGCCGAAGGTGAATGGCAGAGAGCTAGCATTTGTACCCAGGGCCGTATTAACCCATGGCTGGGCCTCTAGGCTTTCAGGTATTTTGGGCCCCCTCCGGCACTTCAGTCTTTCACCCACTAAAGTTGACTTTTGGGAAGCAGAGCTTATGCCATCATTTACCCTTTCAGTACTCACATGAACACCAGTTCCTCTTTTCTCGCATCTCAATCGTTCTTCCTTTTCTTTTCTCTTTCTAAACAGTGCACTATTGGTCTACTGCAGCCCTCCCATTGTATCAAAACAAACCTCAGCTGACTACCAGTGTGCCTTGCTACGGCGCAGAGTGCAAAGTGCCTTTAACCATTGGAGCCTTAAGGTGCAGGTAATGGTGCCTCAGCAAAACAATTGACGGGTCTCTAGTCCCTGCACGCTTCAGTCTAGTTAGCCTTATGGATAATATGGTGCTGTCTATACCCCATAACTGTCCAGATTTAAGCAGTACAGAGTTAGACTCAACTAGAGACTATCCTACCATTCTGCCAGTCAACAACTATGCACTCATGCAATTGGCAGATATGTTTCAACTTACCGTAGTGACCAGGAACTACCCCATAGTCAGTGATTGCCTTTTATGTAAAGGCTGGGATTGGCCTTGAAATATGGAAGCGCTAGACATGTCCATGATGGACGTGGTAGACCACCAGCACCACAAACCACACCTATTCTGGTGTGACCATGCCCTCTTTGTGTGTAAATCACCATTAAGTAGAACCCCAAAGTTGTCGTTACCTCTTGGATAATGTTTTGAGATACTGTGGCGTCACAAGGCGGGTACGGGGGGTGCGGCCCGCACCTGGACGTGGTGCCTGGAAGGGGTGACACCAGACTGTGGTCTCCTCCGCAGTGAAAGGAGCCAGGTGCTGCAGTGTGAAAGTCTGCTACAGCACCCGGCTCCTATCACAGAAGAGGAGCCGACAGCGCTGGGAGAAAGTCTCTGGGGGCAGCCCAGTATAGCCCAGCATCACCGGAGATCCCATGAGGTCACGCCCCCTTTATTTGCGCCCATGCCCCCTTTTTTCCGCAAGCCCATCCCTGGTGCGCTGGCATATCAAGGGTGCGCTCCAGCTGTCACCACAGATATAATTTAATTGCAATACATGATACATCCTGCCCCTAGTCACAGAGCTGTCAGATGAAGTTAGAAGAAATCGTTGGTGCCATTTCAGAGTTGAATGAAAGTCAGCAATAATTCAGTCCACACATTCCCTTAATAAATGTGCACATCTATGCAACGGCACCACCCCATCCACATCTTTTATCATTATCAGTGCACACTTGCATCAGCACTCTACTTGGTGCTAGAGATCCATAGGAAATCAGATATCTGTGTCTGCACAACTCTGCATAGCCAGCACTCTGGGCACGCACGGCCTTACTAAACATTGGAATGTTCCATTGCCACCAGTTACACTTCTTAAGAGGAGTGTAAAAATATCCAAAATCTGTCTGCAAAACACTTGCTGGTGTACTCCTGATCAGCCCTAAGTATATAACTCAATTATCATTGCAGATTATTATTATATCTTCATCCCAGGAATCAGCCGATGTCAGTCAAACCATAAAATTGAGGAGTGATCTATAGAAACCTAGTGCCTAATAAATTAGATTTACCAGGCAGGATGTAATGAAGTATGTGGGTTCCTGGCCGAACTGTGACTTTTTTTTAAAGCGGCAGACATTTACAAGGCATGGTTTTGCCTTGTACATAATATCCGCTTTAAAAAAAAAAGTCAAGTTCGGCCAGGAACCCGCATCTCCAGCCTACTCAGACTTCATTACATCTGGCCCTATCTGTCCATTACTGTATCAGATTTAACAGCCAGTATTGGATTTCATGGTATCTATAAACAGTGCATTTAGTCCATTAATAGATTTTTGATGCTCGCCTATTTTTCATTAATTTGGCAAAAATCTCAACTTCCATATAATTTGGTATAAAATGCTCCCTGTAACAGCCTGACAAGTCATGTGTCTCATACTGCTGGATGCGCTATTAATCTTCCACGGCTCCCTGTTTTATTAAGCACTGTGCCCACCCATTTATCGCTCTGCACTCTGCTGAAAGGGGTGGTCTTCAGTATGCAGAATGTCGGGATCCCGGCGCACAGTATACCGATGCGGGGATCCCGACACCCGGCATACCGACAGCTATTCTCCCTCGTGGGGGTCCACGACCACCCTGGAGGGAGAATAAATAGCGTGGCGCGCCACCGTGCCCGCAGCATGGCGAGCACAGCGAGCCCGCAAGGGGCTCCTTTGCGCTCGCCACACTGTTGGTATGCCGGCGGTCGGGCTCCCGGCGCCGGGAGCCCGGCCGCCGGCATACCATACTGCACCCTGCTGAAAGCAAGCACTGAATTATTAACACAGTTTGACTTGGGCATTGTATTGGTACCTTGAAGTGCTTGAAGCCTGATTCTTGGCCTTGTAACCATGCCAAGAATCTAAATAAATGTTGGAGCCCTCAGCTATTTTGTAAGTGATAACAGCTAACAGGGTTTTGGTGCTTCTGTTTTGCACCTAGATGTTACAATTAAACAGCAAAAGGGTAGCAGAGGTAGGTAGCACAATGGATCAAATGTCATTTTCTTGCCCCAGGAAAGCAACACAGATCGGTGTTAATAAATAAATAAAAAAAAGACCAATGGCTGGTAGTTCCTTTAAAAGCAAAGCACAGATTGATGCATAATGTACTGTGCATTCACCCTCATACATAACTAGGTCATAAGCACTTTTAATATTTCATTATACTGTATTTGCTTACTGCTCTTGCCCTTATCATCCTGCTTCTACACTACAGATGTAGGCAGGTATATGCAGGAGCCTGCATGTGCCTGCCCTGAGCTGCCTCCCCCCACCTCACTGTCCCGTGGCCGGCTCCCTGATCTTTACAAGAGGCAGCAACAAAGCCATCACTGGGAAGTGCTAAATAGCCAATTGACACACACTTAATACATCGGATCTTCCTGACGAAGACCTGCGGCCAAGGGCCCTCATTCCGAGTTGTTCACTCGCTAGCTGCTTTTAGCAGCATTGCACACGCTAGGCCGCCGCCCTCTGGGAGTGTATCTTAGTTTAGCAGAATTGCGAACGAAAGATTAGCAGAACTGCTAATAAATAATTCTTTGCAGTTTCTGAGTAGCTCCAGACCTACTCACGAATTGTGATCAGCTCAGTCCGTTTAGTTCCTGGTTTGACGTCACAAACACGCCCTGCGTTCGGCCAGCCACTCCCCCGTTTCTCCAGACACTCCTGCGTTTTTACCTGGCACGCCTGCGTTTTTTAGCACACTCCCTGAAAACGTTCAGTTACCACCCAGAAACGCCCCTTACCTGTCAATCATTCACCGATCAGCAGTGCGACTGAAAAGCGCCGCAGAAGCCACAGCAAAACAGCTAAGTTTTGTGTAAAATAACTAAGCGCATGCGCCCTGCGTGCCTTGCGCATGCGCAATTTGCAACTAATCGCAGCATAGCGAAAATCAGCAACGAGCGAACAACTCAGAATGACCACCAATACGCGTAGAAGAGACAACAAGCACAGCACGTTTAAGTGCAGGACATCCAGAAAAGGACTCCTTACATCCGACAAACAAGGACACCTTGGTACCCCGCTTAGGAGTAGGACCCGCACCCCGGCAGGACAACAAGCAAGTCTCCTCTCCCCCAGCAGAGTTGAGCGGCCAGGTAGAAGCTAAGCACAGGCGTGAGCCGCCGCTTGACAAGACCCAGCGGCTCCGGAGGTGTGAGGGCTCCTTAGCGTCTCCGTCAGTGTACCAGGCACATAGGCAGGGCCGTCTTTTCGTATGGGCTCAATGGGCTCTTGCCCAAGGGCCCCAGGAGTAAAAGGGCCCAAGGCTGATAGCTGAGGGTCCCCTCTTTCCAGGGGTACTAGATTTTTGAAAATCGGCCCTGTGGAACCGGAGATATCCGACTTCAAAGCAGTGGTCCCCATCCAAGCCTGTTAATTGTTCTTCCCAGCCAGATATCTCAGGTTCTGTCTGATTTAGAGTTTTTCTGAGGGTATACTCCAAAAGCTGGGACTGTCCCCTTTCAGTGGACACTGGCAGCTTGTCTCTACTATGCCCAGAACCAGAGATATCAGCCTTCAAGCAGCTGGTCCCTGCTACACCTCCACACACCTAATATGCAGTTTTATATTTTTGTTGGTGGATTGCTCTGGCTACTGAAGTCTGATTCCCAAGTGCCTAGTACCTCCTGAAAGGTGGGACTCTATAGTTTTTTTTTATCCCATTAAAGCTAAGAAATCTATTTCCAGGAACTGGAGATATCTGCAGTAAAGCAAGCTGCCCTGACCCCCGGAAAATGATGAATATTAAGCCCACTCCACTATCCACCCCTCCCCTGTGTATTAAACACCCCCTGGAGGTCATGTACCAGGGCCCCTTCATTCAGCACAATGTCCCCTTCTACAGTTTAGCATTCTCCTTCTCGCCCCATTTGTGCAGTAAAGGAGTAATTAACAGAAATTATTTCTCCAGGTCCTACATGCTGAGTGAAAGATAGAACCCCCTACCCCCCGCGGGACATCAAAGCTGCCGCAGATAGCACCCCCCACCCCTACCGTTGATGGATGGGTAGGGGCCCCAGTGCATTGCTGTGCCCAGGGGCCTACACTGCTGTTAAGACGGCTCTGCACATAGGACACTGACATGGGAGTCCAGTAGCAGCAGCCAGCGGATTGTGGACCAGGGATCGGGGAAAGGACACCAGCGCACATCGTCGGAAGGGTAAGTTGTGCACCTGGTCCTGTGGGAGTATGGGACGCCGGCTCCCCCAGAACACAGCAACACCACCGTTTGGTTTCTCTATTTTCTATTTTTATTCTGTTTTTTATCCTGGATTCTGTTATTTCATGATTTTACCTCTCTTATCAACATCATTTAACAACATCCTGCATATACTGCAGAATCTGCTAATTAGCAGCCGGACAGTAGAGATCATTCTCCTCTAACGTAGACGTTAATTCCCCTCCTGGGGTAATAACTTACAGAATGGTACCATAAGCATATTGTATCCTGTGAAACAATAGGACGATTCATATACTAACCATTTGTTCTACTGCTAACTAGAGTGCTAACCACATTGCTACTTTGTTTCATATATAAGAGCTGGTACAAGTACGGTGTTAGCCTAGTTACACTGTGTCAGTATTGTGTGCACTCTGCCTTAATAAACAGATATTTTCCTACATACATTTCATCACTGAAGATCCCTAGAACCCACACCCCCATTTAAAATATTGTTGTACACAAGGGTCAGGTACCCTTGCGAGGGTTCCAGCTACACTCAAGAATACACGTCCTAATGAGCCCACACAGAAGCGCCCAATCTCTGTATTTTTACACTTAATTCCATGTCCCTAGCCTGATACAATGGCTACAGATGAACAGCATTTAGGACAAATGGCCCTCATTCCGAGTTGTTTGCTCGGTAATTTTCTTCGCATCGCAGCGATTTTCCGCTAATTGCGCATGCGCAATGTTCGCACTGCGACTGCGCCAAGTAAATTTGCTAAGAAGTTTGGTAATTTACTCACGGCATTACGAGGTTTTTTCTTCGTTCTGGTGTTCGTAATGTGATTGACAGGAAGTGGGTGTTTCTGGGCGGAAACTGGACGTTTTATGGGTGTGTGTGAAAAAACGCTGCCGTTTCTGGGAAAAACACGGGAGTGGCTGGAGAAACGGGGGAGTGTCTGGGTGAACGCTGGGTGTGTTTGTGACGTCAAACCAGGAACGAAACTGACTGAACTGATCGCAGTGGCAGAGTAAGTGTCGAGCTACTCAGAAACTGCTAAGAAATTTCTATTCGCAATTTTGAGAATCTTTCATTCGCAATTTTGCTAAGCAAAGATACACTCCCAGAGGGCGGCGGCTTAGCGTGTGCAATGCTGCTAAAAGCAGCTTGCGAGCGAACAACTCGGAATGACCACCCATGTGCTATGACCTGGACATTTTTTCCCACCTTATCTGTAGGGAACCAAACAGAAGCAGAGGACCCAATCTAAACATCAAAAGCATATAGCGATAAGCTTGTTCCTTTTTGCCCACATGTGTAAGAGGCACGGGGGTGGGGCCCTGCGGAAAGCTGAATTCACTTACCAGGCCTACGTACCTCGCGCCTCCCGTCCTCCACCTTCAGTCCGTCGAGGTAGCTCGGACGATACTGGCACACGTCCAGACACGGAGAAGAACTTCCTGGGGCAACCTGAAAAGAATGGGGGACGCACTGCGCAGGGGTGCCTACACTGGGCTCAATGAAGGGTCATCATTGGCACTTGTGGCCTCAGACTGGGTGCTCCCGTAGTGGTGCGAAGCACCAGGGGCGACCCTGAACGAAAACGCCCAAAGGGGAGGTGGGGGAGGGGGCAACATACACCACAAACACACACGAAACACCTTTATGCTCACCAGCTATATACTCGGGTTCCGCCAGACGACTGGTCCTTCTTCCTTGCTCCTGTGAGCGACACCCGATACGTCCCAAGGGACGTGACGTTGCCTACACGAGATGACTGAGAGACGTTTATATAGAGGTTATGACACAATACGTTTATACCATTCCAACCTTGTGGTACACACCAGTGCATAGCGTCTGACAACCCACCTTTCGTGGGGGTCTGGCTGTGGAGACAACAGAGAACTTACCACACCTGCGGTGTAGCGCCGACTTCAGCGACCTGCGACGTAGCGCCGACTTACACACCCTGCGGTCTAGCGCCGGATCAAGAGATACCACGGCCTAGCGCCGACTTACCACACCTGCGGCGTAGCGCTGACTTCAGTGACCTGCGGCCTAGCGCTGACTTCAGCCACCTGCGGCGTAGCGCCGACTTACACATCCTGCGGCCTAGCGCCGGATCAGGAGATACCATGGCCTAGCGCCGACTTACCACACCTGCGGCGTATCGCCGACTTCAGCGACCTTCGGCCTAGAGCTGACTTCAGCCACCTGCGGCCTAGCGCCATCTTACCATACACACAATAGCGTTGGGCTTCCTTACCCTGGATGCCCCCTGCCTATTGCTGCCTATCTGGGGGACTTGCCATTGGGCCTGCTGCCCACCTACCTAACCCTGTACGGCAGTACGGGCCTATTGCCCTTCTTGCCCCGGCCTGTCGCCGTTGGGGGCTGCTCGCTATACCTAGTGGCCTAACGCCACCTCCTATGGAGCCTGCCTGACTGTGGGGGATAATGGGGGCCTAGCGCCCTCTGCTGCTCAGGCCTCGGGCCTGCCTGACTGTGGGGGATAATGGGGGGGCTAGCGCCCTCTACTGCTCAGGACTTGGGCCTGCCTATGTTGCCTCAGGCCTAGTGCCTGTTTTGCTCCACGGGCCTAGTGCCCGAATACCTGGTGGCCTAGGGGGAGAGGGGCGCCACCTGTACTTACCCGTCCTAAGGGTCGCGGCTGGACCAAACCTGGCTCGCCCACGCCCACCGCGTTGTCTTCGCCGGAGGCAGGACGGCTCCCACCACCTCCGGCTTCCTGGGGGCTTCACCTGGGCAGCGGTGGCCCGTGCAAGCTCTTTTGCATTGCACACCGCTGGCCCAGGGCTTCCGACGTCTTCACCGACGGGTGTCGGCTCTTTGTACTTCGCCTGGCGGGCGGCGGCGTGTAACAGCTCTTTCACAACTGCCGCCGCCCCCCAGGACTTCCGGCGCCGTCTTCTTGCTGCAGTCTTCAGGAGCTCTTCTCTGCTCCCTCCCGGCAAACGAACTGACCTCCCGCGCCCGGCACTGGCTAATACAAGCCAGTGCCGGGGGGCGGGGCTATGACGCAGCGAGCCAGGATTGGCTCGCCGCCGCCATTCCCGATTGGTCACCAGCTTGCGAGCCGTGATTGGCTCACGGCTGGCGCCAAATTTGAAAAGCCACAATGTGATTGGCGGGGTCTGTGTCCTGGAGGAGGCAGGCCCACAGCCATTACCCACGTGGAGCGGCGGTGGCGATCCACCGCCGCCCCCACGCCCGCTGCCGAACTCTGCAACCAGCCGGGCAGGGGCAGACCGGACCAGGCCCGGTCCCCAGTGCTGCCCGGAGCCAGTGCGACCTCCGGCCCCATGGGACGGTGCCGAGCCACCCCAGGTAAGGAGGGACGTGCAGGCTAGTAGCAGGGCCAGTGACCGCACAAGTACACTGGCCCTTGCTACACATGCATCAGGACTGGCAAGATTACAGCCGCCACTATTTATGGAACTACACAAAGGGCCTGATTCATGTTTGTAAGTAAAGCAAAAAAGTAAGCAACTGGGCTAAACCATGTTGCATTGCAGCTGGGGCAAAATGTAACATGATAGATTTAGACAGATTTAGATTGTGGGTGGGGTGTGTTCAAACGGAAATCTAAATTGCAGTATAAAAATAAAGCTAACATTTATTGGTCATATGCAAAAGCAGCTAGTATTTATCCCGCACAGAAAAAAATATAACCCATATAACTAGACAGAAGGGAAAGCTGGGGATTAGGGCTACTGGCGACTCTTCCCCCCTCCCCCCCAAAAAAGAAATAAATATATATATATATATAAATAAATAGGGCAGCCACCTCATGGGTGTGTTGGAAGAGCTGCTGAGCTGCTTATTACTTTTTAAAATGTTGACAGTTACATCCAACTCATTGACAACTTATGTACTTGAAAATTTAAACCCAGGCGTGTAGTTTTATATGTACAGTATGTGGGGAGAGATGCTTGTGTAGAGCATTATATGTACATTGGGGCAGATGTGTAATGTTATACAGTATGTACAGTGTGTGGGGGTGGGGGTGTGTAGTATTACATATATGTGGGGGCACAGCTGTGTTATATGTACAGAGGAGTACGTGGGTAGGGAGGATGTGGGTAGTATTATATGTACGTAGGGGAGGTGTGTAATGTTATTTGTACAGTGGGAGGGCTTGTGTGTTGTATTATTTGTAAAGATGGGGCAGCTGTGTAGTGTCATATGCAAAGGGGTGGACTGGTGTGTAGTATTATATGTACAGATGGGACAACTGTATAATGCTATATGTATAGGAGTGAGCTGGTGTGTAGTATTATATGAACAGGTGGGGCAGCTGTGTAGTGTTATATGTATAGGGGTGGGACGGTGTGTAGGTTTATGTACAGGGGGGCACTCTGGTTGTGGATCAGATTAGGCCTTGCTATGGTAGTATGGCATGGTGGTGCGGTTCTTAAAGTGAAGCATTAGGCTTAATGCGTGCGCTGTACATTGTAGGCCAATTATATTGTCCGGGAAAGGGCTACACCACCTGAACAGGTGGGTGTTATGGTAAGTGGGGAGATGAATACCAATATTTGGCTTTGTATGCATGCTTGTTGTTCTGTCCGTCCTTTAATGCTGCCACCAATTTGAATTATTTGTCAATAAAATGTGACATAATTGTAACGCCAGCACTGTTGTCTGTGTTTTATTTATATATAAATCATTGAAAATTGTGAGGTTACTCATTGTGACATTTTAGGTGTAACACTACAAATATACTGTTAGTGTGTGTATTTGTATGAAATCAGTCACTAGCATTGTCCATGAGCACCTTCCAAATTCATGCTGACTCTCCAGCTACCAATTTTGATATCCCTCTGCCTAACTACTGCCAGCTAGCTATTGCTAGATTTCATTATCTGTTTCTCACTGAGCTTACTTCTTTGAGCACATTATTGGCAGGCAGGGCCGGCGCCACCACTAGGCAGCTTTAGGCAGCTGCTTATGGGCGGTAGCACTTTAAGGGCGGCGCCGAGTGCAACAACAAATTTATAAACATGAATGAAGTGACTGCTCTGTGCGCGCAATGAAGGATATACGGCACTCGCTCCCTTCTCACACGGCGTCAGATCTGGCGGATCAAGCCCACGTCTGGAGCTGTTTCCACCTTCCTCTCTTGCGTCTATCACTTCCCCCTGCCCTCCCGACCTGATGACTGCGTAGAATATCTGCTCCATCAGCCGGGTCGTCATGCCGGCAAAGGGGGCAACAAAGCTGCTGGAACCAAAGGAAGAGGCGGGGGCGGGACCTTCATCCGGTGCAGAGAGGATCCCCACCTTGCAACTCATCCTGCCGAGAGGTCAGCAGCAGCGCAGAGACGTGCAGGCGCCTCACCATACATTGTTCCCTGGCAGCGTCTGGCGTCTGCTCTCCCTGCACCTATGTGCTCCGTGCTGATTGTATTACTTGGTAAAATAAATTGAAGAAAAAGGCTGCCCCACCGCCATAAAAGTACAACCAACCAGTGCAGCTAGCCTAGTGCTGCTGATGTCATAAATAGGTAGATTAAAAGCTCCTGAAAATGCCAATACCAGCACTAGGCAATATGTACTTTGGGCTATCACTGCCATATTGCCAAACCATACTTTACCCTAATAAAACTATACTAAATTACTGATAGTACTATGTCCCTTCCTACATCTCTGGGCAGTGAATGTGAGTAAATAAAAGGTATGGGGTTTTTTTTTTGCTTGAAACCTACAGGTCCCTGCAGCTTTTATCATGTGTAAAGTGTTTCGGCTTGCTGGCACTTGTAGAACAAGAAGCGCCACCATGCTCTATTGCTAACGGGTCATTATAAAATTTGGGGATGCACAACTGGTATCTTGTCCTGGCATCCTGGGACTACTGGCATTTACAAATAATACACTAAAAAAGGCACATACATACTATGACAAAATATTAAATTGAAGTAAAAACTCCCATGCACATACCTTTATATTTTACTTAATAACTCCTAATTCCAGGGGGGTCCTCTCCACTTCAGGTAACGTCAACAAGATTTACAGATGTGTACTTTTAGATCTTTTCCCATGTTGGATTCGCATTATGGGCTTAAAATCGCAGCACAGCATACAGTAGCTAGAGGAACGGGAATCGAGTAGCGGGGAGGCAGTACAAGTAGCGGGAAGCGATGCTACCACTTTCCGCGAATATAAGGTGCTACACAGTGTTAGTAGCAGCTGTAGCAGGAGCTTGTGCTCCCGATACCCACAGATATGCATGAAAGTAGCAGGAGTAGGAGTAGGAGCCTGTTTATGCACGCTCCCACTATTAACAGCACACAATAGGATAACTATGGCTACAGGAGGTTGCGCTATCATCGTGGCAATGCCACAGTAAGCAGCCACCCGCAGCAAAGATGTTACAGGGAACATTTTTTACAGGACCTGTGTGGAGTTTGTATATTCTCCCTTGGTTTGCATGGATTTGCTCTGGGTACTCTGATTTCCTCCCACAATCAAAAATTAAACTGGTTGGTTAATTGGCTCCTGTCCAAAAAAATTACATGTAGTAATAGAGAACACCCCGTGGTTCTACCTGGACGTGTCCAAGTTCGTGAGGGAACACCAACTGGAGGGAGTTAAGCCTGACTTATGGAAACCGAAGACCATCTACAAGCTCATCAGAGCTAAAGACGATTTGGAGTCGATTCCGGGGCTCCCTTCAGTGACTGCCAAACAGGTCTGGAGGAATGTGGCCTCCAAAAGGCTCACAAACAGACACAAAGACCTGTCGTGGATGGCCATCCAAGGGGGTTTGCCCCTCAGGTCATTCATGCACTCCCGGAACCTGTGCAGGTACAGACATTGCCTCTGGTGCATCATACATGAGGAAACATCTATGCACCTGTTTTGGGACTGTGCCTGTGCCCAGTTGTTGTTGGATGCCCTGGAAAACGAACTGAAAAACTGTGTGCCAAGGAACTGCCTCACGTACCATTCGGTACTCTACGGACTATTCCCTGGCACCCACACCGTGGGGGCGATCCAGGAAGCCTGGCGCCTTATGAACTGTGTTAAGGACGCTTCGTGGCTAGCCAGGAACCGCCTCATACTGCGGAGGGAGAGGATGTCCATCCAGGACTGTTGCAGGCTGGTTCACAGCCTGCTAAGAGACTATTCCATCATGGACAGCCCTGAGGAAGAAGAGGACTAAAACCCCCCTTTTTCTGCCCCTCTCCCCTTGTTTGGACTGATCAATGAGACTTTGGGACCGTGGCCCCTTCCCCCCCACTCACAATGTCTGTTGTTTTGTTGATGTCTTTCTATTTATTGCCCCTCCCCTTATATGTGTCTGTCTTTCAATAAAGCTTCGGGCATGTGATTCACCCTCCCTCACCCTCCTACCCTCCACACCCATAGCCTTATTAACTGTTGTGTTATTGTATAGTTTAAATGCATAGTGCCGTCCGAGAACTATAGTGTAGGCTCAGGCCTGTGCCGTAGTTCTTCGACTGCACTATACCATCTGCATCTGTACTGTGTTTTGGCGTGCTGCGACACGGTACTTATGTTTGTCATGTTTACGTATGTTTTTTGCTACTTTGTGCCAATAAAGACTGCTTTTTCAATCAAAAAAAAAATAGAGAATTGTAGATAGGAATATAGATTGTAAGCTCCACTGTGACTGGTACTGATGTGAATGGCCAAATAATAACCTTTAATAAATAATAACAATGTTAGACTTCTCTGTGAAAGGGCCTCATTGTGAATAGCACGCTCTAAGCATTTCATTCCTATGAATGAGGGTGGTTTTGCTTTGATTAGTTAGAGCATGGGAAAAGCCATTCAGTTAGGCACTATGTAGATGAGCCATTCAGTTAGGCACATTGTGTGTCTTTATGACACCAGGGGGTAAATTTACTAAGATGGGAGTTCTATTTAAGATGGGATGTTGCCCATAGCAACCAATCAGATTCCAGGTATTATCTTCTAGAAGGTGCTAGATAAATGATAAGTAGAAGCTGATTGGTTGCTATGGGCAACATCCCATCTTAAATAGAACTCCCATCTTAGTAAATTTACCCCCAGGTCTGGCATTTTCAGGAGGATTCTTAGTACCCCAATTTGCTAACAGCACTCACTAATGCTGGGGGTTATGTGCTCCGTGCAGCTGAGATTGAGCCACATCCTCCCACATTGTTACTGCTGTGCGGGACTGTTATCCCGACAGTCTGCCCCTCCCACCGGTGCTGTGGATACGCAGCGTGGCTTCTGTGTGGTTTGGTTGGGGAGTGAGGTTGAGTTCTGGTAACACATACATTATAGTAATATATTATATATATTTATACATATCTCCTATATAATAGCCCAGATCTGTGACTTTGTGACTCATTTGCTAACGCTGGGCGGAGTCACAACACTGGGCGAAGTTAGTCAAATGAGTCACAGATCTGGGCAAATCTATAGGAGACTAGGAGCAGAAGCAGATGGTATGGGCATGGCACAGGCAGGGGTGCATACCTCCCAGCTTTCTTCAGGCAGACAGGGGTGCATACCTCCCAGCTTTCTTCAGGCAGACAGGGGTGCATACCTCCCAGCTTTCTACAGGCAGAAGGAGGGACACACAGGCAGCGAAAAGGGGGCGTGGTCAATTAAAAGGGGCGTGGCTTCACGAGAGGGCCCCCGTTTTTGTCAGTGAGGGGGCATGCCCAGCGCTCTGTGAGCTGCTGGCATGCCCCCAGGGGCGGATTATGAGTCCGGGGGGCCCAGAGCACTTGAAACAGGGGGTCCCTATCTCATTGCTGTGCCTGCTGTGGGTTTGGGGGCGTGGCCTAATCGCGGGATGCGTGGCCATGCCCCCTTATGCAAATTCTGATTATTATTTTTTTATGGGATTTTGGCCCCTTAGCTAGGAGTAAATCCAGAGGGGTGGTTTCTCTCCCCTACACACCAGCACAGGCAGAAGAAAGCAACACCACAGACCTGCCAACACGCAGCAGCGTGTGCTAACTGTAGCACAATGCTGCTGCTGTTGCTGGCAGGACGGGGGAGCTACAGAGCTGGGACAGAGCTACTCCAGCCGGGAATGCCCCTAAAACTGTGGGGCCCACGGTACGTACCCCCTGCCCCCCCCTTAATCCGGCTCTGCTGCCGGAACCCCCCTTAATCCGTACCCCCTGATGCCCCCTCTCCTCCTGTCTCCACTAAATAGACGCTGTGCGCATCTATTCCCCGCTGCTCTGCTAAGCAGAACAGCGAGTTCAGGAGCTTCCCAACTGCTCCCCCCCCCCCCCCCCACCGGGGGACACTGCGGCCCACGGGTGGGACAGCGGGACAGACCAAAAAAAATGGGACTGTTCCGCGAAAATCGGGACAGTGGGGAGGTATGGGGGTGTGTGAGGGGTTATGCCATACAGACAGACGGGCACCGGCTCACTGTGTGCTTGACCCCCCCCCCCACATCAGCAAACTCAGCAGGGTCTCTCTGGCGCGAAGGAGCGTCACTTTCTGGCACACTCCACGCTCCTTAGCTGCAGTTTTGTGGGGCACCTGCCGCTGTGCAGGTTCCGTACTGCCTCTGTTATCTCCAGTCCCGGCAACCCCACCGCTAGCTGCAGAACTGCCACCCGCAGTGAGGTGCGCCCAGCTCCTTCACACACTTTAGCTGGCGGATAGCGCTGAAGAAGTCCGCGCTGTTTGCAGGCTCCGACCCCCTCCTCCCTACAGCCGCAGCGTCTCCTGGGAGCTAACCAGTCACTCCCAGTCTCCCCTTTCCACAGTGCCCGGCAGCCGCGAGGTCCGCGCCGCGTGCATGCTATGACCCCCTCCTCCCTCCAGCCGCAGCGTCTCCTGGGGACTAACCAGTCACTCCCAGTCTCCCCTTACCGCAGTGCCCGGCAGCCGCGCGAGGTCCGCGGTGTGTGACTGAGGAGGGGGGGAGGAATGCGGACGGGCAGAGGAAGCAGGACTCCAGCCTGAGAGAGTCAGCCATGCCAAGTCTCCACCAGCAGCAGATCCCAACAGGTTGGAGTGGAACAGCAGCAGCCAGCCCCTGTCACCCCTGTCCTGGCCCTGTCACCCCTGTCCTGGCCCTGTCACCCCTGTTCTGACCCTGTCACCCCTGTCCTGGCCCTGTTACTGCATACCCTCCAACTACCTTTTTGGCAGGTACAGTACCCGCAGCACCTCCAGACCCCTCCCCAATGCACCACACCTCCGTACCTTCCCCTCCCCCACACGCTGTGCCTCCAGACCCCCTCCACCACCCACAGCACCTCCAGGCCCCCTCCACCATCCTCTCCCCATATATGTCTCCCCCTACACCTAACCCCCTCCACCCGCAGCATCTGCAGACACCCTCCTCAATCCGTGGTCCCCCCCTCACCCACCCCTCCCCCACCCACGGCACCCCCACACCTGCCCCTCTACCACCCGCAGCGCCTCGAGACCCCCTTCCCCATCCGCCGCACCACCTGTACCTGCTCCTCCCCCACCCATGGTGCCTCCGGACCCCCTACCCCACTCCCGGCACCCCCGCCCCTTCCCATCCCACAGCACCTCTGGAACCCTTCACCCATCCACAACATCCCCGCACCTGCCCCTCCCCCACCTGCAGTGCCTCCGGACCCTTCCCCCATCTGCAGCGCCCACTCCTCTGCCCCTCCCCCATCCGCAGCACCTCCCGACCCTTCCCCATCCGGGCCCCCCCGCTTCCGCCCCCCTCCACCCGCAGCATCTACAGACACCCTCCCCCATCCGCAGTGCCCCCCGCACCCGCTACATTTTGTACATCATGCCCTGCAGGTGCTGTTCACGCTGTCGCAAGGGGCTGCGCCTCCTTCATCATCGCACGCCCTTTCATTGTGCAATATTTAACCACTAACAAAGGAATGCAGGTAATACTCCATATAATACAAATATTGAACCCCAGAAAGGCATGCAAGGGTTAAGGGGGCGTAGCCCCTTGCGACGGTGTGAAGAGCGCCCGTAGGGCGCGATGAAGCACCTAGTATATATATATATATATATATATTTATAGAGTTAAGTTCATGAATGTTGTTTCGATATTAGCAACAGAAGGAGTAGGGGTAGGCGACAGCGTCAATCAGGAGATGCTGGGCTTCAAATGGGGAAAGTTGCAAGTGAAAGTTATTAAAACAGATCAATGACAAGTACCGACAAAAGCGCCTCCTGCCCACAGTTGCACACACCTAGTTGTGGCCCTGCTCATTAGTTCTATGTTTTTGTCATGACTGTAGTAGATTGTGTTCCCAGACTGGTAGCTGGGGTAGGTGGTGGTTGAGAGGCTATGTGTAGGAAGCTTGGTGGCTTAATAAAGTTCCTATGCATGAACTGTAATCTGTAGGAGAACTTGCTAGAGCTAGCAGTACTAGAGCTGATGAGTGACTTGGGTCCGGTAGAACACTCTACTGGCAAAGACTTGTGGCTTAAAGTGTAACTGGGCTGCAGCGGAGAGTACTTTAGTATGGTATTTACATCTGAAACCGGATGTGCTGACCTCTGGAGAGGGACTAGATTGACTGGAAACCGAACTGGAGCCGGAATTGTAAGGAACCAGCAGGAACCTGAATTGCTAGGAACTGGGCTGGATCGGAATTACTGGTATACAGAGAATAGGAACTTAGTTTCTCAATGGAGGTCTCAGAGTATCAAATTGAGGAGCATAAGGGTCTGGTAACAGAACAGGCTGTGAGCGACGTTGCACTGGCAACCAGCTAGGCCTACAGGAAGTCCTTTTATAGAAGTTGCTGGCTGTGGACTGGTTGCTGGTGTCAGACGACCAATAACTGGAATCACATTGGAGGTACTGCAATCACCTTACTCAGACCAAGATGGTGGACAGAGACATCAGGAAGCAGTCTGAGGACAGTGACACCCCAGGAACCCTCTAAAAAGCTGTGGTAGTGTCCGAAGTGGCAGGTATCAAGGTCTGTGACTGAGGTCTCTACAGCATTTTGTGACAGTTATGCGGCTATAATTGGTCAATACGGATAATTGAGCACTTTGCACTGTTGAATGGCAACATGTCCAAGTGGTTTACTCCTTTTTTTCATAAGTGGTTCCAAGTCAGAAAGGTTGGAAAAGTGTATGTGTATATATGTGGTTATGTTATGCCACTAGCTCTGTGCAAATAGAATATCAGAGATCCTAGTCCAACCTATGGCAGCAAAGGTTCCAAAGACGCCCTGTTCTTTATCCTTGGGCACTAATTTTAAAGGACTTTCCCGAGCACAATCAATGAAAGGGTGAGAGGTCATATAGGATACCCAGTGGCTGTGCCAGATTACCAAACAGGCAGAGTAGGCACCAGACTATGGGCCCCGCGCCTTTTGAATCAAAATAATATTGATTTGATCTTGAAAGAAAATTAGTCAAGCTTTCTTAAATTGTTGCCAAAAGATAGAAAAAATTAATCAAATCAAAGAAACGAAAAGTTTACATTAAATTACATTTATACATAAACCATAGACATCGGATTCATATTCAAGTTTCCAGATATCAGACTGGGGTGGTAAATGAAAAATGCATTAAGAGATAATTTGTGAGGGAGGCCTGAGATTTTGACTGCCTAGGTGTCTCCACAGTGTTTAATCAGGCACTGCTCTGTGGTGTGCCTTCACTGAGATCTTTATTGTGTAAAGTATAAGATCCATAAAGTCAAACATGAAGGATGGAAAGACAAAGGCAGAGATCCCATAATTTACACAGGGCTCTTTTAAATGTATTGCGTTGCTTAATCTACAAGGCATATCAGTGCATTTTCATGACACAGAGGCAGTGCTGCCATCAGAATTTGTGGGGCCCAGGACTGACAAAATAGGCAGAGCCCCCCGCCCCCAAATGTCAGGGCTCCTGGGTGGTCCATCTCCCAGCTAGAGGCATAGTGAGGAGCTGCAGCACCCTGAGCAGCCACGTCTGTATGTCTTGGGGGCTGGGAGGCAGGGCAGGTGATTTATGTACCTTGTGCTGGGTAGTGTTTGTTCTGGAGCTGGGGGGATGGTAGGACGGATAGTTTATGTTCCCGGGTTGGAGGGGGGGGGGGGGGTTACTGTTCTAGGGGTTTGGAGGGTAAGGTGAGGAGCAGTGGTGGTTTTATGGGAAAGCTAGCAGGGTGGCTGTCAGGGTTGCTGCAGCCTGAGAGCGCGGTCGCAGTCACCTTGCCAGCACCCAGGGCAGCCATCAGGGGGGGACTGCAGGGACTGGAGTCCTGGCCCTTATAGAGAGGAGCGCCCACCCCTGGTCCTACCGCCAATACTTGGAGAGCTGCACAGGCAGTGCAACAAAAGCGGGCTAATGTGCAGGGAGAACTTAAAATAAGCCTTCCCTGTGCATGAGCTTTGTGAATATTTCCTGCAGGTCCACCTATATGTAACATCATGATGTGTGACATCACATAGGGGTGGAGTTTTGTGGCAGAATCTCATTTTTATTGGTGGCGGGCCCTGTCTATTTTGTCGGTCCCGGACCCCACAATTTCTTCTGGCATCACTGCCAGCACCTACTAATTTGACTGCACCCGTCTGCTGCTTACGTCCGCCCAGCTGCATGCCAGACGGAAGTGAAGTATCGGGAACTGCTGAGGTCAGAAGTACCTGCTCCATCCATGTGAGAGACGGACCGGAGTCGGGGACCTACTACAGCGACAGACAGGACCTGGAGTTGGTGTGCGATGAGTGAAATGGACACAGGCAGCAGGGCAGATGGGACACACACACACACACACACACACACACACACACACACACACACACACACACACACTCACTCTCTCTTTCTCTCATTCTATATACTGTATAAAAGGGCTCTACCTGATGTGTAATGTGTGTAAGGGGCTCTAACATAATAATATAGTTTTTGAGGTTGAAAAAAGACAATTTGTCCATCGATTTCAACCTATTTGTGGTCTCCTATGCAGGATTATTTTGGTCTAAAATTTTGTGTGATGCTGATGTCAGCCGTTGCGTTTTATCCCTCTTTTTATAGTAACTATAGTGCGTGACTATGCACCATAACCCTGTATATCTTATCTCTGACCTTATCTCCCTTTACACTCCCCCCCGTCCTCTTCGCTCTGCTAATGCACGCCGACTCTCCTGCTTACGGATTACTTCCTCCCACTCCTACCTCCAAGATTTTTCACGTGCTGCACCACTTCTCTGGAATTCCCTACCTCTCCCCCTCAGACTCTCCACCTCTCTACAAAACTTCAAACGGGCTCTCAAGACCCACTTCTTCACCAAATCCAGCCAAATTTCATCCTAAACCTCTGTTCCACGCTCTCTATGTACCCCATCTGTCTCACCCCTGTCTGTCTACCCCTCCCCTTTAGAATGTAAGCTCTCACGAGCAGGGCTCTCTTCCCTCATGTGCTTATCCTTTTCTTACTTTAATAATATTCAACTGCACCAAATCCAGCAGTCTTCTGCCACCTGATACTTATTCCAGTGTCATCTGCTGATGTAGCTATGTTTATTTACCCTGTACTTGTCCTATATTGTCGTCAACTGTAAGTTGCTGTTTTCCTGCTTGAATATTTGTTTATGTACTCTGTAATTGGGCGCTGCGGATCTCTTGTGGCGCCATATAAATAAAGGATAATAATAATAATATCCTTATCCATTAGGAATTTATCTAACCCATTCTTAAAGGTGTTGACTGAGTCCGCCATTACAACTCCCTAAGGCAGGGAATTCCAAACACGTATTGTCCTTACCGTGAAAAAGCCTTTACGCCGCATTGTGCGGAATCTGCTCTGCTCTAACCTAAGCGAGTGTCCACGAGTCCTCTATGCTGATCTTACTAAAAACAGGTCCCGCGCAAGCTCTGTGTATTGTCCCCTTATATATTTGTAGATGTTGATCATGTCCCCTCTTAGTCTCCTCTTTTCCAGTGTAAACATGCCTAGCCTTGCAAGCCTTTCCTTGTATTCCAGCGTCTCCATGCCCTTAATTAGTTTGGTCGCCTGCTTCTGAACTTTTTCTAGTTCCAGGAGATCCTTTTTGTAGTATGGTGCCAAAAATTGTGCACTGTATTCAAGATGTGGCCTCACTAGGAATTTGTATAATGGGAGTATAACACTCTCATCCCTTGCATCTATTCCCCGCTTTATGCATGCTAATACCTTGTTTGCCTTCTTAGCTGCAATCCTACTTTGGGTACTGCTTCTAAGGTTGTTATCTATGTGAACACCTAAGTCTTTTTCCAATACAGAATCTGCTAATTTTACCCCATTTAGTATGTAGGTGGTATTTTTTTCTTGCTACCAAAGTGCATTACCTTACACTTGTCTGTATTGAACCTCATTCGCCATTTTGCTGCCCATGCTTCCAGTTTAAATAAATTGTTCTGAAGAGACTCAGCATCCCCCACAGAATTTATAACCTTACACAGTTTGGTATCGTCTGCAAAAATTGACACCATGCTCTCTAGACCTACTGCTAGAGCATTTATAAAAATTTTAAACAATAGTGGTCCAAGTACAGACCATAGTGGCACACCACTTAGAATTACAGTCCAATTTGAAAAAGTTCCATTTACCACAACTCGCTGCTCCCTATTATATAACCAATTTCTCACCCAAGTGCATATTGTGCTCCCTAGCCCCAGTTCTTGTAACTTGTAAATAAGTCTCATGTGCGGTACTATGTCAAAAGCTTTAGCAAAGTCTAAAAAGATTACATCCACCTCCTTACCCTGATCTAGGTTCACACTAACTGTTTCATAAAAAGCCTAGTAAGTTTGTTTGACATGATCTATCCTTCACAAAGGACGGTGTAACATGTATAAGGGGCTCTACCTGGTGTAATGTGTATAAGGGGCTCTACCTAGTGTTATGTATATAAGGGTCTCTACCTGGCATAACGTGTATAAGGGTCTCTACCTGTTGTAATGTGTATATGGGGTTCTATCTGGCGTAATGTGTATAAGGGGCTCTACCTGGTGTAATGTGTATAAAAGGGGCTTTACCTGGAGTAACTTGTAAAAAAGGGGCTCTACCTGGTGTAGGTGTATAAGGAGCTCTACTGGAGTATCATGTACAATAGGGACTCTACCTGCAGTAATGTGTATAATGGGCTCTACCTGCCATAATGTGGGTAGGGAGCTCTACCTGGTGTAACGTGTATAAGGGGCTCTACCTGGTGTAACATGTATAAGGGGCTCTACCTGGTGTACTGTCTATAAGTGGCTCTACGTGGTGTAATGTTTATAAGGGGCTCTACCTGGTGTAATGTTTATAAGGGGCTCTACCTACTACTGTGCGGTGTGATGTAAATTGGTAATATTCTGTAGTCATGCCCCTTCCACATGAAGCCACACCCCTATATGTTTTGTGCACTGTCCCTATATTGAATTTGGGGGTTTGGGGCGAACCCAAGGAATATTTTGCCCCGGGTGCCACCAAGTTTAGAACCAGTCCAGGTGGGGAGTGTATGTCCCTGTGGCAGGTTGATAGTTTAGATCTACAGAGCTGTGGAGGGGTGGGGGGTGGGGGGGAAGTTGGGGGTGGTAGGGTGGGTAATGTATGTCCCTGGGGCTGGGAGAGGGTGGGGAATGCATGTCCTGGGGGCTAGGGGAGGGGGCACAGGGTGGTTAGTGTATGTGGTATTGAAAGGTTGCAGTGAAAGGGGTCTGAGCCACTTACCTAAAGCTGTGCATAGTGATTGTCTGAGTTGCTGGCTGGGGATCACGTCAGACACCATTACTGCTCTGTTCCCGGCTTCTAGTAAGGAACATATATATATATATATATATATTTTTTTTTTTATCATCCGCCTGGGCAACCCAAACTGTTTCTGAAACATTTTTCTGCCTTGCGCTCTCACTTCCTATCCTCTGACATCCCCACATCATCATGGGTGATTTCAATATCGCAACTGACAGTCAACAATCTCATGCCTCCAAACTACTTACTCTAAACCCCTCTCTCTGCCTCTCCCACTGACTCCGCTACTCCTCAGGAGGTACACTGCCTTGTCCTGTATTTACCAGACTATGCTCCGTTTATGAATTCACTTTTACTCCTTTCCCTCTCTAAGATCACAATCATATCACCTGCAAGCTCTCCTCCATTACTTCAAACTCAATGTCATTAATCCTCCTCAAATCTGCAGAAATATTAACACTATTAATTTTCAAGAACTTTCCACCTCTTTGTAACAATTGCTCTTACCAATTTCTACATTCACTTCTTCTGCTACTGCTGTATCACACCTAAACCAGACTCTATAAATAGCCCTTGAAGAAGTGTCTCCAGCTAACAACACTGCTCAAGCCTTTAACCCCAATCACTTAAATTACTTTTTAACCATCCCTCACACGACCCACCTGCAACTATCATTACACAAGATCTTGTTTCCTACTTCGAGGACAACATTGATAAGAACCAAAATAAAACGGTATGCTCTTCCTCAGCCAGTGACCTGCTCACTTTCCTACCTGAAGCCTCAGGTACCTTCTCTTCATTTGATCCCAGAATGAAGATGAAGTATCAGCACTCTTCTCATCCTTCTACTCTACTACCTCGCCTCTTGATCCTATGCCCTCACAAATCAGTATGGGCAATTTCACACACAACGGAATTGTCCGTCCAGAAAATTCCGTACTTTTTTTTGCTGTCGTTATCCTTTAATGGTAGTGAGAAATACATTGTGGTTTTCATGCGCACGAATACAGCGTGGGCACCGTGTTACAGCTGTGATAACCACTGACTAGGACAATTGCCGTGCCATTACGTGCCACCTCCGGAACTTAGTGACTATATTCATGCTGTCACAAACCACACATTTCATACGGCCGGTGGCCTTGTAGCCATACACAGTCTACCTGCTTACCTATGTCAATGATTCAACTAAAAATCATTGCTTGCTAAAGGAGGTTACAGACAGTTAAAAAAAAAAAAAAAAGACTTTTTTCCAGACGGGCAAAACCATTGCAATCCATTGTGCATGAAACAAGCCTAATGCTCTGTCTCCTGTGCTCATCCCGACCTTAACTAAAATCTGTAATCTCTCTCTCTGTCTCTCTCTACTGGTATAGCTCCATCACTGTTCAAGCATGGAGTGATGTCTCCCATTCTGAATATAAAGCAAAATTCTGAATCTAACTCTCTCTCAAACTACTGTCCATCTCTCAGCTCCCATGTCCCTCCAAGCTACTTGAAAAATTGCCTATACTCGTTTCAAACACTTTCTTAACTTGCACAACTTGTTGGACCCACTTCTGTCAGGCTTTCATTCCCAACACACCACAGAGAAAGCACTGATTAAATAGTGAATGATCTGGTCACTGCTAAGTCTAAAGGTCATTACTCAGTTCTTATTCTTCTAATCTCTGCTGCTTTTGACACCATTGACTACTCTCTTCTTATACAAAACAGTACAATCCCTAGGTCTTCAAGACACTGACCTTTCTTGGTTCTCATCCTTCCTATCTAATTGCTCTTTCAGTATATGCTTCTCTGAATCCACCTCCTCTTCGCTACCTCTCAGTCTCAGCAAGGCTCAGTCTAAGGCCTTCTGATTTTCTCAATCTATACCACATCTCTTGGCAAACTAGTCAGCTCTTTTGGATTTCAGTATTATCTGTATACAGATGATACTGAAATCTACGTGTCCTCTTCTGATTTGTCACCATCTGTATTGATCTACATCACTAAATGTCTTTCTGTCATTTCATCGTCATCTTTCCACCAAAAACTTAACATTTCCAAAACAGAATTAATTATATTTCCACCGACCAATAGTAGTTACCAACCTGATATCGCTATCACTGTTGAGATCTCGGCAATCACCCTACCCCACAAGCTCGCTGCCTAGGTGTCATCCTTGGCTCTGAACTGTCCTTTGTTCCCCACATTTAATCTGTCTCAAAATTATGTTATATACATCTAAAAAAATATATCCAAAGTGTTACATGTCCTGTTAAGTTGCAGCTCTATTCTGTCTGCTTAATTGCTGTAGCAGCACACCTGTTGGGAAATGCTTTGTTACCTGACTCCAGCATGTGGTTTCTTGTTAAAGTCAGGAGCCAGGTGGATGTGCAGCAGCGCAGTGCAACTGCGTTAGTAATTAAAGGAGGCATGGCTGCATAGAACCTTGTCATTGGTTGGTGCTCCCTTTATATTCCCAGTCTGCTCATAATTCCCTGCTGGTCATAGATCCTGGTTGCCGCAGGAGCCTTTGTCCCTAGGTTATAGTAACTAGCCATGGTTACCTTTGTCTGGATTTATTTTCTACCATCCTTTGCATTATCCCTGTGTCCAGTTCTGTGCAATTTTGTATTAGATTATATTGTTCCCTGACTGTCTCTTTAAGCTGTGCATCTTGCCTGTCAGTCGGTTATTACCAGTCCTGTCTGGATCCTTCCACACAGCATTTATTCTTTGTCTCGTCTTTCTCTTTGGTGTATCTGCTTTTGTCCATTATCATTGTTATCTACATTCAGCTGCTTCATATATAACCACCACATTTACCCTTCAACACCACAGTTCCTTGCATTACAGTGTCTCTTCCATACCTCTTAGTTTCTGCTTTCTGTTGTGAGACTACTAGCCCTGTGAACTCCTGTGTTCAGAAACTCTGTCTAAAACTCAGTTATGTCTGGATCCTGTCAGCCTTGACATCAGGTGTAGTCTGGATTCTTCCACACATATATTTATCTTTTATCTTGTATATCTTTGTCTCTTGCTATAACCATATTACTGTTCATATTATTATCACACTGCCTCTCACCACAGTCCATTTCCGTTACATCCCCTTACTCTGCTCCTTTTTGTAACAGTTACTACCGTAGAATCATTAGTCTGTCCATAGACCCATTACTGGTTTTTCTCTTTCTCTCTATCTTTTCCACCAACAGATAATTCTGGTAATTTTGGTAGTAAACCCATACTGTCACCAGTGGCATAAGTCCTGGTGGGCACCCCAGTACCAGTAGGCACATAAAGTCTCGAGGGAAGAGTGGCTCTTATAGGCAACAAGACCTGCTGGTGTACTCTATGGGTCTCACTGCCTGGTGACTGGGGTTATTGTCCATAAAACAAACCATGTGTCGAGATTTCATTCATCACCTCCTTGTACTCAGTTCCCTGCTGCACTTAGTCCAGTTGTATACCCCAGATCATAACACAAAGTATGACCATATCCTACACAAGACACTGCAAAAACTCTAATCCATGAACTCATTATCTTCTGCATGCATTATTGCAATTGTCTTCTTACTGGTCTTACCAAAAATAGGCTCTCACCACTATAATCAATTTTGAATGCAGCTGCGAGTCAAATCTTCCTCACTAGACGTTCATTATTTGCTAATCCACTCTGTCAGTCCCTAATAAATTATACCATATTCAATAAAAAATATTTTGACTTACACACAAGGCTATTAACCATACTACACCAACACACATCTCTTCGCTCATCTCAAAATTTCTTCCAACGCAACCTCTCCGCATTGCACAAGATCTGCGTCTCTCATCCACACTCATTACTCATTCCTATTCACGATTGCAGGACTTTCTTCGGGCTGCTCACACTCTGTGGAATGCTTTCCCATGCACAGTAAAACTTTCCTCTAGTCTCAAACCCTTCTCTAGTCTCAAACCCTTCAAGTGTTCCCTGAAAACTCACTTCTTCAGGCAAGCTTATCAAATTCTGGAACCGCCCACATAACTTTCATAAGCTTTCCTATCTACTTTAATTACATCCCTCTGTACAGTCCACATATAACCTAACATATCTTTTCTATCTTCACTTCCACATCCACCTGACCCCTGGCCAATATTGCCGTGTGACTATATCATACAGCCCACCAATAACCTTTGCAGTCTGACTGGACCATTATGCAATAGGTAACACCTACCCTTGTGTATCAATGTCTATTTCCCTATTGATTGTAAGCTTGAGAGTGGGGCCTTTCTACCTTTATGTCTGTCTGTTATTATCCAGTTTTGTTCTATCACTGTTATTTCCATCTGTAAAGCGCAATGGAATATGCTGCGCTATATAATAAAATGTCAATGATAAATAATAAATTCCAATACATGGCATATGAGTGGTCCATGCTAGGTGCATAGTGCAGCTAAG
The DNA here is from genome assembly GCF_028390025.1 of Pseudophryne corroboree. Classification (NCBI taxonomy): domain Eukaryota; kingdom Metazoa; phylum Chordata; class Amphibia; order Anura; family Myobatrachidae; genus Pseudophryne; species Pseudophryne corroboree. The sequence continues at coordinate 285,922,416 of NC_086451.1, forward strand.
CACAAGTAGAGTCATTAAGGGCCTGATTCAGAGTTACAGATGTAGCCACGCTCATCTATGCCGCAATGCGTACGCAAGTGCGCACGCATCGCAGCATAGTGTGAATGCACCACAGTGGGCATTCGCACCATAGGCTTTAATATGTGTGCGTGCAGTCGCGGGCACACTAGCCGCGCCATCTCTGCCGCGGCGTAGCTACATACAGTAGTAGGAGCAAATCAAAAAAGGAACAAAAAAAAATCCCCAGCAATTTCCTTCAACTTTATTTTACCTTTGTGCAAGTTGCTGTGTGTTTTGCGCCTTTTATAGACAAGGCCTGAAAAACCAGCTAACATTTCAGAATCTTCTAATGACAGTGTATTCTATGAAATACTTTGGATAGGGTACGAAATCCTGGTTGTCAGAAGACAGACAGTGGAATACTGATGGACAGAATGCTGACAGATCCCGGTAAATATTTCAACACCTACCCACCCCGCAGCCTACCCTAAAAGTCTCCTCCCACAGCCTAGCCCTAGCTGCCCTCTCCTGCAACCTAATCCTAACTACCCCCCCCCCCTGCAGCCTAAGCATAACCTCCTCACGCCTGCAGCCTAACCCTCCCCCTCCCTCTAGTGCCTAACCCTAGCCCCAAACCCAGTACTTACCGGCAGGATGTGTTGGGTTTCTGTCTGTTGGAACTCTATCAGTCTACTGACTACTGACTGTCAGGATCTGCCACAGAATTTACATTATTCATTTGTTTTGTTTTGTTTTATGTTCATGTTATGTTATGTTCATGTTTTATGTTCATCCATATTAGCAACAGAAGGAGTAGGGGTAGGCGACAGCGTCAATCAGGAGATGCTGGGCTTCAAATGGGGAAAGTTGCAAGTGAAAGTTATTAAAACAGATCATTGACAAGTACCGACAAAAGCGCCTCCTGCCCACAGTTGCACACACCTAGTTGTGGCCCTGCTCATTAGTTCTATGTTTTTGTCATGACTGTAGTAGATTGTGTTCCCAGACTGGTAGCTGGGGTAGGTGGTGGTTGAGAGGCTATGTGTAGGAAGCTTGGTGGCTTAATAAAGTTCCTATGCATGAACTGGAATCTGTAGGAGAACTTGCTAGAGCTAGCAGTACTAGAGCTGATGAGTGACTTGGGTCCGGTAGAATACTCTACTGGCAAAGACTTGTGGCTTAAAGTGTAACTGGGCTGCAGCGGAGAGTACTTTAGTATGGTATTTACATCTGAAACCGGATGTGCTGACCACTGGAGAGGGACTAGATTGACTGGAAACCGAACTGGAGCCGGAATTGTAAGGAACCAGCAGGAATCTGAATTGCTAGGAACCGGGCTGGATCGGAATTACTGGTATACAGAGAATAGGAACTTAGTTTCTCAATGGAGGTCTCAGAGTATCAAATTGAGGAGCACAAGGGTCTGGTAACAGAACAGGCTGTGAGAGACGTTGCACTGGCAACCAGCTAGGCCTACAGGAAGTCCTTTTATAGAAGTTGCTGGCTGTGGACTGGTTGCTGGTGTCAGACGACCAATAACTGGAATCACATTGGAGGTACTGCAATCACCTTACTCAGACCAAGATGGTGGACAGAGACATCAGGAAGCAGTCTGAGGACAGTGACACCCCAGGAACCCTCTAAAAAGCTGTGGTAGTGTCCGAAGTGGCAGGTATCAAGGTCTGTGACTGAGGTCTCTACAGCATTTTGTGACAGTTATGCGGCTATAATTGGTCAATACGGATAATTGAGCACTTTGCACTGTTGAAGGGCAACATGTCCAAGTGGTTTACTCCTTTTTTTCATAAGTGGTTCCAAGTCAGAAAGGTTGGAAAAGTGTATGTGTATATATGTGGTTATGTTATGCCACTAGCTCTGTGCAAATAGAATATCAGAGATCCTAGTTCAACCTATGGCAGCAATGGTTCCAAAGACGCCCTGTTCTTTATCCTTGGGCAATAATTTTAAAGGACTTTCCCGAGCACAATCAATGAAAGGGTGAGAGGTCATATAGGATACCCAGTGGCTGTGCCAGATTACCAAACAGGCAGAGTAGGCACCAAACTATGGGCCCCGCGCCTTTTGAATCAAAATAATATTGATTTGATCTTGAAAAAAAATTAGTCAAGCTTTCTTAAATTGTTGCCAAAAGATAGAAAAAACTAATCAAATCAAAGAAACGAAAAGTTTACATTAAATTACATTTATACATAAACCATAGACATCGGATTCATATTCAAGTTTCCAGATCGCAGACTGGGGTGGTAAATGAAAAATGCATTAAGAGATAATTTGTGAGGGAGGCCCGAGATTTTGACTGCCTAGGTGTCTCCACAGTGTTTAATCAGGCACTGCCCTGTGGTGTGCCTTCACTGAGATCTTTATTGTGTAAAGTATAAGATCCATAAAGTCAAACGTGAAGGATGGAAAGACAAAGGCAGAGATCCCATAATTTACACAGGGCTCTTTTAAATGTATTGCATTGCTTAATCTACAAGGCATATCAGTGCATTTTCATGACACAGAGGCAGTGCTGCCATCAGAATTTGTGGGGCCCAGGACTGACAAAATAGGCAGAGCCCCCCGCCCCCAAATGTCAGGGCTCCTGGGTTGTCCATCTCCCAGCTAGAGGCATAGTGAGGAGCTGCAGAACCCTGAGCAGCCACGTCTGTATGTCTTGGGGGCTGGGAGGCAGGGCAGGTGATTTATGTCCCTTGTGCTGGGTAGTGTTTGTTCCTGGAGCTGGGGGGATGGTAGGATGGATAGTTTATGTTCCCGGGTTGGAGGGGGGGGGGGGGTTACTGTTCTAGGGGTTTGGAGGGTAAGGTGAGGAGCAGTGGTGGTTTTATGGGAAAGCTAGCAGGGTGGCTGCCAGGGTCGCTGCAGCCTGAGAGCGCGGTCGCAGTCACCTTGCCAGCACCCAGGGCAGCCATCAGGGGGGGACTGCAGGGACTGGAGTCCTGGCCCTATAGAGAGGAGCGCCCACCCCTGGTCCTACCGACAATACTTGGAGAGCTACACAGGCAGTGCAACAAAAGCGGGCTAATGTGCAGGGAGGACTTAAAATAAGCCTTCCCTGTGCATGAGCTTTGTGAATATTTCCTGCAGGTCCACCTATATGTAACATCATGATGTGTGACATCACATAGGGGTGGAGTTTTGTGGCAGAATCTCATTTTAATTGGTGGCGGGCCCTGTCTATTTTGTCGGTCCCGGACCCCACAATTTCTTATGGCATCACTGCCAGCACCTACTAATTTGACTGCACCCGTCTGCTGCTTACGTCCGCCCAGCTGCATGCCAGACGGAAGTGAAGTATCGGGAACTGCTGAGGTCAGAAGTACCTGCTCCATCCATGTGAGAGACGGACCGGAGTCGGGGACCTACTACAGCGACAGACAGGACCTGGAGTTGGTGTGCGATGAGTGAAATGGACACAGGCAGCAGGGCAGATGGGACACACACACACACACACACACACACACACACACACAGTGCACACACTCACTCTCTCTTTCTCTCTCTCATTCTATATACTGTATAAAAGGGCTCTACCTGACGTGTAATGTGTGTAAGGGGCTCTAACATAATAATATCGTTTTTGAGGTTGAAAAAAGACAATTTGTCCATCGATTTCAACCTATTTGTGGTCTCCTATGCAGGATTATTTTGGTCTAAAATTTTGTGTGATGCTGATGTCAGCCGCAACGGCTTTTTATAGTAACTGTAGTGCGTGACTATGCACCATAACCCTGAATATGTTATCTCTGACCTTATCTCCCTTTACACTCCCCCCGTCCTCTTCGCTCTGCTAATGCACGCCAACTCTCCTGCCTATGGATTACTTCCTCCCACTCCTACCTCCAAGATTTTTCACGTGCTGCACCACTTCTCTGGAATTCCCTACCTCTCCCCCTCAGACTCTCCACCTATCTACAAAACTTCAAACGGGCTCTCAAGACCCACTTCTTCACCAAACCCAGCCAAATCTCATCCTAAACCTCTGTTCCACGCTCTCTATGTACCCCATCTGTCTCACCCCTGTCTGTCTACCCCTCCCCTTTAGAATGTAAGCTCTCACGAGCAGGGCTCTCTTCACTCATGTGCTTATCCTTTTCTTACTTTAATAATATTCAACTGCACCAAATCCAGCAGTCTTCTGCCACCTGATACTTATTCCAGTGTCATCTGCTGATGTAGCTATGTTTATTTACCCTGTACTTGTCCTATATTGTCGTCAACTGTAAGTTGCTGTTTTCCTGCTTGATTATTTGTTTATGTACTCTGTAATTGGGTGCTGCAGATCCCTTGTGGCGCCATATAAATAAAGGATAATAATAATAATAATAATAATAATAATAATAATAATAATATCCTTATCCATTAGGAATTTATCTAACCCATTCTTAAAGGTGTTGACTGAGTCCGCCATTACAACTCCCTAAGGCAGGGAATTCCAAACACGTAATGTCCTTACCGTGAAAAAGCCTTTACGGCGCATTGTGCGGAATCTCCTCTGCTCTAACCTAAGCGAGTGTCCACGAGTCCTCTTTGCTGATCTTAAAAAACAGGTCCCGCGCAAGCTCTGTGTATTGTCCCCTTATATATTTGTAGATGTTGATCGTGTCCCCTCTTAGTCTCCTCTTTTCCAGTGTAAACATGCCTTGCCTTGCAAGCCTTTCCTTGTATTCCAGCATCTCCATGCCCTTAATTAGTATTAGTTTGGTCGCCTGCTTCTGAACCTTTTCTAGTTCCAGGAGATCCTTTTTGTAGTATGGTGCCCAAAATTGTGCACAGTATTCAAGATGTGGCCTCACTAGGAATTTGTATAATGGGAGTATAACACTCTCATCCCTTGCATCTATTCCCCGCTTTATGCATGCTAATACCTTGTTTGCCTTCTTAGCTGCAATCCTACTTTGGGTACTGCTTCTAAGATTGTTATCTATATGAACACCTAAGTCTTTTTCCAATACAGAATCTGCTAATTTTACCCCATTTAGTATGTAGGTGGTATTTTTTTTTCTTGCTACCAAAGTGCATTACCTTACACTTGTCTGTATTGAACCTCATTCGCCATTTTGCTGCCCATGCTTCCAGTTTAAATAAATTGTACTGAAGAGACTCAGCATCCCCCACAGAATTTATAACCTTACACAGTTTGGTATCGTCTGCAAAAATTGACATCATGCTCTCTAGACCTACTGCTAGAGCATTTATGAAAATTTTAAACAATAGTGGTCCAAGTACAGACCATTGTGGCACACCACTTAGTATTACAGTCCAATTTGAAAAAGTTCCATTTACCACAACTCGCTGCTCCCTATTATATAACCAATTTCTCACCCAAGTGCATATTGTGCTCCCTAGCCCCAGTTCTTGTAACTTGTAAATAAGTCTCATGTGCAGTACTGTGTCAAAAGCTTTAGCAAAGTCTAAAAAGATTACATCCACCTCATTACCCTGATCTAGGTTCACACTAACTGTTTCATAAAAGCCTAGTAAGTTTGTTTGACATGATCTATCCTTCACAAAGGACGGTGTAACATGTATAAGGGGCTCTACCTGGTGTAATGTGTATAAGGGGCTCTACCTAGTGTTATGTATATAAGGGTCTCTACCTGGCATAACGTGTATAAGGGTCTCTACCTGTTGTAATGTGTATATGGGGTTCTATCTGGCGTAATATGTATAAGGGGCTCTACCTGGTGTAATGTGTATAAAAGGGACTTTACTTGGAATAACTTGTAAAAAAGGGGCTCTACCTGGTGTAGGTGTATAAGGAGCTCTACTGGAGTATCATGTACAAAAGGGACTCTACCTGCAGTAATGTGTATAATGGGCTCTACCTGCCATAATATGGGTAGGGAGCTCTTCCTGGTGTAACGTGTATAAGGGGCTCTACCTGGTGTAACATGTATAAGGGGCTCTACCTGGTGTACTGTCTATAAGTGGCTCTACGTGGTGTAATGTTTATAAGGGGCTCTACCTGGTGTAATGTTTATAAGGAGCTCTACCTACTACTGTGCGGTGTGATGTAAATTGGTAATATTCTGTGGTCATGCCCCTTCCACATGAAGCCACACCCCTATATGTTTTGTGCACTGTCCCTATATTGAATTTGGGGGTTTGGGGCGAACCCATGGAATATTTTGCCCTGGGTGCCACCAAGTTTAGAACCAGCCCAGGTGGGGAGTGTATGTCCCTGTGGCAGGTTGATAGTTTAGATCTACAGAGCTGTGGAGGGGTGGGGGGTGGGGGGGAAGTTGGGGGTGGTAGGGTGGGTAATGCATGTCCCTGGGGCTGGGAGAGGGTGGGGAATGCATGTCCCGGGGGCTAGGGGAGGGGGCACAGGGTGGTTAGTGTATGTGGTATTGAAAGGTTGCAGTGAAAGGGATCTGAGCCACTTACCTAAAGCTGTGCATAGTGATTGTCTGAGGTGCTGGCTGGGGATCATGTCAGACACCATTACTGCTCTGTTCCCGGCTTCTAGTAAGGAACATATATATATATATATATATATATATATATATTTTATCATCCGCCTGGGCAACCAAAACTGTTTCTGAAACATTTTTCTGCCTTGCGCTCTCACTTCCTATCCTCTGACATCCCCACATCATCATGGGTGATTTCAATATCGCAACTGACAGTCAACAATCTCATGCCTCCAAACTACTTACTCTAAACCCCTCTCTCTGCCTCTCCCACTGACTCCGCTACTCCTCAGGAGGTACACTGCCTTGTCCTGTATTTAGCAGACTATGCTCCGTTTATGAATTCACTAATACTCCTTTCCCTCTCTAAGATCACAATCATATCACCTGCAAGCTCTCCTCCATTACTTCAAACTCAATGTCATTAATCCTCCTCAAATCTGCAGAAATATTAACACTATTAATTTTCAAGAACTTTCCACCTCTTTGTAACAACTGCTCTTACCAATTTCTACATTCACTTCTTCTGCTATTGCTGTATCACACCTAAACCAGGCTCTATAAATAGCCCTTGAAGAAGTGTCTCCAGCTAACAACACTGCTCAAGCCTTTAACCCCAATCACTTAAATTACTTTTTAACCCTCCCTCACACGACCCACCTGCAACTATCATTACACAAGATCTTGTTTCCTACTTCGAGGACAACATTGATAAGAACCAAAATAAAACAGTATGCTCTTCCTCAGCCAGTGACCTGCTCAATTTCCTACCTGAAGCCTCATGTACCTTCTCTTCATTTGATCCCAGAATGAAGATGAAGTATCAGCACTCTTCTCATCCTTTTACTCTACTACCTCGCCTCTTGATCCTATGCCCTCACAAATCAGTATGGGCTATTTCACACACAACGGAATTGTCCATCCAGAATATTCCGGACTTTTTTTGCTGTCATTATCCTTTAATGGTAGTGAGAAATACATTGTGGTTTTCATGCGCACGAATACAGCGTGGGCACCGTGTTACAGCTGTGATAACCACTGACTAGGACAATTGCCGTGCCATTACGTGCCACCTCCGGAACTTAGTGACTATGTTCATGCTGTCACAAACCACACATCTCATACGGCCGGTGGCCTTGTAGCCATACACAGTCTACCTGCTTACCTATGTCAATGATTCAACTAAAAATCATTGCTTGCTAAAGGAGGTCACAGACAGTTAAAAAAAAAAAAAAAAAAAAAAAAGACTTTTTTCCATACGGACAAAACCATTGCAATCCATTGTGCATGAAACAAGCCTAATGCTCTGTCTCCTGTGCTCATCCCGACCTTAACTAAAATCTGTAATCTCTCTCTGTCTCTCTCTACTGGTATAGCTCCATCACTGTTCAAGCATGGAGTGATGTCTCCCATTCTGAATATAAAGCAAAATTATGAATCTAACTCTCTCTCAAACTACTGTCCATCTCTCAGCTCCCATGTCCCTCCAAGCTACTTGAAAAATTGCCTATACTCGTTTCAAACACTTTCTTAACTTGCACAACTTGTTGGACCCACTTCTGTCAGGCTTTCATTCCCAACACACCACAGAGACAGCACTGATTAAATAGTGAATGATCTGGTCACTGCTAAGTCTAAAGGCCATTTACTCAGTTCTTATTCTTCTAATCTCTCTGCTGCTTTTGACACCATTGACTACGCTCTTCTTATACAAAACAGTACAATCCCTAGGTCTTCAAGACACTGACCTTTCTTGGTTCTCATCCTTCCTATCTAATCGCTCTTTCAGTATATGCTTCTCTGAATCCACCTCCTCTTCGCTACCTCTCAGTCTCAGCAAGGCTCAGTCTAAGGCCCTCTGATTTTCTCAATCTATACCACATCTCTTGGCAAACTAATCAGCTCTTTTGGATTTCAGTATTATCTGTACACAGATGATACTGAAATCTACGTGTCCTCTCCAGATTTGTCACCATCTGTATTGATCTGCATCACTAAATGTCTTTCTGTCATTTCATCATCATCTCTCCACCTAAAACTTAACATTTCCAAAACAGAATTAATTATATTTCCACCGACCAATAGTAGTTACCAACCTGATATCGCTATCACTGTTGAGATCTCGGCAATCAACCCTACCCCACAAGCTCGCTGCCTAGGTGTCATCCTTGGCTCTGAACTGTCCTTTGTTCCCCACATTTAATCTGTCTCAAAATTATGTTATATACATCTAAAAAAATATATCCAAAGTGTTACATGTCCTGTTAAGTTGCAGCTCTATTCTGTCTGCTTAATTGCTGTAGCAGCACACCTGTTGGGAAATGCTTTGTTACCTGACTCCAGCATGTGGTTTCTTGTTAAAGTCAGGAGCCTGGTGGATGTGCAGCAGCACAGTGCAACTGCGTTAGTAATTAAAGGAGGCATGGCTGCATAGAACCTTGTAATTGGTTGGTGCTCCCTTTATATTCCCAGTCTGCTCATTATTCCCTGCTGGTCATAGATCCTGGTTGCCGCAGGAGCCTTTGTCCCTAGGTTATAGTAACTAGCCATGGTTACCTTTTGTCTGGATTTTTTTTCTACCATCCTTTGCATTATGCCTGTGTCCAGTTCTGTGCAATTTTGTATTAGATTATATTGTTCCCTGACTGTCTCTTTAAGCTGTGCATCTTGCCTGTCAGTCGGTTATTACCAGTCCCAGTCCTGTCTGGATTCTTCCACACAGCATTTATTCTTTGTCTTGTCTTTCTCTTTGTTGTATCTGCTTCTGTCCATTATCATTGTTATCTACATTCAGCTGTCATATATCATATATATCATATATAACCACCACATTTACCCTTCAACACCACAGTTCCTTGCATTACAGTGTCTCTTCCATACCTCTTAGTTTCTGCTTCCTGTTGTGAGACTACTAGCCCTGTGAACTCCTGTGTTCAGAAACTCTGTCTAAAACTCAGTTATGTCTGGATCCTGTCAGCCTTGACATCAGGTGTAGTCTGGATTCTTCCACACATATATTTATCTTTTATCTTGTATATCTTTGTCTCTTGCTATAACCATATTACTGTTCATATTATTATCACACTGCCTCTCACCACAGTCCATTTCCGTTACATCCCCTTACTCTGCTCCTTTTTGTAACAGTTACTACCGTAGAATCATTAGTCTGTCCATAGACCCATTACTGGTTTTTCTCTTTCTCTCTATCATTTCCACCAACAGATAATTCTGGTAATTTTAGTAGTAAGCCCATACTGTCACCAGTGGCATAAGTCCTGGTGGGCACCCCAGTACCAGTAGGCACATAAAGTCTCGAGGGAAGAGTGGCTCTTATAGGCAACAGACCTGCTGGTGTACTCTATGGGTCTCACTGTCTGGTGACTGGGGTTATTGTCCATAAAACAAACCACGTGTCGAGATTTCATTCATCACCTCCTTGTACTCAGTTCCCTGCTGCACTTAGTCCAGTTGTATACCCCAGATCATAACACAAAGTATGACCATATCCTACACGAGACACTGCAAAAACTCTAATCCATGAACTCATTATCTTCTGCATGCATTATTGCAATTGTCTTCTTACTGGTCTTACCAAAAATAGGCTCTCACCACTATAATCAATTTTGAATGCAGCTGCGAGTCTAATCTTCCTCACTAGACGTTCATTATTTGCTAATCCGCTCTGTCAGTCCCTAATAAATTATACCATATTCAATAAAAAATATTTTGACTTACACACAAGGCTATTAACCATACTACACCAACACACATCTCTTCGCTCATCTCAAAATTTCTTCCAACGCAACCTCTCCGCATTGCACAAGATCTGCGTCTCTCATCCACACTCATTACTCATTCCTATTCACGATTGCAGGACTTTCTTCGGGCTGCTCACACTCTGTGGAATGCTTTCCCATGCACAGTAAAACTTTCCTCTAGTCTCAAACCCTTCTCTAGTCTCAAACCCTTCAAGTGTTCCCTGAAAACTCACTACTTCAGGCAAGCTTATCAAATTCTGGAACCGCCCACATAACTTTCATAAGCTTTCCTATCTACTTTAATTACATCCCTCTGTACAGTCCACAGATAACCTAACATATCTTTTCTATCTTCACTTCCACATCCACCTGACCCCTGGCCAATATTGCTGTGTGACTATATCATACAGCCCACCAATAACCTTTGCAGTCTGACTGGACCATTATGCAATAGGTAACACCTACCCTTGTGTATCAATGTCTATTTCCCTATTGATTGTAAGCTTGAGAGGGGGGCCTTTCTACCTTTATGTCTGTCTGTTATTATCCAGTTTTGTTCTATCACTATTATTTCCATCTGTAAAGCGCAATGGAATATGCTGCGCTATATAATAAAATGTCAATGATAAATAATAAATTCCAATACATGGCATATGAGTGGTCCATGCTAGGTGCATAGTGCAGCTAAGCACAAGTAGAGTCATTAAGGGCCTGATTCAGAGATACAGATGTAGCCACGCTCATCTATGCCGCAATGCGTACGCAAGTGCGCACGCATCGCAGCATAGTGTGAATGCACCACAGTGGGCATTCGCACCATAGGCTTTAATATGTGTGCGTGTAGTCGCGGGCACACTAGCCGCGCCATCTCTGCCGCGGCATGGCTACATACAGTAGTAGGAGCAAATCAAAAAAGGAACAAACAAAAATCCCCAGCAATTTCCTTCAACTTTATTTTACCTTTGTGCAAGTTGCTGTGTGTTTTGCGCCTTTTATAGACAGAGCCTGAAAAACCAGCTAACATTTCAGAATCTTCTAATGACAGTGTATTCTATGAAATACTTTGGATAGGGTACGAAATCCTGGTTGTCAGAAGACAGACAGTGGAATACTGATGGACAGAATGCTGACAGATCCCGGTAAATATTTTAACATCTACCCACCCCGCAGCCTACCCTAAAAGTCTCCTCCCACAGCCTAGCCCCAGTGCCCTCTCCTGCAACCTAATCCTAACTACCCCCCCCCCCCCCCCCCCTGCAGCCTAGGCATAACCTCCTCACGCCTGCAGCCTAACCCTCCCCCTCCCTCTAGTGCCTAACCCTAGCCCCAAACCCAGTACTTACCGGCAGGATGTGTTGGGTTTCTGTCTGTTGGAACTCTATCAGTCTACTGACTACTGACTGTCAGGATCTGCCACAGAATTTACATTATTCATTTGTTTTGTTTTGTTTTATGTTCATGTTATGTTATGTTCATGTTTTATGTTCATCCATATTGTACTTCTACTTTTGGCTTTGTTCATTGCTTTCTGCTTTTCATGATCCCAAAAAAAAGCTTAGTGCGCATAACAAATAGCTGGCTTCCGCAACATACATTCATCATGTAAAATGTATTGACAAATTCCAGTTCCATTGCTTTATCTATATCAACTGCTGAAACTATAAAGCAAAGGAAATACAAACAATTCCAGAGTTTCTGAACAGGAAAAATGGCTTAACCCTTGGAGTGGACTCCATTACAGCTATCTCCTGTTATTACTATACTACATCCTAATACTGTAGTGTACTAAAGAAAAACTGTAGTGTAGTTTAACATTTCAAATAAGGATCAAAAAGAACTAAACTTTTAGTTAGCTTCTACTTCCTCCCTCCAACACTATAGAATACTGCCGCTCGATATGTCGGTCCGTCATGTAGCTGTTCGGGCATTTGAATCTGTCCGCTCAGCTGTGACGTTGGTCCCGCAGCAAGTGTACTGACGTCCAGTACACACAACATAATGCGCTGATATATCTGCAGATATTTTGGCCATTCACTGTGCAGCAGGGCGGTCGTGATACTGTATGTCTGTGAATTATGACATTCAGAAACATATCACTAGTACACACCCGACATGTCCACAATATATCAGCTGTTAAATTGAACGACTGATATATTGGTCAGTGTCTACCCAGCATTAAAGGGCAATTCAAGCTAACAATACAATATAAATATTTGCTGTATATATAGTAGTTGGAAGGCTGGCCATTGAGTTGTCACAACTAGACAATTTTGAGCCATATTCCACAAAAGGCAACCCGTGCTACCATTGTACAGTTGATGTTTTCTGCAGAGGCGTCACCGGGTTATCTTTTAAACATATGCAGTGAAGAACAGCTGACTGAACTTTTAATTGTGGATGATTGGCCAACTTCAAAGATATACTTAAATCTATCAAAGCCAAACTACTCTATGTAGCCAGTTTATTAAGTATACCTATCCTAGATACTGCACCTTGAATTATTAATCAGTGGCAACATTTCTGCAGATAAAGCTAATAAAAGCTTGGGGCAAGCAGGGGCCTAAAGATCGGATTTTATAGATAAACCAATGCTCTTGTAACGGGAATGTCCTAAAATCGGACTTTCATAACCCGTTTCATATACTAAGTAATTCATCTCTTCTAGGGGTAGACTATTCAACCCAGAGATGGCTGCCTCACTTGGTACCTTGTGAGGTGGAATACACAACCCATGGAAGTTATTACCCAAAATGCCTACACCAATCCTATATTATGCTTACTCAGCACTCTAGACTTTCTTTTTTATGTCTGTATGGCTTGTCTACTGCTGTATTACTTAAATCTTTTGTATATGTGCATTGTTTTTGATGTCTGTAAAGCACCTTGAGTACTGTTGGCGAAAGAGCGCTATATAAATAAAATTATTATTATTACTACTACCTGTCCCACAGGTCAGGTTTTCTAGTTGCATTGTGGAGCTAATGCATGGGCATCACTGTGTTGGGTCTTCTCAGCTGACCGCATCTACTCCAGTCATAATGCTTTCTCAGCTGACTCTGGCAGCCAATTTGTGACCTGCAGCTCCTATTTAAATCCTTTCTGTTCACCAGCACATGGCCAGATCAACAAGTCACATTGCTGAAATCATGATTCCTGTTTAGCAGTAAGTCTGCAGTTCCTAGTGTGTTTACAGTTTCAGTATTGCTGGGTTTCCTTTCAGCAAGTACTGTATCAGCACTGCTGAACTTTCCAAGCTACAGATTATGTTGGGATCCAATTAACCTACCAGTATATTTTTGGATTGTGGGAGGAAACTGGAGTACCCGGAGGAAACCCACGCAAGTACGGGTAGAATATACAAACACCACACAGTTAGGGCCATGGTGGGAATCGAACTCAAGACCTCAGTGCTGTGAGGCAGTAATGCTAACCATTACACCATCCATACTGCCCACATTTAAGTGGTATTGCACCTTGTTGCTTCCTGGCTGAAAGCAAAAGCAAGGTTGTGTTCTTGTGACGGTAGCTGGTTCTCTCCCAGCTCTATGCATGCTAAAGTCACAAAGATAAAGGGAGAAATGGGAGGAATTCTGATGGGGTGAGGGATATTTATGGGTGCGGTGGACTCCCTGAAAAATCAGGAGTATCCTGCAAGCAGGCAAGTATAATACAAATAACTACTGAAAATATGTTACCTGACTTTAATATACTGTAGATATTACTCAAAGAGTTTACTAATTTGTCACAACTGTATATGTCTAAATAACAACGGTGGACATTATCATCTGAGTTCTGTGCTGCTAGCACATTGTTCTCCTGCAGCAAGCACATATTATAGTTTGTTCTCCTGCAGCAAGCACATATTATAGTTTGTTCATTTCCTCAGCTTCCTACCACAGTACAAGCACCATACTGTATACATGGATGCAGTCTTCAAGTGTCCCGGGGCTCTACTACGTTGTTAGTCCTAGCCCAGCACATAGCATTACTGATCCTATCCCTAGTACAAGCCCGGTGTTCAGTTCAAGTACCACTGGTTCCAGCCCAGTGTCCAGTACCACTGGTACAAGCCTGGTGTTATGTTCAAGTGCCACCAGTCCTATTCTGGTATTAAGTTCCACCCAAACCAACGTAGTGATCAGTTCAAGAGCTTCCAGTCCCAGTCTGGTATTCAGTTCCACTTGTACCATCCCGGTGTTCAGTGTTCCAGTCTTTGTGGCAGCAGTACCAGCCTGGTGTTCAGTACCCAGCCTGGCATTCAGTTCAAATGCCACCAGTCCCAGTTTGGTGTTCAGTTCCACCAGTACAGGCCCAGTGTTCAGTTCAAGTGCCACCAGCCCCAGTCTAGTGTTCAGTTTCACTGGTACTATCCCTGTGTTCAGTGTTCTAGTTTCCATGCCATAAGTACCTGCCTGGTGTTCAGTACCACTGGTAATAGCCTGGTGTCTAGTGCCTCCGGTTCCAGTCCAGTCTCCAGCATCCACCGGTTCTAGTCCGGCCTCCAGTATTAAAGACCTTCAGCCTGGTTAACCTACTTGCATAGCTATCCCAAAGTCTTCTCCAGCAAGTAGCATCATTAGTGTACTTAGCAATACTCATTACAGCTTCATCTATATAGCCCAGTGGTCCCAGTTCCTACGCAGACGGACTTCTGTGAAAACGCTCTATATCAGATGTTGGCAACCTCCAGCACATGCAACACATTTTCTTTGTTACAAGTTATTTATATAGCGCACACATATTCCGTAGCGCTTTTACAGAGAATAGTTGGCCATTCACATCAGTCCCTGCCCCAGTGGAGCTTACAATCTATATTCCCTACCACATGTACACACACACACACACACACACACACACACACACACACACACACTCACACTAGGGTTAATTTTGTTGGGTTCCAATTAACCTACCAGTATATTTTTGGATTGTGGGAGGAAACTGGAGTCTTTGGACATATTCTCTAAAATTTGGCAGTATTGAGGAGAAGAAGATGATGATGCATTTAGAGTCTAAATGCATCATCTTCTTCTCCTCAATACTGCCAGCATTCACTCAGACTGCCCTTGTGCCATAAACTGTGTCTCTAACCGCTTTATTTAAGATTTCTCATGTCTTCAACCATGTTTTCCTCATTTACTTGAAATCTTGCGGCTAGTGCTGTAGCAAAGAGCGTGGGATGCCCTGGGGGCGGAACCAGCCACCATTGTAATCTCCATTTGCGGGAGCAGACTGGGATGTATCTTACACTACATTATGTAACATATATCTTGACACTCCAGATACCCACCCACCATTAGGTTACCATCAGACTCAGTCCCTGACACATAATTATTTCCTATATGATGGAAAATTATTTTTTGGTCGGAGTGTGGGATGGTGTCCAATGTGGTCCCATCATATGCTAATTCTTACATGTTCCAGGCTGTTCAACCTATATTCTTTTGGGGGGTATCCAATTAGCGTGATAACGCGATCGCAGGTAAAGTTATCGCACCTATAGCCTGAAAAAAAAACTGCTTATCACGGGTATGCACGCTCCTGTTTTTCGACCTAGGAACTTGCGAAAACAGCTGGCCTGCAATGTGTTAACCAGAGAAAAGTGCAGGTAAAAAAAATTGGGGAAAAAGCCTGTACCCCCAAAAATGCCAAAGTGACATAGGATAACAATACAGAAGTATACTAGAGGGCATAATAAAATATTTTGGGGAAATAAGTTATCAGTGGTGAGTTAGCAATTTAAAAACACACCCGGGGAGGGGGGGGGGTTTAAATTGGCGTGGGAGCGGGGGGGGGGGGGGGGGGATGTGCAGGAGGGCGAGTGACGGGGCAGGGCGCCCTGGAATTAGCATAAGCCTTTATACAGCTAAATATAAAAAGTTGGAGAACACACTTAGCTGGCGCTTTGTGTTGTTTTCTTGATCTGATGTACTCCTTAGGCATCATGTCAAGCAGGTAATTACCGAATATATAAGAACTGTGGCCAAACAGTTCCCATAAGCATGTGGGTTCAATTTGGGGATTCCGGATAGTCCCAAATAAACCTGGATCGCATCCGCAGGTTATCAGTTACCGTCCGCTTGGCATGCTGCCTTAGGATTTGTGTCAAAGCTGATCTATTTGTTTGGAGTTTTATGTATTTTTATGTCTATGTATTAAATGGTATTACACTATATGTACCTATTTCCATTGTTTTCTATGGTAACTCAGTGTTTGGCGGATGCCTAAGGAGTACATCAGATCAAGAAAACAACACAAAGCAACGGCTAAGTGTTTTCTCCAACTTTTTATATTTTGCACTTGTGGTGAGGGATGAAGGAAATCTCATAGGAGACTTACATGTATGTGACTGGCTGCTTCTATTGCGCACTAAGTAATTTCTATAATTTTCTATCCATTATACAGCTACGCCATAATGGAGTATGCTGATTCCTGGGCACCGTGCACACTGCATGGCTGTCCCCATGAAATCATGAGGTAGTATGCAAGGAAATCTTCTGGTCAGTGCTGGCTAGCCCGGAAGATTTCCGTGCATACCACTGAAGCAGTTAAATGGCTGCAATATGTATTTAAAAAAAAAAACACTTGAAAAATTATAAAAAGCAAGCTCTTTGTGTTAAATGAATGGACTCATTAAATTTGGGGTACATGAAAATGGGTATAAGTATATATTTGGGTCAATTAAAGGCACTTTTAAAAAGCTTGCAAAAAAAAAAAAAAGACCAATTACTCCCACCTGCAAGCTTAGAAACACTTGTCCCACTATTAAAGCACCCCCAGTTACCTGTCCCATACTTGGGACCCCAATCTCCATCACTTTGCACATTTTCAACCCGAAACTGACATCTTATTGTTGGTTGATATTAAAAGTAATTAAAAATGTCAAAGAGCCTAATTAGTCATTTAGAGGAAGGGGGGGGGGGGGGGGGGCAGGGGTTCCAGGGGTTCTGAATCAAGTCCCAACATATTTACCCAAAAACAGGAATTTTCCCCAACTTTTCACCTGCTCAGAGAAGGTGAAGAGAGATTCTCAATAAATCCTATGGAGAATTATCGCATGCAAGAAATTGGATAGCTGCGATATTGCGGGTCATGGAAAAAGCCACATTTTTCGCATTTTTTTGTGGTGAAAAAGGGTTGTTGTGGTTAATTGGATACCCCCATTTGATAACATGGCTGTGTCTATAAATATAAAATTTTATGTCAGGTACATAGACGATTTATTTATGATTTGAATGGGCACAAAAGATCAGTTTATGTTATTTATGAAAGATCATAATGCATCAGATAGCCCAATCAAGTTTACATACACAATTGACTCTAGAACTGTGCATATTTGGATGTATAAGTAACAGGGGTAAATGTACTATAGTGGCATGGATCGTGTCACTACAGCTTTTCCTATTTTGCCCTTTTACCGAGGCGAAGCAGGAAGCAGTAGCACTGAGATACATTAAGTCACCAATGACCTGCTTTCGGCCAAATCCAGGGGTCACTTCTCTCTGCTCATCCTCCTGGACCACTCTGCTGCCTTTTACAGTGCGGATCATCCTCTTCTCCTCCGCACCCTCCAGACCATTAGCCTCTCCAGCACTGTCTTTGCATGGTTCACCTCTTACCTCACTAATAGCTCCTTCTCAGTGTCTGTCTCCGGCTCTACCTAACCCCCTTCCATCCTCCCTGTTGGTGTCCAACAGGGCTCTGTCCTTGACCCCATTCTCTTTTCCCTGTACACCTCTTCCCTGGGTGCGCTCATAAGATCCTTTGGCTTTCCATTCCACCTCTATGCCAATGACACACAACTATACCTCTCCTCTCCTGACCTTTACCCCTATGTCCTCTCTCGGGTATCCAGCTGCCTCTCCACCATCTCCTGGATGTCTGAGCACTCCCTGAAGCTCAACATGGATAAAACCGAACTCATCATCTTTCCCCCATTCAGAGTCTTCACTTCCTCCTAATACAGAGGTTCTCAAACTCGGTCCTCGGGGGCACACACAGTGCATGTTTTGCAGGTAACCCAGCAGGTGCACAGGTGTATTAATTACTCAGTGACACATTTTAAAAGGTCCACAGGTGGAGCTAATTATTTCACTTGCGATTCTGTGAGGAGACCTGCAAAACATGCACTGTGTGTGCCCCCGAGGACCGAGTTTGAGAAGCTCTACCCTAATATCTCTATCACTGTTCACAACACCATAATTTTCCCTGTTACCAAACTCACAAAAATTGAAAAGAGGAAGAATCTGTATTGTTGACGCACAAGGAGAATGAAAGTAATTTTAATCAATTAAAATATAACTTTTAATACAGATGTAGCCACCTTTATCTTGACCGGCTGAGGCGTTTGTCCCGATCGAGCATACGCAGCGTACCAGGGCGTAGGGAGGCGCGCCTAGTCACAGAGAGGCGTAACTAATCGCACAGAGGCAGACAGAGCGTTTGGCGTTACCTTTACGTGTAATACCTGCGATCATCCACCAGATGTCGCCTTTTACAATCACCACTGTGCATGCGTGTGGTCTCCCGTAAAATACAATACTGAAATATATAATAAGGACTACTTTACTAAGGCATCTCATTACGCTGCATACAGTAAATACTCATTACGCTGCATTATTTAATACAGTAAATACTCATTACGTTGCATTATTTAATACAGTATATACGGTACAGACGCAAATAGTACAGCATACAGTATAAGATCCATCTACAGTACTTTATGAATATGTGAGTGTCCAAGTCCCGCAGACAAAACAACATAAAACCAGTAGTGTATACTGTCGCAAATGGACGTGTTAGAAGTTCACTATTGCCTCTTGAGATTAGGAATTTTGTACAGTATGTTAGCGTCCTAATCCCATAGCCATTACAGCATAATCAAAACTAATGGATTTTTTCATCTGTCTGCAGGCGAAGTGGTGAAGTGTTCCGCTTCCTATACTCAGAGTGCCGAGTTCGATTCCTAAAGTACGAATGCATGTTAGGTTTTTCCAGACACTTTATTATTTTTTTTATTCACATAAACCAGGGCAAAGCTGCAGGAGCGGTTCTATGCACCGTACAGTACACATACAATTCTGTAGCAGGGCAGACTCAATAGAAATGGCTACCACCTATGACTCCTTGCCCCATGGAGGCCCTAGGCTACGGAGCAAGTAACAGTCCAGATTTTGAGGGCTATGGGGCAATGCTGAAGGAGCGTCCCAATCCCCTAGCTAAAATACACAGGGGCAACAGGAATAAGCGAGGTCTATGCACATTACGGTACACCGGACTCGATCGCATAGCACACTGGCAAAATGGCCGCCACCCCTGAACCCCCACCACGTGGCAGGCAGCCCTCGGATATGGAGTGAGAGATGGCATAAGTTTTGCAGGCTACGGGGCAATGCTGAAGAAGCATCACAATCCCCTAGCCAAAATACACAGGGGCGATAGAGATAATCGAGGTCTATGCACATTACGTTACACCGGGCTCGATCGCATAGCAAACTGACAAAACACAAGTTTTACATAAAGCAGGGCAAAGCTGCAGGAGAGTTTCTACTGTCAAGGTTCTATGCACCATACGGTACACATACAATTCTATAGCAGGGCAGACTCAATTGAATGGCTACCGCCTGTGACTCCTAGCTCCATGGAGGTACTCAGCTATGGAGCAAGTAACAGCACAGATTTTGCAGGCTACGGGGCAATGCTGAAGGAGCGTCAGAATCCCCTAGCTAAAATACACAGGGGCGATAGGGATAAGCGAGGTCTATGCACATAACGATACACCGGACCCCATCGCATCGCAAAGTGACAAAATGTCCGAGGCACGTGAACCCCTGCCTTGTGGCAGCACTCAGCTATGGAGCGAGTAACGGCATAGGTTTTGCAGGCTACAGGGTAATGCTGAAGGAGCGTCAGAATCCCATAGCTAAAATACACAGGGGTGATAGGGATAAGCGAGGTCTATGCATATAACGATACACCGCAAAGTTCCCTATGGTTTTGATTATGCCTTTTCTTTGAACACTGTATTTTCCACTTCCTCGCCCTACCCCCATCCCACTTTCTCCTTCCCCACTGGGAGCCTGCAAAGTACATACAGTAGGCAGGGAGGGAGTTCCGATCAGGTTACAAGACATGTGCAACAGTATACTACTGTATGTAGGAAAATCCCCCGCCCACTCTGATTTATGTGAAACCTGTGTGCACCCTTCCATTGAATGTATAACAAAGAAAAAAAAATAATAATAAAGTGAATGTTACAGGAACACATTAAAAAAAAGGTTGGCACTTCCTTCCCATTGGTGTTGGTTTATGCCTTAGGGGACTCGGACACTAATACTTGTATTTCAAAAGCACAGTATTTTCCACCGCCTCTCCCTACCCCCATCGCCCTTCCCCCCTGGGAGTCTGCACAGGTCATGCAGTGGACAGGGAGGGAGTTCAGGTCAGGTCTGAATTAACGGGCCCATTATAGTCTATGGGAAATGGGTCCAATTTGCGTACTGATCTCTCTGGTTCTGGGTGTCCCAGAAACTCAGGACTGGTACCATACAAAAGAGGAGACTCTTGGCTTATGTGACACTGGAAAGGGAAACGGGAAGCAACCGTGTATCGGGTCCCCTCCAGTTGTCCGCCTAGCTTGCACAGCATGCAGGGTTTCTGGCTAGATAGGAAATACTGTACAGAAATGCTAAGCATGGTAATTTGACATCCAGGAACATAGGGAGGAGTTTTTATCTCTCTCCATTATACTTAGAAAAATTACACTTGCCACTGTACGTTACAAGCTGTTCGTGCTAATTAGTACACTAGTAGAACATTGGCCCTCATTCCGAGTCGTTCGCTCGGTAAATTTCATCGCATCGCAGTGATTTTCCGCTTAGTGCGCATGCGTAATGTTCGCACTGCGACTGCGCCAAGTAAATTTACAATGAAGATAGTATTTTTACTCACGGCTTTTTCTTCGCTCCGGCGATCGTAGTGTGATTGACAGGAAATGGGTGTTACTGGGCGGAAACAGGCCGTTTTAAGGGCGTGTGGGAAAAAACGCTACCGTTTCTGGGAAAAACGCGGGAGTGGCTGGAGAAACGGGGGAGTGTCTGGGCGAACGCTGGGTGTGTTTGTGACGTCAAACCAGGAACGACAAGCACTGAACTGATCGCACTGGCAGAGTAAGTGTGAAGCTACTCTGAAACTGCTAAGAAGTTTGTAATCGCAATATTGCGAATACATCGTTCGCAATTTTAAGAAGCTAAGATTCACTCCCAGTAGGCGGAGGCTTAGCGTGTGTAACTCTGCTAAAATCGCCTTGCGACCGATCAACTCGGAATGACCCCCATAGTGTACAGAGATACTAAGTACAGTGATTTGGCAACCACAAACTTAGGGAGGAGCTTTAATCTCTCTCCATTTTAATCTTTCTAAATATAATGGAGAGAGATAAAAGCTCCTGATACTTGTGGTTCTCCAAGTACCAGCTTGCGGGGGAGGCTTGCTGGGACTTGTAGTTCTGCTAAAAAAAAAAAACCAATATTCTTTATTTTGTCACTTGGCTATCAGCCTCCCATCCGCAGCCCTTGGATGGTAGGGGGGCAGCCTCGGGCTTCACCCCTGGCTCTTGAGTGGCTGGAGGGGGGGACCCCTTGATTTAAGGGGTCCTCACTCCTCCAGGGTACCCCGGCCAGAGGTGACTAGTTGGGGATTTAATGCCACGGCCGCAGGAACCGGTATAAAAGTGTCCCCCGGCTGTGGCATTATCTCTCCAGCTAGTGGAGCCCGGTGCTGGTGTGAAAAATACGGGGGACCCCTACGTCTTTTGTCCCCCATATTTTTGGCACCAGCACCGGATGCAGTGCCCGGTGCTGGTTGTGAAAATACGGGGGATCCCGTCATTTCCCCCCCCCCCGTATTTTTACAACCAGGACCGGCTCAAAGAGCCCGAGGCTGGTTATGCTTAGGAGGGGGGACCCCACGCATTTTTTTTCATGATTTTAAACCCATTCCCACCCCTTCCCACTGAAAAACATGCTCTGATCTCTCCATATTATTTTAGTCAGTAAAAAAAGAAAAATATTATTTAAAAAAATATATTAAATAATACCTGTGGCTCCTAATAGACAAACCAAGTAGATAATCCCTTCTAATATAAATAGATATGCTATTAGCAATAAAAAAACAAAAACATTTTTATTAGATCCCGCCAGCAAAATGAGGCGGACTGAAATTGACGAAATGACTGTCGAAAAGCACTGTTGTTGAATCGATATTCTTCAATTGAATATACTTTTGTCGAAAAGCCGCATTTTTACCATTGCAGACATGTCGAATTTGACAACTGTCGAATTGCAAAAAGTCGAATTTGAAACGGCCGTTTTTTTGTCGAAAAGTACTGTATTGCATTGTCAAATCATTTTTTGTGTGTCGAAAATGCCCCGTTTTTCGACATTTGCGGCAATTTGACTGCAATTGCATATACCCCTTAGTACGGTGATTTGGCACCCAGTTAAAAGCTGTTCATGCTAATTAGTACACTAGTAGAACATACTGTACAGAGATACTAAGGACGATGATTTGGCATCTAGGAACTTAGGGAGGAGCTTTTATCTCTCCATTATACATAGAAAGATTAAACTTGCCACTGTATGTTACAAGCTGTTCGTGCTAATTAGTACACTAGAATAACATACTGGGGACTCGGACTCATACAGTACTTGCATTTCAAAAGCACAGTATTTTCCACCGCCTCCCACTAGCCCATTGCCCTTCCCCCCTGGGAGCCTGCACAGGTCATGCAGTAGACAGGGAGGGAGTTATTCACATAAACAAGGGCAAAGCTGCAGGAGCGGTTGTACTGTTAAGGTTCTATGCACCCTATGGTACACATACAATTCTGTAGCAGGGCAGACTCAATTGAAATGGCTACCGCCTGTGACTCCGTGCCCCATGGAGGCCCTCGGCTATGGAGCAAGTAACAGCACAGATTTTGTAGGTCACGGGGCAATGCTGAAGGAGCGTCAGAATCCCCTAGCTAAAATACACAGGGTCGATAGGGATAAGCGAGGTCTATGCACTTAACGATACCCCATCACAAAGTAACAAAATGTCCAAGGCACATGAACATCCGCCTTGTGTTAGCACTCAGCTATGGAGCGAGTGACGGCATAGGTTTTGCAGGCTACGGGGCAGTGCTGAAGGAGCGTCGGAATCCCCTAGCTAAAATACACAGTGGCGAGGTCTATGCACATAATGCTACAAGGCGGGGGTTCATGTGCCTCGGACATTTTGTCACTTTGTGGTGCGATGGGATCTGGTGTATCGTTATGTGCATAGACCTCTCTTATCCCTATCGACCCTGTGTATTTTAGCTAGGGGATTCTGACGCTCCTTCAGCATTGGCCCGTTCTTTCAACACGGTATTTTCCACTGCCTCGCCCTACCCCCATCCCACTTTCCCCTTCCCCCCTGGGAGCCTGCACAGTTCAGGTAGGGAGTTCCGATCAGGTTACAAGACAAGATTTATGTGAAACCTGTGTGCACCCTTCCATTGAATATATAACAAAGAAAAAATTATAATAAAGTGAATGTCACGGGAACTCGGACGCTCATACTGTACATGTATTTCAAAAGCATGGTGTTTATGCATTGTACATACGTCCTTTTACACAATTAGTTGCGTCTCCATACACAATCTTGCGTCTGCATACACAAGTGTTTTAACATGTTCGTTTGTGTCTGTTGGTCACCATCTATTAACATTACAGTCGTCACTGACCATTTGCCAGAGCTGTAGATCAATCCACCGCTACATGATCGAAAGTACTGGATTAGTGGAGCATTAGCCGCCCAGTGGTGGAGATGTGTAATGCATGCTGAGTATCTAGAATCGCCTCAACGCGCCTGCCTGTGTTAAACTCAGCAAGCTAAGCTATCGCCTTAGCGTGACTAAACGTCCATCTAGGCGGAGAATCAGTCAAGATAAAGGTGGCTACATCTGTATTTTTATGTTAAAATTATGTAAATCTAGTTTACATATTGATCCGAGACTACAGTGAAACAGACACACAACCTTGCCCTGTTACCGAACTCTGCTGCTTGGGCGTCACTCTTGACTTCTCCCTCTCCTTTGCCCCCCATGTTCAATATCTGGCTCAATGCTGTCGGTTCCAGCTATGCAACATTGCTCGGATCAGGCAGTTCCTCTCCCAGAGTGTGACTAAGCTTATTATCCACCCACTGGTCATCTTACGACTCGACTATTACAACATTCTCATTCGCCTCCCATTCTCCTATCTCACTCCACTCCGATCTGTTCTCAGCTCCGCAACTAGACCTATCTTCCTCTCCCGCTGCTCCACATCTGACACTCCCCTTTGACAAAACCTGAACTGGCTCCCATTACCCTACAGAATGCTCTTCAAACTCCTTACCCTCACATACAAGGCCCTCTTTAACGCCACTGCTTCCTACATCTCCAACCGTATCTCCCTACATACTCCCCCCCCTCCCTCCGGTCGGCCAATGACTGTTGCCTGTCCTCTGCCCTGGTAACTGCATCCCATGCGCAAATCCAAGATTTTACCCACGCTTCCCGTCTTCACTGGAACGAGATCCCTCACTCTATCAGACTCTCCCCGACCTTCCAACCTTGATTGAACATTTTATTGTTATGCCCTCCCCATACTCCTGGAGTAGTGGTGAAACAAAAGCAGTGCCATATCTCTGAGGCTAGATGGAGTGCAGTTAGGAGGGAGATGTTGAATATGATCCAACTGGGGGTAATTGAGAAGTCTAGCAGTGAGTGGTGTAGCCTGATTGTGCTGGTCACAAAATCCAATGGTAGCTTACAGATCTGCAATGACTTTAGACAACTAAACAGTGTCCCAGTTTGATGCCTATTCTATGCTATTGGTGGATGAACTGGTGGAAAGTTTGTCCAGCAAATATGTAACCACCCTTGATCTCACAAAGGGCAACTGGCAGATTACTCTTATGACCGCAGTCAGATGTTTTTTTAACTCCTGAAGGTTTTTTTCTAGTACAAGGTCCTATCCTTTGGTTTGCATAGGGCACCAGACACTATCCAAAGGGTGATGAACAAGGTACTGAGAACCCATACTGCTTATGTGGCAGCCTATCTAGATGATAAAGTTATGCACTCTAAAGACTGGGATTAACATCTTCCTAAAGGTGCGAACACACGCATTGATGCAGGCTAACGGCCAATATTAAATACATTGTGCCAGGAGGAATGTAGTCAGTATCAGTCCCGCTTGCGCACACTATATTTTATGGCGATGCCGATCCTGCAGGATCGGACATCGGCATTGCAAGTGCATACACATGGTGTGATATACACTATGTTTCTGTGCGATATGGACTATATACAGTAGTCCATATCGCACGGAAAATTGCACCGTGTGTATGCAGCTTAAGGTTGAGGTGGTATTGGTCTCATTGAGGGCCACAGATTTTATGGCTAACACTGAGAAATGTGCAGTGCCCCCACGGGAAGCTAAGTATTTCAGTTGGAGCCATTGGTAGAAAGCCAAAGATGGTTTAGCCATTTATAGTTGAGTGCTGTGTATGCAGAGACCTCAGCCATCGGACTACTGTCACAGATGTTTTCTAGGTATCAGGTGCCACCATCATTGGCGAAAAATAAAATCAAAATACTTGCCATCGACCATAAACCATCAATAGTTATAAACCATTGATAGTTGATGGCCATCCCTGGTGAGAAGAGATGGAGCCTGCCAGCAGCAACACACTGCTAAGAAAGAGATGCCACCCACGGGGCTCAGGAGGTGAGCGCCCGCCCTGCACTGTGTAGTAGTTATTCAGCATGGTGCACCATAACTTGATGCCAGGCTTTTGAGGTAGCCCAGGCACTGCAGCAGCTGCACCTCCTGCACTTACTATGGTTACGCCTATGATGCAGTCCCCCGTGCTATAAAAAAATGACATTTTCCATAGAAGGGGGTTCCCATTTTGAAATGATATTAGTACTTATTGCTTGGTGGTAACCAAAACAGTACACAAAAAAATCAATGATCAAATGATCTTTTTGGGCTACCACGTTATTCTTACATATTGTAAGCATTTAAATCAAGATGATGAAAAATGGTTCACTTTCTTGAAATTTCAATAAAAAAACAAAAACAACTGTTTGTGGGCCAATTTAGTAACTTTTTTTCATATGTAATATGTTAGACGAAGCAAAAAGACTAATCTCACTAATCTTCCCACAACTCACTGCCTTCACATACCTCACTACTCCCCCTCACAGTGCAGATCACTGCCCCTCTACTGCTCCCCCTTATACCTCATTGCTCCTGGCTCAGATCACTGACCCCCTACTGCCCCCTCCTCCACACAGCTCACATTCCCTCCCCCTTACAATTTACTCCCCCCCCCCCCCTCCCCACACACTTTTCTGCTCCCTCCCGGCAGCTCACTGTCCCATCATTGCCCATATTACACCTCACTGCTTCCCCCGAAGCTTACTGCCTCATCACACCTCACTGCTCCCCCACACAGTTCACTGTCCCCTACTTCTCACACTGCTCCCATCACAACTCACTGCCCCACACATCTTATATTAACCCATCACACCTCACTGCTCCCCCCCCCCCCCCCCCAGGTCGCTGTCCACGACATTCATGGGCATAGCTACAGTGGCTGCAAGAGGTGCCATTGCAGACATAAGGACCCCGTATCTAGGTCTTATAGTTGGCTACCAAGTTTCCATAATTGCCTGTTAAGCAATTGGGTCTAATCCCAGGATTCAATCCTGTCCAATTTTAGGCAAAAATCCCAGGACCTGCCGATCCTAGGATCGGCCACCCTATTCAGAAGTGGTTGGAGTTCCATAATCCGTAGCAAAGTACCCATTCTGCAGATGCGCAAACGGGTCCTATAACGATGGATGCAGGACAGCATCAGACTGTTAGTGATTGACAGTCTGATGCCATTTGGGGGCATGGAGGGGGTGGCGGAGGCGTGTTGTCACTGTTGTAGGGAAGGGAAGATGCCAGGATCTCCATTGGAGGATGGAGATTTCCTGCCCTCTTGGTAGTCGCTACAGCAGCCGGCTTGCGTTACCTCATGGGTCATGCAGCTGGGTGATGGCGCTGGAGCTGATCTGATACTGCAGCCTAGGACGCAGCTTGGATCAGTCACGCCTCCTGCTGCATTACCATATTAGTGTTATCACTGCTGCTTCTATGTAAGCAGCAGCAATAGCAACTTCAACCATATCTGAATGACACCCAATGTATTAGGAGAGGTCAAAGGAATATGATCTTGTACCAGAATTCTATGTAGATTAAGTGGGTAACATGCCATTAGTAGTGAGTTTTAATGGAAAGGGAGGGGTGTGTACGTGATGTTATACTGGCGAGGACAATACTATTGGACATAAAATTAACTAGGGCACTACTATGGGGCATAAACTGAGAAGCCATTGTGGAGAGAAATGTCTCTGTAAAAGTATGTGGGTAGGGACCACTTCAGAGTGTTGATATGGGTACCACAGCTCTGGCTATGCACTGGCCTCTACTGCTCAGACTGCCCCCACCATAGCTCACTGTCCCCCTACTGCTCACACTGCCCCATCAAAACTCATTGCCCCCACACAGCTCACACTGCCTCTTAACAACTCACCCCCTACTTCTCACACTGCCCACCCCCATACAGTTAACTCATGCTTGCCTACTGTTTTTGAACGGCCAGTAGGCTCCCGAAAATTGGGTGGCACTCTTAGCTGCCCGGAAGAGTGAGCGAGTCTCCTGAAGTCGGATGCCATCAGTTCGCAGCCTCTCACTCACAGAAGCGAAAGTGGACTGTCTGAGTGGCTGATGACGCGGTTCATACCAATTTGCATCTTCGTGACCCCACCACACACATTAAAATGCCAGTAAATGCACCATGATGACCCAATCACGTCATCACGCCCCCCTATTATGGAGCAGGCAGCCACGAAAAATTGGCAAGTGCCAAGGACAGCACTGCTATTTATTTTAGAATATCCTGTTTTTGCAAATACATTGTCCTTTTTACAGCGGTCATTCCGAGTTGTTCGCTCGCTAGCAGTTTTTAGCAGCCGTGCAAACGCTATGCCGCCTCCCACTGGGAGTGTACTTTAGCTTAGCAGAAGTGCGAACAAAAGGATCGCACAGCGGCTACAAAATATTTTTGTGCAGTTTCAGAGTAGCTTCAGACCTACTCAGCGCTTGCGATCACTTCAGACTGTTCAGTTCCTGTTTTGACGTCGCAAACACGGCCAGCGTTCTCACAGCCACGCCAGCGTTTTTTCGAACACTCCCTGAAAATGGTCAGAAACGCCCACTTCATGTCAATCACTCTGCAGCCAGCAGTGTGACTGAAAAGCTTTGCTAGATCCTGTGTGAAACTACATTGTTCGTTGCAATAGTACGCCACGTGTGCGCATTGCGCCGCATACGCAGAAGTGCCGTTTTGTTGCCTCATCACTGCACAGCGAACGAATGCAGCTAGCGAACAACTCAGAATGACCACCTACATCTGTTATTGCCAGTGAAGTGTGTGGCATGACCAAACCATGATGGGTAAAATCACAATTTATAAAAAAAAGTCCTGTCTGTAACTGGTGTTATCTACAAGTGACGGGGGGGGGGGGGGGGGGGGGGGGGGAAATGTCTTTAATAATGTGCAACTGGTTGATAATTCATTGAGCAATATCTCACTTTGTTCAGCTTCCATATCATGCCTTGTACTCTGCACCATACCCAGCTTGCAAAACCATTACTAAGAATTCACGTTTTGTTTTTTGTTTTTAGTCTGCTGATAACTTCAAAACTCCCCAAACTTTTTAAGGTGGATTTCCACATAACAGCAATATAATAATAATAATAATAAGAAGAAGAAGAATAAGAATAAGAATAATAAGAATAATACCCCTTTCTCGCATGAAAATCCCGGGATATTGCACGTGAACGCGCATCATCCCGGGATTTTTGTCAGTGTGAAAGGGTACAGGGACAATTTCCCGGGTCGAGCATCCCGGGATTTCAACCCTGGTCTCGACCAGGGTTGGTCCCGGGACCGTCCCGGGAAGCTGGGTAGTGTGAAAGGGCCCGTCCCGGTATTCACTACCCGGGACTGTTAAAAGGCCTCCGATTGGAGCTTTCATGGGCTCAGAAAAGATGATGTCATCTTTCAGAGCCCTGGGGAGCGTCCTTGATGCGTGTGAGGAAGGCAGCATGGCGACCTGGACAGACCAGGAGGTTAGAGAGTTGCTGAGCATTAGGGGAGAGGAGGAAATAATGAGGCAGATCACAGGCACAGTTAAAGATGCAGTCATTTATAAAAACATCTCCAAGATGCTGGAAGCCAGGGGAATCATCCGCACACAGCAGCAAGTGTTAAACAAAATGAAAACTCTTAAAAAGCAGTTTCTGAAGGTGCATGACAACAACAGGAAAAAGAGCGGTGTTGGCCGTATCGACTGGCAGTACTATAACATCTGTGCCAATATCTTTGGAAACACAGCTATATGCAGTCCGGTGAGTCTGTCTTCCAGTTCACAGTACACTGCTACAGAAGGCACTCCAGAAGAGACACAGACAAGCAGTGACGTCTGTCCGCCATCCCCGTTGTTAATTGACAACACACCTGAGGACAGCGACACATCCTCCCAGCCGTCCATAAACACATCCAGAAGCGACGACAGCATAACTGCAACCATTGAAGACGTCGTGGAAGCTCAGACCAGTGACAGTGGGACTGTACAAAGTACCGTCACCCCAACTTTACAGAAAAACAGTAAGTACATGTTTAGAAAATAACACTCATAGCACAAATTCACAATTGTTAATCATCCGGTTATGTGTGTAGTATGAGTGGCCAGTGTGGCAGCAGCGTGGCGAGCGCAATGAGCCCCTTGCAGGATCACTGCGCTCAGCACGCTGCTGGCACGGTGGCACGCTTTGCAATTTCTGCCCCCACCCAGGGGGGCTTTGCATTTTAATAAATAGTTCAATGTTGCAAAGTAGCTAGTGTGTAGGTGGATTAATGCCACAAACACATGTTTGCTAACACTGCTATTTTTATATACGCTCATTTTGTATTTCTTCTCTTCACAGTTTACACCGTACCGCCTAGAAGGAAGAAACTGAACAGAGCGGAGCAAGTGGCTAAAGCCATGTCAAATGTCCTTGTCGACCAACTCCGAGAGATGGACGCTACAATGTCCGCACAGGAGGATGCAAGGCTCGACAGGTTTCTAGAGGCAGAACGCCAAATGCATGATGCATTTCTTTCCCAAGTCATGACAATGCAGGAACGCATGAGTAGAGAGCAGTATGAACGCCACAGGGAATTGCACCAAATGAACATGGCGTTCTATGAGCGTATGACCAATACCTCAAGAGCACCAATCCAACACCACAAATCACAATACCCTGAGCAGGGTTTTTCATCATTTAATCCTGGCCCATACTATGCCCCAAATACTGCACCATCTAGTGCGCAAAGCACAGAGTTTACTGTATTGCGCAATTTGCCGTGAAACACAGTGAATTTCTTATTGTTGTTATTTGTTGTTAAATAACCACAGTGTGGTCATTGTTTATGCACAACTGTTTGTGCCTTCTTTAATTTTTTTTCTATGTTCTGTTTTGTATAGTGTCTATTAAAGCACTTTTTATTTATTTTTTACACAGTAATAATATACTGCAGGGACACTGTGGTTTATGGTGTTGTATCTACAAGCCTACCAGTGTTTTTTTTTTTTTATGCCAATCAAAACTTGTTTGCAAATCTATGCATAACATTCCCATTTGTGCGTAACAGTAGACCATGTTTTCAGTGTTTTCTACATTGTTTCTGCATATATACAAAGTTTGTGGCAATGTGGTTTTTTTGGAAAATCATAAATATTGAAACCAAAGATCAAAGGTGGAATACAAAATTAAAAAAACGTAATTCACCAAACATGTTGTGCTGATTCTTAAACACTATTGTACCAGTGCTGCAAGGTTGGACGTAATAGTGTGGCGTATTTGTTCTGCAGCGGAGTTTGAGGCAGTCCCAAACAAAGCACCTTCCACATGTGGGTTTATAACCTCAGGGTCCTGCACAGTCCACTCAGGAAGGAATAGCTCATTTTTCAGTTCACAGATGTTGTGCAGTATACAGCACGCAGCTACTACATTAGGCATATTCTTTAGGTCCACATCATTGCGCTTCATCAAACAACGCCATCTTCCTTTTAACCTGCCAAAGGTGTTCTCAACCACCATCCTTGCTGAACTCAGGGGGGTACATTTACTAAGATTCGTATTTTCCAAATTCATGTCCAAGTTCAATCACGAATGACATCGACAGTGTAAAATTGCAACTTTTTGAATTGATTACGATGGATTTACTAAGCTGTCGTATTCGGGTTTTTCTTTTGTTTCGATGTCGATGTCATTCGTGGTTTTTTACCTATTTTTACGGCAGTGATTAGCAAAACACTGCCGACTTTTTTTACAATCAATCTCGGCCGGATCTGTGTGATCCGTGCTGGGGTTTATTTATTTTTTTTTTTTAATTAAACACTGTAAAATAATTAAAAAAAATGCGTGGGGTCCCCCCTCCTAAGCATAACCAGCCTCGGGCTCTTTGAGCCGATCCTGGTTGCAAAAATATTGGGGGGAAAATGACAGGGGTTCCCCCATATTTAAGCAACCAGCATCGGGCTCTGCGCCTGGTCCTGGTTCCAAAAATACGGGGGACAAAAAGAGTAGGGGTCCCCCGTATTTTTAAAACCAGCACCGGGCTCCACTAGCTGGACAGATAATGCCACAGCCGGGGGTCACTTTTATATAGTGCCCTGCGGCCGTGGCATCAAAAATCCAACTAGTCACTCCTGGCCGGGGTACCCTGGGGGAGTGGGGACCCCTTCAATCAAGGGGTCCCCCCCCCAGCCACCCAAGGGCCAGGGGTGAAGCCCGAGGCTGTCCCCCCCCCATCCAATGGGCTGCGGATGGGGAGGCTGATAGCCTCTGTTGTAAAAGAAAAGATATTGTTTTTAGTAGCAGTACTACAAGGCCCAGCAAGCCTCCCCCGCATGCTGGTACTTGGAGAACCACAAGTACCAGCATGCGACGGAAAAACGGGCCCGCTGGTACCTGTAGTACTACTACTAAAAAAATACCCAAAAAAAGACAAGACACACACACCGTGAAAGTATAATTTTATTACATACATACACACATACATACATACTTACCTTAAGTTCCCACGCAGGTCGGTCCTCTTCTCCAGTAGAATCCAAGGGGTACCTGTTGAAGAAATTATACTCACGAGATCCAGGGGTCCAGGCTCCTCGGGAAATCCAGGGGTAATCCACGTACTTGACAAAAAAAACAAAACGGTGTCCCGACCACGAACTGAAAGGGGACCCATGTTTGCACATGGGTCACCTTTCCACGAATGCCAGAAACCCACTTTGACTTCTGTCTAAGTGGGTTTCTTCAGCCAATCAGGGAGCGCCACGTTGTAGCACTCTCCTGATCAGCTGTGTGGTCCTGTCCTCACTGACAGGCAGCACACGGCAGTGTTACAATGTAGCGCCTATGCGCTACATTGTAACCAATGATGGGAACTTTCTGCTCAGCGGTGACGTCACTTTAGGTCAACCGCAGGGCAGAAAGTTCCCATCATTGGTTACAATGTAGCGCATAGGCGCTACATTGTAACACTGCCGTGTGCTGCCTGTCAGTGAGGACAGGACCACACAGCTGATCAGGAGAGTGCTACAACGTGGCGCTCCCTGATTGGCTGAAGAAACCCACTTAGACAGAAGTCAAAGTGGGTTTCTGGCATTCGTGGAAAGGTGACCCATGTGCAAACATGGGTCCCCTTTCAGTTCGTGGTCGGGACACCGTTTTGTTTTTTTTGTCAAGTACGTGGATTACCCCTGGATTTCCCGAGGAGCCTGGACCCCTGGATCTCGTGAGTATAATTTCTTCA
Organism: Pseudophryne corroboree; assembly: GCF_028390025.1. Classification (NCBI taxonomy): domain Eukaryota; kingdom Metazoa; phylum Chordata; class Amphibia; order Anura; family Myobatrachidae; genus Pseudophryne; species Pseudophryne corroboree. The sequence goes on from NC_086451.1 coordinate 285,955,603, forward strand.
ACAGGTACCCCTTGGATTCTACTGGAGAAGAGGACCGACCTGCGTGGGAACTTAAGGTAAGTATGTATGTATGTGTGTATGTATGTAATAAAATTATACTTTCACGGTGTGTGTGTCTTGTCTTTTTTTGGGTATTTTTTTAGTAGTAGTACTACAGGTACCAGCGGGCCCGTTTTTCCGTCGCATGCTGGTACTTGTGGTTCTCCAAGTACCAGCATGCGGGGGAGGCTTGCTGGGCCTTGTAGTACTGCTACTAAAAACAATATCTTTTCTTTTACAACAAAGGCTATCAGCCTCCCCATCCGCAGCCCATTGGATGGGGGGGGGAGAGCCTCGGGCTTCACCCCTGGCCCTTGGGTGGCTGGTGGGGGGGGACCCCTTGATTGAAGGGGTCCCCACTCCCCCAGGGTACCCCGGCCAGGAGTGACTAGTTGGATTTTTGATGCCACGGCCGCAGGGCACTATATAAAAGTGACCCCCGGCTGTGGCATTATCTGTCCAGCTAGTGGAGCCCGGTGCTGGTTTTAAAAATACGGGGGACCCCTACTCTTTTTGTCCCCCGTATTTTTGGAACCAGGACCAGGCGCAGAGCCCGATGCTGGTTGCTTAAATATGGGGGAACCCCTGTCAATTTTTTCCCCATATTTCTGCAACCAGGATCGGCTCAAAGAGCCCGAGGCTGGTTATGCTTAGGAGGGGGGACCCCACGCAATTTTTTTTAATAAAATAACAACTTTCCCACCCCTTCCCACTGATATACATGCACGGATCTCATGGATCCCTGCATGCCTATCCAATCACGGAAAAAAAAAGTAGGTCTGTTTTTTTTTAGCACTTTTTTACGAGTTGTAATTTTTCACGGCAGTGTTTGTTTGTTTTTTGCTTTGCACTTCTTAGTAAATGACCGAGATTCATACTTAAACAGCCGCGTTTTGACCGATGGTGTATTCATTCGTAATTTTTTACCTGAACTTGCAAAAAATTACGAATGCCCTCATCACTGCCGTGATTAGTGCTTAGTAAATTACCGAGATGACACTTTGATGAAAAAACGGCATCTCGGTCAAAATCGGGAGCTTAGTAAATTTACCCCAGGGTGTGAGTATAGGTTTGTTGCTCTGGGGTTAACTGGACCTGTTGGGTGTAGCCTTTCATAATCCAGGGGCGTAAAGGGTATGCAGCATCCCCGATGATGTGGACAGGGATCTCCACCCCATTCACAATCTTTGCACACTCTTTGGGGTACAGCCAGCCTCCCTGGTTCTCCTCTATGATGTTGTACAGGTCAGAATTAACAAGAACTCGGGAGTCATGAGATCGGCCTGGCCAGCCAATAAACACATCTAGGAAACTAAAGAACAGCAAAATGTAAAAAAGTTAGAATGTAAAACTCACACATGCAACTCATCCCACCACCCCAAAAATAAACACGTACCAATATTTGTGGTCCACGACAGCCTGTAATATGATGGAGTGCCAGCCCTTCCTATTAAAATAGTCAGCATGGTTGTCACGTGGGGCAATAATGGGGATGTGTGTCCCATCAATCGCTCCTCCACACTGCGGATAGCCTCGCTTCACAAATCCTTTGATGGTATCCTGTAAGCGCTGTCCTTGTGGTAGAGATATGAAGCGCTTGTATAAGGTAGATACAATTGCTTTAGTCACCTGGTGGACTATGACACAGCAGGTGGAGATCGCAATACCGAACAAGCATGAGACTGAGCGGTACTCTCCTGGGGTAGCATACCACCACAATGCAATAGCTAATCTCCTGCATGCCTCGATGGGTCTCCTAAGCCTGGTGGTCTGCATGTCGAGTGCTGGGGTAAGTAATTCCAGGATGTAGTTAAAGGTTGCACGAGACACACGGAAGTTAGCCATCCACTCCTCATCCTGGTAAGCTTCCACGGTCCTCATAAAGGCTTCTCCGTGCCGGCGATCTCTGGACCAAAATGAGCGGTTAGGGCCCATACTCACGCTCAGGATGGTACTCATCCTGGATGATATGAGGGCTCTCCTCCTGCGCAAATATTGGCGGCGACTAGCAGCCCTATCCAGCATAAATTGCGCCCTCCTCCTCCTCATAAAATATATGTGCAGTATACTGCACAGTGTGACAAGCTGCATCATGCTGTCAGTGGCTGTATGAAACATCTGCAAAGCAGATAGAATCATGAGCTCAGGAATACACACTGGTACTCCGTCGGCCATGACTGCAGCAATGGTGTGAGCAGGCACCACCCCTCCCTTTGTTGACTAGTGTGACCTCATCTATGTGAGCCAGAAAAGGCCATTTCTAATGACATGCATATGCATTTGCAGGGATATCCCGGGATCAGTGTAAATGGGGCTGTCCCGGGTCGATCCCAGGTCTTAGTGCAGTGTGAAAGGGGTCAGTCCCGGGAAGGCATCCTGGGACGCATCCCGGGAAGCATCCCGGGAGTGACCCGGGAGTGCGAGTGTAAAAGGGGTATAAGAATAATAAGAATAATAAAAGTTACAGATCACCTGTACCATATATAGAGAGTATTTGCAGTCTTTACAACTCCATACTCAAACAACATGATGGACAAGGGGCCATCTGAAGTGAATTAATCCTTTGATGGGACACTCTTTTGAGAATCACAATTATTATAGTTAAAACTTAACTTTTACTAGTTTATTCCTGTAAAAAGAGAGGAGTATATAGACTACTATTAACAATATTAAGCAGTCTCCCTTATAAAAATTCAAAATTTGTATTAAATAACATGTGCCATAAATACCTTAAATAGTCTAATGGTATCAGACGGGCTGCTCATGCAGGGTGCTACAACTAATTGCCGGTTTCGCCAATGCGATCGCAGTTGAACTGCTTTTGAATCGCCGGGTGGTGATTAACATGCTGGGCGGGCTTGCCCTGTGCTGGGTGGCCACCAGCATGTGACTGTATGCAATAGCAGTTTTGCTTTCTTTAGCAAAACTGCTCCTGAAGCTGAATGAGGGCCCTTCCGCTGTCCCCTTCACTCTGATTCGGAGTTGAAAGATAATACTATCTAATTAATATGCTAATTGCAGCAAGAGGCGTCTGATGTAAATAGACACCTCCTGCCTGCTTCCATGATCCGCTGCTGCATCTGAAGACGCACTATTGGATCACTTTGCAGGACCATCAGTCATCTGAGTAAACTTCAGGTTTCTCAGATTGCAGCTCAGATCTGCAGCCAAGGCCAGTAAATCTGTGTCAGCAGACACAGACACAGTCTTAAATTCTCTCACAAAACAGAGGCGACATGCTTCCGTTTTGTGGAACGGACCTGGTCGCCGCCCCGAAAATTCCCTCAGCCTGTCAGTCAGTCAGGCTGGGGCTTAGAGGGCACGGTGTGAGAGGGCGCAGAAAGGATCCTGCACATGTGCAGTTTCCCCACCATCGGACTTGTATGGTTAGCGTACAGGTCTTATTCAGGCCCTATAAACATGTCTGCAGCAAACCTGTACACAGCCACCATTTTCCTTCTTATTCATTTATTCTTCATATTGAAACTAGAATCACTCACTGCTTGCGTGCTAGTCTTTCATTCACCTACTTTCTTCAAGCTGGTTACCGACAATGGCCCTCATTCCGAGTTGTTCGCTCGTTGCCGATTTTCTCTATATTGCGATTAGTCGCTTACTGCGCATGCGCAATGTTCGCAGAGCGCATGCGCTTAGTTATTTTATTCAACAGTTAGGTATTTTACTCACGGCATTACGAGGATTTTTCTTCGTTCTGGTGATCGGAGTGTGATTGACAGGAAGTGGGTGTTTCTTGCCGGAAACTGGCCGTTTTATGGGTGTGTGCGGAAAAACGCTGCCGTTTCTGGGAAAAACGCGGGAGTGGCTGGAGAAACGGGGGAGTGCCTGGGCGAACGCTGGGTGTGTTTGTGACGTCAAACCAGGAACGAAACTGACTGAACTGATCGCAGTGGCAGAGTAAGTGTCGAGCTACTCAGAAACTGCTAAGAAATTTCTATTCGCAATTTTGCGAATCTTTCGTTCGCAATTCTGCTAAGCTAAGATATACTCCCAGAGGGCGGCGGCCTAGCGTGTGCAATGCTGCTAAAAGCAGCTAGCGAGCGAACAACTCGGAATGAGGGCCAATGTGTTTAAATAGGATTTTAATTATCTACTGGTAAATCCTTTTCTCGTAGTCCGTAGAAGATGCTGGGGTCCATTTTAGTACCATGGGGTATAGACGGTTCCGCAGGAGCCTTCGGCACTTTAAGACTTTTCAACAGTGTGAACTGGCTCCTCCCTCTATGCCCCTCCTCCAGACCTCAGTATAGGAACTGTGCCCGAGGAGACGGACAACTTCGAGTGAAGAAATTACATTAAACTAGTGGCGAGATTCACACCAGCTCACACCATACAAAACATGCCGCCTAACATGGCTTTCAACATAACCCATGCTAACGTGCATGCATAACGCAACAGCAACAGCTGTGAACATCTTAACACATGAGAACCTGTGTAAAAAGATAAAACGTGATTCTGCAGGAAAAATTAGCACTGGGCGGGCGCCCAGCATCCTCTACGGACTATGTGAAAAGGATTTACCGGTAGGTTATTAAAATCTTATTTTCTCTTACGTCCTAGAGGATGCTGGGGTCCATTTTAGTACCATGGGGATGTACCAAAGCTCCCAGTACGGGCGGGAAAGTGCTAATGTTCCTGTAGAACTGACAGACCAAACTGAAGGTCGTCAGCAGCCAAGGTGTCAAACCTGTAAAACTTAGCAAACGTGTTTGCCCCTGACCAAGTAGCTGCTCGGCAAATGTGCAACGCCGAGACACCCCGGGCAGCTGCCCAGGAAAAACCCACTTTCCTTGTAGAGTGGGAGTTTACCAAACTCGGTAACGGCAATCCTGCCGGTGAATAAGCGTACTGAATGGTACCTCTGATCCAGCGCGCAATAGTCTGCTTAGAAGCAGGACCCCCAATCTTGTTGGGGTCATAGAGGACAAACAAAGATTCTGTTTTCCTTATCCGAGCCGTTCTTGCAACATAAGTCCTCAAGGCTCTGACGACATCCAAGGACTTTGAAACGGCTGAGGTGTCAGAAGCCACTGGCACCACTACAGGTTGGTTGATATGGAAATAAGACACAACCTTTGGAAGAAAATGCTGACGGGTCCGCAGTTCAGCTCTATCTTCATGAAAAATCAAATAAGGACTCTTGTGTGACAGAGCCCCTAATTTAGACACTCGTCTGCCTAAGGCCAAGGCCAACAGCATGACCACTTTCCAAGTGAGAAACTTCAACTCTACCTCTTGTAGAGGCTCAAACCAGTCCGATTTAAGGAACTGCAATACCACATTAAGATCCCATGGCGCCACAGGAGGCACAAAGGGAGGTTGGATGCGCAGAACCTCCTTCACGAACGTCTGGACCTCAGGAAGGGAAGCCAACTGTTTCTGAAAGAAAATTGACAAGGCCGAAATTTGGACCTTGATAGACCCTAATCTCAAGCCAGCATCCCCACCCGCCTGTAGAAATAGGAGAAGACGTCCTAATTTAAACTCCACCGCAGGAGACTTCTTGGATTCACACCAAGATAACGAGTTTTATGGTAAGAACTTACCTTTGTTAAAACTCTTTCTGCGAGGTACACTGGGCTCCACAAGGATAGACATTGGGGTGTAGAGTAGGATCTTGATCCGAAGCACCAACAGGCTCAAAAGCTTTGACCTTCTTCCCAAGATGCATAGCACCGCCTCCTATATCACCACGCCTCCGTGCAAAGGAGCTCAGTTTTGTTAACCAGCCCAATGCTGTAGCAAGTAAAAGAGACGATAACTGCCAGTTGCCACAAACACCACACTCTCCCGACAGGAGAAGTGTCAGCGGCTAATGCCATACCAACCCAAAGAAGCTAAGTGCGTGAGGGTGGGCAACTTGTGGAGCCCAGTGTACCTCGCAGAAAGAGTTTTAACAAAGGTACGTTCTTACCATAAAACTCGTTTTCTGCTGCGGGGTACACTGGGCTCCACAAGGATAGACATTGGGGATGTCCTAAAGCAGTTCCTTATGGGAGGGGATGCACTGTAGCGGGCACAAGAACCCGGCGTCCAAAGGAAGCATCCTGGGAAGCGGTGGTATTGAAGGCACAGAACCTTATGAACATGTTCACAGAGGACCACGTAGCCGCCTTGCACAATTGTTCAAGGGTCGCACCACGTTGGGCCGCCCAAGAAGGTCCAACAGACCGAGCAGAATGGGCCTTAATGTGATCAGGAGCAGAGAGACCAGCCTTCACACCATTCTAATCCATCTGGCCAAAGTTTGCTTGTGAGCAGGCCAGCCCCGTTTGTGAAACCCAAACACAACAAAAAGAGAATCAGATTTCCTAATAGGAGCAGTTCTCTTCACATAGATACGGAGAGCACGTACCACATCCAAAGACCGCCCTTTGGGAGACAGATCAGGAGAAACAAGTGCCGGAACTACAATCTCCTGATTAAGGTGGAACGAAGAAACCACCTTAAGTAGATAGCCGGGACGAGTCCTAAGAACCGCCCGGTCATGGTGAAATATCAGATATGGGGAACTACAGGACAAGGCACCCAAATCCGACACTCTTCTAGCTGAAGCAATAGCCAGCAGAAACACCACCTTAAGGGAAAGCCACTTAAGGTCAGCTGAACCAAGAGGTTCAAACGGAGACTCTTGTAACGCCTCCAAAACCACCGACAAGTCCCAAGGAGCCACAGGCGGGACATACGGAGGTTGGATACGCAACACGCCCTGAGTAAAGGTACATAGTTTGAATGACCGCCTCAGAAAACCCTTTAGCCCTTAAGACGGAAGCTTCAAGAGCCACGCCGTCAAAGACAGCCGGGCTAGGTCCTGGTAGACACAGGGGCCCTGAATGAGGAGGTCTGGGCGTTGTGGAAGTAAAATTGGATGCTCTGACGATAGGCCTTGCAGGTCTGAGAACCAGTGCCGTCTGGGCCACGCTGGAGCTATGAGAAGCAGAATTCCTTTTTCTTGCTTGAACTTCCGAATTACCCTGGGCAGGAGTGACACCGGAGGGAACACGTACGGCAGCCGAAACCTCCACGGTACCGCCAGCGCATCCACGAATGCTGCTTGAGGATCCCTTGTCCTTGCTCCGAAGACCGGAACCTTGTGATTGTGTCGAGACGCCATCAGTTCTACGTCTGGAAGGCCCCACCTTTCCACTAGGAGTTAAAACACTTCTGGATGGAGGCCCCACTCGCCGGCATGCATGTCCTGACGACTGAGAAAGTCCGCTTCCCAATTCAGGACTCCCGGAATGAATATTGCTGATATGGCCGGTAGATGGCGTTCTGCCCACTGTAGAATCCGTGAGATTTCCTCCATTGCTAGGCGGCTTCGAGTGCCGCCTTGATGATTTATGTAAGCCACTGTGGTGGTGTTGTCCGACTGTACTTGAACAGGACGGTTCTGAATTAAATGCTGGGCAGGTTCAAGGCATTGAAGACCGCCCGCAACTCCTGAATATTGATCGAGAGGAGAGGGACACCTCCTTGGTCCACCGCCCCTGAAGGGAGTGTTGCTCCAGCACCGCGCCCCAACCTCTTAGACTGGCATCTGTCGTCAACAGGAGCCAGTCGGATATCCAGAACGGACGGCCTCTGCACAGTTGTTGGTCCCGGAGCCACCAGTGCAGCGACAGACGGACCTCCGGAGTCAATGAGATCATTTGAGACCTGATCCGGTGAGGCAGGCCGTCCCATTTGGCTAGAATCAGCCTCTGGAGAGGGCGAGAGTGAAATTGAGCGCACTCCACCATGTCGAATGCTGACACCATGAGGCCCAGCACCTGCATCCCTGAATGTATCAACACTTGCGGACGAGATAGGAAGCAACGAATCCTGTCCTGAAGTTTCAGGACTTTCTCCTGAGACAGGAACAACCGCTGGTTGTGAGTGTCCAATAGTGCTCCCAGATGCACCATGCTCTGAGCAGGGATCAGGGATGACTTCTTCCAGTTGATGAGCCACCCGTGGGCTTGCAGAAACCGGACCGTCACATCTGGATGACACAGGAGAAGTTCTGGGGAATTTGCCAGGATTAACAAGTCTTCCAAATACGGCAGTATCCTAACCCCTTGACGGCGGAGTACCACCGTCAACACCGCCATGACTTTTGTAAAAGACTCGCGAAGCCGTTGTTAAACCAAAAGGTAACGCCCGAAACTGGTAATGGCAGTTGCCAATCGCAAATCTCAGGTATTGCTGATGAGACACTGCTATAGGAATATGCAGGTAAGCATCCTGTATGTCCAGGGAGACCATGAAGTCTCCAGGTTCCAAGGCCAGAACTATAGAGCGAAGGGTTTCCATCCGGAACATGGAAACCTTCACAAACCTGTTCAATGCCTTGGGGTTGAGAATGGGCCGGGAGGACCCATTCGGTTTCGGGACTAGAAACAGCAGAGAATAGTACCCCCGGCCCCTCTGCGCAAGAGGCACCTGTACTACGACTCCTGTATCCAGGAGAGTCTGTACCACCGAATGTAGAGTGTTTGCCTTTGTCTTGTCCAACGGGACATCTGTCTGGCAAAATCGATGAGGGGGTCGGTTTTTGAAGGCTATGGCGTAACCTACCTCAAGTGACGACTTCCCGTACCCAGGCATCTGAAGTGGTCTTCAACCATTCCTGGGTATACCCTAGAAGCCGGCCCCCCACCCTGGGATCCCCCAGAGAGAGGCCCGCCCCATAATGCGGCAGGCTTATCTGTCTTGGAAGCTGGCTGACGGGCCGCCCAGGCTCTATTGGGCTTAGGCTTACCAGGTTTGGAAGTGCGGGCCTGCTTGTTGTACGCCTGACCTTTTGTTTTACCTGAAGGATGAAAGGGGCGAAAGGAAGTACATTTTACCTTCGACACAGAAGGAGCAGTACTTGGAAGAGGCCATTTTGGCAGTAGCCAAGGCAGCCACAATCTTATTTAGATCCTCCCCAAACAGAATATCTCCCTTAAAAGGGAGTACCTCCAGGATTTTTCTAGAGTCCAGATCCACAGACCAGGATCTCAGCCACAATATCCTGTGAGCCAGGACTGACGTAGTAGAGGCCTTGGCTGCCATGATACCGGCATCAGAAGCTGCCTCTTTAATATAACGAGAAGCTGTGACACTATAAGACAAGCATTGTCTAGCATGGTCAGAGGAGATTTCAGCCTCTAACTCCAAGGCCCATGCTTCAATGGCCTCTTCAGCCCAAGTAGCTGCAATAGTGGGCCTTTGTGCAGCACCCGTGAGGGTGTAAATCGCTTTCAGACAACCCTCCACACGTTTATCCGTAGGCTCTTTTAGAGACGTGACGGTGGTGACCGGTAGAGCTGAGGAAACCACCATCCTAGCCACATGTGAGTCCACTGGAGGAGGCGTCTCCCAATTCTTAGACAGCTCCGGCGCGAGGGGATAGCGAGCCAGCATCTTCTTTTGAGGCACAAACTTCGTACCCGGGTTTTCCCAGGGTTCCTGACGTATATCAATTAGGTGGTCAGAGTGAGGTAAAACTTCTTTAATCACCTTCTGACGCTTGAACCTATCTGGTTTGTTAGGAGGAACAGATGGCTCGGGATCATCCGTAATCTGTAAAATTAACTTAATAGCCTCCAAAAGATCAGGAACATCCACATGTGAACCACCCTCCCCATCAGCCGTATCTGAGTCAGAAACTGTGGGGTCAGTGTAAGCGCCATCTTCATCCGACGAGGTGTCAGTGACAGCAGTGGATTGTGAGGAGACAAGCGCTCGCTTAGAGGACCCCTTGGACGTAGGCGAGCAACGGTCAGACTTTTTAGTAGTCAGGGACTGGTTCAACTTCTTTATTTGAGCAGATAAATCGTCCGCCCACGGCGGGTTAGCTGCAGGGACCACAAAAGGTTGCACCGGCATTGGGGGTCCAATAGGGGGTGTTAGTTTATGAACTAGCGTATGCAGAAGCGTGGAAAACGCGGCCCACGGCGGGTCATTATTTGCCCCCGTTGCCACCGTCCCACTGGGGGGCAAGGAGTCCCCAGGACCAGAGCCCAAAGCTGCTATATTCTCCTCATAGGTATCTGCGGCTTCAGCAACACTGGCAGTGTGTTCAGCCCCAGAACCGTTACCCTCAGAAGCAGACATGATATAACTTGCAGTATCAGGTAACACAGTACAATTTGTCAGCAGCACAATACCTCTAGGCCAAACCCCTGCACAGTGTAGTCAGCACCAGCAGAGATAAAGGAGAGCTATGGTGACTAAATCACAGAGAAAAATACGTAATACAGTATATCTTTGTGAAAATCCTATATTAGATAAAACCTGACGCACCAAGCCCCCTCAGGTTATAGAATATAGGGATAGCAGGTTGAGTGAAAGACACAAAATGGACACCACTCAGCTATCAAATGCACACACAAATAGTCACAGTCTGTACAATGCAGAGGTTATTACTAACAATAATACTGCACTGGACTAGCTTACACAGCTATATAACAATAGATATAACAGTACACAGTAAGAACTGGATGTATATCACAGGGTAATTGTACTAGGAAACCCTGACTAAGTGCACTCTTTCTTAACTAACACTGACTAAAAAAGGCAGGTAGAATACTTAAGTGTCTTGTAAAGTCACAGCACTGACAACCAGGCGGCTTTACATAGGAGGATTTGCTCAAGCATTCCCAGGAACAGTGAGCTGAGGGATAATGGCGCCGCAGACACTGCCAGGGAGTGAGGGAGAGACAGACATGCAGCTCCAGGGCGGGAACATTTGCGGGATATGGCGCCCTGGGGCTGGGGGAGGGGCTCCAGGTCTAAGCCTTATCCCCTCTGCTGGCAAAACCACCGGGTACTGCGGGCTACTTGTAAAAAGGTTTAGTGAGAAAACCTGACCTGCACCCATGCCCTGGTGATCTAGTGGGATTGCCTGTACTGCCACAGTGTCCACCACCGGCCGCGCCGGATCGCGATGAAGTGCGGGTCCCGCGATCGGAACCCACTTACCTCCTCCCGAAGTGCGGCCACGCGATCCCGGAGAGCCCCAGCCATCTGTGACTAACTTGGAAAAAAAACGGAGCCTCCTGCTGTAGGTACCCGGCAACCAGGGCACGGGAGTGTACAGCGCCACTGGGGGAGAGATGGAGCTGCAGCAGGCAATGTCTACTGACATCCAACACAATCTGTGCCTCTGCTGCAGCCCTTGTAGTCTTCTTTTTTCCTCAGAAAAAGCTTTTTCTAGAGCTGCTGTGAGCAGCTCTTCCTGTTACATGCTTGCACTGCAAGCACCAACTACAAACTGAGCTCCTGTGCACGGAGGCGGGGTGATATCGGAGGTGGCGCTATGCATCTTGGGAAGAAGGTCAAAGCTTTTGAGCCTGTTGGTGCTTCGGATCAAGATCCTACTCTACACCCCAATGTCTATCCTTGTGGAGCCCAGTGTACCCCGCAGCAGAAACATATTTTCTCCAAATACGATGGTAATGTTTGGACGTGTGGGACTGACCTCATTGGGAATACCCTTACGGGCTAGGATCTGGCGCTCAACAGCCATGCCGTCACACCAGCCGCGGTAAGTCTTGATAAACAAACGGCCCCTGCTGAAGCAGGTCCTCATGAAGAGGAAGAGGCTGAGGATCTTCCAGTAATAACTCCTGAAAATCTGGATACCAAGCCCTCCTTGGCCAGTCTGGAGCAATGAGAATTGCTCGAACCCTTGTTCTTCTGATGTTTTTGAGAACTTTTGGTATTAGTGGAAGTGGAGGGAACAGATACACCGACTGAAACACCCACTGAGTCACCAGTGCATCCACTGCTATTGCTTGTGGGTCTCTCGACCTGGAACAATATTTCTGAAGCTTCTTGTTGAGACGTGATGCCATCATATCTACTTGAGGAACGCCCCAACGATCTGCTACCTCTGCAAAGACTTCTGGGTTGAGGCCCCATTCTCCTGGATGGAGATCGTGTCTGCTGAGGAAGTCTGCTTCCCAGCTGTCCACTCCCTGAATGAAAATTGCCGACAGAGCTTTTGCATGTCTTTCTGCCCAGAGGATTATCTTTGTCACTTCTGCCATTGCCGCTCTGCTTTTTGTTCCGCCCTTGCGGTTTATGTAAGCTACTGCCATTACATTGTCTGACTGGATCTGTATGGGACGACCTTGAAGAAGGTTTGCCGCTTGATGAAGGCTGTTGTACACAGCTCTCAATTTCAGACTGTTTATGTGGAGGAGTACTTCTTGACTTAACCATCGTCCATGGAAGCTTTCCCCTTGCGTGACTGCTCCCCAACCTCAGAGGCTTGCATCTGTGGTCACCAGGATCCAAGTCTGAATCCCAAACCTGCGTCCCTCCAGGAGGTGAGAACTTTGAAGCCACCACAAGAGTGAAATTCTGGCTTTTGTTGACAGGATTATCCTCCCGTGCATGTGTAGGTGCGATCCGTCTCACTTGTCCAGTAGGGCCCATTGGAACACCCTGGCGTGGAATCGGCCAAATTGTAGAGCCTCGTAGGCCGCTACCATCTTCCCCAGCAGGCGGATGCACTGATGAATCGATTCGCGTGCTGGTTTTAAAACTTGTTTGACCATCCTCTGGATCTCCAGAGCCTTTTCCACTGGTAGGAATACTTTCTGTGCTTCCGTGTCCAATATCATTCCCAGAAATGATAACCTCATTGTGGGTTCCAATTCTGATTTTGGAAGGTTTATAATCCAACCGTGCTGTTGAAGCATCATCAGGGAAAGTGCAATGTTCTGCACTAGTTTCTCCCTGGATCTCGCTTTTATGAGATCGTCCAAGTATGGGATGACTTTGACTCCTTTCTTGCGAAGAAGAACCATCATCTCCGCCATCACCTTGGTGAATATTCTCGGAGCCGTGGAGAGCCCGAAAGGCAATGTTTGGAACTGGTAGTGGCAGTCCTGCACCGCAAACCTCAGGTATGCCTGATGCGGCGGGTAGATGGGAACATGTAAATAAGCATCTTTGTTGTCCATCGATACCAGAAATTCCTTTTTCTTCAAGCTGGAGATCACCGCTCTCAGGGATTCTATCTTCAATTTGAACCTTTTCAAATAAAGGTTCAGAGTCTTTAGGTTTAAAATCGGTCTGACCGAGCTATCCGGTTTTGGCACTCCGGTTTTGGAAAAAAAACCTTTTTCCTGTTGTGACACAAGGTAATTACGTTGCCTTGACATATTTTCTGTATTGCGTTCAGCACTTTTGCTCTGTCCTGAACAGAAGCTGGTAAGGCTGATTTGAAAAATCGGCATGGGGGAAGGTTCTGAAAATCCAATTTGTACCCTTGGGATACTATCTGCAATACCCAAGGATCCAGATCTGAGTGAACCCAGACCTGGCTGAAAGACAGTAGACGTGCCCCCACCCGATCATAGTCCCGCAGGGGAGCCCCAGCATCATGCTGAGGTTTTAACAGAAGTAGCTGTTGACTTCTGCTCCTGCGAGCCTGATGGTGATGTAGATTTTTTACCTCTTCCTCGCCATCTCCCTGCGAAGAAGGGGGTACCCTTTGCCTTTTTGGACTCGTTGGGCCAAAAGGATTACATCGTATGAGAATGAAATCCTTTCCTAGGTGGAGCAGCTGCGGAAGGCAGAAATGCTGACTTGCCTGATGTAGTTGTTGAAATCATGGCATCCAGCTTGTCTCCAAAGAGGGCTTCTCCATTGTAAAGAAGCGCTCAATATTCTTTTTTGATTCTGCATCAGCATTCCATTGGCTGATCCACAGCGCCCTGCGGGCTGAAATCGCCATAGCTGAGGATCTTGAACTCAGCAACCCAATATCCTTCATAGCTTCAACTGAGTAACCTGCAGCATCTTTGATATGGCCGAGAGTTAGGACTATTTCATCCCTGTCAACTGTTTCTATGTTAACGAGCAAGTTGTCAGACCATATTTCCACAGCGTTACCCACCCACGCACAAGCAATGGTGGGCCTGAGCACCGTTCCGTTAGCAGTATATACTGTATATGGATTTTAGGGTTGTTTCTAATTTACGGTCAGCTGGTTCTTTTAAAGAGGCTGAACCAGGGGCGGGCAAAACTATTTTCTTAGACAGCCGAGAAACTGAGGTGTCTATAATTGGGGGTGTCTCCCATTTGTGCCTGTCTTCCTCAGGGAAAGGGAACGCTACACATATCCTTCTGGGAAGGGTAAATTTCTTCTCTGGGTTCGCCCAAGATTCTTCAAAGAACGCATTCAAATCCTTTAAAGGAGGAAAAGTCACAACCTGCTTTTTATTTAATTTAAAAAATAAGATTTTACTCACCGGTAAATCTATTTCTCGTAGTCCGTAGTGGATGCTGGGACTCCGTAAGGACCATGGGGGATAGACGGGCTCCGCAGGAGACTGGGCACAACTAAAAAAAGCTTTAGGACTACCTGGTGTGCACTGGCTCCTCCCACTATGACCCTCCTCCAGACCTCAGTTAGGATACTGTGCCCGGGAGAGCTGACACAATAAGGAAGGATTTTGAATCCCGGGTAAGACTCATACCAGCCACACCAATCACACCGTATAACTCGTGATACTATACCCAGTTAACAGTATGAAATATAACTGAGCCTCTCAACAGATGGCTCAACAATAACCCTTTAGTTAGGCAATAACTATATACAAGTATTGCAGACAATCCGCACTTGGGATGGGCGCCCAGCATCCACTACGGACTACGAGAAATAGATTTACCGGTGAGTAAAATCTTATTTTCTCTGACGTCCTAAGTGGATGCTGGGACTCCGTAAGGACCATGGGGATTATACCAAAGCTCCCAAACGGGCGGGAGAGTGCGGATGACTCTGCAGCACCGAATGAGCAAACTCTAGGTCCTCCTCAGCCAGGGTATCAAACTTGTAGACTCTTGCAAAAGTGTTTGAACCCGACCAAGTAACCGCTCGGCAAATTTGTAAAGCCGAGACCCCTCGGGCAGCCGCCCAAGAAGAGCCCACTTTCCTCGTGGAATGGGCTTTTACAGATTTAGGGTGCGGCAGTCCAGCCGCAGAATGTGCAAGTTGAATCGTGCTACAGATCCAGCGAACAATAGTCTGCTTAGAAGCAGGAGCACCCAGCTTGTTGGGTGCATACAGGATAAATAGCGAGTCAGTTTTCCGGACTCCAGCCGTCCTGGAAACATATATTTTCCAGGGCCCTGACTACGTCCAGTAACTTGGAATCCTCCAAGTCCTAAGTAGCCGCAGGCACCACAATAGGTTGGTTCACATGAAAAACTGATACCACCTTAGGAAGGAATTGGGAACGAGTCCTCAATTCCGCCCTATCCATATAAAAAAAATTAGATAAGGGCTTTTGCATGATAAAGCCGCTAATTCTGATACACGCCTGGCCGACGCCAAGGCCAACAGCATGACCACTTTCCACGTGAGGTATTTTAGCTCCACGGATTTAAGTGGCTCAACCCAATGCGACTTCAGGAAATCCAACACCACGTTGAGATCCCACGGTGCCACTGGAGGCACAAACGGGGGCTGACTATGCAGCACTCCCTTAACAAAAGTCTGAACTTCATGCAGTGAAGTCAGTTCTATTTTGGAAGAAAATCGATAGAGCCGAAATCTGGACCTTAATGGAATCCAATTTTAGGCCCATAGTCACCCCTGACTGTAGAAAGAGCAGAAATCGACCTAGCTGAAATTCCTCCGTTGGGGCCTTCCTGGCCTCACAGCACGCAACATATTTCCGCCATATGCGGTGATAATGGTTTGCGTTCACTTCTTTCCTAGCTTTAATAAGCGTAGGGATAACTTCCTCCGGAATGCCCTTTTCCTTCAGGATCCGGCGCTCAACCGCCATGCCGTCAAACGCAGCTGCGGTAAGTCTTGGAACAGACAGGGCCCCTGCTGCAGCAGGTCCTGTCTGAGCGGCAGAGGCCATGGGTCCTCTGAGATAATTTCTTGGAGTTCTGGGTACCAAGCTCTTCTTGGCCAATCCGGAACAATGAGTATAGTTCTTACTCCTCTCCTTCTTATTATTCTCATTACCCTGGGTATGAGAGGCAGAGAAGGGAACACATACACCGACTGGTACACCCACGGTGTTACCAGAGCGTCCACAGCTATCGCCTGAGGGTCCCTTGACCTGGCGCAATATCTTTTTAGCTTTTTGTTGAGGCGGGACGCCATCATGTCCACCTTTGGCCTTTCCCAACGGTGTACAATCATTTGGAAGACTTCTGGATGAAGTCCCCACTCTCCCGGGTGGAGGTCGTGTCTGCTGAGAAAGTCTGCTTCCCAGTTGTCCACTCCGGGAATGAACACTGCTGACAGTGCTAACACATGATTTTCCGCCCATCCGAGAATCCTTGTGGCTTCTGCCATCGCCATCCTGCTTCTTGTGCCGCCCTGTCGGTTTACATGAGCGACCGCCGTGATGTTGTCTGACTGGATCAGCACCGGCCGGTGTTGAAGCAGGGGTCTAGCCTGACTTAGGGCATTGTAAATGGCCCTTAGTTCCAGAATATTTTTGTGTAGGGAAGTCTCCTGACTTGTCCATAGTCCTTGGAAGTTTCTTCCCTGTGTGACTGCCCCCCAGCCTCGAAGGCTGGCATCCGTGGTCACCAGGACCCAGTCCTGTATGCCGAATCTGCGGCCCTCTAGAAGATGAGCACTCTGCAGCCACCACCACAGCGACACCCTGGCCCTTGGAGACAGGGTTATCCGCCGATGCATCTGAAGATGCGACCCGGACCACTTGTCCAACAGATCCCACTGGAAGATCCTTGCATGGGACCTGGCGAATGGAATTTCTTCGTAAGAAGCTACCATCTTTCCCAGGGCTCGCGTGCATTGATGCACCGACACCTGTATTTGTATTAGGAGGTCTCTGTCTAGAGACGACAACTCCTTGGACTTCTCCTCCGGGAGAAACCCTTTTTATCCTGTTCTGTGACCAGAACCATACCCAGGAACAGTAGACGCGTCGAAGGAACCAGCTGCGACTTTGGAATATTCAGAATCCAGCCGTGCTGTTGTAGCACTTCCCGAGATAGTGCTACTCCGACGAACAACTGCTCCCTGGACCTCGCCTTTATAAGGAGATCGTCCAAGTACGGGATAATTATTTCGGCCATTACCTTGGTAAATACCCTCGGTGCCGGGGACAGACCAACGGCAACGTCTGGAATTGGTAATGACAATCCTGTACCACAATTTTGAGGTACTCCTGGTGAGGAGGGTAAATAGGGACATGCAGGTAAGCATCCTTGATATCCAGTGATACCATGAAATTCTCCAGGCTTGCAATAATCGCCCTGAGCGATTCCATTTTGAACTTGAACCTTCGTATATAAGTGTTCAAGGATTTCAATTTTAGAATGGGTCTCACCGAACCGTCTGGTTTCGGTACCACAAACATTTTGGAATGGTAACCCCGGCCTTGTTGAAGGAGAGGTACCTTGATTTCACCTGCTGGAAGTACAGCTTGTGAATTGCCGCCAGTACTACCTCCCTTTCTCCGAGGGCAGCAGGAAAGGCTGATGTGAGGTAACGGCGAGGGGGAGTCGCCTCGAACTCCAGCTTGTATCCCTGTGATACTACTTGCAGAACCTAGGGATCCACCTGTGGGCAAGCCCACTGGTCCCTGAAGTTCCCGAGACGCGCCCCCACCGCACCTGTCTCCACCTGTGGAGCCCCAGCATCATGCGGTGGACTCAGAGGAAGCGGGGGAAGATTTTTGATCCTGGGAACTGGCTGTCTGGTGCAGCTTTTTCCTTCTTCCCTTGTCTCTGTGCAGAAAGGAAGCGCCTTTGACCCGCTTGCTTTTCTAAAGCCGAAAGGACTGTACCTGAAAATACGGTGCTTTCTTAGGCTGTGAGGAAACCTGAGGTAAAAGTTTTTCTTCCCAGCTGTTGCTGTGGATACGAGGTCCCAGAGACCATCCCCAAACAATTCCTCACCCTTATAAGGCTGAATCTCCATGTGCCTTTTAAAGGCAGCATCACCTGTTTACTGCCGGGTCTCTAATACCCTCCTGGCAGAATGGACATTGCATTAATTCTGGATGCCAGCCGGCAAATATCCCTCTGTGCATCCCTCATATATAAGACGACGTCTTTAATATGCTCTATGGCCCTCATTCCGAGTTGATCGGTCGCAAGGCGAATTTAGCAGAGTTACACACGCTAAGCCGCCGCCTACTGGGAGTGAATCTTAGCTTCTTAAAATTGCGACCGATGTATGCGCAATATTGCGATTACTAACTACTTAGCAGTTTCAGAGTAGCTTCAGACTTACTCTGCCTGTGCGATCAGTTCAGTGCTTGTCGTTCCTGGTTGACGTCACAAACACACCCAGCGTTCGCCCAGGCACTCCCACCGTTTCTCCAGCCACTCCTGCGTTTTTTCCGGAAACGGTAGCGTTTTCAGCCACACGCCCCTGAAACGCCGTGTTTCCGCCCAGTAACACCCATTTCCTGTCAATCACATTACGATCGCCGGAGCGAAGAAAAAGCCGTGAGTAAAAATACTTTCTTCATAGTAAAGTTACTTGGCGCAGTCGCAGTGCGAACTTTGCGCATGCGTACTAAGCGGATTTTCACTGCGATGCGATGAAAAATACCGAGCGAACAACTCGGAATGAGGGCCTATGTTAGCAAAATAATATCCCTGTCTAGGGTATTAATATTATCTGACAGGGTATCAGACCATGCTGCAGCAGCACTATTTATGCTGAGGCAATTGCAGGTCTCAGTATAGTACCTGAGTGTGTATATACAGACTTCAGGATAGCCTCCTGCTTTTTATCAGCAGGCTCCTTCAAAGTGGCCGTATCCCAAGACGGCAGTGCCACCTTTTTTGACAAACGTGTGAGCGCCTTATCCACCCTAGGGGATATCTCCCAACGTGACCTATCCTCTGGTGGGAAAGGGTACGCCATCAGTAACTTTTTAGAAATTACCAGTTTCTTATCGGGGGAACCCACGCTCTTTACACACTTCATTCACTCATCTGATGGGGGAACAAAACACTGGCTGCTTTTTCTCCCCAAACATAAAACCCCTTTTATGTGGTAATTGGGTTAATGTCAGAAATGTGTAACACATTTTTCATTGCCGAGATCATGCAACGGATGTTCCTAGTGGATTGTGTATATGTCTCAACCTCGTCGACACTGGAATCAGACTCCGTGTCGACATCTGTGTCTGCCATCTGAGGTAACGGGCGTTTTTTTTGAGCCCCTGATGGCCTTTGAGACGCCTGGGCAGGCGCGGGCTGAGAAGCCGGCTGTCCCACAGCTGTTACGTCATCCAGCCTTTTATGTAAGGAGTTGACATTGTCGGTTAATACCTTCCACCTATCCATCCACTTTGGTGTCGGCCCCACAGGGGGCGACATCCCATTTATCGGCCTCTGCTCCGCCTCCACGTAACCTTCCTCATCCAACATGTCGACACAGCCGTACCGACACACCGCACACACACAGAGAATGCTCTGACTGAGGACAGGACCCCAAAAAGTCCTTTGGGGAGACAGTGAGAGAGTATGCCAGCACACACCAGAGCGCTATATAATCCAGGGATTAACACTATAACTGAGTGATTTTTCCCCCAATAGCTGCTTGTATACACATATTGCGCCTAAATTTAGTGCCCCCCCTCTCTTTTTAACCCTTTGAGCCTGAAAACTACAGGGGAGAGCCTGGGGAGCTGTTTTCCAGCTGCACTGTAAAGAAAAAATGGCGCCAGTGTGCTGAGGGAGATAGCCCCGCCCCTTTTCCGGCGGACTTCTCCCGCTTTTTCTGGAATTCTGGCAGGGGTATTTTTACACCTATATAGCCTTCCTGACTATATATGGTGTAGATTTGCCAGCCAAGGTGTATTATATTGCCCTCAGGGCGCCCTCCCCCCCAGCGCCCTGCACCCATCAGTGACCGGAGTGTGAGGTGTGCATGAGGAGCAATGGCGCACAGCTGCAGTGCTGTGCGCTACCTTGTTGAAGACAGAAGTCTTCTGCCGCCGATTTTCCGGAACACTTCTTGCTTCTGGCTCTGTAAGGGGGCCGGCGGCGCGGCTCCAGGACCGAACATCGAGGTCGGGTCCTGTGGTCGATCCCTCTGGAGCTAATGGTGTCCAGTAGCCTAAGAAGCCCAAGCTACCACCAGTTAGGTAGGTTCGCTTCTTCTCCCCTTAGTCCCTCGCTGCAGTGAGTCTGTTGCCAGCAGATCTCACTGTAAAATAAAAAACCTAAAATATACTTTCTTTCTAGGAGCTCAGGAGAGCCCCTAGTGTGCATCCAGCTCAGCCGGGCACAAGATTCTAACTGAGGTCTGGAGGAGGGTCATAGTGGGAGGAGCCAGTGCACACCAGGTAGTCCTAAAGCTTTCTTTAGTTGTGCCCAGTCACCTGCGGAGCCGCTAATCCCCATGGTCCTTACGGAGTCCCAGCATCCACTTAGGACGTCAGAGAAATAATCCTTTTCCTCAGGGACCAGTGTTGTTTCAGGAAACTCCAACACGTCCTTTATAGTGACTATCATACATTGTATGCTTTTGGCTAATTTGGGGTCTACCCCTCTCAAATCCCCAGTGTCGACGTCAGTGTCGGAATCTGTGTCTGTTTCCCCTTGCATTATCTGGGCCAGAGACCTTTTCTGGGAACTGGATGGGACCAGAGTGGATGATATGGAGGGGTCAGTAAACAGTGCATCCTCCACAGACTGCCTCCAATATTTAGTCTGTTGTTCAGACTCAGAGAATTTATTTGCAAGCATTGACATATTCTTTTGCAACATTCTCACCCACTCCGGCTCCTTCTGAGAGGGAAGGGCCACCATATTACCATCTTGTGCATCTAAAATGGGTTCTTCCTGGGAAGAACCCTCCCCGATGTCTGACATGTTACACAGTTGTACACACTGATAGAGTCCGTTATCTACCTTTTAACATTAGCTATATACTAATACCGTGTAGCCGTAATGGCCGCTAAACCACGTGCACGTGCTACGCCCTCCGTACGCTATTTGCGTATGAAGGCCTCGCACGTGGTACGCAAATTACGTACACACGCTACGCTGGGTGTATGGAATACACACAGCGAGCGTACACACAGACAGTACTTTTATAAACTTTAAACACAGAGCCTGATTATACTGTAAGTCTTAGTATTGAGATACTGCAATGATATACCACTGGTTAACCTGGATATTTAAGCAAGCTGTTTGAGTGATTGAGATACATTGAAACCCTTTGTACTAGCTAGAGAAACACAGACACCCTGCTGAGGTTCCAAAACCTTTACTAACGAGATTTAGTTATGTAAAAAGGGAAAAATACAGTTAACATCTTATACACTACAGACTAACATCAATACCTAAACATGATAACTACACATATACAATATACAACAGTTTAACAATAACAGAGAGAGAGAGAGTATGGCAAATACAAACAGAGAATAAGTTGGCTACAGAGAAAAACTTACACACTGGGGAATGATCGCTGCGCAGTCCTGGTCACCAGCTCCATAGTTAGTCAGTGATGAAAACCTTTTGTGGAGAGTAGACTGAGCTGGCCCAAACTGGCTGTTCCTTATATACACTGCATACAGTACACTACAAAGGGACCTATATCTCATTGTTCATTGGACACAGGAATCTGTCTTCACATTACAACAAAAGGTCATAGGTTTGTTTGAACAGGTGGCTGTGACTATTCCAGACTGCTCAGGTGGGAGGGAATCTCAGGATTCCCACCACATGGACAATGAACCGCAAATACAGTAAATGTCCAGAAACTATTTATAGACATAACTATACGCAGGAGCAATTAACCTCTACCTAACCAGCACCGGATTGTTTCTAATAAAATACTCTTCGGTTAGGTACCAAACACCATCGCTCAGACCCTATCTGACCCTTCGTATCATGCAAAGAGGAATTCCTTTGTTCATGAATCAGTTACACTAAACAAACTTACTGATATTATTAAGGAGACCATAACCTACAAAATACACTATTTGGATTAACTATGTGACAATCGAGTCGCCCACCAGACGCACACAAACTCTACCGTAAATGCACATACCACACGCCTGAGCGCATGACCGTGGAGGCGCCGTCACGCAACTGCGAATATGCGCACGCACGGGAGAGAATGTGCACGTGCAGCGGGCAAGCGCATGGGGTTAATATATGGCAACGTGCAGCATGATATTTTTCGACTTTGACAGTCCACCCTTTGGCAGTCATCAATAACTGCCACTTCCTAAAACAGTTCAAACAGAAAAATATATGTCATCATGTAAATACCTTTTTATGATTGGGTAAAGGGAGGAGAGGAGAAGGAGGGAAAAATATGACCTAGTGAGATAGTAGAAGCGTGTGTGTATGAATCCATGTTTGAGGGGTCATGTATCATCGTGCCGTACGTGTTTTAAATCAAGCTTCGAGGTATTGCGAAGTATATATTGAATCCTTCTTATCCCTTATCAAGGGTCTGTGGATGGGCTGTCAAACTCTACCGAGCTCTTTTCGGCTTTGGGTTGCAACAAATGGGAGAGCACATTTAGTTGATGATACATGAAGGGGGGAACATGTGAATGCTGATATATGTGTCTATATTCCCTGTCGACTATGTGTGTCATTACCTGGAGGTTGTAGAGATGAAGATAAGAAACAATTGTTATAAATGCAGTCGTAAACTATGTGAGTTTATATAAACAGTCGCCGATTGAGGTCTTGTCTGATGTCTTGTCTTGATGTACATGTTGTCTGATGTCTCTCGGTGCTTTTGCTATAAATAGCGAGCAAAAGCTGTTCCATTGTCCATAAATTTACAGTCTCTAAAGTATTGGGCTATCGTAAAAGTTAAAGTCACTAGGGATATTGGGGGGCTTGTGGCATAGTTCATCAATGGTCTGTATAAAAGAGGTTGTCAAATTCTTCTTCCAAGCGGATGTCTTTGTACCTTGGAGGAAAACAAAGGAGAAACGGGTGAATGAAACGGACCGTGGAATCACATTTTCTTCACAACATTGTCTCTATCGTTGGGTCATAAATCAAATTTGTTGTTGTTATTACAGTGTCCTCGCTCCTAAGACTCATCACTCTGGTATTACCTTTACACTTCGTTAAAATCCGAACGCATCTAAATATCAGGCCAACCAATATGACTCCCAGAATACACAAGAGAAATTTCCCTACATCCATAATAATACCTTGGGCCCATTCTCCTAAACCAGAGAACCAATTTCGTGGGTTCAACCATGACACCCAACCGGTCAGCTCATTACTCACAGCAGCGAGAGTGAGATTATGTCTCCTTCGGAACTCCCACTTTAATTTTAAAATGTCATCCATCTTTTGGTCTATGACCTCGGCTGGGTCCTCCGTGCTGTTTGTAATGTACGTGCAGCACTTTATTCCATATTGAGTTGCTAGGGTAACACAATACCCGCCTGTCACAGCTGTGAGGTAATTGAGAATCATCCTATGCTGAACCAGTTCTGTTTTGTAGGCTTGTAACTCTTTCCCAGTGTACCTGAACGTGTCGTCATACATTTCGGTGATATTGTCTAACAAGTTCGCTAGCGCAGATATATATCTACAATTTATCACTCCTCTGGCGGTACGAGTGACATCCAACGCGAGTAGGAATTGAATCCCGGTGGATTAATGGATCAGATCAGAGGCCGGATGCTCTGTTCTTTCTATCAGGTGCCGTTTAACGACGTGCTCGTAATGAGTGTGAGAATAAGGAGCTTGGGCACTGCGGTGAATGTCTTTCATTTTTATATGGGATACAGTCATTACTTCAGGCAGTACTTTTCCAATGTAACACAATCCCTCTGAGTTTGGGGCAAGCCACTTATACGCCTTCCTCCCGCATATGAAATATGCATCATCGGGAGAACATATGGGACGGAGTATGACATTACCATGTTACAAATTTTCCATGTGAAATCTCCTAACCCTAATTCTCCCATTCTGGTTAGTACACGTATCTGTTTGTACGATATGTGCACAGTATCCTGGTGATACTTCTCCAACTCGCATGGTCCTACTTCCTAGAGTGTACCTATACCGGAAAAATCTTCCATGGTCGGCTATCTGGCGTATAAGTTCTGTGTTTATGGGCATTCTGTCGGCTCTGTGTGAGAATGTCATGGTTTGATTACTCCATGACACTTCCCAATTTCCCGGCTTTCGGGGATTGGAAATGTTAAAGCATACTAAGGACCTATCCACATGATATTGGTGGAGCTTCAAACTAGGAGGACTAGAGATATTAAACCTCTTGTCCACCGGCCTCCCACCACTTAACTCAAGTACCTCTCCTACAGTTAAAGGGAATGGTACTAGTCCTGATTTGCTATGACCTTGAGGTACTTGAGAGCATACCCAACAGTCTGTCTGGTTTAACACTTTACCCACTAAAGAGTGATAGTCACCCAATGGATGCCGGTCCATGTGGACATTAAAACTGGACTGACATTTCTTGATGCACCCATCCTCAACTATATTGTCACAGTGCCTACAGATGCAGTTCTCTTCAGCTAACAATCCTTCACAATTCCTTCTATTGTCAATGCTATCAGATCGTTTTCTGATACTCGCCTTTACTCGGTGATTGTGCTGCTCTTGGAAATCTACGCCTCCATCCTGGTCATCAGAACCCATTCCAGATCCTTTCTCGACCTCCATGGTACTCTCACCGAAACAGACTGCTCTGGTCAACATCATGGTCAACAGGAAAATCCGGATCACAGTCTCTTGGGGCAAGTCCATCTTATAGGAGGAAAAGGAGAAATTTGTAATGGGGGTACAAAAAATAATTTTAGGGGAAAGAAAAATGTTACGATGCTTTTGTCCTCTAGTCTTGTTGTTCTTCTTGCTCTGTTGTCATCTCAAAGTTGCTGTCTCTCAGTCTTCCAAACGAACATTCTGGTGATACAATGGGGGTCATTCCGAGTTGTTC
Organism: Pseudophryne corroboree; assembly: GCF_028390025.1. Taxonomy (NCBI): domain Eukaryota; kingdom Metazoa; phylum Chordata; class Amphibia; order Anura; family Myobatrachidae; genus Pseudophryne; species Pseudophryne corroboree. The sequence goes on from NC_086451.1 coordinate 285,980,552, forward strand.
GCTCGCAAGCGGATTTTAGCAGATTTGCTCATGCTAAGCCGCCGCCTACTGGGAGTGAATCTTAGCATCTTAAAATTGCGAACGATGTATTCGCAATATTGCGATTACACACCTCGTAGCAGTTTCTGAGTAGCTTCAGACTTGCTCGGCATCTGCGATCATTTCAGTGCTTGTCGTTCCTGGTTTGACGTCACAAACACACCCAGCGTTCGCCCAGACACTCCCCCGTTTCTCCGGCCACTCCTGCGTTTTTTCCGGAAACGGTAGCGTTTTTTCCCACACGCCCATAAAACGGCCTTTTTCCGCCCAGTAACACCCATTTCCTGTCAATCACATTACGATCGCCAGACCGATGAAAAAGCCGTGAGTAAAAATCCTAACTGCATAGCAAATTTACTTGGCGCAGTCGCAGTGCGGACATTGCGCATGCGCATTAAGCGGAAAATCGCTGCGATGCGAAGATTTTTACCGAGCGAACAACTCGGAATGACCCCCAATATTCCTTCCAAATCTGCGATCTTTCTGTAAGGAGCAAAAATCTTGCATTACCATTTGTCTAACTGATGTGTGACATACCATCTGTAAAGCATGAGAACATGAGAGTGAAGAGGGGAAAAAAAACAAACGAGAGAGAGAACAATTCATATATATGTTACCTAAAACAACAAACAAAAAAAAACATTGTCAGATCTTCCGCTCACCATCAGGCTGTCACACCATCACATCCATTGGTATCTTTGCGCAGTCTCCCCCACCAGTATTTCCACACTCTACCCTTTTGTGCCTGGCCAGGACACACCGATGTCGGTAGGTCACACTGGGGTTAGGTAGACTTCTGCAAAGACCAAGTAGCTATGTGATGTTTGAGTTCTGCCGATGAACGTCAGAGATGGGGAAAAATAAACATTTACAGATAAATTACAAAGTTTACCCGGCCGTTCCTGTGTCTACAAGGAACTGACCTCCCAATATCATTAGCTGTAACCTCAGGCTTACTATCAAGGCTACTGATTTACTGGCTGCAAATTACAGGTGCGGCCCAAAATTCTTCTTATATGATCCCTGATTACAATTTCGTGTATCATGACTCTGCTCGTGTTCTTGTCTAGGGGGGCTGACTTTATGTGGGCTGTTACAGTTGCTGGCATAATGCCCTTCTCTTTTACAAAGATAACAAACCCTTGGCTTCCTCCATGTGCCAGGGGCCTGGGGTTTTGGTCGATTTGATGCCTCCTCTAGTGCTTGGATGCTCATCACCATCAACCGCTCTCCCTGTGCTTCCCTGGTTCTTTGGATATTACGGTCATGCTCGATAGCGGACTCTCTTAATGCAGCCACCGAGATACCTCTCCGGTTAGGTAGAGAGGTCTGTACCCTGATTCTTAGTGTGTCTTTTAAGCCGTCCATTAATACGGACACAGCTACCTCCCTATGATGTACATTTGTTTTGATGTCCGTGATCCCAGTGTATCTAGATATTTCCTGCAGTGCTCGATGGAAATATTCCGCTGCCATTTCACCTTCTTTTTGTCTAATGGAGAAAATTTTGTTCCACTCGACAATAGTTGGGAAATATACTCCTAATTGCAGATTGATTCTTTTCACATTATCTTGGTTGTACGCATCCGTAAGGGGTACCTCTTCGTCTAATTTACAGTCAGCGATAAATTTCACTGAGTCGACATTGGAGGGTAAACATGCCCTCAGCAATGTCCGCCAATCTTTGTTTGTGGGTTCTGCGGCGTTACCTAATTCTTTAATAAACCTCTGACATGCGGCTAGATCTCTCCTGGGATCAGGAAATTCAGACATAATTGTCCTCAATTCCATCCGGGACCAGGGACAATGCATAGCAATGTCTCTGACGGGAGTGACTCCCTGAGCGTCAGTTTGTCCATTTGGGACTGTGATCACCCTGACAGGGTTAAGTTCAACTACATCATCTTGTGTTGGCTCTACAATATGAGGTACATTTGTTTGTGCGTGATATATAACACCGTACGTACCTGTGGACACGACCTCACCTGACCCTCCGTTAGGGGGTTCGACTACTGCCTTTACCGATTGGGTCGCGTCCACCTGGATGTCTTGTATGATGGCTGCTGGAAAAGGTGCCGACATCGTGCTGGGCTCACTTTCTTGCTTGTAATCCTGAGGGAAGTTTAACATGGAGTGCAACTTGCACGGGTTAACAGTTGTACATTTAACAGTTTTACTTTTATCGTTGTTACATTTGTTACAATTATTCTTATCATCAATACAGTTGCTAAGTGCATGTTTATCATACACCAGTGTGCCATTCTCTGTAACAACTTTCTCTCTTGTTGCCATATTTTTCTTACCAAAGTGAGAGTCAGCTGTGTAAGCTAATTCCCTTTGTATCTCACCTTCTTGTTGCCATATCTGTAAACAATCATAATGTCTAATCCGTTGCTTCCCGGATTTTATGAGACAGATCCTTCTCCTTAAATTATGCAATACCTCTGAGTCAAAACTACCTATCCCAGGAAATGGTGCTTTATCCCCCACAGTCATTCGTGTCCATTCATCACAAAAGGTCTCAGTGTGGGGACCATGCTTCCCCCACATTATTAACCGAGCAGACCCTTGGGGTCTGCAAGCCTCTTCAGTCTGAACCCTGACTGCTAAACGTCCCTGTGTTGTGCACTTGGCTTCCATTGTGGACCTTTTTAACACAGAAAAACTTCCTAAAATGCACCAAACACAGAAGTCTACGGTGGAAGTTTTCCAAGCTCTTCCACCAGCTTCTTCTGCTCCGAGTACAACGAATCCGCCCCTTTTAGCAGACCCACGTAATCGTTGCAGGCCCTACCAGCGAAAATTCCTTACCTTTATATTTTACACAAATCACGCTTGCATGTGCTCCCTACAACACGCATGAGGGCAATTTAAATATACGACCTCATATCACGTTGCGTTATTGGTCACACATACAACCGTGCGGTCCAATCGTACCACTTATAGTCACTTGTTGCCTATAAATGGTAGGATCATTGGAGTCTCCCTACTGTGCTCCAAAACAGCCGGAGCGTAATACCACGAAAACTTTATCACACTTCGTCGCACTTGTTCACCAAGACCGTGCACGCACGTTTTCACCTAGACCGTGCTCATCACGTATTCACCTAGACCGTGATTCACCAAGACTTACTTCACCAAGATTTACTTCACCAAGATTTACTTCACCAAGATTTCACCAAGACTTCACCAAGATTTCACCAAGACTTCACCAAGAGGAGTTCAATACACTCATACCGTTTTCAACCCACTATCATTCTATAGTTTTCTGATCAGAAAAAATAATAATCATTTCCTGTGATCTGATAGCTCTCCCCAGAGGTACTACAGTAAAGTAAGGTATTTAAACTAAATTTTGGAAACTGAAATCAATTTGTGCTATTATCGTGTTGCTTCCGTATCGCCTACTAAAACAATACTATCGTGTGATTTGTATTATGTGGGCGTACCCATACGCTCCGTTGCGTAATATACGCTACGTGTGTAAGCCCTTGTGTCGCGTACGCTTGTCCCACCCCTTGTTAGGGACACGTGTACACAGGCCAGACACGTCCACAGTAACACAAATAACACGTTTATATCAATGCAAATTATTTTTTAACTGTAATCATCTACCGAGCACCACACAGCCCTCCCTTGTATCTTAGACAAAGCCGTGTGCGTGTTTTACAAATTACTCCCTGACGTATTATTTTTACTTTTAACTACCAATAGCAACAAATCTTTCTCAGCACGTTATCAATGATAAATGGCAAACAGGAGAGTGAGATGTGAAAATTACACAGGTGAAAATGCAATTCTAAATTAATCTAATGACATACATTAATGTAAGCACGCACATATAGATATTACATATATGTACTAATCACTATTACATATATGAGACCTTATTCAGTGCTTCTAATTTGCATATGAATGTGCTTTTTAACTATCTGAAGGCGATTTCTTTCACTGCTGGGAGAGAAAAAACAAACAAAACCCAGTTACACAGGTTAATTTGCATTTCAATGGCCCATCTCACAAGTAGCAGAGTTAAACAGGCTCTTGAAGGGAGAAAGAGAAAAAAAAACAAAAAAAAAAAACAACAACTTTGTTTTATTTGTGTATTTCCTAAATCAAATATTCATTTTACTATTAACTTATATTAAACTCTATCTGAACCACTTATGATTGACTATGATATGGATTAAATAAATGCATTAAAAACTCATTAAATGGTGATTTCTTTTTGACAATGGATGGCAGATTATTTCCCGAGTCAACTGAAAATCAGCCATTCAGAAAAATTTTTTTGACCTTCCCAAAATGGCCGCTGCTCCTCCCCCTTCCACATCCATGAGGTTTACACAAAATGGAGGACAGACCATGCAGCTTCTTTTGTCACAAAGAAAATCATCATGCCAGCCCCTAAAGTTATTCTAGGCCTGAGCTAAAAATAAAACTATCAAGCCATGCAGAGCGACCAAAAATACTTTTAAACCTATTTAAACAGACAAGCAATCCAATCTGCGTGTGCAGTTGGCACCAAATAGAAATTAAAACCAGATTTAAAAATAAGAATTTACTTACCGATAATTCTATTTCTCGTAGTCCGTAGTGGATGCTGGGGACTCCGTCAGGACCATGGGGAATAGCGGGCTCCGCAGGAGACAGGGCACATCTAAAAAGCTTTTTAGGTCACATGGTGTGTACTGGCTCCTCCCCCTATGACCCTCCTCCAAGCCTCAGTTAGGTACTGTGCCCGGACGAGCGTACACAATAAGGAAGGATCTTGAATCCCGGGTAAGACTCATACCAGCCACACCAATCACACCGTACAACTTGTGATCTGAACCCAGTTAACAGTATGATAACAAAACGAAGTAGCCTCCGAAAAGATGGCTCACAACAATAGTAATAACCCGATTTTTGTAACAATAACTATGTACAAGCATTGCAGACAATCCGCACTTGGGATGGGCGCCCAGCATCCACTACGGACTACGAGAAATAGAATTATCGGTAAGTAAATTCTTATTTTCTCTAACGTCCTAGTGGATGCTGGGGACTCCGTCAGGACCATGGGGATTATACCAAAGCTCCCAAACGGGCGGGAGAGTGCGGATGACTCTGCAGCACCGAATGAGAGAACTCCAGGTCCTCCTTAGCCAGAGTATCAAAATTTGTAAAATTTTACAAATGTGTTCTCCCCTGACCACGTAGCTGCTCGGCAAAGTTGTAATGCCGAGACTCCTCGGGCAGCCGCCCAGGATGAGCCCACCTTCCTTGTGGAATGGGCATCTACATATTTCGTCTGTGGCAGGCCTGCCACAGAATGTGCAAGCTGAATTGTACTACAAATCCAGCGTGCAATAGACTGCTTAGAAGCATGAGCACCCAGCTTGTTGGGTGTATACAGTATAAACAGCAAGTCAGACTTTCTGACTCCAGCCGTCCTAACTATATATATATATATATATATATATTTTTAGGGCCCTGACCACGTCTAGTAACTTGGAGTCCTCCAAGTCCCTAGTAGCCGCAGGCACCACAAGAGGTTGTTTCAGGTGAAAACGCTGACACCCCTTCATGAAGAAACTGGAGACGAGTCCCAGTTCTGTCCTGTTCAAATGGAAAATTTTAATATGGGCTTTTGTAAGACAAAGCCGCCCATTCTGACAATCGCCTGGCCGAGGCCAGGGCTAACAACATGGTCACTTCCCATGTGAGATATTTGTCAACAGCATGGTCACTTTCCATGTGAGATATTTCAAATCCACAGATTTGAGCGGTTCAAACCAATATGATTTTAAGAAATCCCAACACTATGTTGAGATCTCACGGTGCCCCTAGGGGCACAAAAAAGCTGTATATGCAATACATCCTTTACAATCTGGACTTCAGGAACAGAAGTCAATTCTTTCTGGAAGAAAATCTACAGGGCCGAAATTTAAATGTTAATGAACCCCAATTTGAGGTCCAAAACACTCCTGTTTTCAGGAAGTGTAGAAATCGACCTAGTTGAATTTCCGTCGTGGAGCCTTCCTGGCCTCACCCACGCAACATATTTTCACCACATGTGGTGATGACGTTGTGCGGTCACCTCCTTCCTGGCTTTGACCAGGGTAGGTATGACCTCTTATGGAATGCCTTTTCCCCTCAGGATCCGGCATTCAACCGCCATGCCGTCAAACGCAGCCGCGGTAAGTCTTGGAATAGACATGGTACTTGCTGAATCAAGTCCCTTCTTAGCTCCCCAGGCCCTTAATCCTCTGTGAGCATTTCTTGAAGTTCCGGGTACCAAGTCCCTCTTGGCCAATCCGGAGCCACTAGTATAGTTCATACTCCTCTATGTCTTATAATTCTCAATACCCTGGTTATGAGAAACAGAGGAGGGAACACATACACAGACTGGTACACCCACGGTGTTACCAGAACATCCACAGCTATCGCCTGAAGGTCTCATGACCTGGCGGAATACCTGTCCCGTTTTTGTTCGGGCGGGACGCCATCATGTCCACCTTTGGTCTTTGCCAACGGTCCACAATCATGTTGAAAAACTTCCCTATGAAGTTTCCACTCTCCCGGGTGGAGGTCATGCCTGCTAAGGAAGTCTGCTTCCCAGTCGTCCACTCCCGGAAAGAACACTGCTGACAGTGACAGTGACAAAATCCTTGCAGTTTTCACTGCCCTCCTGCTTCTTGTGCCGCCCTTCTGTTTACGTGGGCGACTGCCGTGATGTTATCCCACTGGATCAATACCGGCTGACCTTGAAGCAGAGGTCTAGCTAAGTTTAGAGCATTATAAATTTGCTCTAAGCTTATTTATGCGGAGAGAATTCTCCAGACTTAATCACACTTCCCTGGAAATTTTTTCCCTGTGTGACTGTTCCCCAGCCTCTCAGGCTGGCCTCCGTGGTCACCGGCATCCAATCCTGAATGCCGAATCTGCGGCCCTCTAGAAGATGAGCACTCTGTAATCACCACAGGAGAGACACCCTTTTCCTTGGATATAGGGTTATCCGCTGATGCATCTGAGGATGCGATCCGGACCATTTGTCCAGCAGATCCCACTGAAGAGTTCTTGCGGGAAATCTGCCGAATGGAATTGCTTCGTAATAAGCCACCATTTTTACCAGGACTCTTGTGCAATGATGCACTGACACTTTTCCTGGTTTTAGGAGGATCCCGATTAGCTCGGATAACTCCCTGGTTTTCTCCACTGGGAGAAACACGTTTTTCTGGACTGTGTCCAGAATCTTCCCTAGGAACAGTAGACGTGTCGTCGGAAAAAGCTGCGATTTTGGAATATTTAGAATCCACTCGTGCTGTCGTAGAACTACTTAAGATAGTGCTACTCCGACCTCCAACTGTTCTCTGGACCTTGCCCTTATCAGGAAAGCGTCCATGTTTCTTTTAAGAAAAATCCTCATTCCGGCCATTACCTTGGTAAAGACCCGGGGCGCCGTGGACAATCCAAACGGCAGCGTCTGAACTGATAGTGACAGTTCTGTACCAGGAACCTGAAGTACCCTTGGTGAGAAGGGCAAATTTGGACCTGTAGGTAAACGTCCCTGATATCCAGTGACATCATATCGTCCCCTTCTTCCTGGTTCGCTATCACTGCTTCGAGTGACTCCATCTTGATTTGAACGCTTGTATGTAAGTGTTCAAATATTTCAGATCTCACCGAGCCGGTTGGCTTCAGTACCACAATATAGTGTGGAATACTACCCCCTTCCTTGTTGTAAGAAGGGTACTTTGATTATCACCTGCTGGGAATACAGCCTGTGAATTGTGTGAGGGGGAGACGTCTCGAATTTCCAATGTACACCTGGGATATTACATGTAGGATCCCGGAGTTCCCTTGCGAGTGTTGCTGAAACTCTTGAGATGACCCCCTACCGCACCTGAGTCCGCTTGTACGGCCCCAGCGTTATGCTGCGGACTTGGCAGAAGCCGTGAGGAGCTTCTGTTCCTGGGAATGAGCTGCTTGCTGCAGTCTTCTTCCCTTTCCTCTCCCCCTGGGCAGATATGACTGGCCTTCGCCCGCCTGCCCGTATGGGGACGAAAGGACTGAGACTGAAAAGACTGTGTCCTTTTCTGCCAATATGTGACTCGGGGTAACAAAAGGTGGATTTTTCAGCTGTTGCCATGGCCACCAGGTCCAATGGACCGCCCCTTTATACGGCAATACTTCCATATGCCGTCAGGAATCTGCCTCACCTGACCACTGTCGTGTCTTCGTCTGGCAGATATGTACATCACATTTACTCTTGATGCCAGAATGCAAATATGCCTCTGCGCATCACACATATATAGAAATGCATCCTTAAAATGCTCTATAGACAATAAAATCCTGTCCCTGTCAAGGGTATCAAAATTTTCAGTCAGGAAATCCGACCAAGCCCCCTCAGCGCTGCACATCCAGGCTGAGGCGATTGCTGGTCGTAGTATAACACCAGTATGTGTGTATATACTGTTATGATATTTTCCAGCTTCCTATCAGCTGGCTCCTTGAGGGCGGCCGTATCTGGAAACGGTAACGCCATGTTTTTTATAAGCGTGTGAGCGCCTTGTCCACCCTAAGGTGTGTTTTCCAACTCGCCCTTACTACTGGCGGGAAAAAGGGTATACCGCCCATAACTTTCTGTCGGAGGAACCCCACGTATCATCACACACTTCATTTAATTTATCTGATTTAGGCAAAACTACAAGTAGTTTATTCCCACCCTACAAAATACCCTTATTTGTGGTACTTGTGGTATCAGAAATACGTAACACCTCTTTCATTGCCCTTAACATGTAACTTGTGGCCCTAAAGGAAAAATACGTTTGTTTCTTCACCGTCGACACTGGGGTCAGTGTCCGTGTCAGTGTCTGTCGACCGACTGAGGTAAATGGGCGTTTTTACAAGCCCCTGACGGTGTCTGAGACGCCTGGACCGATACTAATTTGTCCGCCGGCTGTCTCATGTCGTCAACCGGCTTGCAGCGTGTTGACATTATCACGTAATTCCATAAGTAAGCCATCTTCTGGTGTCGACTCCCTAGAGAGTGACATCACCATTACAGGCAATTTTCTCCGTCTCCTCACCAACATTTTCCTCATACATGTCGACACACACGTACCGACCTACAGCACACACATACAGGGAATGCTCTGATAGAGGACAGGACCCACTAGCCCTTTGGGGAGACAGAGGGAGAGTTTGCCAGCACACACCAAAAGCGCCATAATGTATATAACAACCCTAGAAGGTGTTGTTTCTATATATGGGCTCTTAATATATAATTATATCGCCAATTTATGCCCCCCTTCTCTTTAACCCTGTTTCTGTAGTGCAGGGGAGAGTGGGAGCCTTCCTCACCAGCGGAGCTGGTCAGGAAAATGGCGCTGAGTGCTGAGGAGAATAAGCTCCGCCCCTTTCACGGCGGGCTTTTCTCCCGGTTATTAGGAAAACTGGCCTGGGTTAAATACATACATATAGCCTTAATGGCTATATGTGATGTATTTATTTGCCAAATAGGTATTTATATTGCTGCCCAGGGCGCCCCCAGCAGCGCCCTGCACCCTCCGTGACCGTGTCAGTGAGCCGTGTAGCAACAATGGCGCACAGCTGCAGTGCTGTGCGCTACCTCTCTGAAGACTGTGAAGTCTTCTGCCGCCTGTTTCCGGACCTCCGTTCCGCCGTCTTTCTTCAGCGTCTGTAAGGGGGATCGGCGGCGCGGCTCCGGGACGAACCCCAGGCTGACCTGTGTTCCGACTCCCTCTGGAGCTCAGTGTCCAGTAGCCTAAGATCCCAATCCATCCTGCACGCAGGTGAGTTGGAGATCTCTCCCCTAAGTCCCTCGTTGCAGTGATCCTGTCGCCAGCAGGAATCACTGATTAGAAACCTAAAAAAAAACTTTACTAAACAGCTCCTTAAGAGAGCCATCCAGTTTGCACCCTTCTCGGACGGGCACAAAAACCTAACTGAGGCTTGGAGGAGGGTCATGGGGGGAGGAGCCAGTACACACCATGTGACCTAAAAAGCTTTTTAGATGTGCCCTGTCTCCTGCGGAGCCCGCTATTCCCCATGGTCCTGACGGAGTCCCCAGCATCCACTAGGACGTTAGAGAAAAGACAATAGCTTAATGTTCTTACCTTCTTCGGATTCCACCAGCATCCCTACAATCCAAGAGAATCAGACGCAGACTCTCATCTGATCAGCACTACAAGATACTACCTACCCGCCCTTTGGTGATCGATAAAGTCTGCATTTTTTTTCGCCTGACTGCGGATATGAGGTGAACCGGACTATGAGCCCCCAATCGATAGCGTCCGTTATCTACCTTTTAACATTAGCTATATACTAATACCGTGTAGCCGTAATGGCCGCTAAACCACGTGCACGTGCTACGCCCTCCGTACGCTATTTGCGTATGAAGGCCTCGCACGTGGTACGCAAATTACGTACACACGCTACGCTGGGTGTATGGAATACACACAGCGAGCGTACACACAGACAGTACTTTTATAAACTTTAAACACAGAGCCTGATTATACTGTAAGTCTTAGTATTGAGATACTGCAATGATATACCACTGGTTAACCTGGATATTTAAGCAAGCTGTTTGAGTGATTGAGATACATTGAAACCCTTTGTACTAGCTAGAGAAACACAGACACCCTGCTGAGGTTCCAAAACCTTTACTAACGAGATTTAGTTATGTAAAAAGGGAAAAATACAGTTAACATCTTATACACTACAGACTAACATCAATACCTAAACATGATAACTACACATATACAATATACAACAGTTTAACAATAACAGAGAGAGAGAGTATGGCAAATACAAACAGAGAATAAGTTGGCTACAGAGAAAAACTTACACACTGGGGAATGATCGCTGCGCAGTCCTGGTCACCAGCTCCATAGTTAGTCAGTGATGAAAACCTTTTGTGGAGAGTAGACTGAGCTGGCCCAAACTGGCTGTTCCTTATATACACTGCATACAGTACACTACAAAGGGACCTATATCTCATTGTTCATTGGACACAGGAATCTGTCTTCACATTACAACAAAAGGGCATAGGTTTGTTTGAACAGGTGGGCTGTGACTATTCCAGACTGCTCAGGTGGGAGGGAATCTCAGGATTCCCACCACATGGACAATGAATCGCAAATACAGTAAATGTCCAGAAACTATTTATAGACATAACTATACGCAGGAGCAATTAATCTCTACCTAACCAGCACCGGATTGTTTCTAATAAAATACTCTTCGGTTAGGTACCAAACACCATCGCTCAGACCCTATCTGACCCTTCGTATCATGCAAAGAGGAATTCCTTTGTTCATGAATCAGTTACACTAAACAAACTTACTGATATTATTAAGGAGACCATAACCTACAAAATACACTATTTGGATTAACTATGTGACAATCGAGTCGCCCACCAGACGCACACAAACTCTACCGTAAATGCACATACCACACGCCTGAGCGCACGACCGTGGAGGCGCCGTCACGCAACTGCGAATATGCGCACGCACGGGAGAGAATGTGCACGTGCAGCGGGCAAGCGCATGGGGTTAATATATGGCAACGTGCAGCATGATATTTTTCGACTTTGACAACACACACCCCTATCACACAGGGGAGCTATTGGGGACAGACCCACACTAAAGTCTGTCAGAGAGACACAGAGGGATTTTCCAGTCCACACACTGCGCCTTATATGTGAATTGTGGAAATATTACCCACTTACAGCGCATATACCAATAATAGGCCCACAGACCTAATTATAATGAACACTCTCTGTCCCTTCTATAACACCCTGTACTTGTATCAGCGTTGTCATGAGAAACAGCGTTCAGGAGCTTCACACTGGCGTTTCTGCAGGAGAAAAGGGCACCCAGTGAGTGTCCTGGGATACTCTACCTCTTGAAAAAGCCACCCGGTGTGCGGAAAAACGTGTTGAGGGTACAGAGAGAGGGATCGCTGATACCTGTAGTGCCCACTGAAGAAGATATTACCTCCAACAGCTGATGGTTCACCAATTGCCGGTAAATTTTAAATTAACATAGTGGAGAGACTGCATTCTCTGTTCCTCCCCATTCCGGGTAAGTCTAGACCCTGTGCTGCTGATACAAACCTTACCCGTGCTGGGAGTACAAGACAGCGGCTTTGCGCATCCACAATGCACTGCACGATGGGGAACAGCTCATAGCAGACCGCACTGCCCACCGCCTCTTCACCCGTGCAAAGGGTGATACGGAACGTGTCTGCAGTATCAACTTTGTGTCGCAAGGACTACCAACATTGGTGCAGTACTAACTACCATCAAATCAATACATATGTATTGTAAACACACTTTGTTGTTACAACGGAACTAAGTGGATGGACAATTACCATATAAAGTTCATTCTGGTTCAGGACACATACTTGTATTAACCATATCAGCTGGAGGATTTATTCTCACTCACACTGTGGGCTGCTAATTTAGTACTAGGGACTGACAAACCCTTTTGAGAGTCTCCTATGTAGAAAGATCAGCGTTTTCCTTTTTAACTGATTTTATCAGTAATACCTTTGTTCATATTCATTGTGTATATTATATATACCAGAGATATCATATACCTCAGGTTAACATCTATTAGTATATGTTTTGGTCTATATTACTGTTCATATTGTTTTTATTTTTCTTGTGTGTAATAAACAGCGTTTTCAATTATTTCTTGGTTGCATCATTTAGATAGAGCTAACAAGAGAAAACGGCTGCGCTGAATGTCAGAAGTACAATGAAAAGAGAGCCAACATATAAATGATATAAAAATGTAATATGTAAAAATAGATGTTATAATATAATGATACCGATATAACAATGAACAATAAAATAATCCACAGAACTTGTCTCAAAGTGTCTGCACAACTGGAGGACTTATAATGTGTTGCAGTTAAAGTATAAACACTAATATACAAAAATTATATAAGTAATAACCTTATGCAGCTATTATTCCCACGCTGGATTAGAACTGATGACCTCTCTCACGATAGCCCAGTTACGTATCCACTGGACTATTGTGGATGTTTGATTAAGAGAGGGTACTTAGAACCTTAAATCTCAAGAGATCATAGGATCAAACCACAGCCATACTCCTCTGGGATGCCGTTTTCTATCAAAATCAAAATTATATATATATATACATGTATCTGTTATCTATGTATGAAGATCGCAAAGGGACATTGAATGCATGAGACCTCTCATAACGATGAGAAATGCAAATAGACATACTATGATGTATATTAATATGCTCAGTATATACATACCTATACGATTATGTGGGGACTCATGTGATTCATGCTTCTGTATGTTATGTTTATTTATTTATTGTAAATTATGTTTTGGTTTGTTTTTGTTTTGTTTTATTTATTTTTTCAAATAATGTACCTGTACCAATTATTAGATATGAATTGAATATATAAAGAATACAACACCGAGGGACCACTCAGGTGTTCGTATTATTATTAAAACAGTTGATTGGATACAAAGCGTTTTAAAACATCCACCTAAATCAATATAACACTGAGTAAATGCTCAGGTGTGCGCATTACCATCCTAACGTTGATTGGATACAAAAGGACTTAAATACTCATTGTTCCTTCTATTGGACATCTATTCCTCCTGATGAAACCGCCGGTTGTTTGGGGCGGAGAAACGCGTTGAGGGTCGTGGACACTGCTTGTCCTTTGAAGGAGTCTCCCCTTATTCTCCAAACACCTTGTTTAACCTTGAGGTCTCTCCGCTGCTGGCGTCTGATAAGACGGTACATCTTTACGCTCCACCGCTGTGCTTGAAAAGCCCCGTCAGCAGACTGACTGCTGAGAACTTGCGGCGTCTCCTACAATATATCAAGGAGACATACTCCCAGCCGCCTGTTGTCTATGCTGCAAATTACCATCGACGGGAATCAGCGGAAACCAGCTACCACGGGTGAGACCAGTGCCTCGTAAACACGAGGAATTTTGCGACAAATACAAAGTATCACTTTCATAAAAACTGTGGGACGTTTTCTTTATTCCACACATAATTATTGGAGGACTTCCTGATTTCAAATTTGGCCTGCAGTACTGCATTTTTAAATATAAGCTAACCAGCTGATTTATATATCTACTCTGTACTATCATTGTGGTTCTATGTCACCTTATAACTACTAGATAAATTGGTTATATTGTGGTAATTAACCAAAACAATTGTTTAATAAAATCAATAAATAATATTTTTTATATATTATTAGCGCTCCTTAGTGTTTCTATTGAAATTCAATCTATCTTAAAGTATAAAGCTAAAGTCCATGTTCCACAGTTGCCAATGAACACTGCTGGAAGTGCACAAACAATGAACAAAAGGTGCAATGGTAAGACTCCAATGGTAAATAACTTTATGTCGCCAGTTAAAGTTCAGTTGTTAATACCTCTCGGGTGGGCTGGTCCGTGTGCCGGGCGTCCCTGGTCAGATGTCCTGCGTTGCCCACAAAAGCTATGTAGCAGAGAGAGAATAAAGTGCTGGGTGCTGTAGAACTTGCTGGGACGGCTTGAGTGGTAACAGCCGCTGGAGACGGAAAAGCAGTAGAAAACGTGTCCGTCTGAGTATATTGGAGTTGCACCCAAGTATGACACCTGAGCAAGGTGTGTGGAGGGGCGGGTCCTAACGCGTTTCGTCACGCTCCACGTGACTTTTTCAAAGGTGAATTCCTGCCTCCAGATTATCCGGTATTTAAACCCTGTTGTACTCAGGGAGAGCAGCTGTCTATAATCAATATCAATTTGCAAAACAGATGGACACTATTTAATTATGTTGTCTCACTTGTAAATATACTACTCAAATAATGCTTAAACATAGCAGACTTGACTCACTAAAGATAAAGATAAAAATAAAAAAATGAATACATAAAAAAGTAAAAATGGATCAAATTGACCTAATCTCCATAAAGAATGTATTATGTAGTGAGAAGAGATCACAATATATAGCTATAAGGATATATATGGTACACAAATAACTTATTATTCCCATATACGGGAACATAAAGTAAGAATTAAATCCAAACAAGCTTTAATCATATGCATCACTGTGAGATCTGAATAACATAAATACAAACTCTTAAGAGTATACCGATAAATAACTACAACTAAAACTGAATATAATGTGTCCCACTATTATACTGTTAAGATGGGTTGTATTATGGTAAAAATAGAAGTGCTAATATCAGCGCTACACATGCCATAATACAAAATATAAAGAAACCATGAGAAGATAAGGCACTACGATTTTCTCTGAATATATCTCAGAGCCGGTCTCCCGGTTAATTAGTGGTGATATATGATATACATGACAATTGTAAAAAATGTTATCAAGAGCATAGACAAAATATATATAAATTTATGATAAATAACATATAGGCATGCATAAATATATAGATATGCATGTCTATAAATGATTATACAATGATAGACTAAGAACAACTAAAAAATAGAGAAGTAAAAAGATAATAATTGAAGGAATACCGAGGAACTCATTTAAGATAGATCAAATTCAATACATTCATTTAATCCTTCGGGAGTGAGAGTTCTCAATTTATGGATCCAATAATTCTCCCTGAGGCATAATTTTCTATATCTATCTCCTCCCCGGACCGTGGGTTTGATGGTTTCGATACCTATTAATTGTATACCTTCTGGATTTTTCTGATGTTTCTCCAGAAAGTGTCTGGAGACACTGTGAAACACGAAGCCCTTTTGAATATTGCGTTTATGTTCAAGAAATCTGATCCTAAGTTTCCGAGTTGTTCTACCAACATATATTAAATTACATTTGCAGACCAATATGTAGATTACAAAGGAACTATTACAATTGATATGAGAACATATCTCAAATTGTGAAGAATCAGAAGCAAGAAAACTCTTAGTATTATTCTGAATGTAGGAGCATGTGATGCATTGATTCACACCACATTTATAGCATCCTACTATTTTAGGCAGCCATTGATTATTTTTAACAGAGGCTGTGACATCGTTAATATTTCTTTTATCTATAAAGAGACTAGGAGCAAGGGATTGCTGCAGATTGTTAGATTTTTTTAAAATGACTGACGGAGTCTCTTTCAATTCAGATCTAAGTACCTGATCTGTAAGGAGAATAGGGTAATTATTGCAAATAATGTTCTTAATCTTAGAAAAGGAACAATTGTACTGTGACATGAAATGAGGTTGATCTGATTCAAATCTCAGAGGGTGATTTTTGGATACCAAAAGATCTTTTCTATCCAAAGCATCAACCCTTTCGCGTGCAGTTCTAATTAGCTCCACTGGATAACCTCGATTCTGTAGTGATAATGAGAGTTCATCAGCTTGTAATTGGTAATCTAATCTGTCGCTACAGTTCCGCTTGATGCGTCTCAATTGTCCAAATGGAATGTTGTTAAGCCATGGTTTATAGTGTGAACTATTGTAATGTATGAAATTTAAAGTATCAACTTCCTTACGAAACGTTTTAGTGGAAATTCTGCCATCAACTATATTAAGGGAAATATCAAGAAAAGAAATAGAAAATTGGTGCGCAATGCCAGTGAACCGTAAATTAAAATTGTTGTCATTTAATAGATTAATAAAGTGAGGTGCTAAGGAAATATCACCATCAAAAATGAAAAACAAATCATCTATATAATGGCCATAGTAGACGAGGTCCGCACCGAAGCTCCGCCCCCAAACATGGTGGTCCTCAAAGGCACCGATGTAGAGGTTGGCGAAGCTCGGGGCGAACCTCGTCCCCATGGCCGTCCCAAGCAACTGTAAATAATAAGATTTGTTGAATACAAAATAATTATGCGAAAGTATGAATGATATCGAATCTAGTATGAATTTTTGTAACTCAGAATCGATCGAATGAGTTTCTAAAAGAAAATCAGCAATAGTGGATCTTCCTTTGTGATGTGGAATATTGGAATAAAGTGCCTGTACATCACAGGTCATAAAGAAAAATGTGCTTTTCCAATTGATATTCATTACAGCATTCAAAAAAAAAGTGATAACATTTTTTACAATTGTCATGTATATCATATATCACCACTTATTAACCGGGAGACCGGCTCTGAGATATATTCAGAGAAAATCATAGTGCCTTATCTTCTCATGGTTTCTTTATATTTTGTATTATGGCATGTGTAGCGCTGATATTAGCGCTTCTATTTTTACCATAATACAACCCATCTTAACAGTATAATAGTGGGACACATTATATTCAGTTTTAGTTGTAGTTATTTATCGGTATACTCTTAAGAGTTTGTATTTATGTTATTCAGATCTCACAGTGATGCATATGATTAAAGCTTGTTTGGATTTAATTCTTACTTTATGAGAGAGTAAGTAATATATGGTGCTATATCCTTAATGCACACACTGGTCACTTGGTGTGTTCAGTGGCGTGCATGGTTAAGCGACGGACTTTCCAGTCTGAAGGATCCTGAGTTTGAATCTGAACCTGGACAGTAAAGTGTCTTGAGCCTAGTTATTATAGGGCATGGTTAAATTTTGCAGTATTTTTATATATATTTTTTTCCTAATTCCTTTATTAAAATATTTTTTTTTTTTTAAAACTCTTCTGTTATAATATATTTGGAGGTTCTAATCATATGTGATATCGGATTATATGTACAGTCTCATTGATCACGGGTTGAAAATCTAGTTTTGAGAATGTCTCTTCGATATAGCATGTTGATCTATATATATGGTTAAATACTCTGTTCCCGTATATGGGAATAATAAGTTCTTTGTGTACCATATATATCCTTATAGCTATATATTGTGATCTCTTCTCACTACATAATACATTCTTTATGGAGATTAGGTCAATTTGATCCATTTTTACTTTTTTTTTTTAATTCTTTATTTTCATTTTGCATATTAAGACATTTTCCATAAATTTCAGCATACATGCCAAAGAATTTTCTTAATACAGAACAGAACATAAACAATAGTTGCATAGCATGGCAACTGTAGTTGCCTTAAAGGAAAAAAAAAAGAGGAAATGTCAAGAAAAAATAAAAATTAACCAATGTATACATGCTATCTCTAACCGTGCAATGCTCAACAAAGGTCACAATATTTGAGACAAAGAGCAGTTTTGTAACAACATCACTTATTAACTTAGCATGTATACAAAATGCGAGGCAGCACACATTTAGAAACAATCAAAAGGGGGAGGACAAGGGGAAAAAGGGAAGGAAGAAGAAAAAAAAAAAAAAAGGGGGGGGGGGGGGAGTGGAAAAGGCCACAAATGTAAATCATTTAGAAGCCAAAGGAAAGGCTTCAACAACTTTCATCTTCAGTGTGTGTTCAGGGTGCAAAGTCAGCATAGGTCTTAGTGGTCTTAAATTCTATCCAGTGAAGCCGAGTAGCAATATAGTCTGAGTATTTATCTAGGGCGGCAGAGTAGACATCTTCCATATGCATATAAAAATCAACGCGTTGAAACCATTCCCATATTGTCGGCAGGTTAGTGGATCACCAGTGTACCGGAAGTACAGCCCTTGCCGCATTATTTCAGTGCTTAAGAAGGGATTTCTTGTAGCGAGACAGGGGGATCTCCAAGTGTGATAAAAGCCAAAAATCCGGACCTGATGGCACTGAGCCTCCCAAAATCTTTATTGATAGATCAGTAATTGTGCTCCAAAATTGGGTGATTGACGGGCAATCCCACCAAATGTGGACCAGCGTACCAGTGTCCCTACCACATCGCCAGCATAGAGGAGAAACTGAGGGGTAAAATTTATGTAGAAGAGATGGACATCTGTACCATCTCGTCAATAATTTGTATTGTGTCTCCACAACGTCCAGGCTATTGGAGCATTGTGCCATAACCTTGTAGTGTGTGTCCCAGTGGATCTTGATTCCCCGATGTATTAAATCTCTATCCCAGGCCTCACAGAAAGCAGGGACAGTAGGGAAGGAGCCCTGTAAAAGAATCTTGTATATTCCTGACACTACATGCAAAGGGGGCTATCGCCTGATTGCACATGGATTCAAAGGGAGTGAGAGCCTTATAAAGGTCTAGTACTCCTCTCTGCGAGGTGACAAAATGATGCACCTGGAGGTAGAACCAATAGTCTTTAGCCGTTATATCACCTGCTGTCTGTATCTCAGAGAACGGTTTGAGTTTGCCATGTGCAAGCAGGTGGACTACTCTGGATATACCTGCCCTCTCCCATCTGGAAGCAATCGTATTAGAAATTCCCGGGGGGAACATCGGGTAATCGAAGATCGGCAGAAGGGATGTTCGGCTAGATGAGATTCCCATCTTGTAGCGAAGCGTCCGCCATAAAGCCAAAGTTGTCCCCACAGTGGGATGTAAGGAGCGGCTAAATTTAGGAGAGCAAGGCACTGCTTGCAAATTGAGATTGGTGGAAGAAGACTCTAGGTCGACCCACTGTTTCCTATATGGACTGGGGCGGGACCAATCTACAATCCTATGTAGTAGTGTGGCACGATGGTATGCAGAAATCATAGGCAGTTGCTGTCCGCCTTGAGATTTCAGTCTAGATAAGTGGCTATGCTTGAACCTAGGTTTCCGTCCACCCCAAATGAAATGACTTATCGCCTTGTGCGCTTCAGCTAAAAATTGAGGGGGAAGTTTCAAAGGGATGGTTTGAAAAAGATATAGAAGCCTGGGGAGAATGTTCATCTTTACTATATTTATACGGCCTAGCCATGAGAACCTCTGCGTGAGCCAAGACCTCATCTCCTGTTTTCAGTTTGCGAAGTAGAGGGGTATGGTTAATATCAACTATAGTGTTGAGTGCCGATGGGATTTGTACTCCCAGATATGTAATATGGGATTTTTGCCATGTGAATTGAAATGATTGAGTCACAACTGAGGGCCTGAGCTGACGGGAGGCAGCCTCAGTTGTAGGGGCTGAGATGTACCGGAACCTGGGAGGTTGTATCAGACCCCTGGACATGTAAGTAACATGAAGAAGAACCGCCCGAAGGCGTGACCACGACAACTTGAATAAAAGTCAATGATGTTTATTTATGACAAACTCCATGCATCACAGTAGCAGTAAAAGAAACATAAAATCAGCAGAGAAATAATACAGTTCCTGGGTACTACAGGGTGGCAGGGGCCACAGAGCTCTGGTAGTATGAGACAGTTCTTATTATCTGCGAGTTGGAAAGTCCTTACCAGGCCTGACTGTAGCAATGAAGAAAGCCCAGGATCGTACCAGCTGGTGTTCCAGGGAAAGCTGGACTGCTGTAAATAAAATAGCTGCTGTGGGTTCTGGTTGGAACCAGACAGATGTTGGCACGGAGTGGATACTGGCTGGAACCAGTTAAATAATAAATGAAGCTTGAGAGCGATGCAATATGAATGAAATGTAGAGTTTGAGAGCGGAGAAATAATAATACCGGTGGAGAGTGGTAAACTGTAGAAAGGACACCGGCCCTTTAAGAGAAGCTGTACTCTGCTGGAAGCTGGGCTGGAAGCAGGTAATGTTGTAGCTGGAAACAGATGAATCCACAATGGATCGGAGAGTCAGGCTACACCGCAGGTGGAATGCTGGTGCGGGTCTCTATGGTGGAAGTCTTGAGACAGGAGCTGGAACCTGGAAGACAATCACAGGAGAGAGACAAACAGGAACTAGGTTTGACAACCAAAGCACTGACGCCTTCCTTGCTCAGGCACAGTGTATTTATACCTGCAGCAAGGAAGGGATTGGCTAGGCAATTATGCAGATTAACAATACTGACAACAGATTGGAGGAAATGATCAGCTGACAGAATCCAAGATGGCTGCGCCCATGCAGACACTTGGAGGGAAGTTTGGTTTGTAATCCATGTGGTAATGAAAACAGTAATGGCGGCGCCGGCCACTGGAGACAGGAGACGCCAGGCTGACAAGTGCACATCCAACCACGCGGACACAGCGGAGGCCGCGGCTGACGTAATCGCCACTCTGACACTCTGCATGCAGAAGCTCAGGGACGGCGGCGGAGGCCGCGGGAGACGCCATGCCAGATGTAATATGGCGTTACTGTGACAGCGTCTCAGAGAGACAGGAGAGGATGCAGGAATGTGAACATTAGGATAACAGATGGGATCTGGTCCTGGAGCGCTGAGCCAGCCTTAGGAGGCATCTGATGGGTAAGAAATGGCGTCCAGATACCCGGATCGTGACAGCACCCCCCCCCTTTAGGAGTGGCCCCAGGACACTTCTTTGGCTTTTGAGGAAACTTGGAATGGAATCTCCGGACCAAGGCAGGAGCATGGACATCAGAAGCATTGGTCCATGAACGTTCCTCAGGGCCGTAACCCTTCCAGTCAATAAGATACTGTAGTTGACCGTAACGGTGACGTGAGTCCAGGATCTTGGCCACTTCATACTCAACGCTTCGTTGAGTTTGGACTTTCGGAGTTGGAGGAAGTGAGGAATGAAACCGATTCAAGATCAGCGGTTTCAACAGGGAAACATGGAATGTCCTGGGTATTTTTAAGAAGGGAGGCAACTGAAGTATGTAAGCAACAGGATTGATGACTTGTTCAATCTTGAAAGGACCGATATAGCGAGGTGCAAACTTCATACTGGGAACTCTTAACCTCAAATTCTTCGTGGATAACCATACCCGATCACCCACCTTGAGAGCAGGAACTGCTCGACGCTTCTTATCCGCAAACTTCTTGTACCTGAACGATGCCTTGAGCAGAGCTGATCGTACGCGCTTCCAGATATTGGCAAACTGATGCAAGGTGATATCCACTGCGGGAACAGAAGTTGCTGGAAGCGGTTGGAACTCAGGGACTTTAGGGTGGAATCCAAAGTTAGTGAAGAATGGTGTTGAAGCAGATGAAGAATGATACTGGTTGTTATGACAGAACTCGGCCCAGGGAAGTAATTGAACCCAGTCATCTTGAGAGGAGGACACATAGATGCGGAGGAAGGCCTCCAAGTCCTGATTCACCCTCTCGGTTTGACCATTGGTCTGAGGATGGTAAGCCGTGGAAAACTTTAGCTTGACTTGGAGGACTTGACATAAACTTCGCCAGAATTTGGCTGTGAATTGAACTCCTCGATCTGAGATAATTTCTTCAGGAAGACCGTGGAGTCGGAAGATCTCTTGTATGAATACTTGAGCCAACTTGGAAGCTGACGGAAGACCGGTGAGAGGAATGAAGTGTGCCATCTTGGTGAACCGGTCAACTACCACCCAGATGGTATTAAACTTGTTGCACATGGGTAAATCTGTAATAAAATCCATCGACAAATGGGTCCAAGGTCGACGGGGAACAGATAGTGGAACCAGTTGCTCCGCAGGCGACTGGCGGGATACCTTATGTTGAGCACACTTTGGGCAAGATGCAATAAACTCCAAGACGTCCTTTTTCAGAGTTGGCCACCAATAGGACCTAGAGATAAACTCCAGGGTTTTTTGGATACCTGTATGTCCGGCAAAACGGGAAGCATGGGCCCAATGCATGAGCTTCTTCCTTAGCATCGGTTTCACAAAACTTTTCCCTGATGGGGGCGTAGAGTCCATCCCTACCGTGGAGAATGCCAACGGATTTATAATAGGATGCTTGTCTGAAGACTCTGACTCATTTTCTTGCTCCCATGAGCGGGAAAGGGCATCGGCCTTGCGATTCTGAGAGCCCGGACAGAACTGGAGTTTAAAGTCGAACCTGGAAAAGAAAAGTGCCCATCTGGCCTGACGAGGGTTGAGACATTGTGCGCCTTTCAGATATAAAAGGTTCTTGTGGTCTGTAAGTATGGTGATTGAATGAGAAGCTCCCTCCAACAGATACCTCCACTCTTCTAGAGCGAGCTTGATGGCTAGCAACTCCTGGTCGCCAATGGCATAGTTGCGCTCAGCTGGGGAGAACTTCCGGGAGAAGAAACTGCAAGGGTGTAAATGGCCATCTTTAGCCCTCTGAGATAACACCGCTCCTACTCCAACGGAGGAGGCATCCACCTCTAAGATGAAAGGAGAGTCGATGTCAGGCTGTTTCAGAACAGGCGCAGAGATGAACCTTTGTTTTAAAAGATGAAATGCTTGCATGGCTTCTTCAGACCACTTGGACGGGTTAGCACCCTTCTTAGTGAAAGCAGTAATAGGCGCCACAATGGTGGAAAAGTCTCGTATAAACTTTCGGTAATAGTTGGCGAACCCTAAGAACCTCTGGACCCCTTTGAGGGTTAAGGGTACCGGCCAATTTTGGATTGCTTGTAGTTTCTCAGGATCCATCTCTAGTCCGGAACCGGACACAATGTACCCTAGAAACGGAATGGACTTGACTTCAAAGACGCATTTCTCTAATTTGCAATAGAGATGATTGACACGGAGACGGGACAGAACCTCTTTAACCCAAAAACGATGTTCCTCTAAATCGTTGGCAAAAATGAGGATATCGTCTAGATAGACCACGACATGACGGTATAGAATGTCTCTGAAGATCTCATTGACAAAATGCTGGAAGACAGCTGGAGCATTGCTCAATCCGAAGGGCATGACGAGGTACTCATAATGTCCGTCACGGGTGTTAAAGGCGGTCTTCCACTCGTCACCCTCACGGATCCGGATGAGCTTGTATGCACCTCTCAAGTCCAGCTTTGTAAAGATGGTAGCTCCGCTAACTCTGTCAAAGAGCTCAGTAATCAGGGGTAAAGGATAACGGTTCTTGATGGTAATGTCGTTCAAACCTCTGTAGTCGATGCACGGCCGCAGACCACCATCTTTCTTTTTTACAAAAAAGAAGCCTGCGCCGGCTGGGGAAGAAGGAGGTCGAATGAACCCCTTTGCTAGGTTCTCTTTAATGTATTCCTCCATAGAATGCGTCTCAGGCAGAGACAACGGAAAAGTTCGGCCTCGAGGTGGAACCTTCCCTGGAACGAGATCAATCGGGCAGTCCCATTCTCTATGAGGAGGAAGGATATCAGCAGAAGCTTTACTGAACACATCCGTGAAATCTTGATATGGAGGAGGTGGAACATCAGACGACCTGGGGGAGGAAGAACAGACAGGCAATACTTTAAACAAACATGTCTCAGCACAGGAGGAACCCCATGCCAGGATTTGCGTAGTCGTCCAATCAATTGTAGGATTGTGAAGACGGAGCCATGGAAGGCCCAGGACCACAGGATGTGTGGCTCTTGGAATCACTAAAAAAGAAATAAGTTCGGAATGAAGAACTCCCACTCTCAGACGAACTGGTAGAGTCCTTAAAGAAATAACTGCATCAAAAATGTTGCTGCCATCCACGGCAGTTAAAGAAATGGACGAAGGAAGTCTCTCGGTGGGTAGGGACCACCGTTTAACATAGGCTTCGGTAATAAAGTTCCCAGCTGCTCCGGAATCAAGGAGGGCAATGACGTTCCGATAACGTTGAGCAACTTGAAGCGAGACTGGGAGATTACAATCTTGAGGAGATGGAGAGGAGATCATTACTCCTAGCCGGGCCTCTCCTTGGCGAGCTAGGATTTGGAGTTTCCCGGACGTTTGGGACAGGCATTAATGGTGTGAGACGGAGCTGCAAAATAAAGACAGAGAGACTCGGAGAGACGTCTTCGGCGCTCAGCAGGAGTTAAACGGGAACGGCCAATTTGCATGGGCTCATCTTTAGTTGGTGACAGTTGGCGAGGAGGAGGAGCAGAAGATTTTGGAGCAGATGATCTTCCACGCTCAGTTGCTCTCTCTCTGAAACGTAAATCAACTTTCGTGCAGAGTGAAATTAGCTCATCTAACTTAGAGGGTAAGTCTCTGGTAGCTAACTCATCTTTAATACGCTCAGATAAGCCATGCCAGAATGCAGCATACAGGGCCTCGTCGTTCCATGCCAGTTCGGATGCCAGGATCTGGAACTGTATCAGATATTGTCCTACAGTACGTGACCCCTGGCGTAAACGGAGAATCTCGGATGAAGCTGAGGTTACCCGGCCTGGCTCGTCGAAGATGCGCCTGAATGTTGACACGAATGCAGTGTAAGAAGATAGCAGGGTGTCGGACCTCTCCCATAACGGTGATGCCCAATCAAGGGCTGAGCCACTGAGAAGAGAAATAATGTAGGCAATTTTTGTACGGTCACTGGGAAAATTGCCAGGTTGTAGCTCAAACTGAATCTCACACTGGTTGAGAAATCCCCTGCAGAATCTTGGAGATCCGTCAAATTTTGCTGGCGTTGGAAGATGAAGACGTGGAGCAGAAATGGGTAAGGTGGGTGGGGTTATAGCTGGAGTCACTGTGGTTGACGCACCAGAAGCGCCTGATCCACGGAGAGTTGTCTGAATCCCATCCAGCCGAGTAGAGAGATCCTGGAGACAGCGGATGATGTGGCCCTGTGCAGCCTCCTGATGTTCTAGTCGGGCTGCCAGTTCTTGCATCGGCCTGGCCGCTTGATCCTGATCTCCGGCTGGATTCATTAGGTCAGTGCTTACTGTCACAACTGAGGGCCTGAGCTGACGGGAGGCAGCCTCAGTTGTAGGGGCTGAGATGTACCGGAACCTGGGAGGTTGTATCAGACCCCTGGACATGTAAGTAACATGAAGAAGAACCGCCCGAAGGCGTGACCACGACAACTTGAATAAAAGTCAATGATGTTTATTTATGACAAACTCCATGCATCACAGTAGCAGTAAAAGAAACATAAAATCAGCAGAGAAATAATACAGTTCCTGGGTACTACAGGGTGGCAGGGGCCACAGAGCTCTGGTAGTATGAGACAGTTCTTATTATCTGCGAGTTGGAAAGTCCTTACCAGGCCTGACTGTAGCAATGAAGAAAGCCCAGGATCGTACCAGCTGGTGTTCCAGGGAAAGCTGGACTGCTGTAAATAAAATAGCTGCTGTGGGTTCTGGTTGGAACCAGACAGATGTTGGCACGGAGTGGATACTGGCTGGAACCAGTTAAATAATAAATGAAGCTTGAGAGCGATGCAATATGAATGAAATGTAGAGTTTGAGAGCGGAGAAATAATAATACCGGTGGAGAGTGGTAAACTGTAGAAAGGACACCGGCCCTTTAAGAGAAGCTGTACTCTGCTGGAAGCTGGGCTGGAAGCAGGTAATGTTGTAGCTGGAAACAGATGAATCCACAATGTATCGGAGAGTCAGGCTACACCGCAGGTGGAATGCTGGTGCGGGTCTCTATGGTGGAAGTCTTGAGACAGGAGCTGGAACCTGGAAGACAATCACAGGAGAGAGACAAACAGGAACTAGGTTTGACAACCAAAGCACTGACGCCTTCCTTGCTCAGGCACAGTGTATTTATACCTGCAGCAAGGAAGGGATTGGCTAGGCAATTATGCAGATTAACAATACTGACAACAGATTGGAGGAAATGATCAGCTGACAGAATCCAAGATGGCTGCGCCCATGCAGACACTTGGAGGGAAGTTTGGTTTGTAATCCATGTGGTAATGAAAACAGTAATGGCGGCGCCGGCCACTGGAGACAGGAGACGCCAGGCTGACAAGTGCACATCCAACCACGCGGACACAGCGGAGGCCGCGGCTGACGTAATCGCCACTCTGACACTCTGCATGCAGAAGCTCAGGGACGGCGGCGGAGGCCGCGGGAGACGCCATGCCAGATGTAATATGGCGTTACTGTGACAGCGTCTCAGAGAGACAGGAGAGGATGCAGGAATGTGAACATTAGGATAACAGATGGGATCCGGTCCTGGAGCGCTGAGCCAGCCTTAGGAGGCATCTGATTGGTAAGAAATGGCGTCCAGATACCCGGATCGTGACAGATTGTGATAAGAGTGATGCCGTTGTGGGTGGGAGCGTAATATTCATTGCCATGGATTTGGAGTAGTTAATTTTAAAGTTTGACATGTCTCCGAACCGCCTGAATTCCTTCATAAGGTTGGGTAGAGAAATCCAAGGATTCGTTATGACCGCTAATAAATCGTCCGCAAAAAGGGCCAGACGATGGTCGACCCTGCCCGCCCGCAGGCCCGCAATGTTAGGGTTACATCTGATCGCACAGGCCAGAGCCTCCATGCATAGTACAAAGATTAGAGGTGATAGTGGGCAGCCCTGGCGTGTGCCATTGGAAATTAATATTGGTTCAGAAAGAACGCCGTTCACCCTGACCTGAGCAGAGGGAGCTCTATATAATGAGAGAATCCTCTGCAGGAAAACATCTCCCAGACCCAGGCGCCCGAGCACTGCCTCCATAAAATCCCAGTCCACCCGATCAAAGGCCTTTTCTGCGTCTGTGGAGAGGGGCATGAGAGGGGTATCAGTTGACTGAGCATGTGCAATTAGGTCAATGACTCTGATAGTATTATCCCTTGCCTCTCTGTCCATAACAAAACCGACCTGATCAGGGTGTATTATATCTGGCAATAATGGCCGAAGGCGATTAGCCATGAGTTTTGCAAATAATTTGACATCTACATTCAGCAGCGATATCGGCCTATAGCTGGAAGGGAGTGTCGGATCTTTAGAATCTTTTGGAATAACAGTAATATGGGCACTTAGGGACTGGTCCGATAGAGGGACCGCTGAAGATATGGCATTGCAGGCCTGCAGGAGGAGGGGGCCGAGTTTATCCTGGAAGGCCTTGTAATATGTGACTGGAAAACCATCCGGCCCTGGGCTCTTACCATTAGGGGATGACTTTAGGGCGGCCATCAATTCCTCCTCAGTGAAAGGGTCATCCAGGGTCTGAGCAACGTCTGTTGGGAGAGTCGGAAAAGTAATTTAATCTAAAAATTTCTGTATGTTGTGTTTGTGGTCCTCTCGCGCAGACGATGTCCGCGTGGAGGTCAAATTGTATAAGGCCGAATAATAAGTATGAAAGATCTCAGCTATCTCTGTATCAGAGGCCCGAGACACCCCATCAGCACCTGTGAGTTTGGATATATATGTTAAAGATCTCTGAGCTCTTAGAGCACGTGCCAGAAGTTTACCGGGCTTATTTCCCCACCTATAATATTTATGTCGACATTTACGAAATGCCCTGCGGGCACCATCGCTGAGCAAAGTATTGAGAGCCTGTCTCGCTGCTTGGAGTTCGGCAAAGGTGTCCGACGCTAATGTTGACTTATGTGTCAGTTCTAATTTTTTTATTTTTTCAAGCAGGGCGTTTCTACACTCAACCCTCTGTTTTTTCAGGTGTGTGCCCAGTTGTATGCATTGACCTCTAATCACACATTTATGTGCCTCCCACAATATTACCGGGGAGACATCACCCGTCGCATTTAAAGAGATGTAGTCTTCTATCGCCTTCTCAATCTGGGCTCGGCAAACAGGGTCCCGAAGGAGTTGTTCATTGAACCGCCAGCGCCAGTATTTGGGGGGTGGATGACGGAGAGAAAGTGTGAGCGTGATTGGGGCATGGTCTGATAATGCAATTTGGCCGATGGTCGCATCAGCCAATAGATCTAGATGGGCATGGCTCACGCAGAGGTAATCTATTCGGGAATAGGAGTTATGCGGGGGTGAGTAAAAGGTAAAATCCTTATCTGAAGGGTGTAGAAGACGCCAAGCATCAACCAGCTGAAAGTCATGTAAAACAGCTCTAAACCGCCTAGATTCTCCAAGAGTAATCCTTGGAGACCCGGAAGAGGAATCCATACGAGGGTCAAGGACCCAATTAAGATCCCCTCCCACCACCAAGGTACCCACCAGGTTTTGTTCGACTAACACCAATGATTCCCTAAGAAACCGGGTTTGGCCCTGGTTAGGAAGGTAAAGATTGACAAAAGTGAATGTCTGATGAGCAATGGTAACCTTAACCAGAATCCCCCTACCATCACCTATTAACATTTCGGAGACATCCAACAATCTCAGATGCCTGGCAAAAAGAATGGCGACACCCCTAGCCCTCGCTCCGGAGTAGTCGTTAAAGTAACCATTGAGAAAGTAGCGAGAGCGAAGACCCGGGGAGGCCCCCCTCTTGAAATGCGTTTCCTGTAAGAAAACAACCTCCGCCCCATCAGTGTGTAAAGTGTGTAGCAAGCCTGACCTTTTTTCAGGGATATTTAAACCTTTCACATTGTAGGAAACAATTTTTAAGCTAGCCATAATGAGGGAAGTGTAGGAGTTGACTGACTGATTGATTCACTAAACACCTAGCTTCAGCATATTGTAGCACCAAGAGGAACCTGAAGTTGGCAGTAATACGGGTGGGAGGGGGTGGCTGGGAAGACACAAGAGGAAAGAAAGGGAAACACAGATAGTTACACATAGAGAAAAAAATTAAAAATAACAAAAACATAAAAAACAACATGGTATAGCACTCTCTGCATTGAAAGCCATGGGTAATGACTAGGCATCCCCTGGTCTAAAAAATATACAGCAGAGAAGGGGGTTCAAAGGGTGACAACGAGTGCAACACATTTATAGAACTTGATTAAATAGGTAGTTTATAGGGATATGTCATGGTCAAGAGAGAGATGAGCGAGAAAAAGGGAAACAACCGCCGTTTCCCTCCCCATCTCCCAGTTCCACATCACTCACGGGGAACCTCCAAGGCAGAGTATAAAATTAATTCCCACCATCAAGAGAGCAGTAAGTATTCCCAATACAGTGTAAGCCCATACAGTAAACAAACAGTACGAGAATAAACGGGAGCTTATAATAATAAATGTCGAGGTAAAAAGGATATCACAGTTTAGCGTGACGAGTACAGTCACGGGGTGCCAGAGGTCTCCCCGGTCTTGCTGGCTCGATTACGGCGTCTGGAGTTGTTCACTTTGTTCCAAGGCTCCTTGCGGGGGAGCGATGTAGTGGGAAGTTGCAAGGGATCCGTCCAATTTGGCAATGATATGAACGGTAGTCCCAATGCAGAGCAAAACGATGGGACATCCTCATAGTCCTCAAGGACATAGCGTGTCCCCTCACGGGTCACCTGGATACTTAAAGGATATCCCCAGCGGAACCTAATGTCCTTCTTCCGGAGAGCCTCCGTGAGGGGGTGGAGAAGACGTCTCTGTTGCAGGGTTGCCCATGAGAGGTCCTGGGAGATCTGTATGGGGTGACCGTTAAAATCGATGTTCGAGGCCTGTCTGGATTTCTGTAGGATAGACTCTTTCACTTGGAAATAATGCAGACGGCAAATGACATCTCTAGGCCTTTCTGTGGGTGCTCCTTTTGGTCGGAGTGCTCGATGCGCTCTGTCAAACATTATTTGAGAGCTGGGGTCGGCACCAAGAAGGTTATTGAATATTGTAGATAACGCCGCAACCAGGCCCTGAGGAGGTACATCTTCCAGTAGACCCTTGACCCTCAGGTTATTCCGCCTACCTCTGTTATCTATATCATCTAGTTTACGTCTCATTTCTGTGGTGGTACGAGAGTATCGAGATACGAGGTCATGTAGGTCCGCGAGCTTAGAGTCCGTTTCATCCCTGTGGTCTTCCAATTCAACCACTCTATTCGCTACTTGTGAGAGGTCAGATTGGATGGTGGAGAGACTTGCTTGTAGAGAGTCGTGGATCCGTTTCTCCATATTGGATAAATCTTATTGTATGTCTTGGCGTGTTGGAAGAGAGCGCAGTTGTAGAAGAACTGCCGCCATGTCGGCGGAGTCTTTATTTGCAATTCCAGATGGGCGTTTTTTTGGGGAAGAGGCAGGAGCCGCACTATCCTCCATTATGGTCGATGTCAGGGGTTCAGAGGGGGGTGTAGAGGGATTGGGGTCGGTTACGGGAGTGCCAAATAAAGTACGGAAGGCCGCAGCTCGTGACGATGCGGGTTTAGCTTTTGATGAGTTGCCAGAGCGACGTCGCCTTGTCATTTGTCTGAGTAGAGAGAACAGAATCCAGATCAGCGCCTTGTGGGAGGGTATATTAGGTCATATCCCAATAGGTATTGCAGCACGATATCCCCTCTGCGTGGCTTGGTCACATTATAGTACAGCAGGCATCAGGCAGGTGTCAGTGGGCACCGGGGTCGGCAGCATTGAGGGTACATAGAGGAAGGTTATATTCTCCCACCGTTCAGATGTCTCATTCTCCTCAGCACTAGCTGCATTTGAGGCGGTCAAATGACGAGGTGGTGTGGGTGATAGGGTCGCAGCTCAAGTCTTCCCCTGATTCCACAATACACCGTCGCCAATTTAGGGCCGTATGCGGAGAGATCGGGGTGCAGCCACAGAGGGACTGAGGATACAGGGAAGGGTGAAGGAGGCCCTTTGTATGTTTGCAGGCTGGAGTCCAAGAGAGGGCAGCAACTGCAATGGTGAGCCAGGGTACGACCCACAATAATCCACAGGGAAGGGGCACTGCTGTATTGCGGCAGCAGATCACTTACCCCTTATTGGAGAAGCAGGTCTTAGCCCCCTGGCCTCCGCGATGCGCCGCTGGTCCCTGAGAGCTCCGTCTAAGATGGCCGCCGGATCACCCGCGGCTCGGCAGCCTCCAGCGGCCCCAGCGATCTCGGGCACTCGCGATGGCCGGTGACAGCAGGGGGGGGGGGTCCCGCAGCAGGTCCTGTCGTGAGCGGAGGCTCCAGAATATAGGGAGCAAACAAGTGCCGCGTTTCCGAGGTCCTGGAAGTGTGCTTCGGCCCGGAAGATTAATCGAGGCCCCGGTCTGGCGGTCGTCTGCAGGCCGCAATCCGCGGGAGCTCCACGAGCTGCTCCCCGATTCCGCAGCGTCTGCAGGGCACACCAGAGGGGTTAGGACAGGTGGTGAAGCCCTTTAATAGGAGATGGGCAGTCAGGGATTGGCTTATTGAGGGTTTTTAAGTCCAAAATCCCTGGAGCTTCCCTGATGTGCTGCTGCTTCACTCGGCAGCCAAGCCACGCCCCCATTTTTTACTTTTTTATGTATTCATTTTTTTATTTTTATCTTTAGCGAGTCAAGTCTGCTATGTTTAAGCATTATTTGAGTAGTATATTTACAAGTGAGCCAACATAATTAAATAGTGTCCATCTGTTTTGCAAATTGATATTGATTATAGACAGCTGCTCTCCCTGAGTACAACAGGGTTTAAATACCGGATAATCTGGAGGCAGGAATTCACCTTTGAAAAAGTCACGTGGAGCGTGACGAAACGCGTTAGTACCCGCCCCTCCACACACCTTGCTCAGGTGTCATACTTGGGTGCAAATCCAATATACTCAGACGGACACGTTTTCTACTGCTTTTCCGTCTCCAGCGGCTGTTACCACTCAAGCCGTCCCAGCAAGTTCTACAGCACACAGCACTTTATTCCCTCTCTGCTGCATAGCTTTTGTGGGCAATGCAGGACATCCGACCAGGGACGCCCGGCACACGGACCAGCCCACCCGAGAGGTATTAACAACTGAACTTTAACTGGCGACATAAAGTTATTTACCATTGGAGTCTTACCATTGCACCTTTTGTTCATTGTTTGTTTGTGCACTTCCAGCAGTGTTCATTGGCAGCTGTGGAACATGGACTTTAGCTTTATAGTTTAACTGCAACACATTATAACTCCTCCAGTTGTGCAGACACTTTTAGACAAGTTCTGTGGATTATTTTATTGTTCATTGTTATATCGGTATCATTATATTATAACATCTCTTTTTACATATTAAATTTTTATATCATTTATATGTTGGCTCTCTTTTCATTGTACTTCTGACATTCAGCGCAGCCGTTTTCTCTTGTTAGTTCTCTTGTTACATATCGACACATAGTTGTTCGGCTAGCGCAGAATCTCAGAATTCTGTTTTCAGTATATATTATAAATTATGTGATGCATCCTCTGCTGAGGCGCTTTTTCAGCAGTCAATTTATCTTTGTTCATTTAGATAGAGCGCCTACCTGGTATTTCTCACATAAGTCTAAGGAGAAGCCCTGCTCCCCTGTAATGGCGCGATTCAGCCTCAGCAATGTAATTTTTATACTAGCTGTGGATGGCACATCAGCGGCTGTTCATGTATGTGCCCTTTTTGCCAGTGAGAGTAAGGTTTTAAAACATGCACTGAGAGCGCGCCCCCCGCACCCTTGTGCTGAGGGACATGGCTCGCAGCGTCCCGCCGCTGCGCGTGTACCTTTATGCCGCCAACGATGACCGGAGGATCCCCTCTCTATAGGACTCTGGTAATATACTCACCAGCCTTCTGACTTCTGGCTCTGTTAGGGGGTGGCGGCAGTGCTGTGGGAATGAACGCTGGCCAGGCTTGGGCTGTGTTCAGTACCCTTCATGAGCTAATGGTGTCCTGTCAGCGGAAGCAGAACCATTAACTAATTGAGAAGTTGGTTCCTACTTCCCCCCCTAGGTCCCACGAAGCAGGGAAGCTGCTGCCAGCAGCTTACCTGTAAAATAAAAAACCTAAGAAAGTCTTTTTCTAGAAAAACTCTGTAGAGCTCCAAGACTGGGCACATTTTCTAAACTGAGGTCTGGAGGAGGGGCATAGAGGGAGGAGCCAGTTCACACTGTTGAAAAGTCTTAAAAGTGCCGAAGGCTCCTGCGGAACCTTCTATACCCTATGGAACTAAAATGGACCCCAGCATCCTCTAGGATGTAAGAGAAAGTACGTTTTCCTACCAGCTCTTTGCTCCACCGTTGTTTTCATCACCCCAGAAACTTGCCTCTGCTTCTCCACATTTGAAGTGCATACCGTTCATCTCTTCTCTCCACTCCTCCTCTGTACTGCTGTCCTTTATCATTCATAAGACCCATTCTACGGATTCCTTGACAAAATCGACAACTCGCATTCTCACTTCCTTTCCATTGACCTACCCACTTTTAATCTATGGGATTTCAACAGCTCCATTGACAACCTAAGGGGCACTCCCAGTGGACATCACCTTATACCTATTGCAATACACACTACCTGGACCTCGTATTTTTCATCTCTGCTCCATAGTCCAGGTAACACACGTATTGATACTGATAATAAAGGGCCTGATTCATGTTTGTAATAAAAGCTAAAAAGCAAGCAACTGGGCAAAACCATGTTCCAATGTTTCAATGCAGGTGGGGCAGATGTAATGTGTGCAGAGAGATTTAGATTTGGGTGGGGTGTGTTCAAACTGAAATCTACAGTAATTGCTTTGTAAAAATAGAGCTCCTCTTGCATTGCAGCATGGGTCACTCCAGCCACATACAACCTGTGCCCCCTTCAGCCACATGCTGCCTGTGTTCCCTCCAGCCCTTTGTCACTCCAGCTACATGCCCCCTGTGTTACCTACAACCCTTTGTGTCACTCCAGGCACATGCCCCCTGTGTCTCCTACAGCCCTCTGTGTCACTCCAGCCACATACCCCTTGTGTCCCTTCCAGCCCCGTTTCACTCCAGCAATATGCTCCATGGGGGTAATTCCAAGTTGATCGCAGCAGGAAATTTTTTAGCAGTTGGGCAAAACCATGTGCACTGCAGGGGGGCAGATATAACATTTGCAGAGAGTTAGATTTGGGTGGGTTATTTTATTTCTGTGCAGGGTAAATACTGGCTGCTTTATTTTGACACTGCAATTTAGATTGCAGATTGAACTCACCACACCCAAATCTAACTCTCTCTGCACATGTTATATCTGCCTCCCCTGCAGTGCACATGGTTTTGCCCAACTGCCAAAAAATTTCCTGCTGCGATCAACTTGGAATTACCCCCCATGTGTCCTCTCCACCACCGTCTCACTCAGCAGCACTATAAGGTATACAGCCACCAGTAATGTTGTCCCTCTGCAGTCACTAGCACTAAAGTCAGTCAGGGTCTTAAGGTGCATACAAACGGAGAGATTTTGACTATGAGAGATTTTGACTGAGCGATTTCCCTTGAACTGGCTGTAGGAGATTTTGACTAACTTTACCAGAGATTTTGACTAACTTTTCCAGCGATTTTGGCTATGGGCGATTTTGGCTAACTCATTCAAGCAAGGGGATGCTTTTTCTTTTCCAGCGACCTAGCCAAAATTGACTTGCCTGCACAGTCTGTTTTTAGCAGCGATAGCGACCTGGCGGGGACGCGCATCGCTATCGCTGGCGGTGTACACATGGAGAGATATGCACTAACTTTCTGAGTGATTTTGACTATATAGTCAAAATCCCTCAGTTATATCACTCCGTGTGTATGCACCTTTACATTTATGCCCAACTTCTGCCTCAGCACCAATAAGGCACACCGGTATATGCTCCTGGCAACAAATAGCTAGTCCATGCAGCACTCCAGGAAGCCCAGCGGGACAAATATGGCATCCATGTACTGGTACCGGTCCAGCATCTCGGAACAGTCTGACCATCCCAGCACCTTGTAAATCAGAGCAGCAGCCACAGGACATACTTCAGTAGGAAGGACGCCCGGGATGCCCAGTCATAGCACAGCACGCAGGAGTAGACAGTGCAGATGGGTGTCCTGGCTGGCACTGAGCGTTAGGAGACATGGTAGAGCATGTACCCCAGCCACAACTCTCCTGGTCATCCTGAGCTAGTAGCTGCTGCTCCAGACCAGTGACAGGGCTCTCAAGAGTACAAACTTTCAGGACTGACTGATTTTGTGAATCCGTTAACTTTGGACCAACCGAAGGTGTAGGACCTGGAGTATAGTGAAAAGAGGGAGGACGAAGATAGTTCCGTTTCATATATTTATTAATAGGCAACAATTCCAATAAGGAGGAGTTAAATGACAATCATTAGTCACCATATATAAACTGACGTACTGCAATGAATGGCATAAAGATAAGCAGGATCAGTATTAAAGCTGCATTGAAGAAATGTTCATATGAATAAGATAAAACGTGCCTGAAGATTGATGAAGAATTGTCCAATATAAAGCAATGATTGGTGCCAAACTGTAAGAAGTGTTAACTGGATATTGTAGACATAGATGAATAACTGTAAAGACTTGTTACTGAAGCTTAAAAGGCTGAACTGAAGAACTGTGAAGAATGGTCTTTGAATAATGCAAAATGTAGATACAATGCTGAAAGGAGTACATGCAGGTTTGTGAAGATTATACTTGAAGCACTGTGAAGAGCTGCAGCAGACGACAATGGTGAAGAATGCGTTAATCTGAGTGATGAGAGAACGAGGATCAGGGTTAAGTAGAATCTTCCATAAGCTGTGTGATTATAGCAGGCAGTCACTGAACAAACAGGGTAACCTCTCACAGGCCTCCGGGAATCCACTTGTTGCCACTTGGAGAGCGATTGACTGACAGCACAGCAGGCAGCTGGTGAATCACTTGAAGGAAGGTGCGATATCAGGATCACTGGAATCACACAGAAATCCACAGGGAGAGCACAAAGCTAGGGTACAGATTAGCTACAACAAAGCACTGACCAACAGTGAAATAATCCCAGCCTACTTATAGGCAGCACAAGCACATGATTGGGTAACACCCACAGGTGCTCACAGTTGCTGCATTTGGTCTCCAACATGGCCACCTCCTATACTGCAGATACACAGAACCTGCATCACCTCTGCTGCTGATCACGCCGCGTCCTCACAGCACCGCGAGCAACCATGCCGGCAACGGACGGACCCCAGAACCCGCAGCAGTGAGTGATCGATTCATGACACAAACATACCCCTGTTGTCAGGTCTGTGAATCAGCAAAGCGTGGAGTCAGCCAGGGGCTGTGGCAAGTCACTGAGTGGAACACGGGGCTCGGCCCAGTGTGAATTGTTCCTTGCTCCCAGTGAACAAATCTGCCCCTGGGACTACAACAACTTCAAATATAAGCTCATCTTAAATGCAAGGATCCTTACCAGCCATGATACTTTTAGCTCCAATATAGCAAGTCTGATTTATATTTGCCATCTTCTTAATAATGACCTACAGGAGATCCCAGAGGGGGTTCAGTATGGTATGCCTGCGGTCGTGCTCCCGGCGACCAGCATACCGGCGCCGGGAGCTCGACCGCCGGCTTACCGACAGTGTGGCGAGCTCAAATGAGCACCTTGATGGCTCGCTGCGCTCGCCACGCTACGGGCACGGTGGCGCGCTGCGCTCGCCACGCTACGGGCATGGTGGCGCGCTATGCGCACCACGCTATTTTATTCTCCCTCCAGGGGGGTCGTGGACCCCCATGAGGGAGAATAAGTGTCGGTATGCCGGCTGTCGGGATCCCGTCGCCGGTATACTGTGTGCCGGGATCCCGTCAGTCGGCATACTGAAGGCCACCCCCCAGAGGACATGAGCCAGTGGGAGAAGCTGTGAGATGTAGGGAGGCGAATCATGTCATTGTGGCTGTGCCTCACCTGCTTAATGCTGCGATTTGTGGCCCCGAGCAGTGGGAGGCAAGGCCATGATGCAATTCACTGAGAAAGGGATCATCAAGCGGCTAGAATGGCCAACTCATGGGGGAAGGGAACAGTTCCAGGAAGATGGTCTAGGTCTACTCCCTGTGAGCTCTGTAGAGCTGCCTAGAATTCTCCTTGTAAAATTAGTTATATGAAGCAGTGATAACAGCTGGCGCCCTGCGATTGCTCTACTGCACTTGTGCAAATCTCCTAGAAAATGGCACCAACAAACTGACAATTATGATCTATAGGTGCAGGGAGAGGAACACTCATGACCCACCAAAGATAGATACGCTCATGACTGGATATTTGTGATAATGTGTATTTGAAAAAGTTTTTTTTTTTTTTTTTTAAGAAAATGAATGTGTACAATGTATCGCAGAGCAGAAATCTGTGAATGTTCCTAGAAATGAAGGACAGGTCAGCTGATCAACAGATCATGGCTTCACCCCCACACCTGACCACTGTGTCGCACAGCAAGGACATAGGTCTGCTCTTACATGTCATCCATCTAACACCCAACTACCCCGCTCCTCCCTTGTGGCCAGTACCCTAGGCCCGGCCCCTGACAGTCCTCGCCTGCTCCGGACCGTATCTGTTACGGTGCACACACCCAGCAGCGGCTCCAACCAGTGCACCGAGTGGCACCACCTTAACAACAGCCAGCGCTGTACGAATCGCAGCGGTCACATGACATGGCGCCGCCATTTTGTCTTAGAAGTGAAGTGTGAGGTAAAAGAGAGAGAGAGAAGGGGAGAAGCCGGAAAGGGAGAGGAGCGGCGACGGGACGAGGAGGCAGAGAGAGAGCAAGCGCCCCCTTCCCTGTGGCCGGGTCACCTGTCAGGGAACACCCGCCGCCAGGCTCATAGCACGGTGACCCGGGTGAGGAGGACACATCGCTGGAGCACTGCCGAGGAGCCGGCAGGCGTCAGCTCCATTGACAGTTCCCTGCCCGGCTGTCACCTTTCTCCCAGCGGCGTGTAGGCCCGGCCCGGGGTGTCTACGCGGAGATGTCGGGTCAGTCCATCACTGACCGGATCGCGGCGGCTCAGCACAGCGTCACCGGCTCATCCGTGGCCAAAGCCGTCTGCAAGGCGACCACACATGAGATGATGGGGCCCAAAAAGAAGCACTTGGACTGTAAGTGGGGTTGAGTGTGTGTAGGCTGGGGCCACTCATTGAGAAACACACACACACACACACACACACACACACACACACACACACACCTGACCATATACTGTAGATACAGCTTACACACTTAGCGGTTTCACTGCTCTCTTCCATATACAGTAGTAGCTGGTGTATTCTGTACATGTATATGCTGCTTCAGTGCTTCTACGTACATTGCCTGTACTGGTATACTATGTATGTACCTGTGTGTGTTATGCTAGTGCACCATGTAGATGCTGTAATGCTGGGACAGTAGCTGCTTCTGTCACTGTGCTGTAGTGCTGGCACACTGGAGGTGCTATAGTGCTGGCACACTGTGGAGGTGCTGTAGTGCTGGGACAGTAGCTGCTCCTGTCACTGTGCTTCAGTGCTGGCGTACTGTGTAGGTGCTGTAGTGCTGGCACGCTGTGGAGGTGCTGTAGTGCTGGCGTACTGTGGAGGTGATGTAGTGCTGGGACAGTAGCTGCTTCTGTCACTGTGCTGTAGTGCTGGCACGCTGTGGAGGTGCTGTAGTGCTGGCACGCTGTGGAGGTGCTGTAGTGCTGGCACGCTGTGGAGGTGCTGTAGTGCTGGCACGCTGTGGAGGTGCTGTAGTGCTGGCACGCTGTGGAGGTGCTGTAGTGCTGGCACGCTGTGGAGGTGCTGTAGTGCTGGCACGCTGTGTAGGTGCTGTAGTGCTGGCACGCTGTGGAGGTGCTGTAGTGCTGGCACGCTGTGGAGGTGCTGTCACGCTGGCACGCTGTGGAGGTGCTGTCACGCTGTGGAGGTGCTGTAGTGCTGTCACGCTGTGGAGGTGCTGTAGTGCTGGCACGCTGTGGAGGTGCTGTAGTGCTGGCACGCTGTGGAGGTGCTGTAGTGCTGGGACAGTAGCTGCTTCTGTCACTGTGCTGTAGTGCTGGCACGCTGTGTAGGTGCTGTAGTGCTGGCACGCTGTGGAGGTGCTGTAGTGCTGGCACGCTGTGGAGGTGCTGTAGTGCTGGCGTACTGTGGAGGTGCTGTAGTGCTGGCTTAATGTGGAGGTGCTGTAGTGCTGGGACAGTAGCTGCTTCTGTCACTGTGCTGTAGTGCTGGCACACTGTGGAGGTGCTGTAGTGCTGGCACACTGTGGAGGTGCTGGAATGCTGGGGCACTGTATAGGTATTGTAGGTGCTGGGGCACTGTGTACAGTAGCTGCTGTAGCGCTCGGTCAGCTTATCTGAGATGGTGTATATCTAGTTTTGTTTGTTTTTCCAATAGATCTAATGAGTATTTATAAGGTCCATACACATGGTGAGATTTGGGCTATACCCGATTCTCGCTATGCGACATGGACTGTGGTCTGTATTGCAAGCAAAGGTGACTGTGCTTGTGATACCGATTTTGGCTAAGTGTCAATCTTTTCTATGAGATGGTTAAAATTTACTTGTCTGCAGTCTATTTTTGCTTGAGATGCCGATCCCACGGGACTGCGCATCTGCATTGCAAGCTGTGTACACACGGTGCAATATGCACTAACTTTCCTTACAATTTCTGCTGCGAGGTACACTGGGCTCCACAGGGAATGACATTGGGCTGTAGAGTAGGATCTTGATCCGAGGCACCAACAGGCTCAAAGCTTTGGCTGTTCCCAGAATGCCTAGCGCCTCCTCCTCTATAACCCCGCCTCCGTGCACAGGAGCTCAGTTTTGTAGTTCGTGCCATACAGTAAGCAGGCATACAACAGGGGTCTGCTATAGCAGCCCTGAGAAGAAACTTTTTAAGAAAAAATGAAGACTTCAAGGGCTGCAGCAGAGACAATGACTGTGTTAGATGTCAGTCAGACATCTCCTGCTGCAGCTCCATCACCTCCCCCAGCGGCGCTGTACACTCCCGCGCCCTGGTTGACGGGTTCCTACAGCGGAGGCTCCGGTTTTCTTCCAATTAGTCACACACACGACCGCTGTCATCCTGGATCCCGTGGCCGCACTCAGGGAGGAGATAAGTGGACCCCCCCTTCCCGGCGGGACCTGCTGTAAATCGTGATCTCGCGTGGCCGGTGGGAGGCTGGCCACGCGCGCTGGCATGGACACTAGGGTATTACAAAGGACCCCACTAGACCACCAGGGATAGGGCACAGGTCGGTTTTATCTCATAAACTGTTTATATAAGCCCACAGTACCCGGTGGTGAAGTCCAGCAGGGGGATAACGCTTTGACCTGTAGCCCCCACCCCAGCCCCAGGGCGCCATTTAGAGTAAATGTTCCCGCCCTGAAGCTGCATCTCTCTCTCTCCCTCACTCCCTGTCAGCGTTTGGGCGCCATTAGGACAAGCTGAGCTGATCCTGGGACTTTTTGGGCAAATCCTCCTCTGTAAAGCCGCCTGCATGTCAGCGCTGTGCATTTTACAGGACACTTAAGTATTCTATATGTCTGCTGACAGTGTTAGTTAAGAAACAGTGCATTTAGGGTTATATAGTACAAGTACCCTGTGATATACATCCAGTCTTTACTGTACATTGTCATATCTATTGAGTGTATAGCTAGCTATACATAGTACTACTCTGTATTGCTAGTCCAGTGCAGTTTTATTGCATGTCATAATTTCTGCATTGTACATTGTGACTGTGTGTGTGCATATAGCTGCTGTGTGACCTCCATTTCGTGTATCTCACTCAGATTGCTATCCCTATATTCTATAACCTGAGGGGGCTAAGTGCGTCAGGTTTATCATTTAATATAGGTAGTTCACAGGGTATACTCCGTGTGTATTTTTCTCTGTGATTTTTAGTCTCCATATACCCCTTGAATTCCCTGTTTGTGCCGATACACTGCACAGGGGGTTCTTGTCAGGTATTGTGCTGCTGATATTGTACTGTTGCCTTGCATGAGCTTTCGGATATGTCAGCTACACAGGGCAATGGTGCTGGGGCTGATCCCACATTGCGTGGTGGTGACGCTGCAGACACATTTGAGGAAAACATAGCAGCTGAGGGTTCAGGTTCTGGGGGATCCTTACCCCCAAGTGGGACTGTAGCAACGGGGGTTCAAAACGACCCACCTTGGGCTACCTTCTACACGCTATTGAATATGCTGGTAACTAGACTAACACC
Source organism: Pseudophryne corroboree (assembly GCF_028390025.1). Taxonomy (NCBI): domain Eukaryota; kingdom Metazoa; phylum Chordata; class Amphibia; order Anura; family Myobatrachidae; genus Pseudophryne; species Pseudophryne corroboree. The sequence goes on from NC_086451.1 coordinate 286,022,005, forward strand.
CCTTATGGGACCTCCTGTGCCGGTACAACCGCTTATGGTCCCCACGGTTAACCCGCCATGGGCAGATCAACTGTCCAATCGGTTACAGCAATTGAACCAATCACTGACTACTCAGAAGTCTTAACCCTCGCCTGCCTAAGACCAAGTGGTCCTCTAAGCGGGCCATTACTTTCTCACAGTCCACCAACGTCCCAGACACCTCGTCTGATGAGGATGGCGTTTATACTGACCCCACAGATTCTGATCCAGACGCTTCTGATGGGGAAGCTGTTTCACAGATGGATGTCTCTGACTTGTTGGAGGCTGTCAGGCTCATTCTTCAAATTACTGATGACTCGGAGCCTGATGCTGCCCCTAAGAAACCGAGCAGATTTAAACGTCAGAAAGTGGTTAAACAAGTTTTACCTCATTCTGACTATTTAGTTGACATACGTCATGAGTCCTGGGAAAATCCAGGAAAGAAATTCACGCCTCACAAGAAGATGCTGGCTCGCTACCCCCTCGCAGCGGAGCTAAGTAAAAATTGGGAAACAACCCGCCAGCGGATTCGCAAGTGGCGAGGCTGGTGGTATCCTCGGCTCTGCCTGTAACTACCGTCACGTCTCTGAAAGAACCGACGGATAAGCGTGTGGAGGGTTGTTTAAAGGGAATTTACAGCCTAACTGGTGCTGCGCATAGGCCCACCATTGCAGCGACATGGGCTGCAGAGGCTGTTGAAGCGTGGGCTCAGGAGCTGGAGGCGGAGTTGCCTTCCAACGCTTCTGATCATGCTAGACAATGTCTGTCATATATTGTCACAGCGTCTCCTTATATTAAGGAGGCGGCTTCTGATGCCGGTATTCTGGCGGCCAAGGCTTCTACTATGTCCATTTTGGCTCGCCACGGTCCTGGTCTGTGGATCTGGACTCTAATACCCCTTTCACACCGCAGCTTGTACCCGGCAATTTGCCGTTTTTACTGGCTTCCTAAACGGTTCGAGCTGCGATGTGAAAGGGTCACCTTCAATTTAACGTTTACAATATATCGGTATTTTGAAACGGTAAAAAAGTAGGGTCCTACCCGTTTCAGACCCGTTTCATTGTGCAGTGTGAAAGGGTCTGAAACGGTATTTGCAAGCCCCAGAAGGTGATAGGCTGTCTCCATGTGTGATGTCACCAGGTAGAAGCAGGAAATAAACATTTAAAATGACAACCACTGTTTTGTATGGGTGAAACGGGTTCAGTGTGAAAGGTACCAAAATGGTAATGAAATGGTAATATACTGGTTACAACATGCGATGTGAAGGGGGTTTAACTGCTCAGACCCGTTTTAAGAACCGTTTAAAGAACCGTTTCAAAACCATGTTTTGCGATTTGAAAGCAGCATAAGAAAACCCTGGAGGTACTCCCTTTTAAAGGAGACATTCTTTTCGGAGAAGAGCTCAACAAGATAGTAGCTGACTTAGCTTCTGCTAAAACAGCATGTCTACCTAGTACTGCTTCTTTGGTGCCGAAGGCTAAAAGTACTCCATTTCGCTCCTTTCGTCCTTCAGGGAAAGCAAAAGGTCAGGCGTACCCGAAACAGGTTCGCACTTCCAAACCCAATAAGCCCAAACGGGCCTGGACTGCCCGTCAGCCTGCTTCCAAAACTGACAAGCCTGCCACATGACGGAGCGGGCCTCCCTCTGGGGGATCCCAGGGTGGGGGGCCGACTTCTAGGGTTTACCCAGGAATGGTTGAAGACCACTTCCGATGCCTGGGTACGGGAAGTCGGCACTCGAGAATACGCCGTATCCTTCAATAATCATCCCCCTCATCGATTTTGCCTGACAGTCGTCCCTTCGGATCAGGTGAAGGCAAAAACTCTTAATTCGGTGGTACAGTCCCTCCTGAACACAGAAGTGGTAGTACAGGTGCCTCTGGCTCAGAGAGACAAGGGGTACTATTCACCGCTGTTCCTAGTCCCGAAACCAAATGGGTCCTCCCGGCCCATTCTCAACCTCAAGGCCTTGAACAAATTTGTGAGGGTCTCCAAGTTTCGTATGGAAACTCTTCGCTCTATTGTTCTGGCATTGGAACCTGGGGATTATATGGTCTCCCTGGACATACAGGATTCTTACCTGCATATTCCCATTGCAGTGTCGCATCAGCAGTACCTGAGGTTTGTGGTTGGCAATCTCCATTACCAATTTCGGGCGTTATCTTTTGGTTTGACCACACGTGAGTCTTCACCAAGGTCATGGCGGTAATGACGGCTGTACTCCGCCGTCAAGGGGTCAGGATCCTACCTTACCTTGACGACTTGTTGATCCTGGCAAATTCCCCAGAAATTCTCTTATGCCATCTGGATCTGACTATCCAGTTTCTGCAAGCCCACGGGTGGCTCAATTGGAAAAAAATCTTCCCTGGTCCCTGCTCAGAGCATGGTGCACCTGGGGGTGGTGTTGGACACTCGCAACCAGCGGTTGTTCTTGTCTCAAGAGAAAGTCCTGAAGCTTCAGGACAGGATTCGATGCTTCCTATCTCGTCCGCAAGTGTTTGATACATTCGGCCATGCAAGTGCAAGGTCTCATGGTGTCGGCTTTCGACATGGTGGAGTACGCGCAATTCCATTCCCGCCCTCTGCAGAAGCTGATTCTTGCCAAGTGGGACGGCCTGCCTCACCGGATCAGCTCTCAAATGATCTCCTTGTCTTCGGAAGTCTGTCTGTCACTGAGCTGGTGGCTTCAGGACCAACGATTGAGCAGGGATCGTCCCTTCTGGATCTCCAACTGGGTCCTTCTGACGACGGATGCCAGTCTGGGAGGTTGGGGAGCGGTGTTGGAGCAACGCTCCCTTCAGGGTCGGTGGACCAAGAAGAGTCTCTCCTCCCGATAAACATTCTGGAACTGCGGGCGGTGTTCAATGCTCTGAACTTTGGCCCAGCATTTAATACAGAACAGACCTGTTCAAGTACAGTCGGACAACGCCACCATGGTGGCGTACATCATTCATCAAGGCGGCACTCGAAACCGCATGGCAATGAGGGAAGTATCACGGATTCTTCAGTGGGCGGAACACCATCTGCCGGCCATATCGGCAGTGTTCATTTCGGGGGTCCTAAACTGGGAAGCGGACTTTCTCAGTCGTCCGTACGTACATGCCGGAGAGTGGAGCCTCCATCCAGAAGTGTTTCAACTTCTCGTGGACAGGTGGGGCCTTCCAGATGTGGACCTGATGGCGTCTCGACACAATCACAAGGTTCTGGTCTTTGGAGCAAGGACAAGGGATCCTCAAGCAGTGTTCGTGGACGCACTGGCAATTCCATGGAACTTTTGGCTGCCATACGTGTTCCCTCTGGTGTCACCCCTGCCCAGAGTAATAAGGAAGTTCAAGCAAGAAGGAGGAATCTTACTTCTGATCGCTCCCGCGTGGCCCAGACGACATTGGTTCTCAGACCTTCAGGGTCTCTCGATAGAGCGTCCTCTTCTACTTCCACAGCGCCCAGATCTCCTCGTTCAGGGCCCCTGAGTATATCAGGATTTAGCCCGGTTGGCTTTGACGGCGTGGCTCTAGAAGCTTCTGCTTTAGGGCCAAAGGATTTTCTGATGCGGTCATTCAAATCATGTTGAAGGCCTGGAAACCGGCTTCTGCTCGGATTTACCATAGGGTCTGAAATTCTTACTTTGCTTGGTGCGCATCTAACAATCATGACGCTTACAAGTTTAGTACGGCCAAACTACAACAGGGCCAGGACTTGGGCCTTCGTCTGGCCTCCATCTAGGTTCATATTTCTGCCTTGTTGGTTTGGTTCCAGAGAAATATTGCGACTTTACCTGATGTATATACGTTCACTCAGGGTGTTTTGCGGATTCAGCCTCCCTATATCCCGCCTGTGGCCCCTTGGGACTTGTCGTGGTTTTGGAGGCGTTGCAAGGTTCTCCGTTTGAGCCTCTTGAATCTGCAGACCTTAAGTGGCTTTCTCTTAAGGTGTTGTTTCTGTTGGCTATTGCCTCTGCTATAAGGGTGTCTGATCTGGATGCCTTGTCTTGTAGGTCACCATATCCTGATTTTTCACCGTGATCGGGTGGTTCTTAGAACACGTCCCGGGTATTTACCTAAGGTGGTGTCTTCTTTCTACCTTAATCAGGAGATTGTGGTTCCAGCCTTTGCATCTCCTGATTTGTCTTCCAAAGAGCGGTATTTGAATGTGGTACGGGCTCTCTGTATCTACGTCTGCCTCCATCAGGAAGTTGGATTCTCTTTTTGTACTGTTTGGTTTTCACAAACGTGGCTGGCCTGCTCACAAGCAGACCCTGGCCAGATGGATTAGAATGGTGATTGCACATGCTTATGTACAGGCTGGCCTTCCAGCTCCTGCTATCATAAAGGCCCATTCTACTAGGTTGGTTAGACCTTCTTGGGCGGCCCGCCGTGGTGCGACCCTTGAACAATTGTGCAAGGCGGCTACGTGGTCCTCAGTGAACACGTTCATAAGGTTCTATGCCTTCGATACTTCCGCCTCCCAGGATGCTTCCTTTGGACGCCGGGTTCTTGTGCCCGCTACAGTGCGTCCGCTCCCATAAGGAACTGCTTTAGGACATCCCCAGTGTCATTCCCTGTGGAGCCCAGTGTACCCTGCAACGAGATTTATGGTAAGAACTTACCGTTGTTAAATCTTTCTGCGAGGTACACTGGGCTCCACAGGGCGCCCATCCTGACGCACTTAGCTTCCTTGGGTTGGTATGACATTAGCCGCTGACACTTTCTCCTGTCCTGAGAATGTGGTTGTATGTGACTACTAACAGTTGTCGTCTCTTTTGCCTGCTACTGCATTGGACTGGTTAACGATCACGGAGGCGGGGTTATAGAGGTGGCGTCGCTAGGCATTCTGGGAACAGTCAAAGCTTTGAGCCTGTTGGTGCCTCGGATCAAGATCCTACTGTATACCCCAATGCCATTCCCTGTGGAGCCCAGTGTACCTCGCAGAAAGAGATTTAACAATGGTAAATTCTTACCATAAATCTCGGTTTTGACTATATAGTGAAAATCGTAAGAAAAGTTAAGTGCATATCGCACCGTGTATACACACACCTATAGTCTCTTAAGGGCCCCATACACTAGAGCGATAATGCCCGATTTCATCCGATTTCGGGCATTCGGCCCGATATATCGGATGAAATCGGCTATATTGGAGGTATATCCGATCCGATGAGCGTTCCCGTGAGCATCGGATCGGATCCTCCAGATTGAATGTGCTGCACATTCAATCAGGTCCGACCTGGGGGCATGGCTGGGATCGCCCAAGATACATCGTATGCTGTCCTTTTGCATACGATGTATCTTGGGCGATCCTGCCCTCTGGGAGGCTGTCGAGGTGATTGCCTGCGACATGTGGTCGCATAAGTTAGTGTTCACGCTAGGCTGTTTTAGCAGGGCGCCGCGCCCTACCTGATTTTTTCTTTTTCTTTTAAAGTTAAAACCCACCCTGCCCTTTCTGCGGCGCCCTGCTAAAACAGCCGCCTGCTTCCTGCCCTTCCAGCATGTAAAGATGCCGTGCACATGCGCGCGCGGCATCCATTCACGCTGAGAGAGAGCTTGGGGGAAGCCCAGCACCTCCGTAGGTGCTGGGCACGCCCCCAACAGTGACGCCGCCCACGCCCCTTTTTTTTTTTTACGTCTGTGGGCTGAACCGCCCACTTTTATTACTCGTAATGTTCGCGCCCCCTATTTTGCGTGGCCAAGCCCCCTTTTCGGCGCCGCACACACTTGTGCCCCTCTAGGTCCGGCGCCCTGCCCGGATTCTAGAGTGAACACTATAAGTCTATGGGGCCCTTTACTTTTCAGTATCTGTAAGCTTTTATTTACTATAGTATTTTACAATCTTTATGAACTGTCTCAACATCTGTATTTGGTTACCACCATGAGATTTATTTAACACATTCTACCTGTGTTTAACAACATTATATTAATTTTGCTTAAATATTTATGTATTAGGTACCCCACAAGATGCATTTCGGGTACTTGATTATCCTCCTCCTGTAGTTCACAGTATTATGGTTTTGTGTACATTTTAAAATGCCTCAAAGTACTACCATTGCATTATGTTCAGCACTAGCATATACTGTAAAGGTGCATACACATGGTGAGATCCGGGCTTACCCCGATTCTCACTGTGCGATAGGAACTAGGTCGGTATCGCAAGCCTATAATGACTGTGCTTGCTTTACTGGTTATCTGCGATTTTGGCTAAGTGTTCATTTTGACTATCAAAATTGACTTGCCTGCGCAGTCTGCCTAGGCTTGTGATGCCGACCGCGCATTGGGATCGCATGGTGACTTTCACCTTGCGATCTGCACTAACTTTCCTTACGATTTTGACTATATAGTCAAAATCGTAAGAAAATATCTCACTGTGTGTACACACATTTACAGTGGACTCTTCATTGTGGTGTGATTACATGAGACATTATTTTGTACATGCATTTAGGAGGTCATTCAGATCTTATCGCTGGGCTGTATTTTTTGTTCTCCTGTGTTCAGATAGTCACCGATTACAGGGGGAGCGTGTTTTCGTTGTGCATGTGTAGCTGAGCTGCTAAAAAACAGTTTGCAACGAATGCATCTCCGACTATCTCTCCTATGCTGCTGTGGGACGCCCATAAAGCGATCTTACGCGGTTATTTGATCAGTGCCTGGTCTCATAATACAAAGTCAAGAACCAATCTCATTCGGGAACTCTCGGATTTGGTTAGATCCCTCTCGTTGAGACATAAATTATCAGGGTCTGCAGCTAATCTCTCCTCTTTGTCCTCCGCCAGAGGCAAGCTAAACTTACTTTTGAAAGCTAAGGCAGAAACTAGTTTGAAATGGCTTAACCAGTCTTTTTATGAAAAGGGAGACAAGGCTGATCGACTGTTGGCTTCTAGGCTTCGGACCAAATTGGCAAAGAGCAATGTTCTCTCTATCCAGTCTTCCCCTGGTAAGAAAACTTGCAACCCGAAACTTATCACCAAGACTTTCTCTCGGTTCTACGAGAAACTCTATAATGCCTTTGGTCCCTCCCAGACTACTCCGAATTTTCTTCCGGAAATCCGTAACTTTCTGTCCCACTGCCGTCTGCCCTGCTTGACCCCAACGGCTGCCGCAGGGCTCAGCTCTAGGATCACCGAGGAAGAAATTGCCATCGTTATTAAAAATCTAAAACTTAACCAGGCCCCTGGCCCTGATGGCTTTTCGGCTGCCTACTACAAGACCTTTCTTCCCCAGCTTCTGCCCCACCTTTCCATTCTCTTTAACACAGTTTTACAGGGAGCGTCTTTTTCCACATCTGCTCTGGAGGCTAGGATTATAGTTATCCCCAAGGAGGGCAAAGATGCCTCCAATTGCATTAACTATAGACCTATCTCGTTGCTTAATTCTGACATTAAGATATACGCGAAAATCCTGGCCCTCCGATTGAATAATGTATTGCCCCTACTTATCCATAATGACCAGGTGGGTTTTATTCCTGGTAGACAGGCCCGAGATAATACGAGAAATGTTATTAGCCTTATCCACAATATCAATCTTACGCATAACCCCGCTCTTCTGCTTTCTCTGGACGCGGAGAAAGCATTCGACAGGATCAGCTGGCCCTTCCTGTTCGAAACTCTTGCAAGTTTTGGTTTCGGGGGTGAATTCCTCACAGGGATTAGGGCCTTGTATTCATGTCCGTTTGCAAAAGTCTCCGTAAACAGAGTGTTGTCTGACCCTCTTCGGATCTCCAACGGTACTAGGCAGGGTTGCCTGCTCTCGCCCCTGATCTTCGCTTTAGTGATAGAACCGTTGGCAGCTCATATCCGGTCTTCGAACGATATCGCGGGAATTGACGTGGGGGGCTCTGCCTACAAGATCTCCCTGTTTGCAGATGATGTCCTCCTTTCGCTTTCCTCACCTCAAACTTCCCTGCTGAGCCTTTTCAACCTCCTATCTGATTATGGTCATGTGTCTGGCTACAAAGTTAATTGGTCTAAAACTGAAGCGCTTCCCTTCCACATCCCTCCTGCCCACCTGGCCCTTATGCAAACCAATTATACATTTTCCTGGTGTTCTTCTAAAATCCGATACCTGGGAATTTCTATTACACGCCGTTACGGAGACCTATATAAAGAGAACTTCTCCCCTTTACTTATAAAGCATCTCCTGATGTACTGACCTGTCTCCTGGTAGCGCCTCCATGCTCTGGACACTACGTGACAGACACCGCAAACCTTCTTGCCACAGCTCCTGGATGAGCTGCACTACCTGAGCCACTTGTGTGGGTTGTAGGGAGGTCATACAGGCACGTGGAGGCCACACACACTACTGAGCCTCATTTTGATTTGTTTTAAGGACATTACATCAAAGTTGGATCAGCCTGTAGTGTGTTTTTCCACTTTAATTTTGAGGGTGACTCCAAATCCAGACCTCCATGGGTTAATAAATTTGATTTCCATTGATAATTTTTGTGTGATTTTGTTGTCAGCACATTTAACTATGTAAAGAACAAAGTATTTAATAAGAATATTTCATTTATTCAGATCTAGGATGTGTTATTTTAGTGTTCCCTTTATTTTTTTGAGCAGTGTATTAAGGCCAATCTCCATAAATGGCAGTCTCTGATTATTTCTTGGCTAGGTTGTATTAGTGCCCTAAAAATGAATATTATCCCCCGTCTGCTCTATTTGTTCCAAACATTGCCGGTGAAAGTCCCGGACTCTGTCTTGGCACAAGTACACTCCTGGTTTCTTCGCTTTGTCTGGAGAAACAAAGGCCCTCATTCCGAGTTGTTCGCTCTGTAATTTTCTTCGCATCGCAGCGATTTTCCGCTAATTGCGCATGCGCAATGTTCGCACTGCGACTGCGCTAAGTAAATTTGCTAAGAAGTTTGGTATTTTACTCACGGCATTACGAGGTTTTTTCTTCGTTCTGGTGATCGGAGTGTGATTGACAGGAAGTGGTTGTTTCTGGGCGGAAACTGGCCGTTTTATGGGAGTGTGTGAAAAAACGCTGCCGTTTCTGGGAAAAACGCGGGAGTGGCTGAAGAAACGGGGGAGTGTCTGGGCGAACGCTGGGTGTGTTTGTGACGTCAAACCAGGAACGACAAGCACTGAACTGATCGCACTGGAAGAGTAAGTCTCGAGCTACTCAGAAACTGCACAGAAAAATCTTTTCGCAATATTGCGAATACTTCGTTCGCAATTCTGCTAAGCTAAGATTCACTCCCAGAGGGCGGCGGCTTAGCGTGTGCAATGCTGCTAAAAGCAGCTTGCGAGCGAACAACTCGGAATGAGGGCCAAGGCCCCTGGGATAGGTTTCTCCGCTCTCCGAAAACCGGTACAGAGCGGGGGCAGAGGCTTTCCAGACGTTCGCCTTTACTATTTGGCCACTCATCTCAGTCAAACTATTGCCTGGTTTGACCCGGCTCAGGCTCTTCGTTGGCTTCAGCTAGAATCTGCGCTATGCCACACTATTACTTTGACGTCCTTGCTCTTATCCCCCCCTACATCTAGACCCCCTCACTTACAATTACACCCTGTGCTGGAATTGTCCTGCCATATCTGGGACCATTGCACACATCGCTTCAATTTGCTGTCATCCCCCTCTTCGCTTAACCCCTTATGGGACAACCCTTTTACTTCGGGTCAGTCTTTATCTCGCTCTCGTCTTTGGTCGGGTAAGAATATCCGCTTTGTTTTAGATGTACTGTTCAAGGGCACCTGCATGCCTTTATTGGATCTTATGACAAAAAATATAATTTCCCTGAGGCTAATCCCTTCACTTATTTCCAGATAAGACATTTTGTCTCCTCTCTATCGAACTCTTCCCAGTTCCAACCCTTATCCTCTCTGGAATCTTATTGCTATCATAAACCGCTTACTCGCAGAATTATTTCTCTACTATACTCCCTCCTTATGGACCATGGTCAGTCGTCAACCCTGTCATTTGTACTTCAGTGGGAACGGGATCTGGGCCCACCGCCTGCTGATTTGACTGGTCGGATATCTTCACTGCTGTTGCAAAATCTTCCATTTACACCCTGGTAAAAGAAAATGCATATAAAGTGCTATATAGATGGTATTTTGTCCCCTCTAGGCTTCATAAAATGTTTCCTTCCTCTTCCCCCATGTGCTGAAGAGAGTGCGGCGGTCAAGGCTCCTTCCTCCATATCTGGTGGACATGTCCTAAGATTGGGTTATTTTGGGATAAGGTCACATACCTGATTAGTACAGTGCTCAATATCCAGGTGTCTAAAGATCCTTGGTCTTTTCTTCTGGGCCTTCCTATTGTAAATACTCCTCCTAATTCCGGTAAGGTGACAACGCAGATCTTAAACGCCGCTAGATGCTCAATTGCCCTCCACTGGAAACAGACAGAGGCCCCCCCTATTAGTCGAGTCATTGATAAAGTATGGTACTTAGCAAGCATGGAAAAGATTACTGCATATCTCCATAATAGATCATTCTAGTTTCTACTGATGTGGGACCTGTGGTTCAAATCTCAAACCCCTGTATGTAGTTCACGCTCCCCTAGATATTCTCTGACGCTCCTTCTATGACCTTTTGTAATGCCTTTCGCACTGACATGAGGTCGTTCTTTATAGTACCTTATCGTGTGTCTCTGCTACTATCTTCAACCTAGCATTCGCTTTGCGAGTTGTATTCGTTTGGTATGGAGACATACCGGCGGTCCCTCCACCTCTGCCTCTTTTCCCTCTATGTTGTACCTTCCCCTTCTTTCCCTCCTCTCTTCTCCTCTTACCTCTTATTCACCCTTACGTTCTTTACTTGTACAATAGAAAATTCTAGACTTTTATTTGGGTCCTCTAAAAATGTCTTGCTCATGTTACTCACAGTGCCAATCTCTTAATTTCTTTTATTATCAGTGTATTGTCTTTCACTCTGGGAACCCTGTGATTTCTTTACTTAGGTTATATTTTTGTTCTATACATATTGTAGTTTCTCTGACGTCCTAGTGGATGCTTGGACTCCGTAAGGACCATGGGGAATAGCGGCTCCGCAGGAGACAGGGCACAAAATAAAAGCTTAAGGATCAGGTGGTGTGCACTGGCTCCTCCCCCTATGACCCTCCTCCAAGCCTCAGTTAGATTTTTGTGCCCGGCCGAGAAGGGTGCAATCTAGGTGGCTCTCCTGAGCTGCTTAGAATAAAAGTTTAGTTTAGGATTTTTTATTTTCAGTGAGTCCTGCTGGCAACAGGCTCACTGCATCGTGGGACTAAGGGGAGAAGAAACGGACTCACCTGAGTGCAGAGTGGATCGGGTTTCTTAGGCTACTGGACATTAGCTCCAGAGGGACGATCACAGGTTCAGCCTGGATGGGTCACCGAAGCCGCGCCGCCGTCCCCCTTACAGAGCCAGAAGAGACGAAGAGGTCCGGTGAAATCGGCGGCAGAAGACGATCCTGTCTTCAGACTAAGGTAGCGCACAGCACCGCAGCTGTGCGCCATTGCTCTCAGCACACTTCACACTCCGGTCACTGAGGGTGCAGGGCGCTGGGGGGGGAGCGCCCTGAGACGCAATATTACAGTATATACCTTTAGGTGGCTAAAAAGAATACATCACATATAGCTCCTGGGCTATATGGATGTATTTTACCCCTGCCATTTTACACAGAAAAAGCGGGAGATAAGGACGTCGTGAAGGGGCGGAGCCTATCTCCTCAGCACACAAGCGCCATTTTCCCTCACAGCTCCGCTGGAAGGACGGCTCCCTGACTCTCCCCTGCAGTCCTGCTTCAGAATCAGGGTAAAAAAGAGAAGGGGGGGCACGTTTGGCAGCAAATAAATATATTAACAGCAGCTATAAGGGAGTAACACTTATATAAGGTTATCCCTGTATATATATATATATATATAGCGCTGGGTGTGTGCTGGCAGACTCTCCCTCTGTCTCTCCAAAGGGCTAAGTGGGGTCCTGTCCTCTATCAGAGCATTCCCGGTGTGTGTGCTGTGTGTCGGTACGCGTGTGTCGACATGTATGAGGAGGAAAATGATGTGGAGGCGGAGCAGTTGCCTGTGTTGGTGATGTCACCCCCTAGGGAGTCGACACCTGACTGGATGATTGTATTTAAACAATTAAGTGATAATGTCAGCAATTTGCAAAAAACTGTTGACGACATGAGACAGCCGGCAAATCAATTAGTGCCTGTCCAGGCGTCTCAGACACCGTCAGGGGCGCTAAAACGCCCGTTACCTCAGTGGGTCGACACAGACCCTGACACAGATACTGAGTCTAGTGTCGACGGTGACGAGACAAACGTAATGTCCAGTAGGGCCACACGTTACATGATCACGGCAATGAAAGAGGCATTGAACCTTTCTGACACTACAAGTACCACAAAGAAGGGTATTATGTGGGGTGAGAAAAAACTACCAATAGTTTTTCCTGAGTCAGAGGAAATAAATGAGGTGTGTAAAAAAGCGTGGGTTTCCCCCGATAAAAAACAGCTAATTTCTAAAAAATTATTAGCATTATATCCTTTCCCGCCAGAGGTTAGGGCGCGTTGGGAAACACCCCCTAGGGTAGATAAGGCGCTCACACGTTTATCTAAACAAGTAGCGTTACCGTCTCCTGATACGGCCACCCTCAAAGAACCAGCTGATAGAAGGCTGGAAAATATCCTAAAAAGTATATACACACATACTGGTGTTATACTGCGACCAGCAATCGCCTCAGCCTGGATGTGCAGTGCTGGAGTCGCATGGTCGGATTCCCTGACTGAGAATATTGATACCCTGGATAGGGACAATATTTTGTTAACTATAGAACATTTAAAGGATGCATTACTATATATGCGTGATGCACAGAGGGATATTTGCACCCTGGCATCAAGAGTAAGTGCTATGTCCATCTCTGCCAGAAGAGCGTTATGGACGCGACAGTGGTCAGGGGATGCGGATTCCAAACGGCACATGGAAGTATTGCCGTATAAAGGGGAGGAGTTATTTGGGGCTGGTCTATCGGACCTGGTGGCCACGGCAACGGCTGGAAAATCCACCTTTTTACCCCAGGTCACTCCACATCAGCAGAAAAAGACACCGTCTTTTCAAACTCAGTCCTTTCGTTCCCATAAGTACAAGCGAGCAAAAGGCCACTCTTTTCTGCCCCGGGGCAGAGGAAGAGGAAAAAGACTGCACCATGCAGCCGCTTCCCAGGAGCAGAAGCCCTCCCCTGCTTCTGCCAAGTCTTCAGCATGACGCTGGGGCTTTACAAGCAGACTCAGATATGGTGGGGGCCCGTCTCAAGAATTTCAACGCGCAGTGGGCTCACTCGCAAGTGGATACCTGGATTCTACAGGTAGTATCGCAGGGGTACAAACTGGAATTCGAGGCGTTTCCCCCTCGTCGGTTCCTGAAGTCTGCTTTACCAAAGTCTCCCTCCGACAGGGAGGCAGTTTTGGAAGCCATTCACAAGCTGTATTCCCAGCAGGTGATAATCAAGGTACCCCTCCTGCAACAAGGAAAGGGGTATTATTCCACGCTGTTTGTGGTACCGAAGCCGGACGGCTCGGTGAGACCAATTTTAAATCTGAAATCCTTGAACACTTACATAAAAAAGTTCATATTCAAGATGGAGTCACTCAGAGCAGTGATAGCGAACCTGGAAGAAGGGGACTATATGGTGTCTCTGGACATCAAAGATGCTTATCTCCACGTTCCAATATACCCTTCTCACCAAGGGTACCTCAGGTTTGTAGTACAAAACTGTCATTATCAGTTTCAGACGCTGCCGTTTGGATTGTCCACGGCACCTCGGGTCTTTACCAAGGTAATGGCCGAAATGATGATTCTTCTACGAAGAAAAGGCATTTTAATTATCCCTTACTTGGACGATCTCCTGATAAGGGCAAGATCCAGGGAACAGTTAGAAGTCGGAGTAGCACTATCTCAGGTAGTGTTACGTCAGCACGGGTGGATTCTAAATATTCCAAAATCGCAGCTGATTCCAACGACACGTCTACTGTTCCTAGGAATGATTCTGGACACAGTCCAGAAGAAGGTGTTTCTCCCGGAGGAGAAGGCCAGGGAGTTATCCGAGCTAGTCAGGAACCTCCTAAAACCAGGCCAGGTCTCAGTGCATCAGTGCACGAGGGTCCTGGGAAAAATGGTGGCTTCTTACGAAGCGATTCCATTCGGAAGATTCCATGCAAGAACATTTCAGTGGGATCTACTGGACAAATGGTCCGGATCGCATCTGCAGATGCATCAGCGGATAACCCTGTCGCCAAGGACAAGGGTGTCTCTCCTGTGGTGGCTGCAGAGTGCTCATCTACTAGAGGGCCGCAGATTTGGCATTCAGGATTGGATCCTGGTAACCACGGATGCCAGCCTGAGAGGCTGGGGAGCAGTCACACAGGGAAGGAATTTCCAGGGCCTGTGGTCAAGCATGGAAACATCTCTTCATATAAACATTCTGGAACTAAGGGCCATTTACAGTGCCCTAAGTCAAGCAAAACCTCTGCTTCAGGGTCAGGCGGTGTTGATCCAATCGGACAACATCTCGTCAGTCGCCCACGTAAACAGACAGGGCGGCACGAGAAGCAGGAGGGCAATGGCAGAAGCTGCAAGGATTCTTCGCTGGGCGGAAAATCATGTGATAGCACTGTCAGCAGTTTTCATTCCGGGAGTGGACAACTGGGAAGCAGACTTCCTCAGCAGACACGACCTTCACCCGGGAGAGTGGGGACTTCACCCAGAAGTCTTCCACCTGATTGTAAACCGTTGGGAAAAACCAAAGGTGGACATGATGGCGTCACGTCTAAACAAAAAACTGGACAGATATTGCGCCAGGTCAAGGGACCCTCAGGCAATAGCAGTGGACGCTCTGGTAACGCCGTGGGTGTACCAGTCAGTGTATGTGTTCCCTCCTCTGCCTCTCATACCAAAAGTACTGAGAATCATAAGAAGGAGAGGAGTAAGAACTATACTCGTGGTCCCGGATTGGCCAAGAAGGACTTGGTACCCGGAACTTCAAGAGATGCTCACGGACGAACCGTGGCCTCTACCTCTAAGAAAGGACCTGCTACTGCAGGGGCCTTGTCTGTTCCAAGACTTACCGCGGCTGCGTTTGACGGCATGGCGGTTGAACGCCGGATCCTGAGGGAAAAAGGCATTCCAGAAGAAGTCATTCCTACTCTGGTCAAAGCCAGGAAGGACGTAACCGCAAAACATTATCACCGCATTTGGCGTAAATATGTTGCGTGGTGTGAGGCCAAGAGGGCCCCTACAGAGGAATTTCAACTGGGTCGTTTCCTTCATTTCCTGCAAACAGGACTGTCTATGGGCCTAAAATTAGGGTCCATTAAGGTTCAAATTTCGGCTCTGTCGATTTTCTTCCAGAAAGAACTGGCTTCAGTACCTGAAGTTCAGACATTTGTAAAAGGGGTGCTGCACATACAGCCTCCTTTTGTGCCTCCAGTGGCACCTTGGGATCTCAACGTGGTGTTGAGTTTTCTAAAGTCACATTGGTTTGAACCACTTTCCACTGTGGACTTGAAATATCTCACATGGAAGGTGTCGATGCTGTTAGCCTTGGCTTCAGCCAGGCGTGTGTCAGAATTGGCGGCTTTATCATATAAAAGCCCTTACTTAATTTTTCATTCTGACAGGGCGGAATTGAGGACTCGTCCTCAATTTCTACCTAAGGTGGTTTCTGCATTTCACATGAACCAACCTATTGTGGTACCTGCGGCTACCAGGGACTTAGAGGACTCTAAGTTGCTTGACGTTGTCAGGGCCTTAAAAATATGTTTCCAGGACGGCTGGAGTCAGAAAATCTGACTCGCTGTTTATCCTGTATGCACCCAACAAGCTGGGTGCCCCTGCTTCTAAGCAGACGATTGCTCGTTGGATTTGTAGTACAATTCAGCTTGCACATTCTGTGGCAGGCCTGCCACAGCCAAAATCAATAAAAGCCCATTCCACAAGGAAAGTGGGCTCATCTTGGGCGGCTGCCCGAGGGGTCTCGGCTTTACAACTTTGCCGAGCAGCTACTTGGTCAGGGGCAAACACGTTTGCTAAATTCTACAAATTTGATACCCTGGCTGAGGAGGACCTGGAGTTCTCTCATTCGGTGCTGCAGAGTCATCCGCACTCTCCCGCCCGTTTGGGAGCTTTGGTATAATCCCCATGGTCCTTACGGAGTCCCAGCATCCACTAGGACGTCGGAGAAAATAAGATTTTACTTACCGATAAATCTATTTCTCGTAGTCCGTAGTGGATGCTGGGCGCCCATCCCTAGTGCGGATTGTCTGCAATACTTGTATATAGTTATTGTTACAAAAATTCGGGTTATTATTGTTGTGAGCCATCTTTTCAGAGGCTCCCTTGCGTTTATCATACTGTTAACTGGGTTCAGATCACAAGTTGTACGGTGTGGTTGGTATGAGTCTTACCCGGGATTCAATATCCTTCCTTATTATGTACGCTCGTCCGGGCACAGTATCCTAACTGAGGCTTGGAGGAGGGTCATAGGGGGAGGAGCCAGTGCACACCACCTGATCCTTAAGCTTTTATTTTGTGCCCTGTCTCCTGCGGAGCCGCTATTCCCCATGGTCCTTACGGAGTCCCAGCATCCACTACGGACTACGAGAAATAGATTTATCGGTAAGTAATATCTTATTTTTATGAATATCCACGTTTGTGGGGGGACACTGTTGTCTTTTATAACCTGAAATTAAATGAACATTTAAAAAAAAAAATCAGTTTGCGCAGCCCAGGACTTATTCTTCCAGTGTGATTGAATCCTGATGATCGGGCCAGAGCTGACGTCAGACACCCTCCCTGAAAACGCTTGAGCCCGCCTGCGTTTTTCCGGACACTCCCTGAAAACAGTCAGTTGCCACCTACAAATGACCTCTTCCTGTCAATCACCTTGTGTACTCCCATGCGAATGCATCCTTCGCACCATCCCGTCGCTGACCACCGATGCCTGTTGTAGCTGTCCGACGCACGTGAGCATTGCGGTGCATACGCAGTTTGGATCTGATCATCCGCTGTGCAAAAACGCACAGCAGCGATCAGATCTGAATGACCCCCTTAGTCTGGTGTAGACTATATTGTGTCCTTTCAGGATCACTTAGAGCCCATTTATCTTTAAATATTTGTGGCAAGTTCCCCCAAAAGGATAGTTGCAATTATTTAGTATCACCCAAATGTAAGACATCCAATATCTCCAATATCTCTGCTGCAGTCCCTTCATTTCTGAACTCATGAAATCAGCTGCAGCCTGATAGGTTTTTATGGGGGATGCGAAGCTGTCTGCTTTACCAAACTCCGGAAAGCGAATCTAACATCATGTAAAAATAGTCCGCTGTAGCCTATGGGCTACACTTTGCAAAAGTAGCCGTCAGAGGGTTCCTCCCGGACACTCCCAAGCAAAGGCTGCCACTCATGCTTTGTCAGCAGACCACGCATGCGCAGGAGTCCCACTACCACTCAGAACACTTTGCAGAGATGGGCTTTTTTCATAGCCCCTGTCCCTGGGGGTGTAGAGTGATGCATCCGGCCCGGTATAATCGCATACTGCATTGCAATTATGGTGCGACTATCGCGCCCAGAACACATTGAGTATGCGATTATTGATAAATAAACCCTTTAAACTTTTGCTGTAATTTAAAGTTGCATTACCACATAGGACACCTAAGCAAAAATGTTCTTTCTCTGACGTCCTAGTGGATGCTGGGAACTCCGAAAGGACCATGGGGAATAGCGGCTCCGCAGGAGACTGGGCACAACTAAAGAAAGCTTTTAGGTCACCTGGTGTGCACTGGCTCCTCCCACTATGACCCTCCTCCAAGCCTCAGTTAGATTTTGTGCCCAGCCGAGGTTGGATGCACACTAGGGGCTCTCCTGAGCTTCTAAAAAGAAAGTATATAATTAGGTTTTTTATTTTACAGTGAGATCTGCTGGCAACAGGCTCACTGCAGCGAGGGACTAAGGGGAGAAGAAGCGAACCTACCTGCTTGCAGCTAGCTTGGGCTTCTTAGGCTACTGGACACCATTAGCTCCAGAGGGATCGACCGCATGGAACTGGCCTTGGTGTTCGGTCCCGGAGCCGCGCCGCCGTCCCCCTTACAGAGCCAGAAGCAAGAAGAGGTCCGGAAAATTGGCGGCAGAAGACATCAGTCTTCACCAAGGTAGCGCACAGCACTGCAGCTGTGCGCCATTGCTCCTCATACACACTTCACACTCCGGTCACTGAGGGTGCAGGTCGCTAGGGGGGGGGGGGCGCCCTGAGCAGCAATAAAAACACCTTGGCTGGCAAAAATACCACAATATATAGCCCCAGAGGCTATATGGTCCTTTCGGAGTTCCCAGCATCCACTACGGACTACGAGAAATAGATTTACCGGTGAGTAAAATCTTATTTCTCTAACGTCCTAAGTGGATGCTGGGGACTCCGTAAGGACCATGGGGAATAGCGGCTCCGCAGGAGACTGGGCACATCTAAAGAAAGCTTTAGGACTAACTGGTGTGCACTGGCTCCTCCCCCTATGACCCTCCTCCAAGCCTCAGTTAGATTTCTGTGCCCGACGAGAAGGGTGCACACTAGGGGCTCTCCTGAGCTTCTTAGTGAAAGTTTTAGTTTAGGTTTGTTATTTTCAGTGAGACCTGCTGGCAACCGGCTCACTGCATCGAGGGACTAAGGGGAGAAGAAGCGAACTCACCTGCGTGCAGAGTGGATTGGGCCTCTTGGCTACTGGACATTAGCTCCAGAGGGACGATCACAGGCCCAGCCTGGATGGGTCCCGGAGCCGCGCCGCCGGCCCCCTTACAGAGCCAGAAGAGCGAAGAGGTCCGGAAAAATCGGCGGCAGAAGACGTTCCTGTCTTCAATAAGGTAGGGCACAGCACTGCAGCTGTGCGCCATTGCTCTCAGCACAGTTCATACTCCGGTCACTGAGGGTGCAGGGCGCTGGGGGGGGCGCCCTGAGACGCAGTAAAACATGATATAAATACCTTACATGGCAAAAAATACATCACATATAGCTCCTGGGCTATATGGATGCATTTAACCCCTGCCAGAATATACAGAAAAACGGGTGATAGGCTCCGCCCCCTTTTCGGCGGCCTTATCTCCTCAGCACACTGGCGCCATTTTCCCTCACAGCTCAGTTGGAGGGAAGCTCCCTGGCTCTTCCCTGCAGTCACTACACTACAGAAAGGGTTAAAAAAAGAGAGGGGGGCACTAATTAGGCGCAGTATTAAAACATACAGCAGCTATAAGGGGAAAAACACTTATATAAGGTTATCCCTGTGTGTGTGTATATATATATATATATATATATATATATATAGCGCTCTGGTGTGTGCTGGCATACTCTCCCTCTGTCTCCCCAAAGGGCTAGTGGGGTCCTGTCCTCTATCAGAGCATTCCCTGTGTGTGTGCTGTGTGTCGGTACGTTTGTGTCGACATGTATGAGGAGAAAAATGATGTGGAGACGGAGCAGAGTGTCTGTAACAGTGATGTCACCACCTAGGGGGTCGACACCTGAGTGGATGTACTGTTGAAAATTACGTGACAGTGTCAGCCCTGTATAAAAAAACAGTGGTTGACATGAGACAGCCGGCTACTCAGCTTGTGCCTGTCCAGACGTCTCATAGGCCGTCAGGGGCTCTAAAGCGCCCGTTACCTCAGATGGCAGATACAGACGTCGACACGGATACTGACTCCTGTGTCGACGGTGAAGAGACAACCGTGATTTCCAGTAGGGCCACACGTTACATGATTGAGACAATGGAAAATGTTTTATACATTTCTCTATCGTCCTAGTGGATGCTGGGGTTCCTGAAAGGACCATGGGGAATAGCGGCTCCGCAGGAGACAGGGCACAAAAAGTAAAGCTTTTCCAGATCAGGTGGTGTGCACTGGCTCCTCCCCCCATGACCCTCCTCCAGACCCCAGTTAGATTTTTGTGCCCGGCCGAGAAGGGTGCAATCTAGGTGGCTCTCCTAAAGAGCTGCTTAGAGAAAGTTTAGCTTAGGTTTTTTATTTTACAGTGAGTCCTGCTGGCAACAGGATCACTGCAACGAGGGACTGAGGGGAGAAGAAGTGAACTCACCTGCGTGCAGGATGGATTGGCTTCTTGGCTACTGGACATTAGCTCCAGAGGGACGATCACAGGTACAGCCTGGATGGTCACCGGAGCCGCGCCGCCGGCCCCCTTGCAGATGCTGAAGTTAGAAGAGGTCCAGAATCGGCGGCTGAAGACTCTGACAGTCTTCTAAAGGTAGCGCACAGCACTGCAGCTGTGCGCCATTTTCCTCTCAGCACACTTCACACGCTGTCACTGAGGGTGCAGGGCGCTGGGGGGGGGCGCCCTGGGAGGCAAATGTAAACCTATATACTGGCTAAAAATACCTCACATATAGCCCCCAGAGGCTATATGGAGATATTTAACCCCTGCCAAACTTCACTAAAGAGCGGGAGACGAGGCCGCCGAAAAAGGGGCGGGGCCTATCTCCTCAGCACACAGCGCCATTTTTTCTCTCACAGAAAGGCTGGAGAGAAGGCTCCCAGGCTCTCCCCTGCACTGCACTACAGAAACAGGGTTTAAACAGAGAGGGGGGGCACAAATTGGCGATATAAATATATATATAAAGATGCTATTAGGGAGAAACACTTATATAAGGTTGTCCCTATGTAATTATAGCGTTTTTTGGTGTGTGCTGGCAAACTCTCCCTCTGTCTCTCCAAAGGGCTAGTGGGGTCCTGTCCTCTGTCAGAGCATTCCAGGTGTGTGTGCTGTGTGTCGGTACGTGTGTGTCGACATGTATGAGGACGATGCTGGAGGAGGCGGAGAAATTGCCTGTAATGGTGATGTCACTCTCTAGGGAGTCGACACCGGAATGGATGGCTTATTTAGGGAATTACGTGAGAATGTCAACACGCTGCAAGGTCGGTTGACGACATGAGACGGCCGACAAACAATTAGTAACGGTCCAGGCGTCTCAGAAACACCGTCAAAGGTTTTTTTATAAAAAACGCCCATTTACCTCAGTCGGTCGACACAGACACAGACACGGACACTGAATCCAGTGTCGACGGTGAATAAACAAACGTATTCCTCATTAGGGCCACACGTTAAGGGCAATGAAGGAGCTGTTACATATTTCTGATACTACAAGTACCACAAAAAAGGGTATTATGTGGAAGTGAAAAAACTACCTGTAGTTTTTCCTGAATCAGATAAAATAAAATGAAGTGTGTGATGATGCGTGGGTTTACCCCGATAGCAAATATTGGCGTTATACCTTTTCCCGCCAGAAGTTAGGGCGCGTTGGGAAACACCCATTAGGGTGGATAAGGCGCTCACACGCTTATCAAGTGGCGTTACCGTCTCCAAATACGGCCGCCCTCAAGGAGCCAGCTGATAGGCAGCTGGAAAAATATCCTAAAAAGTATATACACACAGACGGTGGTTATACTGCGACCAGCGATCGCCATCAGCCTGGAGATGCAGTGCTGGGTTGGCTTGGTCGAATTCCCTGACTAAAAATATTTTATTGATATAGAGCATTTAATAGGATGCATTCTATATATATGTATGCGAGATGCACAGAGGGATATTTGCACTCTGGCATCA
Organism: Pseudophryne corroboree; assembly: GCF_028390025.1. Lineage (NCBI taxonomy): Eukaryota > Metazoa > Chordata > Amphibia > Anura > Myobatrachidae > Pseudophryne > Pseudophryne corroboree. The sequence continues at coordinate 286,043,587 of NC_086451.1, forward strand.
AGATAAGTGCGTTGTCCATATCTCCCAGAAGATGTCATGGACACGACAGTGGTCAGGTGATACAGATCCCTTACGGCACATGGAAGTATTGCCGTATAAAGGGAAGGAGTTATTTGGGGTCGGTCCGTCGGACCTGGGGGCCACGGCCACAGCTGGGAAATCCAACCTTTTTACCCCAAGTTACATCTCAGCAAAAAAAGACACTGTCTTTCAGCCTCAATCCTTCCGTTCCCATGTGGGCAAGCGGGCAAAAGGCCAGTCATATCTGCCCAGACATAGAGGAAAGGGAAGTAGACTGCAGCAGGCAGCCCCTTCCCAGGAAAAGAAGCCCTCCACCAGTGGGGGGGTAGTCTCAAGAGTCTCAGCGCGCAGTGGGATCACTCGCAAGTTGACCCCTAGATCATACAAGTATTATCCCAGGGGTACAGATTGGAGAGTCGAGACATTTTTTCCTCGCAGGTTCCTGAAGCCTGCTTTACCAACGGCTCCCTCAGACAAGGAGGCAGTATTGGAAAAAAAAAAAAAAAAAAAAAAATTCACAAGCTGTATTTCCAGCAGGTGATAATTCAAAGTACCCCTCCTACAACAAGGAAAAGGGTATTAGTCCTCCACACTATATTGTGGTACTGAAGCCAGACGGCTTGGTGAGACATAGTCTAAATCTGAAATCTTTGAACACTTACATAAAAAGGTTCAAATCAAGATGGAGTCACTCAGAGCAGTGATAGAGAACCGGAAAAAAGGGGACTATATGGTGTCCCTGGACATCAAGGATTACCTCCATGTCCAAATTTGCCCTTCTCAACAAGGGTACCTCTGGTTCGTGATACAGAACTGTCAATATCAGTTTCAGACGCTGCCGTTGAATTATCCACGGCACCCCGGGCCTTTACCAAGGTAATGGCCGAAAAGATGATTCTTAAAAGAAGAAAGGCATCTAAATTATCCCTTACTTGGACGATATCCTGAAAGGGACAAGTTTCCAGAGAACAGTTGGAGGTCGGAAAAGAACTATCTAAAGTAGTTCTACGACAGCACGAGTGGATTCTAAATATTCCAAAAATCGCAGCTGTTTTCCGATGATACGTCTGCTGTTCCTAGGAATGATTCTGGGCATAGTCCAGAAAGAGGTATTTCTCCTGGAGGGGAAAGCCAGGGAGTTATCCGACCTAGTCAGAAACCTCCTAAATCCAGGCCAAGTATCAGTGCATCAATGCACAGGAGTCCTGGGAAAAATGGTGGCTTCTTACGAAGCGATTCCATTCGGCGGATCTCACGCAAAAACTTTTCAGGGGGATTTGCTGGACGAATGGTCCGGATCGCATCTTCAGATGCATCAGCGGATAACCCTGTCTCCAAGGACAAGGGTGTCTCTTCTGTGGGGGCTGCAGAGTGCTCATCTTCTAGAGGGCAGCACATTCAGCATTCAGGACTGTGTTCTGGTGACCACGGATGCCAGCCTGAGAGGCTGGGGAACAGTCACACAAGGAAGAAATTTCCAAGGAAGTGTGGTCAAGTCTGGAGATTTCTCTCCACATGAATATACTGGAGCTAAGGGCAATTTACGATGCTCTGAGCCTAGGAAGACCTCTGCTTCAAAGTCAACCGGTGCTGATCCAGTAGGACATCATCATGGCAGTCGCCCACGTAAACAGACGGGGCGGCACAAGAAGCAGGAGGGCAATGACAGCAAGGATTCTTCGCTGGGCGAAAGATCATGTGATAACACTGTCAGCAGTGTTCATTCCGGGAGTGGACAACTAGGAAGATTTCCTCAGCATAAATGAATTCCACCCGGAAAAGTGGGAACTTCATCTGGAAGTTTCCACATGTTTGTAAACCGTTGGGAAAGACCAAAGGTGGTTATGATGGCGTCCCACATGAAGCGCCAGGTCTAGAGACCCTCAGGCAATAGCTGGGACGCTCTGGTAACACCGTGGGTGTACCAGTCGGTGTATGTGTTCCCTCCTCTGCCTTTCATACCCAGTGTATGGAGAATGATAGGAAGGAGAGGAGTAAGAACTATACTCGTGGTTCCGGTTTGGGCCAAGAAGAACTTGGTACCCGGAACTTCAAGAGATACTAGAAAGGATCTTGATTCAGCAAGAATCATGTCTGTTCCATGACTTACCGCAGCTGCGTTGACGCCAGGGCGGGTGAACGCCGGATCCTAAGGGAAAAAGGCATTCCGGAAGAGGTAATCCCTACCCTGGTCAGAGCCAGGAAGGAGGTGACCGCACAACATTATCACCGCTTAGGTGAAAATATGTTCCATGGTGTGAGGCCAGGAAGGCTCCACGGACGAATTTCAACTAGGTTAATTCCTACATTTCCTGCAAGCAGGAGTGTATATGGGTCTCAAATTGGGGTCCATTAAGGTTCAAATTTCGACCGGTCGATTTTCTTCCAGAAAGAAATTGGCTTCAGTTCCTGAGGTCCAGAAGTTGTTAAGGGAGTACTGCATATACAACCCCTTTTTGATGTCTCCAGTGGCACTGGGCGATCTCAACGTAGTTTGGGATTCCTAAAATCACATTGTTTTACACAACTCAAATCTGTGGATTTGATATATCTCACATGGAAAGTGACCATGCTGTTGGTCCTGGCCTCGGCCAGGCGAGTGTCAGAATTGGCGGCTTTATCTCACAAAGCCATATCTGATTGTCCATTCGGACAGAGCAAAGCTGTGGACTCGTCCCCAGTTTCTCCCTAAGGTGGTGTCAGCGTTTCACCTGAACCAGCTTATTGTGGTGCCTGCGGCTACTAGGGACTTGGAGGACTCCAAGTTGCTGGATGTTGTCAGGGCCCTGAAAATATAGTTTCCAGGTCGGCTGGAGTCAGGAAATCTGACTTGCTGTTTATCCTGTATGCACCCAACAAGCTGGGTGCTCCTGCTTCTAAGCAGACTATTGCTCGTTGGATTTGTAGTACAATTCAGCTTGCACATTCTGTGGCAGGCTTGCCACAGCAAAAAATATGTAAATGCCCATTCCACAAGGAAGGTGGGCTCATCTTGGGCGGCTGCCCGAGGGGTCTCGGCATTACAACTCTGCCGAGCAGCTACGTGGTCGGGGGAGAACACGTTTGTAAAATTTTACAAATTTGATACCCTGGCAAAAGAGGACCTGGAGTTCTCTCATTCGGTGCTGCAGAGTCATCCGCACTCTCCCGCCCGTTTGGGAGCTTTGGTATAATCCCCATGGTCCTTTCAGGAACCCCAGCATCCACTAGGACGATAGAGAAAATAAGAATTTACTTACCGATAATTCTATTTCTCGGAGTCCGTAGTGGATGCTGGGCGCCCATCCCAAGTGCGGATTATTCTGCAATACTTGTACATAGTTATTGTTACAAAAATCGGGTTATTGTTGTAGGAAGCCGTCTTTCAGGGGCTCCTTTTGTTATCATACTGTTAACTGGGTTTAGATCACAAGTTGTACGGTGTGATTGGTGTGGCTGGTATGAGTCTTACCCGGGATTCAAAATCCTCCCTTATTGTGTACGCTCGTCCGGGCACAGTACCTAACTGGGGTCTGGAGGAGGGTCATGGGGGGAGGAGCCAGTGCACACCACCTGATCTGGAAAAGCTTTACTTTTTGTGCCCTGTCTCCTGCGGAGCCGCTATTCCCCATGGTCCTTTCAGGAACCCCAGCATCCACTACGGACTCCGAGAAATAGAATTATCGGTAAGTAAATTCTTATTTTCTGATAATACGAGTACCACCAAAAAGGGGTATTATGTTCGGTGAGGGAAAAACTACCTGTAGTTTTCCTGAATCTGAGAAATAAAATGAGGTGTGTGATGATGCGTGGGTTTCCCCCCGATAACAATTGATAATTTCTTAAAAAGTATTGGCTGTATACCCTTTCCCGCCAGAGGTTAGGGTGCGTTGGGAAACACCCCCTAGGGGGGATAAGGCGCTCACACGCTTGTAAGAACAAGGGCTCTACCCTCTCATGAGATGGCCGCCCTTAAGGATCCTGCTGATAGAAAGCAGGAGGGTATCCAAAAATGTATTCACACACATACTGGTGTTATACTGCGACCAGCAATCGCCTCAGCCTGGAGGTGCAGTGCTGGGTTGGCATGGTCGGATTCCCTGACTGGAAATATTGATATCCTAGATAAGGATAGTATATTATTGCCTATAGAGCATTTAAAAGATGCATTTCTATATATGCAGGATGCACAGCGGAATATTTGCCGACTGGCATCAAGTATAAGTGCGTTGTCCAATTCTACCAGTAAAATGGTCAGGTGATGCGGATTCCAAACGGCATTTGGAAGTATTGCCTTTGAAAGGGGACTTTTGGGGTCGGTCTTTTAGACCTGGTGGCCACGGCAACAACTGGGAAATCCACGTTTGTACCCCAGGTCGCCTCTCAAAATAAGACACCGTATTATCAGGCGCAGTCCTTTGTTGGCAAGCGGACAAAAGGTTCCTCTTTTCTGCTCGTGACAGAGGGAGAGGAAAAAGGCTGAAGAGATTACCCAGTTCCCAGGAACAGAAATCCTTTCCCGCCTCTGCAAAGCCCTCAGTATGACGCTAGGGCCTTACAAGCTCAGGCACGGTGGGGGCCCGTTCTCAATGAATTTCAGTGCGCAGTGGGCTCACTCGCAAGTAGACCCCTGGATCCTTCAGGTAATATCTCAAGGGTACATATTGAAATTCGAGACGTCTCCCCCTCGCCGTTTCCAAAAGTCGGCTTTACCGACGTCTCCCTCTGACAGGGAGGCAGTTTTGGAAGCCATTCACAAGCTGTATTCCCAGCAGGTGATAATCAAGGTACCCCTCCTGCAACAGGGAACGGGGTATTATTCCACACTATTGTGGTACCGAAGCCAGACGGCTCGGTGAGACCGATTCTAAATCTAAAATCTAAAATCTTTGAACACTTACATACAGAGGTTCAAATTTAAGATTGAGTCACTCAGAGCAGTGATTGCGAACCTGGAAGAAGGGGACTACATGATGTCTCGGGACATCAAGGATGCTTACCTTCATGTCAAAATTTACCCTTCTCACCAAGGGTACCTCAGGTTATGGTACAGAACTGTCACTATCAGTTCAGACGCTGCCGTAGGGATGGTCCACGACACCCCGGGTCTTTACCAAGGTAATGGCCGAAATGATATCCCTTCGAAGGAAGGGAATTTTAGTTATCCCTTACTTGGACGATTCCCTGTTAAGGGTAAGATCCAGGGAACAGTTGGAAGTCGGTGTAGCACTATCTCAGGTAGTGTTGCGGCAGCACGATTGGATTCTCAATATTCCAAAATCGCAGCTGGTTCTGACGACTTGTCTTCTGTTTCCTAGGGATGTTCCTGGACACAGTCCAGAAAAAAGGTGTTTCTCCCGGAAGAGAAAGCCAGGGAGTTATCCGAGCTAGTCAGGAACCTCCTAAAACCGAACCAAGTCTCAGTGCATCAATGCACAAGGGTTCTGGGTAAAAATGGTGGCTTCCTACGAAGCAATCCCATTCGTTAGATTCCACGCAAGAACTTTCCAGTGGAACCTACTGGACAAATGGTCCGGGTCGCATTTTCAGATGCATCAGCGGATAACCCTGTCACCAAGGACAAGGGTATCCATCCTGTGGTGGTTGCAGAGTGCTCATCTTCTAGAGGGCCGCAGATTCGGCATTCAGGACTGGGTCCTGGTGACCACGGATGCCAGCCTGCGAGGCTGGGGAGCAGTCACACAGGGAAGGAATATCCAGGGCTTAGGGTCAAGCCTGGATACATCACTTCACATAAATATCCTGAAGCTAAGGGCCATTTACAATGCTCTAAGCTTAGCAAGACCTCTGCTTCAAGGTCAGCCGGTGTTGATCCAGTCGGACAACATCATGGCAGTCACCCACGTAAACAGACAGGGTGGCACAAGAAGCAGGAGGGCAATGGCAGAAGCTGCAGGGATTCTTCGCTGGGCGGAAAATCATGTGATAGCACTGTCAACAGTATTCATTCCGGGAGTGGACAACTGGGAAGCAGACTTCCTCAGCACGACCTCCACCCGGGAGAGTGGGGACTTCACCCAGAAGTCGTCCACATGATTAAAAAACTCGACAGGTATTGCGCCAGGTCAAGAGACCCTCAGGCAATAGTTGTAGACGCTCTGGTAACACCGTGGGTGTACCAGTCAGTGTATGTGTTCCCTCCTCTGCCTCTCATACCCAAGGTACTGAGATTGATAAGATGGAGAGGAGAAAGCACTATATTCGTGGCTCCGGATTGGCCAAGAAGGACTTGGTAACCGGAACTTCAAGAGATGCTCACGGAGGATCCGTGGCCTCTACCTCTAAGAAGGGACCTGCTCCAGCAAGGACCCTGTCTGTTCCAAGACTTACCGCGGCTGCGTTTGACGGCATGGCGGTTGAACGCCGGATCCTGAAGGAAAAAAGGCATTCCGGATGAAGTCATCCCTATCCTGATCAAAGCCAGGAAGGATGTAACCGCAAAAACATTATCACCGCAATTGGCGAAAATATGTTGCGTAGTGCGAGGCCAGTAAGGCCCGACGGAGGAAATTCAACTGGGTCGATTCCTACATTTCCTGCAAACAGGAGTGTCTATGGGCCTGAAATTGGGGTCCATTAAGGTTCAAATTTCGGCCCTGTCTATTTTCTTCCAAAAAGAACTAGGTTCAGTCTCTGAAGTTCAGACGTTTGTAAAAGGGGTACTGCATATACAGCCTCCTTTTGTGCCTCCAGTGGCACTTTGGGATCTCAATGTAGTTTTGGGTTCCTAAAGTCACATTGGTTTGAACCACTTAAATCTGTGGAGTTAAAATATCTCACATGGAAAGTGGTCATGCTGTTGGCCCTGGCCTGGGCCAGGCGCGTGTCAGAATTGGCGGCTTTATCCTGGAAAAGCCCTTATCTGATTTTCCATTCGGACAGGGCGGAATTGAGGACTCGTCCTCAGTTTCTCCCCAAGGTGGTTTCAGCGTCTCACCTGAACCAACCTATTGGTGGTGCCTGCGGCTACTATGGACTTGGAGGCCTCCAAGTTGCTAGACGTTGTCAGTGCCCTGAAAATATATGTTTCCAGGACGGCTGGAGTCAGGAAATCTGACTCGCTGTTTATCCTGTGTGCACCCAACAAGCTGGGTGCTCCTGCTTCTAAGCAGACTATTGCTCGTTGGATTTGTAGTACAATTCAGCTTGCACATTCTGTGGCAGGCCTGCCACAGCCAAAAATCTGTAAATGCCCACTCCACAAGGAAGGTGGGCTCATCTTGGGCGGCTGCCCGAGGGGTCTCGGCTTTACAACTTTGCCGAGCAGCTACTTGGTCAGGAACAAATACGTTTGTAAAATTCTACAAAATTGATATCCTGGCTGAGGAGGACCTGGAGTTCTCTCATTTGGTGCTGCAGAGTCATCCGCACTCTCCCGCCCGTTTGGGAGCTTTGGTATAATCCCCATGGTCCTTACGGAGTCCCCAGCATCCACTTAGGACGTTAGAGAAAATAAGAATTTACTTACCGATAATTCTATTTCTCATAGTCCGTAGTGGATGCTGGGCGCCCATCCCAAGTGCGGATTGTCTGCAATACTTGTACATAGTTATTGTTACAAAAATCGGGTTATTATTGTTGTGAGCCATCTTTCAGAGGCTCCTCTGTTATCATGCTGTTAACTGGGTTCAGATCACAAGTTGTACGGTGTGATTGGTGTGGCTGGTATGAGTCTTACCCGGGATTCAAAATCCTTCCTTATTGTGTACTCTCGTCCGGGCACAGTATCCTAACTGAGGCTTGGAGGAGGGTCATAGGGGGAGGAGCCAGTGCACACCAGGTAGTTCTAAAGCTTTACTTTTGTGCCCAGTCTCCTGCGGAGCCGCTATTCCCCATGGTCCTTACGGAGTCCCCAGCATCCACTACGGACTATGAGAAATAGCATTATCGGTAAGTAAATTCTTATTTTTTCTCCTGCCAGGTGTATAATACAGTACCTGTATCATAATTCTTTAAATAGACAATGGGGGTTATTCCGAGTTGATTGCCCGCTAGGAATTTTCGCAGCGATCATGGCATAACGTGGCTAATCTGCGCATGCGTATGTACTGCAATGCGCAGGCGTGTCGTACGAGTACACAGTGGTTCGTTACCCAGGGATGGCTTCTAAGACGATTCCGTTCGCATGGCTGATCGCAAGGAGATTGACAGGAAGAAGGCGTTTATGGGTGTCAACCGACTGTTTTCTGGGAGTGTTTGGGAAAATGCAAGCGTGTCTAGGCGTTTGCAGGGACGGTGTATGACGTCAATTCTGGAACCAAAAAGACTGATGTGATCGCAAGGGCTGAGTAAGTCCAGAGCTACTCTGAAACTGCACAAAATGTTTTTGAAACGCGCGGCTGCACACACGTTCGCACACTTGCAAAGCTAAAATACACTCCCCGTGGGCTGCGACTATGCGTTTGCACGGCTGCTAAAAGTAGCTAGCGAGCGATCAACTCTGAATGAGGGCCCTTGTTGGCATATGCCAAAATGCAGATGATATATTGATCAGGACCATAGTGAATGCTGGCAGAACTATGAGTGTCACGTGTCATGGATCGCCACAGTTCAGGTACAGTCGCTATCACCGAAAACAAATCCCTGCTAAATGTTCCGTTTTTGGGGTGCCGCGACCATGTTATCACATAGGATCCAGGATAAGTTCCCAGACCTATGTATTAAGAGTTAATTTACTGTGAAGGAAAAGTGGGCTCTAATTGAATAGTGACACTGAAGTCCCGAGGCTATCATCCCCCCCCCCCCCCCCCCTTATGGGGCTAATCAAATCCCCCCCCAAAACACTGTTGCCGCTGAATGCTCTGTCACACTTGTGCTGAGGCCGTCTTTCAATGGTTACGCTCGTCACATTTCAACATTAATATTGCTGAATTGTATATGCAGTACCAGCACAAATTATACCTTGTTTTTTTCAGAACCATTTGTATTTTCAGGAAATCCCCACGTTTTATACGCACCCAAAGAAATACTTTGTACTTCTTGTTTCATCAATATTCCACCTTTCCAAAATTAATAAAAGGAAGCTTTGTATTGGTAGGTTTTGACAAAAAAAAATCTGTGCTTTTACATTTCTCCTGTCTCAATTTAAATGCTTACTATGGGGTATATTCAATTGCTGTCAGGTCCTTTCCGACGGAAAGGAACCGACCGCTCTCTATTCAATGCCGGGCCAAACCTGTCGGGTCCGACTTTTTTTAAAGTCGGTTTGACATTGTCGGAAACTGGGCTAAAACCTGTCAGAACACTGTATTGTAATGCAGGAGGAGGCATCTGTTACAAGCAGATGCCTCCTGCTACAGTAGTGATCCGAGTGGTGCCTAAGATGCAACATCGGATTAGGCACCCAACATTGAGCGGTGTACGGTACCCATGGGTTGGGTATGTGACTCAGGGTCGACAGTGTCTAAGTCAACAGACATTAGGTTGACTCCTATTGGTCGACAGTGACTAGGTCGACACGGCCATCAGGTCAACATGGAAAAAGGTCGACATGAGTTTTTTTTATGGGTGTTTTATGTTTTCTTTGTAAAGTGACCGGGAACCCCAATTAGTGCACAGTGTCCCTTCGCATGGCTCTCTTCGCTCACCATGCTTCAGGCAAGGGGCCTTGCTCCGCTACCGCTGCGCTCGGCACAGGTTACCGTTCCCAATCGTAGTCCACGTGGATCGTAAAGTATGAAAAAGTTAAAAAATTTTTTTGAAAAGTGTGAAACTCATGGTGACCTTTTTCCATGTTGACCTAATGGCCGTGTCGACCTATTTATGGTGTCGACCACTAGGCATCGACCTAATGGGTGTCGACCTAAGTGCTATTGACCTGGAGTCCGGATACTGCATGGGTTCTACCTCAGCTGCAAGGCTTATTATGGGGGTAATAGGGCATGTAGTGCCCTTCCCCTGACCCCTCCCTCCCTACATATAGGAAAATGTGTTTTTGTAGTGCAGGGTAATCTGGTCCATTGATACCAGACAATAAATACTAGAGGTCCTATAAGTTTAAAGAGGTCTCACCCCTCTTTCTAAAATTGGTGCCCCAGCTTTTAAGAGTGCCAGGTTGGAAGGGTACCTTCCCTGATCCCTGGACTCCATGATTTTTCTGTAGTGCATGGGCTTTTGCCCGATGATTCACACAGATCACCAGGCAATAATCTCTATAAACTTTCAATGAAGGTGCACACATCTTTCGACTGTGCGTTCTCTGGGCCTAATGGGCCCTACACACTGTGCGATTTTAGTGAAAGATATGAACGATCTCGTTAATGAACGAGATACCGTTCATATATTTCAGTGTGGAGGCACCAGCGATGAACGATGTGTGGCCCCGCGCTCGTTCATCGCTGGTGCCCCGTCGGCTGTGCATGCAGGCCAATATGGACGATCTTCACTCCCCCGTCACTGCCCCCCCCTCCCGCCGTCGGTCGCCCGTCGGCCATATCCGCCATCGGGCAGCTCTGCTGCGGATCGATATGTGTGTAGGGCCCATAATTCAGAGTTGATTGCAGCAGCAAATTTGTTAGCAGTTGGGCAAAACCATGTGCAGTGCAGGGGGGGCAGATATAACGGGGGCAGATATAACGTGCAGAGAGAGTTAGATTTGGGTGTTGTGTGTTCAAACTGAAATCTAAATTGCAGTGTAAAAATAAAGCAGCCAGTATTTACCCTGCACAGAAACAAAATAACCCACCCAAATCTAACTCTCTCTGCACGTGTTATATCTGCCACACCTGCAGTGCACATGGTTTTGCCCAACTGCTAACAAACTTGCTGCTAAGATCAGGTCTGAATTACCCCCAATGTGTCTGTCAGGAGGAATCGTAAACACTTATTATTCTTCAAATGTGTCTGCTTTGTGTGGAATAACCTTTGTCATTTTTTTTTTGTGTGTACTGTTGTCAAGGAAGTTTTATATAATTTTTTTCCCCCTTTATTTTGTCAGAACAGATGATGCTTTCTTTTCGTGACTTATTGTAATACATATATTTATTGTTGGAATATAAAAACATTTTGGAAACATATATGCTTCTTAATTAAACCAGATGTTACTCCAAAAGTTGTTTATCTAATTTTCCAAAGTACAGAGTTGCAGTTTTATGTTTATATTTATGTAGACGTGGTATTACTAGCACATAATTGAGCAAATGTAAACTATATCATACTAGCTTTCTTTTCAGTCCATTTTGCCTGGATATAGTAGTACAACTTAACTTTGTCCTCTCTTCTTTTGAGGAGTTGACTACATGACATTACTGTATGAAGTCCCTGGATTTCCTTTATTAATTGAAGCACTGTGTGCTTGGCACTAGAAGCACATAGGGGCCGATTCAGCTGTTTTGGCAATCTCATTTTCTTGTCTAAGGGGTCGATTCTATTCGGCAACTTAAGAATAGCGCCGGGAATTAGCTCCCGACGCTATTCAATTCAGCTGCTAGTGCCCCGCAATTGTCGGGAATTCTTCTCTCATCCCCGGGGGATGAGAGCAGAAACCCGACAAAAGTGCTGCCTCGCGGCCGGCGCGAGGCTGATTCTGTCGGGAATCAGCATCGCCGCGGGTAGTTAAGTCGGAGAATGCCCGTTCTCCCGACAAAACTACCTGTTAAGTCGGCGAGAACGGGACATCGCCGACTTAACTGGAGCTGAATTGAATAGCGTCGGGAGCTAATTCCCGGCGCTATTCTTAAGTTGCCGAATAGAATCGACCCCTAAATGGGACTGTTTAGATGCCCAAACACTTGTCACAATTCAACTGTTGTATGGGCATACATGCATATTGCGCCCAAATAGACAGGGTTTAGCCGGGTAAATTGTAAGCTTGCTAGCAGGGCCTTCCTACCTCTATGACTGTTTGTTATTACCCAGTTTTCCCTTGTCCAGTTGTAAAGCGCAACAGACTTTGCTGCGCTATATAAGAAACTGTTCATAAATAAAGTCCTGCTTTGGGCTTACAAACTCCCACTTGCATATCAGGAGGCTTTGAGAAGAAATGTCACCTCTATGGTTACCTGGCAAAACAATTGACTCAGCCCCATAGTGTTCATTTTGAAGGCTAGGTTTAGGGGGGAATTCAATGAGCCGCGACTATTATTATTATTATTTTTTTTGGGTGCTAAAAGCAAGACTTTTAATGCATTTTTGGGGGAGGAGGGGGCAATCCAAAAAGAGATGATTTTTTTTTTACTGTCCGAAAATTTACCTGTTTTCGGGTGAAAACATATAGGGGGTGAATCATGTGTTCTGGGTGTCAAAACAAATGGGTGTCGATCAGTGCAGTTCAGTTGTTGCTCCAATCAGACGCCCATTAGCATTGAGCGCACCTGAAAGCTGCGAGTTTAGCCATACAAAGCGGCTGAACTCCTCTTCAGTTTGCATTTTGGTGCCCAAACCACAGACTTTACATACATTTCTTTTCTCGCTGCAAGACTATGCCTGCCGCGGCTAATGTGCGTTTGATCAGAGATGTAGAGACTGGCATAAAATGAAATTGGAGGAACTGGATTCCGCTTGCAAATGCAGGACACCCCCCCACACACACCTAAACATCTATCTGGAATTTTGATAAAGCACTTTATAAATAAAATGGTCAATTGATGAGAATAGTTTAGTGACTTACATTTTTTAATTACGGATGATATTCATTATATATTTAATAAAACACATTTGCATAAATATTTACTTTCGGCTTCCCTTTTGCTCACACCTTTATCTGTCCTTCAGCTTTAATGATCCCATGACCATTATGAGGGTATTATGCAAGGCTGCAAAAAATGTGTGATTAGGAGAAGGCCTCAATCTTTTTAAGATGACCTAATAATTATAATGTACAAAGTTCTCTTTTAAACTTACCAGTCATACCCAGGTCTGTGCAAGTTTCACTTTTGAATACTTTTTTTTGCCATCATGGAAAGGCTGCTACATAGTTCTCTACCAAGCAAGTTGGTCATGTATGTATATAGATACAAAAGTGGCCTTCCTTACAGTGAATGGTATTATAAGTTATAACTACCATAATTGATTACACAGTAGGGTTGATGGATCCAGTAAGTTAATTTGATAGCTGTAATGAGTCATTAACGGTTTATGTTCCTCCTGGGAGATTAACTTGGCAACGGACACTTTTTTTTTTTTTTTTCCCCCTCTGGATCAACAGAGCTGCAGTCTGGAAATGGTCAATCAAAGCAGGAATTCTCACCTCAATTACTACTGTCCCTGACCATAATTTTTTTCCCCTCCAAAAGCATTGAAAATGTTTTTAACCCAGGGCTTGACAAATTTTTCTAAAAACTAGGAGCCAGGATGAAAGTGTAGGAGTCGGACCACAGCCCCGCAGACACATTACTGAGCAGCTTCCCACCAAGCGACAGGCAAATCAACCCCCACGGCCACACAACTAAGGGGTTAACCCCAGGCAAACCAGCACTGGTCAGCCATACAGCTGTGCAGCTTAACCCCAGTGCAAACAGCAACCCTCCCCCCGCAGCAACATTAATGAGCAGCTAACCATCCCTGAGCAACCAACCCCAACATCCACTAAACGTATTGGGTGCCCCCAGGCAAACCACCCCTCTGCAGTAACCCCCCTGTGCAAACAATACCCCCGCCTTGTTGCCACATCACTACCCCCTCCAAAGCTGCAGTACTCAGCCGTGCATGGACCCTCTTATTGGAGAGCTCTATGAATCTGGAGTTTGGAGACGGCAGTCTGCGCCAGCTGGGACAGATGCTCAGCACATGCACTCCTGTGCATGAAATGGGGCTATGGCGACCCGGCCCCTGGGATTTGTCGAGCCCTGTTGTAACCACAGCCATCTGGAAAACTGTATATATACCATTGTGAAGCTGAGGTGTGCTGGGGGCAGGTTAGAGAAGTTACAGGTCTTACCAGTCATGAGTTATGGGTCTTCTGTACTACATAGTGTTCATTCTAGCACCCTGTACCAGTCACAACCTGTGCAGTTCCTCTTTCCTGCCTAGATTGTGGCTCTGCACTGTATCTATACAGACCAGAGTGTGCTAGAAGCACCAGAGCAGAGACGACTCCTCAGTGGCCAAAACTGCCAAAGATGCAGCGGCTTTGAAAAGCGCTTTATCAAAGGTTCCTTTATCATACATTCACTCCTAAATTTACAAATCTGGATGTATTGGAGTATTTACTTCCACCAACAACTCTGTCTTTGTCTAAAAAGTTTGGTAGTGTTGGAGGCAAAAATCTCACATATGGTGGATAATGTTGCACAATTTGAAGCATGATCTTCAATCAAAACAAGACTACCAGCCAAAACTGCAGTGTTATGTTATTGGACTTTTGGTAACCGTTAACAGATCTATGGTTTTAAATAACTGGTGAAAGTAAAAATCTCTAAGGATTTTCTGAATTGGATGGTGTCACTAACGCTATACAGAAATACTTATGGATTTGACAAAAAAAGAGCTAAAGTACAGACCCAGATGAGATTTACATTTACAGAGCTCTTTTTAAGATTTGTAAATCTACATTTATACTTGCGTACAGGAAGAGTAATGATGTTAATTTACAAAATTAAGTAAAGACTGAAAAATAACCTTTTCTGAAATATGCTGGTTATTGTTCTACTTGTGCTATATCAGCCTAGCCAATTACAGGTAAGGTTTGTTACAGGAAGAGATTGGAGGTTTCCTATGCATACAGTGTTTTGGCCAGACAAAAATAAGTAGTCTAAAGTCAGAAGTGTAGAAGACTACATGTAAAGCAAATGTAAAAAGAAGTTTAAAACAGCATTTTTCTGCTGTATAGATATGGGGGGTGATTCAGACCTGATCGTAGATGTGCTAAATTTAGCACATCTACGATCAGTTTCTATGACATACGAGGGAGCGCCCAGTGCAGGGCTAGTCAGGCCATATCCCTCGCACGGGTGGCAATGCGTTTACACCCACCAAGTAGCTCCCTACCTGCACAGCCTAGCTGCGCTGGCAGGTGGCTACATGCCGCGTACCGGGTAGCTGCTTGTGATGTCACTCGACTGCCCTGGTCCGTCCCCGCAGCGGCCGGACATGCCTGCGTTGTCCGGACCGCGCCCCACCAACGGCGTTCTAGCGCTGTTGTCACGCTCCCTCCCACTCTGCGACGGCCTCTGCTTGTCAATCAGGCATAGGCGATCGCAGCTCTGAGATGCTTTTGCATCTCACTAGGTCTCGCGAGGTGCGCACGCTCAGTGCGGACGCTGTGCGCGCGCAGTCCACCAAGGGCTTCAGGCTGCGATCGATATTGTACTAGCGATCGGGTCTGATATAGGCCCTTGATCTTTTATGTTTCTCTAACGTCCTAGTGGATGCTGGGGACTCCGAAAGGACCATGGGGAATAGCGGCTCCGCAGGAGACTGGGCACAAAGTAAAAGCTTTAGGACTAGCTGGTGTGCACTGGCTCCTCCCCCTATGACCCTCCTCCAAGCCTCAGTTAAGATTTTGTGCCCGAACGAGAAGGGTGCAATCTAGGTGGCTCTCCTGAGCTGCTTAGAGTAAAAGTTTAAATAGGTTTTTTATTTTCAGTGAGACCTGCTGGCAACAGGCTCACTGCATCGAGGGACTAAGGGGAGAAGAAGCGAACTCACCTGCGTGCAGAGTGGATTGGGCTTCTTAGGCTACTGGACATGAGCTCCAGAGGGACGATCACAGGCCCAGCCATGGATGGGTCCCGGAGCCGCGCCGCCGGCCCCCTTACAGATGCTGAAGCAAGATGAGGTCCATAAATCGGCGGCAGAAGACTTTCCTGTCTTCATAAGGTAGCGCACAGCACTGCAGCTGTGCGCCATTGCTCTCAGCACACTTCACACTTCGGTCACTGAGGGTGCAGGGCGCTGGGGGGGGGCGCCCTGGGAAGCAATGAATTTACCTTATTTGGCAAAAAATACGTCACATATAGCTCCTGGGCTATATGGATGTATTTAACCCCTGCCAGTTTTCCAGAAAAAAGCGGGAGAAGAGCCCGCCGTGAAGGGGGCGGGGCCTATCTCCTCAGCACACAGCGCCATTTTTCCCACACAGCTCCGCTGGTAGGAAGGCTCCCAGAATCTCCCCTGCATCCTGCAACTACAGAAACAGGGTAAAAAAGAGAGGGGGGCACTTATTTGGCAAAATAACAGATATAAGCAGCTATAAGGGATAGACACTTATTGTAAGGTTGTCCCTATACATATATAGCGCTCTGGTGTGTGCTGGCAAACTCTCCCTCTGTCTCCCCAAGGGGCTAAGTGGGTCCTGTCCTCTATCAGAGCATTCCCTGTGTGTGTGCTGGGTGTCGGTACGTGTGTGTCGACATGTATGAGGAGGAAAATGATGTGGAGGCGGAGCAATTGCCTATAATGGTGATGTCACCCCCTAGGGAGTCGACACCTGAATGGATGGCCGTAATTAAGGAATTACGTGACAGTGTCGGCACGTTACAGAAAACTGTTGACGACATGAGACAGCCGGCAGCTCAGTGCCTGTCCAGGCGTCTCAAACACAGTCAGGGGCTATTAAACGCCCGTTACCTCAGTGGGTCGACACGGACCCAGACACAGACACTGACTCCAGTGTCGACGGTGAAGAAACGAACGTATTTTCCAGTAGGGCCACACGTTACATGATCACGGCAATGAAGGAGGTTTTGCACATCTCTGATACTGCAAGTACCACTAAAAGGGGTATTATGTGGGGTGTGAAAAAACTACCCGTAGTTTTTCCTGAATCAGATGAATTGAATGAAGTGTGTGATGAAGCGTGGGTTACCCCCGACAAAAAACTGCTAATTTCTAAAAAATTATTGGCACTATATCCCTTCCCACCAGAGGTTAGGGCTCGTTGGGAAACACCCCCTAGGGTGGATAAGGCGCTCACACGCTTATCAAAACAAGTGGCGTTACCGTCTCCAGAAACGGCCGCCCTTAAGGAGCCAGCAGATAGGAGGCTGGAAAATATCCTTAAAAGTATATACACTCATACTGGTGTTATACTGCGACCAGCAATCGCCTCAGCCTGGATGTGCAGTGCTGGGGTGGCTTGGTCGGATTCCCTGACTGAAAATATTGATACCCTGGACAGGGACAATATATTATTGACTATAGAGCATTTAAAGGATGCATTCCTATATATGCGAGATGCACAGAGAGACAGTTGCACTCTGGCATCAAGAGTAAGTGCGATGTCCATTTCTGCCAGAAGAGGATTATGGACGCGACAGTGGTCAGGGGATGCGGATTCCAAACGGCATATGGAAGTATTGCCGTATAAAGGGGAGGAGTTATTTGGGGGCGGTCTATCGGACCTGGTGGCCACGGCAACGGCTGGGAAATCCACCTTTTTACCCCAAGTCACCTCGCAGCAGAAAAAGATACCGTCTTTTCAGGCTCAGTCCTTTCGTCCCCATAAGGGCAAGCGGGCAAAAGGCCACTCATATCTGCCCCGGGGCAGAGGAAGGGGAAAAAGACTGCAACAGACAGCTTCTTCCCACGAACAGAAGCCCTCCCCCGCTTCTGCCAAGTCCTCAGCACGACGCTGGGGCCTTACAAGCGGACTCAGGCACGGTGGGGGCACGTCTCAAGAATTTCAGCGCGCAGTGGGCTCACTCGCAAGTGGACCCCTGGATCCTGCAGGTAGTATCTCAGGGGTACAAATTGGAATTCGAGACGTCTCCCCCTCGCCGGTTCCTGAAGTCTGCTTTACCAACGTCTACCCCCGACAGGGAGGCGGTATTGGAAGCCATTCACAAGCTGTATTCCCAGCAAGTGATAATCAAGGTACCCCTCCTACAATAGGGAAAGGGGTATTACTCCACGCTGTTTGTGGTACCGAAGCCGGACGGCTCGGTGAGACCCATTTTAAATCTGAAAGCCTTGAACACTTACATAAAAAGGTTCAAGTTCAAGATGGAGTCACTCAGAGCAGTGATAGCGAACCTGGAAGAAGGGGACTACATGGTGTCTCTGGACATCAAGGATGCTTACCTCCATGTCCCAATTTGCCCTTCTCACCAAGGGTACCTCAGGTTTGTGGTACAGAACTGTCACTATCCGTTTCAGACGCTGTCGTTTGGATTGTCCACGGCACCCCGGGTCTTTACCAAGGTAAGGGCCGAAATGATGATTCTTCTTCGAAGAAAAGGCGTCTTAATTATCCCTTACTTGGACGATCTCCTGATAAGGGCACGGTCCAGAGAACAGTTAGAGGTCGGAGTAGCACTATCTCAAATAGTACTACGACAGCACGGATGGATTCTAAATATTCCAAAATCGCAGCTGATTCCGACGACACGTCTGCTGTTCCTAGGGATGATTCTGGACACAGTACAGAAAAAGGTGTTTCTCCCGGAAGAGAAAGCCAGGGAGTTATCCGACCTAGTCAGGAAACTCCTAAGACCAGGCCAGGTGTCAGTGCATCAGTGCACAAGGGTCCTGGGAAAGATGGTGGCTTCTTACGAAGCGATTCCATTCGGCAGATTCCACGCAAGAACTTTTCAGTTGGATCTGCTAGACAAATGGTCCGGATCGCATCTTCAAATGCATCAGCGGATAACCCTGTCTCCAAGGACAAGGGTGTCTCTCCTGTGGTGGTTACAGAGTGCTCATCTCCTAGAGGGCCGCAGATTCGGCATTCAGGATTGGGTCCTGGTGACCACGGATGCCAGCCTGAGAGGCTGGGGAGCAGTCACACAGGGAAAAAATTTCCAGGGCTTGTGGTCAAGCATGGAAACGTCACTTCACATAAATATCCTGGAACTAAGGGCCATTTACAATGCCCTAAGTCAGGCAAGGCCTCTGCTTCAGGGTCAGCCAGTATTGATCCAGTCGGACAACATCACGGCAGTCGCCCACGTAAACAGACAGGGCGGCACAAGAAGCTGGAGGGCAATGACGGAAGTGGCAAGGATTCTTCGCTGGGCGGAAAATCATGTGATAGCACTGTCAGCAGTGTTCATTCCGGGAGTGGACAACTGGGAAGCAGACTTCCTCAGCAGACACGATCTTCACCCGGGGGAGTGGGGACTTCACCCAGAAGTCTTCCACATGATTGTAAACCGTTGGGAAAAACCAAAGGTGGACATGATGGCGTCTCGCCTCAACAAAAAACTGGACAGATATTGCTCCAGGTCAAGGGACCCTCAGGCAATAGCTGTGGACGCTCTGGTAACACCGTGGGTGTACCGGTCAGTGTATGTGTTCCCTCCTCTTCCTCTCATACCAAAAGTACTGAGAATCATAAGAAGGAGAGGAGTAAAGACTATACTCGTGGCTCCGGATTGGCCAAGAAGGACTTGGTACCCGGAAATTCAAGAGATGCTCACGGAAGACCCGTGGCCTCTACCTCTAAGACAGGACCTGCTCCAGCAGGGACCATGTCTGTTCCAAGACTTACCGCGGCTGCGTTTGACGGCATGGCGGTTGAACGCCGGATCCTGAAGGAAAAAGGCATTCCGGATGAAGTCATCCCTACCCTGATCAAAGCCAGGAAGGATGTAACCGTACAACATTATCACCGTATTTGGCGTAAATATGTTGCGTGGTGCGAGGCCAGGAAGGCCCCTACGGAGGAATTTCAACTGGGTCGATTCCTGCATTTCCTGCAAACAGGACTGTCTATGGGCCTCAAATTAGGGTCCATTAAGGTTCAAATTTCGGCCCTGTCGATATTCTTCCAGAAAGAACTAGCTTCTGTTCCTGAAGTTCAGACGTTTGTCAAGGGAGTACTGCATATACAGCCTCCTTTTGTGCCTCCAGTGGCACCTTGGGATCTCAATGTAGTGTTGGGATTCCTAAAATCACATTGGTTTGAACCACTCACCACTGTGGACTTGAAATATCTCACATGGAAAGTGGTAATGCTGTTAGCCCTGGCTTCAGCCAGGCGTGTATCAGAATTGGCGGCTTTATCCTATAAAAGCCCTTACCTAATTTTTCATACGGACAGGGCAGAATTGAGGACTCGTCCTCAATTTCTCCCTAAGGTGGTTTCAGCATTTCACTTAAACCAACCTATTGTGGTGCCTGCGGCTACTAGGGACTTGGAGCATTCCAAGTTGCTGGACGTAGTCAGGGCCCTGAAAATATGTTTCCAGGACGGCTGGAGTCAGAAAATCTGACTCGCTGTTTATCCTGTATGCACCCAACAAGCTGGGTGCTCCTGCTTCTAAGCAGACGATTGCTCGTTGGATTTGTAGTACAATTCAGCTTGCACATTCTGTGGCAGGCCTGCCACAGCCAAAATCTGTAAAAGCCCATTCCACACGGAAAGTGGGCTCATCTTGGGCGGCTGCCCGAGGGGTCTCGGCTTTACAACTTTGCCGAGCAGCTACTTGGTCAGGGGCAAACACGTTTGCTAAATTCTACAAATTTGATACCCTGGCTGAGGAGGACCTGGAGTTCTCTCATTCGGTGCTGCAGAGTCATCCGCACTCTCCCGCCCGTTTGGGAGCTTTGGTATAATCCCCATGGTCCTTTCGGAGTCCCCAGCATCCACTAGGACGTTAGAGAAAATAAGAATTTACTTACCGATAATTCTATTTCTCATAGTCCGTAGTGGATGCTGGGCGCCCATCCCAAGTGCGGATTGTCTGCATTACTTGTACATAGTTATTGTTACAAAAATCGGGTTATTGTTGTTGTGAGCCATCTTTTCAGAGGCTCCTTCTGTTATCATGCTGTTAACTGGGTTCAGATCACAAGTTGTACGGTGTGATTGGTGTGGCTGGTATGAGTCTTACCCGGGATTCAAAATCCTTCCTTATTGTGTACGCTCGTCCGGGCACAGTATCCTAACTGAGGCTTGGAGGAGGGTCATAGGGGGAGGAGCCAGTGCACACCAGCTAGTCCTAAAGCTTTTACTTTGTGCCCAGTCTCCTGCGGAGCCGCTATTCCCCATGGTCCTTTCGGAGTCCCCAGCATCCACTACGGACTATGAGAAATAGAATTATCGGTAAGTAAATTCTTATTTTTTGCTTCCGTGAATTACGGGATAGCTGGAGGTTGTCATTGGCAAATTAAGGATTTCTAGAGGGAGGTTTCCAAATGCAGACCACAATGTCCCACTCTGCGAACATTAAAGCAAGTGCAGGAGTCTGGGGGAGCGGTATAAGAACCTAGTACTGACCCTGGATATTAATATGCACATTGGGCATGATTCGGTCTTGTATGCTAACCCGATGGCTAGTATACAAGCCCGATTATGGGTACACTGCCCGTGTGCAGGACCCATTCTGCGCATATGCAGAATGCGTCCTTGCACACAGTGCCCCTAAGCCATAGCCTAATTGACAGGCAGGGGGCTTTTGAGGGGACGAGGACCGGGTCCGTTACTCAAAACGGAGGAGTGTCGTCCCTGTTTTGTGCCTAAGGGGGATATCCAATTGTCCCCGGTAACGGACGTTTTTCAGACTTTTTTTCCGATGTGTTACCGATTTTTTTTTTTTTTTTTTTTTTAACAGGCTATCCAGATTAATCGTCTGTAAAAAAAACAAACAAAAAAACCCTTTCTCCCGAAAACACACAGGTTTTAGTCTGAAACAGCCCCCTCTTCGGACGAAAAACGGGGCTGTTTCCGGGGATTCTGCTTCGCCTGCTGAAGACAGGTGAAAGAAAATCCCAGATAAGCTGGCGGGATAGTTCCCGGCGGGACAATTAGCCCCGGTAAATTACCGAGGCTAATTGGATATAACCCTAAATCAGATTCTGGCGACTCAGATTTACTGACCTGCTGCGGATCTTTGACTGAAATCGGAGTAACCTGAAGGCTACTCTGATGAAAAATGGTCCCGCAGAGTGATCCGATGATCCATCTTGAGAGACAACAGTGGCTCATGGAAGGATGCGTCTGTTTACACCAGATGCCTCCTGCTGCATTATCATATTGGCTGTACAGTATTGCACAGGCCCCTTGGACTTTTTATACACTGGATTATATGGAAAACAGTGTTAATATTTAACACCATAGATGGTCTATAGGCTGTATCAAACATTTCTCTAACGTCCTAGTGGATGCTGGGGACTCCGTAAGGACCATGGGGAATAGACTGGCTCCGCAGGAGACTGGGCACTCTATAAGAAAGATTTGGTACTATCTGGTGTGCACTGGCTCCTCCCTCTATGCCCCTCCTCCAGACCTCAGTTAGATTTCTGTGCCCGGCCCGAGCTGGTTGCACACTAGGAGCTCTCCTGAGCTGCTAGAAAGAAAGTTTTAATTAGGTTTTTTATTTTACAGTGTGACCTGCTGGCAACAGGCTCACTGCATCGTGGGACTAAGGGGAGAAGAAGCGAACCTACCTGCTTGCAGCTAGCTTGGGCTTCTTAGGCTACTGGACACCATTAGCTCCAGAGGGATCGACCGCAGGACTCGTCCTTGGTGTTCGTTCCCGGAGCCGCGCCGCCGTCCCCCTTACAGAGCCAGAAGCATGAAGATGGTCCGGAAAATCGGCGGCAGAAGACATCAGTCTTCACCAAGGTAGCGCACAACACTGCAGCTGTGCGCCATTGCTCCTCATACACACTTCACACTCCGGTCACTGAGGGTGCAGGGTGCTGGGGGGGGGGCGCCCTGAGCAGCAATAATATCACCTTGGCTGGCAAAAATAACCACAATATATAGTCCCAGAGGCTATATATGTGGTAATTACCCCTGCCAGAATTACAGAAAAAAGCGGGAGAAAGGCCGCCGAAAAAGGGGCGGAGCCTTCTCCCTCAGCACACTGGCGCCATTATTCCCTCACAGTTCCGCTGGAAGGAAGCTCCCTGACTCTCCCCTGCAGTCTACACTACGGAAAGGGTAAAAAAGAGAGGGGGGCACTAAATTTGGGCGCAGTTTAATATAATAAGCCGCTATAAAGGGTCATAATTCAGTTAGTCCCTGTATTATTATAGCGCTCTGGTGTGTGCTGGCATACTTTCTCTCTGTCTCCCCAAAGGGCTTTTGTGGGGTCCTGTCTCCTTGTAAGAGCATTCCCTGTGTGTGTGCGGTGTCGGTACGGCTGTGTCGACATGTTTGATGAGGAGACTTATGTGGAGGCGGAGCAGATGCCTATTAATGTGATGTCACCCCCTGCGGGGCAGACACCTGAGTGGATGGATTTATGGAAGGAATTACGTGCAAGTGTCGACTCCTTACATAAAAAATTTGACGACATGCCAAATGCGGGACAGCCGGCTTCTCAGCTCGTGCCTGCCCAGACGATTCAAAGGCCGTCAGGGGCCCTGAAACGACCACTACCTCAGATGGCAGACACAGATGTCGACACGGATACTGATGCAAGTGTCGACGACGATGAGTCAAATTTAATGTCCACTAGGGCCATTTGTGGCATGATTGAGGCAATGAAAGAGGTATTACACCTTGCTGATATAAACCCAGGTACCTCAAAAAAGGGTATTATGTTTGGGGAGAAAAAACTACCTATAGTTTTTCCCCCATCTGAGGAATTGAATGAGGTGTGTGAAGAAGCGTGGGCTTTCCCCGATAAAAAATTGGTGATTTAAAAAAAATTACTAATGGCGTTCCCTTTCTCGTCAGAGGATAGGTCACGTTGGGAAACTCCCCCTAGGGTGGATAAAGCGCTCACACGTTTGTCTAAAAAGGTGGCACTACCGTCTCCGGATACGGCCGCCCTAAAGGAACCTGCTGATAGATTTTAGGATAGCCTCCTGCTTTCTATTTACACACACACTGGTGTTATACTGAGACCAGCTATTGCCTCAGCCTGGATGTGCAGTGCTGCTGCTGCTTGGTCAGATTCCCTGTCGGAAAATATTGACACCCTAGACAGAGACACTATATTGCTAACCATAGAGCATATAAAAGACTCGTCTTATACATGAGAGATGCACAGAGGGAGATCTGCCGGCTGGCATCTAGAATAAGTGCTTTGTCCATCTCTGCTAGGAGAGGCTTATGGACTCGGCAGTGGACAGGAGATGCAGATTCTAAAAGGCACATGGAAGTTTTGCCTTATAAGGGTGAGGAGTTATTCGGGGACGGTCTCTCAGACCTTGTTTCCACAGCAACGGCTGGGAAGTCTGCATTTATGCCCCATGTCCCCTCACAGCCTAAGAAAGCACCGTATTACCAAGTACAGTCCTTTCGACCCCAGAAAAACAGGCGCGGAAAAGGCGGGTCCTTTCTGTCTAGAGGAAGGGGGAAAAAGCTGCAACACACAGCCGGTTCCCAGGAGCAAAAGTCCTCCCCCCGCTTCTTCCAAATCAGCCGCATGACGGTGGGGCTCCACAGGCGGAGCCAGGTACGGTGGGGGGCCGCCTCAAAAATTTCAGCGATCAGTGGGCTCGCTCACGGGTGGATCCCTGGATCCTTCAAGTAGTATCTCAGGGGTACAAGCTGGAATTCGAGGCGCCGCCCCCCCGCCGTTTCCTCAAATCAGCCTTACCGACGACTCCATCGGGCAGGGAGGCTGTGCTAGAGGCCATTCACAAGCTGTATTCCCAGCAGGTGATAGTCAAGGTACCCCTACTTCAACAAGGCCGGGGCTACTATTCCACACTGTTTGTGGTACCGAAACCAGACGGTTCGGTGAGACCCATTTTAAATTTGAAATCCTTGAACACTTGCATAACAAAATTCAAGTTCAAGATGGAATCGCTCAGGGCGGTTATTGCAAGCCTGGACGAGGGGGATTACATGGTATCCCTGGACATCAAGGATGCTTACCTGCATGTCCCTATTTACCTTCCTCACCAGGAGTACCTCAGATTTGTGGTACAGGATTGCCATTACCAATTCCAGACACTACCGTTTGGACTGTCCACGGCACCGAGGGTGTTTACCAAGGTAATGGCAGAAATGATGATACTCCTTCGAAAAAAGGGAGTTTTAATTATCCCATACTTGGACGATCTCCTTATAAAGGCGAGGTCCAGGGAGCAGTTACTGGTCGGAGTAGCACTATCTCAGGAGGTGCTACAACAGCATGGCTGGATTCTGAACATTCCAAAGTCACAGCTGGTTCCTTCCACTCGCTTACTGTTCCTGGGGATGATTTTGGACACAGAACTGAAAAAAGTGTTTCTCCCGCAGGAGAAAGCCAAGGAGCTGTCATCTCTAGTCAGAGACCTCCTAAAACCAAAACGGGTATCGGTGCATCGTTGCACACGAGTCCTGGGAAAAATGGTGGCTTCATACGAAGCAATTCCATTCGGCAGGTTCCATGCGAGGACCTTCCAGTGGGACCTCTTGGACAAGTGGTCGGGATCGCATCTTCAGATGCATCAAATGATAACCCTGTTTCCAAAGACCAGGGTGTCTCTACTGTGGTGGCTGCAGAGTGCTCATCTTCTAGAGGGCCGCAGATTCGGCATACAGGACTGGGTCCTGGTGACCACGGATGCCAGCCTTCGAGGCTGGGGAGCAGTCACACAGGGAAGAAACTTCCAAGGACTATGGTCAAGTCAGGAGACTTCCCTACATATAAATATTCTGGAACTAAGGGCCATTTACAATGCCCTAAGTCAGGCAAGACCCCTGCTTCAAAACCAGCCGGTACTGATCCAGTCAGACAACATCACGGCAGTCGCCCATGTGAACCGACAGGGCGGCACAAGAAGCAGGATGGCAATGGCAGAAGCCACAAGGATTCTCCGATGGGCGGAAAATCACGTACTAGCACTGTCAGCAGTGTTCATTCCGGGAGTGGACAACTGGGAAGCAGACTTCCTCAGCAGACACGACCTACACCCGGGAGAGTGGGGACTTCATCCAGAAGTCTTCCAACTGTTGGTAAACCGTTGGGAAAGGCCACAGGTGGACATGATGGCGTCCCGCCTCAACAAAAAGCTAAAGAGATATTGCGCCAGGTCAAATGACCCTCAGGCGATAGCTGTGGACGCTCTAGTGACACCGTGGGTGTACCAGTCGGTTTATGTGTTCCCTCCTCTGCCTCTCATACCAAAGGTACTGAGAATAATAAGAAGGTGAGGAGTAAGAACGATACTCGTGGTTCCGGATTGGCCAAGAAAGGCTTGGTACCCGGAACTTCAGGAAATGATATCAGAGGACCCATGGCCTCTACCGCTCAGACAGGATCTGCTGCAGCAGGGGCCCTGTCTGTTCCAAGACTTACCGCGGCTGCGTTTGACGGCATGGCGGTTGAATTCCGGATCCTAAAGGAAAAGGGCATTCCGGTGGAAGTCATTCCTACGCTAATAAAAGCCAGGAAAGAAGTAACCGCGAACCATTATCACCGTATTTGGCGAAGATATGTTGCGTGGTGTGAGGCTCAGAAGGCCCCAACAGAGGAATTTCAGCTGGGTCGCTTTCTACACTTCCTGCAGTCGGGAGTGACTATGGGCCTAAAATTGGGTTCCATTAAAGTCCAGATTTCGGCCCTGTCGATTTTCTTCCAGAAAGAACTGACTTCACTGCCTGAAGTTCAGACTTTTGTAAAGGGAGTGCTTCATATTCAGCCCCCTTTTGTGCCTCCCGTGGCACCTTGGGATCTCAATGTGGTGTTGAATTTCCTAAAATCACATTGGTTTGAACCACTTAAAACTGTGGATCTGAAATATCTCACGTGGAAAGTGGTCATGTTATTGGCCTTGGCTTCGGCCAGGCGTGTGTCAGAATTGGCGGCTTTGTCTTGTAAAAGCCCTTATCTGATTTTTCATATGGATAGGGCAGAATTGAGGACTCGTCCCCAGTTTCTCCCTAAGGTGGTATCTGCTTTTCACTTGAACCAACCTATTGTGGTGCCTGCGGCTACTGGGTACTTGGAGGATTCCAAGTTACTGGATGTAGTCAGGGCCCTGAAACTTTGTTTCCAGGACGGCTGGAGTCAGAAAGACTGACTCGCTTTTTGTCCTGTACGCACCCAACAAGATAGGTGCTCCTGCTTCTAAGCAGTCTATTGCGCGCTGGATTTGTAGCACTATTCAGCTGGCGCATTCTGCGGTAGGCTTACCGCAGCCTAAATCTGTAAAAGCCCATTCCACGCGGAAGGTGGGCTCATCTTGGGCGGCTGCCTGAGGGGTCTCGGCTTTACAACTTTGCCGAGCTGCTACTTGGTCAGGGGCAAACACGTTTGCAAAATTCTACAAATTTGATACCCTGGCTGAGGAGGACCTTGAGTTCTCTCATTCGGTGCTGCAGAGTCATCCGCACTCTCCCGCCCGTTTGGGAGCTTTGGTATAATCCCCATGGTCCTTACGGAGTCCCCAGCATCCACTAGGACGTTAGAGAAAGTAAGATTTTACTCACCGGTAAATCTATTTCTCGTAGTCCATAGTGGATGCTGGGCGCCCGTCCCAAGTGCGGAGTGTCTGCACTACTTGTATATAGTTATTGCCTAACTAAAGGGTTATTATTGAGCCATCTGTTGAGAGGCTCAGTTATATTTCATACTGTTAACTGGGTATAGTATCACGAGTTATACGGTGTGATTGGTGTGGCTGATATGAGTCTTACCCGGGATTCAAAAAATCCTTCCTTATTGTGTCAGCTCTTCCGGGCACAGTATCCTAACTGAGGTCTGGAGGAGGGGCATAGAGGGAGGAGCCAGTGCACACCAGATAGTACCAAATCTTTCTTATAGAGTGCCCAGTCTCCTGCGGAGCCCGTCTATTCCCCATGGTCCTTACGGAGTCCCCAGCATCCACTACGGACTACGAGAAATAGATTTACCGGTGAGTAAAATCTTATTATTAAACTAATATAAATAAAATAAGTGGTCAGGAAAAAGGTTAAACATAGATATAATACATCCCATAAAAATAAATAAATGAATGCAAAAACATAATAGAACTAGTAGGAGACAGAACTGCACTTTCTAAGCACATATTCATCTACCTCATATTAAGACTCCTGTCTCCTCTTCCTAGCCGTTGCTCTCTGGTCTAGAGCAGTGATTGAAAGTTCAGATCCACACACACAGAGCAAACTCGATGGAAGAGGCTCCTAGCACTGGGCATGTGTAGCATCTCTGCCCTGTTCCTTAAACTGCATGTTGTGACGGCAGCTGTAGTAATTGTATACTATGCCATTTCTGTTCTCAGAATTTGAGCTTCTGGTCAAGAGAAGGGGGGTTTCCGGCCAACCGGCACCCTTGCTTGCGCTCATGGATACGCATGTAAAAGGACACATATGTAACTTGCAGCTTTATCAAAGGATCTCCTTCCATACCAAAATGCTGGGTCCATCTTCATCAGACCCTTTCACCATGCAGTCTGGACCTTGGTTATTGCTGGGGATTCTCCTCTAGTGGCGCTTGGAGATGATTGGGTGTAGCCAGTCGGGGAGGGTGTCACTGCCCTGTTGGCATCACTTTTGTGGGCTTTCCACGCACTTACAGATGCTGGGTTTCCCCCAAGCTCTCTCTTCAATGTGAAAAGATTCTGTGTGGTGATTGGTACACAGCAACTTTTCCCATCCGCGGGACCCTGCGGCATGTGGGTGGGGATGGTATCGGGCAGGCTGCTTTAGCAGGGCACCTCGATTAGGGCAGGGCACATTTTGCCACTTTAAATTCGGGCACCCTAATAAAACAGCTGATCATGAATACTAGGGTATTCTTGAAGGGTGTGGATCATTAGATCGACAGTGTCTAGGTCGACAATGTTTATGTTGACAGTCACTAGGTCGACAGGGTTGGAAGGTCGACATGTGCTAGGTCGACAGGTCAAAGGTTGACATTAGGTGTTTTTTTGGGGGGGGCGTAGTTTTCTTCGTAGAGTGACCGGGAACCCCAATTAGTGCACCGTGTCCCCTCGCATGGTCCGCTTCTCTCGCCATGCTTCGGGCAAGGTGCCTTTCTGCGCTCGGCACAGATTACCGTTCCCAATCGTAGTCCACGTGGATCGTTAGGTATGAAAAAGTAAAAAAAAAAAAGTGAAAAACTCATGTCGACCTTTTGACCTGTCGACCTTCCAACCCTGTCGACCTAGTGACTTTCTACCTATAGTGGTCGACCTAAACATTGTCGACCTAGACAGTGTCGATCTTCAGACCGGATCCCTTCTTGAAGTGGTCTTTGTAACTGAAATAATTTGATAATATGAAACATATTCTAACTCAGTGGTTCCCAAGCTTTCTTGAATTGCATTGCCCTTATAGTATCGGCATTTTATTCATGACAGCTCTAGGCCAAAAGTTTCATACTGAGAAATTCAGCAAAAATTATTGAATTAAGTAAATTGCACTTACTTGTCCTCCGTAGGTTCAGTTATATAGTGGTGGACAGGGCGGTGCTTCTGTTTGTTATATATTTTATGATTACCAGGCACCAGAACTAGTTTTGCCTGTCATATTAATTATAAATAGTGTGATTTGGTCCTGGAACACCAACCTTTGGCACCGGTGCGACAGAACTCCATTTGAGAACCACTGCTTGAATTAATTCTAAGTAGCATATAAATGGGAAGATGCTACCTCTCCTGGTGATGATTTAATGGCTATGTGAGAGATTCTTTTTTTTTTTTTAAAGCAACGCTGATGCCTATATTTAATACACACCTACATTGTTTGGTTTCTGTGTTCCAAAGAATTTATATGTCTGCAGCGGGGTACACTGGTATTCCACAGGGAATAACATCGAGGGGTGTAGAGTTGGATCTTGATCCGAGGCACCAACAGGCTAAAACTTAGACTGTTCCCAGGATGCACTGCACCGCCTCCTCTATAACCCCGCCTCCAGGCACTGGAGCTCAGTTTGTAAGTTGGTGCCTGCAGTGCAGGTCACTAACAGGTGGGGCTGCGCTAGGCAGCTCTGAAAAGACCTTTTTTAAGAAGACTTCAAGAGCCGCAGCACTATTTATGTCATTCTGACATTCTGTGCTGCGGCTCCATCACCTCCCCAGCAGCGATGCATACTCCCGCAGCCGGGTTCCCGAGTACTTGCAGCGGTTGGGCACCGGTCATCAGGCACACCACTGCTGACGCTCTCCAGGATTGCGTGGCTGCACATCAGGGACAAGGTAAGAGGGTCCCCCAGGTGGGATCCGCCGGTTAATTGCGGTCCCAGGAGAAGGACCGCACCGCTGGCATGGACACTATACTGCACAGGGACCCCACTATATCCACCAGGGCAATGGAGCACAGGTCGGATTTACTAAAATCTGTTAGATATAGGCTCCACAGTACCCGGTGGTGAGGACCAGCATAGGGGATAAGGCGCTGACCTGTACCCCTCCCCGAGCTGCGGGCGCCATCTACTGCTGATGTTACCGCCCTGGAGCTGCATTTCCTTCTCCCTCACTCCCTGACAGAGATTTTGACGCCATCTTCACTACTAGCCGGGCTGATCTCCGGTACTGCAGGGCTCTGTCTCCTCTGTGAAGCCGCCTGTCTCATCAGCGCTGTGCATTTACATGCACTTAAGTATTCTACATGTCATTTTAGACTGTGTTAGTTAAGAACAAGGGTACTGCTACCTGAATATTTAGTACAAGTATTCTGTGATATACATCCAGTATCTACTGTACATTGTTTTATTTATATATATATATATATAAGTAATTCGCGGCGGCACTCAGGACTGCATATCCAAATAAAATCAGACGCATAAGGTAGCTTATGCGTCTGTGATTTTATTTGGATATGCAGTCCTGAGTGCCGCCGCGAATGACTTTTGTATGGAGCTGTATGCTAATTGCAGCTTAATTCGGAGGGCACCGGGCAAATACACTGTGGAGATCATCCGAGTGCTGGATTATTGCATTATATATATATATATATATATATATATATATATATATATATATATATATATATATATATATATATATTTCTCTGACGTCCTAGTGGATGCTGGGGACTCCGTAAGGAACATGGGGAATAGACGGGCTCCGCAGGAGACTGGGCACTCTAAGAAAAATTTAGTACTACTCGTGTGCACTGGCTCCTCCCTCTATGCCCCTCCTCCTCCAGACCTCAGTTAGAATCTGTGCCCGGACAGAGCTGGGTGCATTTTAGTGAGCTCTCCTGAGCTTGCTAATAAGAAAGTATTTCTCTATCGTCCTAAGTGGATGCTGGGGTTCCTGAAAGGACCATGGGGAATAGCGGCTCCGCAGGAGACAGGGCACAAAAGTAAAGCTTTTACAGGTCAGGTGGTGTGCACTGGCTCCTCCCCCCATGACCCTCCTCCAGACTCCAGTTAGATTTTTGTGCCCGGCCGAGAAGGGTGCAATTCTAGGTGGCTCTCATAAAGAGCTGCTTAGAGAGTTTAGCTTAGGTTTTTTTATTTTACAGTGATTCCTGCTGGCAACAGGATCACTGCAACGAGGGACAGAGGGGAGAAGAAGTGAACTCACCTGCGTGCAGGATGGATTGGCTTCTTGGCTACTGGACATGAAGCTCCAGAGGGACGATCACAGGTACAGCCTGGATGGTCACCGGAGCCACGCCGCCGGCCCCCTCACAGATGCTGAAGCAAGAAGAGGTCCAGAATCGGCGGCTGAAGACTCCTGCAGTCTTCTTAAGGTAGCGCACAGCACTGCAGCTGTGCGCCATTTTCCTCTCAGCACACTTCACACGGCAGTCACTGAGGGTGCAGGGCGCTGGGAGGGGGGCGCCCTGGGAGGCAAATGAAAACCTTTAAAAAGGCTAAAAATACCTCACATATAGCCCCAGAGGCTATATGGAGATATTTACCCCTGCCTAAATGTACTAAATAGCGGGAGACGAGCCCGCCGGAAAAGGGGCGGGGCCTATCTCCTCAGCACACGGCGCCATTTTCTGTCACAGCTCCGCTGGTCAGGAAGGCTCCCAGGTCTCTCCCCTGCACTGCACTACAGAAACAGGGTATAACAGAGAGGGGGGGCAAAATAAATGGCAATATATCAATATAAAAGCAGCTATAAGGGAGCACTTAATCATAAGGCTATCCCTGTCATATATAGCGCTTTTTGGTGTGTGCTGGCAGACTCTCCCTCTGTCTCCCCAAAGGGCTAGTGGGTCCTGTCTTCGTATAGAGCATTCCCTGTGTGTCTGCTGTGTGTCGGTACGTGTGTGTCGACATGTATGAGGACGTTATTGGTGTGGAGGCGGAGCAATTGCCAAATATGAGGATGTCACCTCCTAGGGGGTCGACACCAGAATGGATGCCTTTATTTGTGGAATTACGGGATAGCGTCAACTCGCTTAAGCAGTCGTTTGCCGACATGAGGCGGCCGGACACTCAATTAGTGCCTGTCCAGGCGCCTCAAACACCGTCAGGGGCTGTAAAACGCCCCTTGCCTCAGTCGGTCGACACAGACCCAGACACAGGCACTGATTCCGGTGGTGAAGGTGACGAATCAACCGTATTTTCCAGTAGGGCCACACGTTATATGATTTTGGCAATAAAGGAGATGTTAAATTTAGCTGATACTACAGGTACCACTAAACAGGGTATTATGTGGGGTGTGAAAAAACTACCAGTAGTTTTTACCGAATCAGAAGAATTAAATGACGTGTGTGATGAAGCGTGGGGTGCCCCGATAAAAAACTGCTAATTTCAAAGAAGTTATTGGCTTTATACCCTTTCCCGCCAGAGGTTAGGGAGCGCTGGGAAACACCTCCTAGGGTGGACAAAGCGCTAACACGCTTATCAAAACAAGTGGCGTTACCCTCTCCTGAGACGGCCGCACTTAAAGATCCATCAGATAGGAGGATGGAAAATATCCAAAAAGGTATATACACACATGCAGGTGTTATACTACGACCAGCTATTGCGACTGCCTGGATGTGCAGTGCTGGGGTAGTTTGGTCAGAGTCCCTGATCGAAAATATTGATACCCTGGACGGGGACAATATTTTACTGTCGTTAGAACAAATAAAGGATGCATTTCTTTATATGCGTGATGCACAGAGAGATATCTGCACACTGGCATCACGGGTAAGTGCTATGTCCATTTCGGCCAGAAGAGCTTTATGGACACGACAGTGGACAGGCGATGCGTAGAGGAGTTATTTGGGGTCGGTCTATCGGATTTGGTGGCCACGGCTACGGCCGGGAAATCCACCTTTCTACCTCAAGTCACTCCCCAACAGAAAAAAGGCACCGACTTTTCAACCGCAGCCTTTTCGTTCCTTTAAAAATAAGAGAGCAAAGGGCTATTCATATCTGCCACGAGGCAGAGGACGAGGGAAGAGACAGCAACAGGCAGCTCCTTCCCAGGAACAGAAGCCCTCCCCGGCTTCTACAAAAGCCTCAGCATGACGCTGGGGCTTCGCAAGCGGACTTGGGGGCGGTAGGCGGTCGTCTCAAAAATTACAGCGCGCAGTGGGCTCACTCGCAGATAAATCCCTGGATCCTGCAGATAATATCTCAGGGGTACAGGTTGAAATTAGAGACAGAGCCACCTCGCCGTTTCCTGAAGTCGGCTTTACCAACATCCCCCTCAGAAAGGGAGACGGTTTTGGAAGCCATTCACAAGCTGTATTCTCAGCAGGTGATAGTCAAGGTACCTCTTCTACAACAAGGGAAGGGGTATTATTCCACTCTTTTTGTGGTACCGAAGCCGGATGGCTCGGTAAGGCCTATTCTAAATCTGAAGTCCTTGAACCTGTACATAAAGAAGTTCAAGTTCAAGATGGAGTCACTCAGAGCAGTGATAGCGAACCTGGAAGAAGGGGACTTTATGGTATCCTTGGACATCAAGGATGCGTATCTCCACGTTCCAATTACCCCTCACACCAGGGGTACCTCAGGTTCGTTGTACAAAACTGTCACTATCAGTTTCAGACGCTGCCGTTTGGTTTGTCCACGGCACCTCGGGTCTTTACAAAGGTAATGGCCGAGATAATATTTCTTCTTCGAAGAAAAGGCGTATTAATTATCCCATACTTGGACGATCTCCTAATAAGGACAAGGTCCAGAGAACAGCTAGAGATGGGTTTAGCACTATCTCAAGAGGTGCTAAAGCAGCACGGATGGATTCTGAATATTCCAAAATCCCAATGAATGCCGACAACTCGTCTGCTGTTCCTGGGGATGATTCTGGACACAGTTCAGAAAAAGGTTTTTCTTCCCGAAGAAAAAGCCAAGGAGTTATCTGACCTGGTCAGGAACCTCCTAAAACCAGGAAAGGTGTCTGTACATCAATGCACAAGAGTCCTGGGAAAAAATGGTAGCTTCTTACGAAGCAATCCCTTTCGGCAGATTCCATGCAAAGGGATCTGTTGGACAAATGGTCAGGGTCGCATCTTCAGATGCACCTGCGGATAACCCTGTCGCCGAGGACAAGGGTATCCCTTCTGTGGTGGTTGCAGGAGGCTCATCTATTGGAGGGCCGCAGATTCGGCATGCAGGATTGGATCCTGGTGACCACGGATGCCAGCCTGAGAGGCTGGGGAGCAGTCACACAGGGAAGAAATTTCCAGGGAGTGTGGTCGAGCCTGAAAAAGTCTCTTCACATAAGCATTCTGGAACTAAGAGCAATCTACAATGCTCTAAGCCAGGCGGAACCTCTGCTTCAAGGAAGACCGGTGTTGATCCAGTCGGACAACATCACGGCAGTCGCCCATGTAAACAGACAGGGCGGCACAAGAAACAGAATGGCAGAAGCTGCCAGGATCCTTCGCTGGGCGGAGAATCACGTGTTAGCACTGTCAGCAGTATTCATCCCGGGCGTGGACAACTGGGAAGCAGACTTCCTCAGCAGACACGACCTTCACCCGGGAGAGTGGGTACTTCATCCAGAAGTTTTCCACATGCTATTAAACCGTTGGGTAAAACCAATGGTGGACATGATGGCGTCTCGCCTCAACAAGACACTGGACAGTTATTGCGCCAGGTCAAGAGATCCGCAGGCAATAGCTGTGGACGCGTTGGTAACACCTTGGGTGTACCAGTCCGTATATGTGTTTCCTCCTCTGCCTCTCATACCAAAGGTATTGAGGATTATACGGCAAAGAGGAGTAAGACTAGTGGCTCCGGATTGGCCAAGAAGGACTTGGTACCCGGAACTTCAAGAGATGGTCACGGACGATCCGTGGCCTCTACTTCTGAGAAGGGACCTGCTTCAGCAGGGTCCTTGTCTTTTTCAAGACTTACCGCGGCTGCGTTTGACGGCATGGCGTTTGAATGCCAGATCCTAAAAGGAAAAGGCATTCCAGAAGAAGTCATTCCTACCTTGATAAAGGCAAGGAAGGAAGTCACCGCGAAGCATTATCGCCATATTTGGCGAAAATATGTTGCGTGGTGCGAGCAGCGGAGTGCTCCGATGGAGGAATTTCAACTGGGTCGTTTTCCTACATTTCCTGCAATCAGGATTGTCTATGGGTCTCAAATTGGGATCTATTAAGGTTCAAATTTCGGCCCTATCAATATTCTTCCAAAAAGAATTGGCCTCAGTCCCTGAGGTCCAGATTTTTATCAAAGGAGTACTGCATATACAGCCTCCTGTGGTGCCTAAGGTGGCACCGTGGGATCTAAATGTAGTTTTAGATTTCCTCAAATCCAATTGGTTTGAACCACTAAAGAATGTGGATTTGAAATATCTCACATGGAAAGTGACTATGTTACTGGCCCTGGCTTCGGCCGGGAGAGTATCTGAACTGGCGGCTTTGTTTTATAAAAGCCCTTATTTAATTTTCCATTCGACATAGGGCAGAGCTGCGGACGCGTCCGCATTTTCTCCCTAAGGTGGTATCAGCGTTTCACCTGAACCAGCCTATTGTAGTGCCTGCGGCTACAGACGACTTGAAGGACTCCAAGTTGTTGGACGTTGTCAGAGCCTTAAAAATATACATTTAAAGGACGGCTGGAGTCAGAAAATCTGACTCGCTGTTTATACTGTATGCACCCAACAAGTTGGGTGCACCTGCTTCTAAGCAGTCGATTGCTCGTTGGATTTGTAACAAAATTCAACTTGTACATTCTGTGGCAGGCCTGCCACAGCCTAAATCTGTTAAGGCCCATTCCGCAAGGAAGGTGGGCTCATCTTGGGCGGCTGCCCGAGGGGTCTCGGCATTACAACTCTGCCGAGCAGCTACGTGGTCAGGGGAGAACACGTTTGTAAATTTTTACAAATTTGATACCCTGGCAAAGGAGGACCTGGAGTTCTCTCATTCGGTGCTGCAGAGTCATCCGCACTCTCCCGCCCGTTTGGGAGCTTTGGTATAATCCCCATGGTCCTTTCAGGAACCCCAGCATCCACTTAGGACGATAGAGAAAATAAGAATTTACTTACCGATAATTCTATTTCTCGGAGTCCGTAGTGGATGCTGGGCGCCCATCCCAAGTGCGGATTATCTGCAATACTTGTACATAGTTATTGTTAACTAATTCGGGTTATTGTTTAGGAAGCCATCTTTCAGAGGCTCCTCTGTTATCATACTGTTAACTGGGTTTAGATCACAAGTTGTACGGTGTGATTGGTGTGGCTGGTATGAGTCTTACCCGGGATTCAAAATCCTCCCTTATTGTGTACGCTCGTCCGGGCACAGTACCTAACTGGAGTCTGGAGGAGGGTCATGGGGGGAGGAGCCAGTGCACACCACCTGACCTGTAAAAGCTTTACTTTTGTGCCCTGTCTCCTGCGGAGCCGCTATTCCCCATGGTCCTTTCAGGAACCCCAGCATCCACTACGGACTCCGAGAAATAGAATTATCGGTAAGTAAATTCTTATTTTTAGTTAGGTTTTTTATTTTCAGAGAGCTTCTGCTGGCAACAGACTCTCTGCTACGTGGGACTGAGGGGAGAGAAGCAAACCTACTAACTGCGGCTAGGTTGCGCTTCTTAGGCTACTGGACACCATTAGCTCCAGAGGGATCGAACACAGGAACCTGACCTTGTCGTCCGTTCCCGGAGCCGCGCCGCCGCCCCCCTCGCAGAGCCAGAAGACGGAAGCCGGCGGGTTGAAGCAAGAAGACGTCAAAATCGGCGGCAGAAGACTCCTGTCTTCATATGAGGTAGCGCACAGCACTGCAGCTGTGCGCCATTGCGCCCACACTAACCCACACACTCTGGTCACTGTAGGGTGCAGGGGGGGGGGGGGGGGGGTCCTGAGTAGCAATTAAGTACCTCCTGGCAAAAGCAGCATATATACAGTTGGACACTGTTATATGCATGAGCCCCCGCCATTAATTTTACACAAAATCGCGGGACAGAAGCCCGCCGCTGAGGGGGCGGGGCCTTCTTCCTCAGCACTCACCAGCGCCATTTTCTCTCCACAGCTCCGCTGAGAGGAAGCTCCCCAGGCTCTCCCCTGCAAATAGAGAGGGTGAATAAGAGAGGGGGGGCACATAAATTTGGCGTAAAAACAATATATACAGCAGCTACTGGGTTAACACTAAGTTACTGTGTGATTCCTGGGTCATATAGCGCTGGGGTGTGTGCTGGCATACTCTCTCTCTGTCTCTCCAAAGGGCCTTGTGGGGAACTGTCTTCAAATAGAGCATCCCCTGTGTGTGTGGTGTGTCGGTACGTGTGTGTCGACATGTCTGAGGTAAAAGGCTCCCCTAAGGAGGAGATAGAGCAAATATTTGTGTGAGAGGGTGTCTCCGTCGACAACGCCGACACCTGTTTGGATATGTGTAAGTGCTAAGGTGAATTTGTTGCACAAAAGATTAGAGAACAGACAGGAAATCTACCCATGTCTGTCCCTATGTCACAGAGACCTTCAGAGTCTCATAATGCTCACTATCCAATATAATAAACACTGATATCGACACGGAGATTGACTCCAGTGTCGACTACGATAATGCAAAGTTACAGCCAAAATGGCAGAAAAGTATTCAATATATGATTATTGTAATAAAAGATGATTTGCATATCACTGATGACTCATCTGTCCCTGACACAAGGGTACACATGTTTAAGGGGAAGAAAGCTGAGGTAAATTTCCCTCCTCTCAAAAGAGCGGGAATCTTCAGACAAGAGACTGCAGCTTCCCACAAAGAATTCTCAGGCAGTATCCTTTCCCCACTAGGGCCAGGATGTGATGGGAATCTTCCCCTAGGGTGTCACGTTTGCCCAGAAGGTAGCACTAGCTATTCTCAGGGATCCTGCAGATAGCGTGCACATTCTGGTACACTACTCAGACTGGCGATTGCGTCGGCATGGGTTTATAGCGCTGTGGCAGCGTGGACAGGTACCTTATCAGCAGAGATTGAGACCCTAGTATGCATATATATAGATATTGATATATAATAAATATATATATATATATATATATATATATATATATATATATATATATATATATATATATATATATATATATATATAAAACATGCCCAAAGAGACATGAGTATACTGGGTCCTAGAGTCAAAGCTATGTCGATTTCTGCTTGACGTGTCTTGTAGAGTATGCAATGGACAGATGATGCCGACTTAAGAGGCATATGGAAGGCTGAGGATTGTGTGGAGAAGGGTTCTCGGACCTGGTCTCCACAGCTGTAGCTGGTAATTCTGATATTTTGCCTTATATTCCTGCACAGCCTAGGAAAGCAAGACATTATCAAATGCAGCCTTTCCAACAAAGAAACAAGAAAGTCCGAGGTGCGTCCTTTCTTGCCAGAGGCAGGGGCAGAGGAAAGAAGCTGCACAACACAGCTAGTTCCCAGGAACAGAAGTCCTCCCCGGCCTCTACAAAATCCACCGCATGTCGCTGGGGCTCCACAGGCGGAGCTGGGCCCGGTGGGGGCACGCCTTCGTAAGTTCAGCCACAAGTGGGTTCACTCCCTGTTAGATCCCTGGGCAATAGATATTGTGTCTCAGGGATACAAGCTGGACTTTGAGAAGATGCCCCCTCACCGACGGCCCTGCCGGCTTCCCTCCACGAGAGGGAAACAGTGTTAACTGCAATTCACAAATTGTATCTTCACCAGGTGGCGGTCAAGGTTCCCCTCCTTCAACAAGGAGGGGGTTATTATTCGACCATGTTGTAGTCCCGAAACCAGACGGTTCGGTCGGACCCATATTGAATTTAAAATCCCTGAACATATACCTGAAAGGGTTCAAGTTCAAGATGGAATCGCTAAGAGCGGTCATTGCAAGCCTGAAAGGGGGAGATTTTATGGTGACTCGGGACATAAAGGATGCATACCTTCATGTCCCCATTTGTCCACCTCATCAGGCGTACCTCAGAATTGCGGTACGGGATTGTCATTACCAATTTCAGACGTTGCCGTTTGGTCTCTCCACGACCTTGAGAATATTCACCAAGGTAATGGCGGAAATGATGGTGCTCCTGCGGAAGCAAGGTGTCACTATTATCACGTACTTGGACGATCTCCTCGTAAAAGCGAGATCAAGAGAGCAGTTGCTGAACAGCGTATCACTTTCTCTGGAAGTGTAACGGCAACACGGCTGGATTCTATATATTCCAAGGTCGCAGTTGGTTCTTACAGCTCATCTGCCTCTCCTAGGCATGATCCTAGACACAGACCAGAAAAGGGTTTATCTCCCGATAGAGAGAGCTCAGGAGCTCGTGACACTGGTCAGGAATCTATTAAAACCAAAACAGGTGTCAGTGCATCACTGCACTCGAGTCCTGGGAAGGAGGGTGGCATCATACGAGGCCATTCCCTTCGGCAGGTTCCATACGAGAACCTTCCAATGGGACTTACTGGACAAGTGGTCCGGATCACATCTTCAAGATGCATCGGTTAATCACCCTATCCCCCAGAGCCAGGGTGTCTCTCCTGTGGTGGCTGCAGAGTGCTCACCTCCTCGAAGGTCGCACATTCGGCATTCAGGACTGGGTCCTGGTGACCACGGATGCAAGCCTCCGAGGGTGGGGGGCAGTCACACAGGGAAGAAATTTCCAGGGGCTGTGGTCAAGGCAGGAGACTTGCCTTCACATCATTATCCTGGAACGAAGGGCCATATACAACGCCCTAAGTCAAGCGGAGACCCTGCTTCGCGACCAACCGGTTCTGATTCAGTCAGACAATATCACCGCAGTGGCTCATGTAAACCGCCAAGGCGGCACAAGGAGCAGGGTTGGCGATGGTAGAAACCACCAGAATTCTTCGCTGGGCGGAGAATCACGTAAGCGCACTGTCAGCAGTGTTCATTCCGGGAGTGGACAACTGGGAAGCAGACTTTCCTCAGCAGGCACGACCTCCACCCGGGAGAGTGGGGACTTTATCAAGAAGTCTTCGCGCAGATTGTAGGTCGGTGGGAACTGCCAAAGGGGGACATGATGGCATCCCGCCTCAACAAAAAGCTACAGAGGTATTGCGCCAGGTCAAGAGACTCTCAGGCGATAGCTGTAGACGCACTGGTGACACCGTGGATGTTAGTCGGTTTATGTGTTTCCTCCTTTTCCTCTCTTACCCAAGGTGCTGAGAATCATAAGGAAAAGAGGAGTGAGAACAATATTCATTGTTCCGGATTGGCCAAGAAGGACTTGGTATCCAGAGCTGCAAGAAATGCTCACAGAGGACCCAGGGCCTCTGCCTCTAGGGCAGGATCTGTTGCAGCAGGGACCTTGTATGTTCCAATACTTACCGCAGCTGCGTTTGACGGATCCTAGTAGAAAAAAGGGATTCCGGATGAGGTTATTCCTACGCTGATAAAGGCTAGGAAGGACGTGACGGGTAAACATTATCACCGTATACGGCGAAAATATGTTGCTGGGTGTGATGCCAGGAATGCCTCTACAGAGGAATTCCAGCTGGGCCGTTTCCTTCACTTCCTACAGTCGGGAGTGACTTTGGGCCTAGAATTGGGGTCCATGAAGGTCCAGATTTCGGCCCTATTCATTTTCTTTCATACAAAAACTAGCTACTCTACCTGCAGTTCAGACGTTTGTAAAGGGAGTGCTGCATATTAGGCCCCTTTTTTGTGCCACCAGTGGCACCTTGGGATCTTAACGTGGTGTTGAGTTTCCTGAAATCTCACTGGTTTGAGCCGCTTAAGACCGTGGAGTTAAAATATCTCACGTGGAAAGTGGTCAAGAATTGGCGGCTTTGTCATGTAAAAGCCCCTATCTGGTTTTCCATATGGACAGGGCAGAATTACGGACTCGTCCGCAATTTCTGCCAAAGGTGGTGTCATCTTTTCATTTGAACCAACCTATTGTGGTGCCTGCGGCTACTCGTGACTTGGAGGATTCCAAGTTACTAGATGTAGTCAGGGCTGTGAAGATTATGTAGCCAGAACGGCTGGAGTCAGGAAATCTGACTCGCTGTTTATCCTGTATGCATCCAACAAGCTGGGTGCTCCTGCTTCAAAGCAAACTATTGCTCGCTGGATCTGTAACACGATTCAGCAGGCTCATTCTGCGGCTGGCTTGCCACCTCCAAAATCAGTAAAAGCCCATTCCACAAGGAAGGTGGGCTCTTCTTGGGCGGCAGCCGCCCAAGAAGAGCCCATCTTCCTTGTGGAATGGGCTTTTACTGATTTTGGAGGTGGCAAGCCAGCCGCAGAATGAGCCTGCTGAATCGTGCATTACAGCTTTGCCGAGCAGCTACTTGGTCGGGTTCAAACACTTTTTTGCAAAGTTCTACAAGTTTGATACCCTGGCTGAGAAGGACCTTGTGTTTGCTCATTCGGTGCTGCAGAGTCATCCGCACTCTCCCGCCCGTTTGGGAGCTTTGGTATAATCCCCATGGTCCTTACGGAGTCCCCAGCATCAACTAGGACGTTAGAGAAAATAAGATTTTACTCACCGGTAAATCTATTTCTCGTCGTCCATAGTGGATGCTGGGCGCCCGTCCCAAGTGCGGACTTCTTCTGCAATACTTGTATATAGTTATTGCTTAAATAAGGGTTATGTTATGGTTGCATCAGGTTTGTCTGATGTTCTGTTGTTGTTCATACTGTTGACTGGGTATGTTATCACAAGTTATACGGTGTGATTGGTGTGGCTGGTATGAGTCTTACCCTGGATTCCAAAATCCTTTCCTTGTAATGTCAGCTCTTCCGGGCACAGTTTCATTAACTGAGGTCTGGAGGAGGGGCATAGAGGGAGGAGCGAGTGCACACCAGTAGTACTAAATCTTTCTTAGAGTGCCCAGTATCCTGCGGAGCCCGTCTATTCCCCATGGTCCTTACGGAGTCCCCAGCATCCACTATGGACTACGAGAAATAGATTTACCGGTGAATAAAATTTATTATCTTACGTCCTAGAGGATGCTGGGGTCCATATTAGTACCATGGGGTATAGACGGGTCCACCAGGAGCCATTGGCACTTTAAGAGTTTAACAGTGTGGGCTGGCTCCTCACTCTATGCCCCTCCTACCAGACTCAATTTAGAAAATGTGCCCGGAGGAGTCGGTCACAGTAGGGGAGCTCTACAGAGCTTCTTTAGTGAAGTTTATTTTAGAGTCTGTTATT
Organism: Pseudophryne corroboree; assembly: GCF_028390025.1. Taxonomy (NCBI): domain Eukaryota; kingdom Metazoa; phylum Chordata; class Amphibia; order Anura; family Myobatrachidae; genus Pseudophryne; species Pseudophryne corroboree. Next base: position 286,085,812 of record NC_086451.1, read on the forward strand.
TTACAGGGCGGCTGCTGGCAACAGCCTCCCTGCATCGAGGGACTGAGGGGGAAGGGGAGCAGTGTTCGCCCTGCGGGGTCTGAGCCACTGTCTCCGCTGACTGGACACTGAGCTCCAGAGGGGATAGATCGCTCCCCGCCGCATGGGAACGCTCACCCCGGCAGCATGCCGCCACTCCCTTGCAGAACTGAAGTGTGGCGAGTGAGTCATCAGCTCCCTAACAAGCAGGGAGCTGATGTGAAGATGGCGGCTACAGGGTAGGAGCGCAGTACTGACGGCAATCCTTGGGCTCAGCGGTACATGGTGGGGCGCCCTGAGCCGGCGCCTGAACCCTACACTGACCAGAAAGCCGGTCGGGGTCCTCGGATCTCAGCCAGCACTAAATCCTCAGGCCAGTATAATCTTGGAAGAGCGGGAAGACAGTGCTATTAAGGGGGCGGAGCTTCTCAGAGAGGACCCAGCAGCGTTCAGCTCCATTTTCCTGCCTGCAGACACGCTGCCAAGTGAAGAGCAGTCCCTCCAGAGCACCTCCAGCTATCTGTACGGTACCAGGGGGTTGTAGAAGGGAGGGGAGGCTGTGTAGAGACTGTGTCACCTATTAAGGGACACAGTCAGCTCTGGTTAAGGGTCTCCCTATATCTATATAGCACTGTGTGTGGGTTGGCTCCAATCTCTGTGTCTCTCTGCCATTCTTGGGGGGGAAACTCTGTCTGCATGTGGGGTGTACAAGCAACCATGTCTAGAAACTCTGTCTCATATGCTGCAGAGGATATATCTTCTCAGGAAGATCCCATCCCATGTAATCAGGATTGCACTGTTGTAGCGCAGATCCCGGCTAGGGAACCGGAATGGTTTGCCTCTCTTAAGAGGGCTATTTCTCAGATTTCTGAAAGGGTTGCAAGAACTGTGCATGCAACTCAGGTATTGCAGTCCTCTATGGCAGTATGGTCAGATACTGCTCCCCGGGGCCCCCTGCGGTACATTCTCACAAACGTGCTCTTGCCCAAATTACGCAGGATGACACGGATACCGATTCTGACACAGCAGACGGTGATGGGGATGTGTCAAGGGGGACGGCATCACTTGCTAGGGGGGTGCAGTTGGTGATTGAGGCCATGCGGGATGTGTTAAATATTTCTGACACACCTCCTGAGCAGGTTGAGGAGGCTTTTTTTTCACACAGTAAGAAAACCCCTCTCACCTTCCCTGCTTCTAAGGAACCAAATGCCATTTTTGAAAAGGCCTGCGAAAAGCCGGAGAAAAAAATTCCATATCCCTAAAAGGGTTCTGGTTCCTTTTCCCTTCCCGGAGGCCGATAGAAAAAAATGGGAGTCCCCGCTTATAGTTGACGCCTCTATTTCCAGGCTGTTAAAACAAGTGGTTTTGCCTGTCCCAGGATCTACCGCGTTGAAAGACCCGGCGGATCACAAGGTGGATGCTACGCTCAAATCCATTTACACTACTTCAGGGGCGATACTGCGGCCTACTATTGCCTGTGCATGGATTTCAGAAGCAATTTGAAAGTGGTCAATCACTCTGCAGGAGGACTTGACTACGATGGATACAGGTGACGTTGATTTGTTTTTACGTAACATACAGGGTTCTGCAGGGTTTCTGGTGGAATCCATGAAGTATCTGGTTTCCATGGCGGCGGGGATCTCCTCCATGTCCGTCTCGACTCACAGGGGTCTCTGGCTACGCCAATGGTCTGCGGACGCGGAATCCAGGAAAAGTGTGGAGAGCCTACCCTATACAGGTCAGGCTCTGTTTGGGGAGACGCTGGATGCGTGGATTGCCACAGCTACAGCAGGTAAGTCTCCTTTTTCTCCCCTCAGCTGCACCGGCTACGAAGAAGCCTTTTTCTCCCAACACGTCAGTCCTTTCGGCCCACTAGGACTAGAAAGAACAAGCCCTCTCACACCTTCTTTAGAGGTGGTCGTGCCAAATCAAAAAAGCCTGCTCCCGCAGGTTCCCAGGACCAAAAGCCTGCTTCTGGTGCCTCAAAGTCCTCTGCATGATGGTGGACCACACTGCCTGGAAGTAGGTCATGTGGGAGGAGGACTCTGGCATTTCAGCCACATCTGGGTGTTGTCTGGCCTGGATCCCTGGATACAGGATATTGTATCCCGGGGGTACAGGCTGGAGTTTCAAACTCTCCCACCTCACCGATTCTTCAAGTCAGGCTTGCCGGCTCTGCCGGAAGACAGAGCTATTTTACTGCAACATATAAGGGTATTTAGACCTTTATTCTAGCGTTTTAAAGACACGCCAGTATAAATATGCAACGGGAACACCGCGTGTCGTTGAGGGGGCGGGGCTTGCTGGAGATCGGGGCCAGCAGCTCAGTAATGCCATTTTCCATTGCAAAAGCTCACTTCTAGCAGCGGGGTTGCGCAGCTCCTCACAGGACATTCCACAGAACCGGTGCACAGTTCCAGGGGTGTATAGAAGGGGGGAGCATGTATGTATGCGTGTGTGTATCTCTCTCTCTCTCTCTCTATATCTCTCTATATCTATCTATATATATCTCTCTATATCTATATATATATCTCTATATATATATCTCTATATATCTCTATATATCTCTATATATCTCTCTATATATATATATATATATATATATACATATATATAAAACATAATATAGGGTTTATCAGCCATTAGTCAGTGATCCGGTCTGTGGAAACACTCACTTTGTTGAACTCACACCTTTTGAAGGTGAGGGAGTATACATATCTACATCACTTACCGGACACACTTTTCACTGATGGCATTATTAAGAAACTGTCTATGTATAACATTTTTGAAAGATCTTATGTAAACGGTTTTTTATGAATATTTTGTTATTAAATATTTTATTCTAATTGGCCTTGGGCCATTTGTTTGGGTGACTTTCTGGTGAGGGGTTATCCATTTTAGGAACCTAGAAAATCCTGCACAGTATAAGATATACCCATTGGGAAGGACTTCCGTCAAATCTATACAATCAATACAGCGCACTCAGGAATTGTTTTTTCTGGTCTATGTTTATTTGAGATTTGGCAACGGTAATCTCACCTGTAGTGCTGCTTTTCTTTTGAGCGCAAGATAAAGATATTTGTGTGTGTATGTATGTATGTATATATATATGTGTATATATATATATATATATATATATATATATATATATATATATATATATATATATATATATATAGTGTGTGTGGGCCTTGTGAGAGGTTCCTTATACATTTGCCCTGCTAAACTCTGTTTAAGCTGATAGGGAGAAGCCAGCACACTAAGCCCCTTTCTGTCTCTATTCCTGCTGCTTGGGTGGGTAAACTTGTGTTTGGATCCTGTTTTCCACTGTGTGTGAGATTACTGTTAAGTATGACAGGAAGAAAGGTTGTGTGTCAATCCTGCAACACAAAGTTTTCTCAATCCTCTGAGGGGTCACTGGTGTGCACACAATGTACTGTTCCCTCACAGGGAAGCAGCAACCTAGAGTCGGGGTGGCTGACATCCATTAAAGGGATGATAACAGACCTCTCTTCTGAACTGGCTACTGCCAGACAAGAGAGACAGGAGTTGAAAAAGTCTATGCCTGATTTTATGTGTAAGGATTCAGTCCGCAGGCCAGCCTCTCAGGCCCCTGTACTTATTTCAAAGAAACGTGCTTTACCCCAGATGCTCCAATCTAACTATGAGGATGAAATGCCAGATTTGGAAGAGGGGGGAAATGGAGGTGGATATGGGGGATGGTACTCTGTCTCAGGGTATGGAAGCCCTTATATGTTCTATTAGGGAGGTCCTTAATATCCCTGATAAGGAGACAGAAACAGTGGAGGAGTTGTGTTTTAATGTAAAACCAAAATCTACTGTTACCTTTCCGTTCTCAAAGGAGTTAAACACACTCTTTAAAAATCAGTGGGTTAACCCTGGCAAGAAGTTTCAAGTACCTAAGGGGCTGCTTTAGTCCTTTACTTTTCCCCAGGAGGATAGGAATGTTTGGGAAACTCCATCTGCAGTGGATACTTCAGTGTCTAGGCTGTCATGGAAGACGGTACTGATTGTACCTGGAGCTATTTCCTTAAAAGAACCTGCTGATAGGAAAATTGAGACTACTCTCAATTCCATCTATACAGCAGTGGGAGTGGCTCACAGACCCACAATTGCTTGTGGATGGATTACAAGGGCCATTGTCAAATGGTCTGGTAATATACTGGACAGGTTAGACACTCTGCCTCAAACGGAGATTATCACACTACTGCAACATATTCAGGAATCTGCAAACTTTATGAGACGCTCTAAAGGCTACAGCGGCAAGCGTTATCTTTAGAAGTATAGTGGGCAGAGCTAAAAGCTCCACCCTAAGTTCCTGGATGCTAAAACACTGTGCTTAGCTTCTCTGTACAGTATTTTCTATTTGAGTACTAAGTAGAATTAACTGCTTGTAACGTACTGTGCTCTAAAGGCTACAGCGGCAAGTGTTATCTTTTATAAGTATAATGGGGAGAGGTAAAAGCTCCTCCCTAAGTTCCTGGATGCCAAAACACCATGTTTAGTGTCTCTGTACAGTATTTTCTATCTAGACATAAACCCTGCACCCCGTGCAAGCTGGTAGGACAATTGGAGGGTACCTGACACACGGTTGATTGCCGTTTCCCTTTGCTGTGTCACATAAACTAGTGGCTGGTCTGCCCTGAAAGCCAAGATTCTCCTCTTTCGTATGGTACTGGTCTCGATTCTCTGGGACACCCAGAACCGGAGATATCGTGTGCAAAGTGGACCCATTTTCCTATAGGCTATAATGGGCCCGTTAATTCAGACCCACCATGGGTTCTGATGCTTGCCGTTAGGCTTGCGTTGGCTACACAAACTTGGGGTCGGTATCCTCTCGTAGCTTATTGTCTCCCCTTCCATACCAACCTGTTTCTCAGCCAATTGGATCTCTGAACCTGAGATATTAAGCTTTGAGCCCATTTTAATTTTATTTAATAGCTCACATAAACCTAACGTCAAGGGACCATTGCTTTAACACGTTAGTTTGCGTCTGTATAGACTATTTTTATTTATTGGTTTGTCTACGTGATCTCATTGCCGCAGTGTATTTTAAATAGCATAATGATACGTGCGTACAGCATTGCCCATACAGTGTACAGTAAAGTAGTTCTTGTGCTATAGTGTACTGTATTTCAATGGAGACCACTCGTATGCACAATGGTGATTTTAAAAATGACATCTGGTGGATGATCACAGGTATTACACTCACCAAACGCCATGATAAGCTCGTGAGCCTCCCTACAACTAGGCACGCCACCTTGCGCCCAAGCAGGCTGAGACTCCGTGATCTGGCGTAACATCATAGACTGCATAGATGAGCGAGGCTCCATCTGTACACATCCCTATATGGCCGTCTCATCAGGCTTATCTACGTTTTGTTCTGCAGGACAGTCGCTACCAGTTCCAGGCTCTACCCTTTGGCCTCTCAACGGCACCGAGGGTGTACATGAAGGTGATGGCAGAGATGATGCTGCTGCTCCGAAAACAGGGAGTAAATGTCGTTCCCTACCTGGACGAACACCTAATAAAGGCGCTGTCCATACAACGTTTGAAAGACAGCATCAACCTCACAACACGACTACTCACAGATCATAGTTGGATTTTAAATCTGCAGAAATCCCACCTTGAACCGATGCAGAAACTTTAGTTCCTGGAAATGACTGCGGACAAGGCAAAGGCAGTCCAGGCAATGGGTTGGTCTATCCTGAGGCCAAACAAGATCTCTGTACATTTGTGCATACGCTTATTGGGGAAAATGGTGGCCTCTTACGAGGCGATTCCGTATGGACGAATACATGCGCAACCCTTCCAGCTGGATCTACTGGACAAATGGTCGGGATCTCCTCTGCATATACATCGGATGATACGTCTGTCACCGAAGGTCAGGATTTCCTTACTGTGGTTGTTGCAGACCTCCCACCTGGTGGAGGGTCAATCCTTTGGAATTCGTGATTGGATTCTGTTAACCACGTATGTGAGCCTCAGAGGTTGGGGAGCAATGACCCAAGGGGCTCAATTCAAAGGAAGGTGGTCAACTCAGGAAACCTCGCTTCTGATCAATATTCTGGAACTCTGAGCAATTTACAATGCCCTTCTACAGGCCGCGTATCTTCTGCGGAATCAGGCCATTCAAGTACAGTCGGACAACGCCACGGCGGTGGCGTACGTAACCGGCAAGGAAGAACAAAAAGAAGAGCTGTGATGAGCGAGGTATCCAAGATACTCCTTTGGCCGGAACGAAATGCCAGGGCCATATCGGCCATCTTCATTCCGGGAGTAGACAACTGGGAAGCAGATTTCCTCAGTAGGCACGACCTGCATCCGGGGGAATGGGGAATCCCCAAGTAATTTAACAGTTGATTCATCGGTAGGGCTTGCCCGCACATCGATCTGATGGCTTCCCGATTCAACAAGAAGCTTCTGCGCTACTGTTCCAGCCCCCCCCCCCCTGCCAATTCATCTAATTCCCAGAGTTCTCAAAAGGATAAGGCGGGAAAGGGTTCCAATTTGCTCCAGATTGGCCATGCAGGGCCAGGTATGAAGGTCTCCTGAAAATGTCGGTAGAAGAGCCCTGGCACCTACCGCTACGGGAATATCTTCTTCAACAGGGGCCGTTCGTCTATCCTGAATTATCTTGGCTACGTTTAACGGCATGGAAGGTGAAGGGGAGATTTTAGCCAGGAAAGGGATTCCAGGCAAGGTTGTTTCTACGATAATTCATGCAAGGAAGGCAGTCATGTCGAAACATTACCATTGCATATGGATATATATGTTTCTTGGTGTGAAGATCAAAAGTGTTCAACTACCGATTTTAATCTGGGATGTTTCTTGCGCTTCCTGCAAGCAGGTGTGGACGTGGGCCAGCGTCAAGGTTCCCTTAAGGTGCAGATTTCGGCTTTGTCCATTTTCTTCCAGAAACAATTGGCTAATATTCCGGAAGTTCAGACCTACTTGAAGGATGTTCTTCATATCCAACCACCATTTGTCCCTCCCACGGCGCCATGGGATCTCAACTTGGTTCGGACATTTCTCCAATCGGACTGGTTTGAACCACTGCACAAGGTGGATCTGAAGTATCTGACGTGGAAGACTGTCATGTTACTGGCCCTGGCTTAGGCGAAGCGTGTTTCGGAGTTGGGGGCCTTATCCTATAAAAGCCCTTACCTGGTGTTTCATGAGGATCGAGCGGAGCTCAGGACTCGGCAAAGATTCTTGCCTAAGGTGGTATCGGCTTTCCATATCAACCAGCCGATAGTGATTCCAGTCATCACTGATTCGGCTATTGCTCCGAAGTCCTTGGATGTGGTTTGTGCTCTGAGGATCTATGTCAAAAGGACGGCTAGTCACAGGAAGTCTGACTCTCTTTTTGTTTTATATGATGCCCAAAAAATTGGCTGTCCTGCTTCTAGGCAGTTGATTGAACGCTGGATTAGGCTTGCGATACAGCTGGCTTATTTTTTGACGGCCTTGCCGTTGCCGAAATCTATTCAGGACCGCTCTACTAGGTCAATAGGTTTGTCTTGGGCAACTGCCTGGGGTGTTTCTGCCTTGCAGCTCTGCAGAGCTGCAACCTGGTCTGGAACAAATACATTTGTAAAGTTTTACAAGTTTGATACGTTGGCTTCAGAGGACCTTCAGTTTGGTCTGCAGTGGTCTCCGCACTCTCCCACCCAGTCTTGGAGCTTTGGGACTTTCCCATGGTACGAAGACCATCCCAGTATCCCCTAGGACGTTAGTGAAAACAAGCAGTTGTTCTTGTGTGAATGTTGTTGGTTTAGCTGTTGCTATCCCTGTTTTCCGGTTATGGTTGCGTAATGCTGTTTCTCGCTGTGCTTGTGCTGGTTCGTTATCTCACCACTTTTCTTGTCTATAGTTTCATCCTCTGTCAGTATGTCAGTCTCCTCGGGCACATTTTTCTAAACTGAGTCTGTAGGTGGAGGCATAGAAGGGAGGAACCAGCATTCTGAAGATTTTTTAAAGTGCCAAGGCTCCAGTGGACCCCACTATATCCCATGATACTAAGACCATCCCAATATCCCCTACGGACTACGAGAAAAGGATTTAACGGTAGGTAATTAAAATCTTATTTTTATTTATGAATTGCTAGCATATATATCGTTAGTTGGTGATCGGTTTGCTTGGTGATGCGTAGACCTCTTTTCTCTGACGTCCTAGTGGATGCTGGGAACTCCGTAAGGACCATGGGGAATAGACGGGCTCCGCAGGAGACTGGGCACTCTAAAAGAAAGATTAGGTACTATCTGGTGTGCACTGGCTCCTCCCTCTATGCCCCTCCTCCAGACCTCAGTTAGATTTCTGTGCCCGGCCGAGCTGGATGCACACTAGGGGCTCTCCTGAGCTCCTAGAAAGAAAGTATATGTTAGGTTTTTTATTTTACAGTGAGACCTGCTGGCAACAGAGGGACTAAGGGGAGAAGAAGCGAACCTACCTGCTTGCAGCTAGCTTGGGCTTCTTAGGCTACTGGACACCATTAGCTCCAGAGGGATCGACCGCAGGACCCGTCCTTGGTGTTCGTTCCCGGAGCCGCGCCGCCGTCCCCCTTACAGAGCCAGAAGCATGAAGATGGTCCGGAAAATCGGCGGCAGAAGACTTCAGTCTTCACCAAGGTAGCGCACAGCACTGCAGCTGTGCGCCACTGCTCCTCATACACACTTCACACTCCGGTCACTGAGGGTGCAGGGCGCTGGGGGGGGGGGGGCGCCCTGAGCAGCAATAAAAACACCTTGGCTGGCAAAATAATCACAATATATAGCCCCAGAGGCTATATATGTGATAATTACCCCTGCCAGAATCCATAAAAAAGCGGGAGAAAAGTCTGCGAAAAAGGGGCGGAGCTATCTCCCTCGGCACACTGGCGCCATTTTCTCTTCACAGTGTAGCTGGAAGACAGCTCCCCAGGCTCTCCCCTGTAGTTTTCAGGCTCAAAGGGTTAAAAAGAGAGGGGGGGCACTAAATTTAGGCGCAATATGGTTTATACAAGCAGCTATTGGGGAAAATTCACTCAGTGATAGTGTTTATCCCTACATTATATAGCGCTCTGGTGTGTGCTGGCATACTCTCTCTCTGTCTCCCCAAAGGGCTGTGTGGGGTCCTGTCCTCAGTCAGAGCATTCCCTGTGTGTGTGCGGTATGTCGGTACGGCTGTGTCGTCATGTTTGATGAGGAGGCTTATGTGGAGGCGGAGCAGATGCCGATAAATGGGATGTCGCCCCCTGTGGGCCGACACCAGAGTGGATGGATAGGTGGAAGGTATTAACCGACAGTGTCAACTCCTTACATAAAAGGCTGGATGACGTAACAGCTATGGGACAGCCGGCTTCTCAGCCCGCACCTGCCCAGGCGTCTCAAAGGCCATCAGGGGCTCAAAAACGCCCGCTCCCTCAGATGGCAGACACAGATGTCGACACGGAGTCTGACTCCAGTGTCGACGAGGTTGAGACATATACACAATCCACTAGGAACATCCGTTACATGATCCCGGCAATAAAAAATGTGTTACACATTTCTGACATTAACCCAAGTACCACTAAAAAAGGGTTTTATGTGTGGGGAGAAAAAGCAGGCAGTGTTTTGTTCCCCCATCAAATGCGTGAATGAAGTGTGAAAAAGCGTGGGTTCCCCCGATAAGAAACTGGTAATTTCTAAAAAGTTACTGATGGCGTACCCTTTCCCGCCAGAGGATAAGTTACGCTGGGAGATATCCCCTAGGGTGGATAAGGCGCTCACACGTTTGTCAAAAAAGGTGGCACTGCCGTCTTAGTATACGGCCACTTTGAAGGTACCTGCTGATAAATAGCAGGAGGCTAGCCTGAAGTCTGTATTTACACACTCAGGTACTAGACTGAGACCTGCAGATAGTGCTGCTGCAGCGTGGTCTGTAACCCTGTCAAACAGGGATACTATTTTGCGAACATAAGACGTCGTCTTATATATGAGGGATGCACAGAGGGATATTTTGCCGGCTGGCATCCAGAATTAATGCAATGTCCATTCTGTCAGGAGGGTATTAGAGACCCGACACTGGACAGGTGATGCTGACTTTAAAAGGCACATAGAGCCTTATAAGGGTGAGGAATTGTTTGGGGATGGTCTCTGGGACCTCGTATCCACAGCAACAGCTGGGAAGAAATTTTTTTACCTCAGGTTTCCTCACAGCCTAAGAAAAGCACTGTATTATCAGGTACAGTCCTTTCGGCTTCAGAAAAGCAAGTGGGTCAAAGGCGCTTCCTTTCTGCACTGAGACGAGGGAAGAGGGAAAAAGCTGCACCAGTCAGCCAGTTCCCAGAATCAAAATTCTTCCCCCGCTTCCTCTGAGTCCACCGCATGACGCGGGGGCTCCACAGGCGTAGCCAGGTACGGTGGGGGGCCGCCTCAAAAATTTCAGCGATCAGTGGGCTCGCTCACAGGTGGATCCCTGGATCCTTCAAGTAGTATCTCAGGGGTACAAGCTGGAATTCGAGGCGTCTCCCCCCCGCCGTTTTCCTCAAATCTGCCTTGCCGACAACTCCCTCAGGCAGGGAGGCTGTGCTAGAGGCAATTCACAAGCTGTATTTCCAGCAGGTGATAGTCAAGGTGCCCCTACTTCAACAAGGACGGGGTTACTATTCCACACTGTTTGTGGTACCGAAACCGGACGGTTCAGTGAGACCCGTTTTAAATTTGAAATCCTTGAACACATACATAAAAAAATTCAAGTTCAAGATGGAATTGCTCAGGGCGGTTATTGCAAGCCTGGAGAAGGGGTATTACATGGTATCCCTGGACATCAAGGATGCTTACCTACATGTCCCCATTTACCATCCTCACCAGGAGTACCTCAGATTTGTGGTACAGGATTGCCATTACCAATTCCAAACACTGCCGTTTGGACTGTCCACGGCACCGAGGGTCTTTACCAAGGTAATGGCAGAAATGATGATACTCCTTCGAAAAAAGGGAGTTTTAATTATCCCGTACTTGGACGATCTCCTTATAAAGGCGAGGTCCAAGGAGCAGTTGTTGGTCGGAGTAGCACTATCTCGGGAAGTGCTACAACAGCACGGATGGATTCTATACATTCCAAAGTCACAGCTGGTTCCTTCCACACGCCTACTGTTCCTGGGGATGGTTCTGGACACAGAACAGAAAAAAGTGTTTCTCCCGCAGGAGAAAGCCAAGGAGCTGTCATCTCTAGTCAGAGACCTCCTGAAACCAAAACAGGTATCGGTGCATCACTGCACACGAGTCCTGGGAAAAATGGTAGCTTCTTACGAAGCAAAATTCCATTCGCCAGGTTCCATACAAGAACCTTTTAGTGGGACCTCTTGGACAAGTGGTCGGGATCGCATCTTCAGATGCATCGGCTGATAACCCTGTCTCCAAGGACCAGGGTATCTCTACTGTGGTGGCTGCAGAGTGCTCATCTTCAAGAGGGCCGCAGATTCGGCATACAGGACTGGGTCCTGGTAACCACGGATGCCAGCCTTCGAGGCTGGGGGGCAGTCGCACAGGGAAGAAATTTCCAAGGACTTTGGTCAAGTCAGGAGTCGTCCCTACACATAAATATTCTGGAACTGAGGGCCATTTACAATGCCCTAAGTCTGGCAAGGCCTCTGCTTCAAAACCAGCCGGTACTGATCCAATCAGACAACATCACGGCAGTCGCCCATGTAAACCGACAGGGCGGCACAAGAAGCAGGATGGCGATGGCAGAAGCCACAAGGATTCTCCGATGGGCGGAAAATCACGTCTTAGCACTGTCAGCAGTGTTCATTCCGGGAGTGGACAACTGGGAAGCAGACTTCCTCAGCAGACACGACTGACACCCGGGAGAGTGGGGACTTCATCCAGAAGTCTTCCAACTGTTGGTAAACCGTTGGGAAAGGCCACAGGTGGACATGATGGCGTCCCGCCTAAACAAAAAACTAGATATTGCGCCAGGTCAAGGGACCCTCAGGCAATAGCTGTGGACGCTCTAGTGACACCGTGGGTGTACCAGTCGGTTTATGTATTCCCTCCTCTGCCTCTCATACCAAAGGTACTGAGAATAATAAGAAAACGAGGAGTAAGAACGATACTCGTGGTTCCGGATGGGCCAAGAAGAGCTTGGTACCCAGAACTTACAGAAATAATATCAGAGGACCCATGGCCTCTACCGCTCCGACAGGATCTGCTACAGCAGGGGCCCTGTCTGTTCCAAGACTTACCGCGGCTGCGTTGGACGGCATGGCGGTTGAATTCCGGATCCTAAAGCAAAAGGGCATTCCGGAGGAAGTCATTCCTACGCTGATAAAAGCCAGGAAAGAAGTAACCGCAAACCATTATCACCGTATTTGGCGAAAATATGTTGCGTGGTGTGAGGCCAGGAAGGCCCCAACAGAGGAATTTCAGCTGGGTCGTTTTCTGCACTTCCTACAGTCGGGAGTGACTATGGGCCTAAAATTGGGTTCCATTAAGGTCCAGATTTCGGCTCTGTCGATTTTCTTCCAGAAAGAACTGGCTTCACTGCCTGAAGTTCAGACTTTTGTAAAGGGAGTGCTACATATTCAGCCCCCTTTTGTGCCTCCTGTGGCACGTGGGATCTCAACGTGGTGTTGAGTTTCCTGAAATCACATTGGTTTGAGCCACTTAAAACTGTGGATCTGAAATATCTCACGTGGAAAGTGGTCATGTTATTGGCCTTGGCTTCGGCCAGGCGTGTGTCAGAATTGGCGGCTTTGTCATGTAAAAGCCCTTATCTGATTTTCCATATGGATAGGGCAGAATTGAGGACTCGTCCCCAGTTTCTCCCTAAGGTGGTATCAGCTTTTCACTTGAACCAACCTATTGTAGTGCTTGCGGCTACTAGGGACTTGGAAGATTCCAAGTTTCTGGACGTAGTCAGGGCCTTAAAAATGTATATTTCCAGGACGGCTGGAGTCAGGAAAACTGACTCGTTTTTTATCCTGTATGCACCCAACAAAATAGGTGCCCCTGCTTCTAAGCAGACTATTGCTCGCTGGATTTGTAACACAATTCAGCTGGCGCATTCTGCGGCTGGATTGCCGCATCCTAAATCGGTAAAAGCCCATTCCACAAGGAAGGCGGGCTCATCTTGGGCGGCTGCCCGAGGGGTCTCGGCTTTACAACTTTGCCGAGCTGCAACTTGGTCAGGGGCAAACACGTTTGCAAAATTCTACAAATTTGATACCCTGGCTGAGGAGGACCTTGCGTTCTCTCATTCGGTGCTGCAGAGTCATCCGCACTCTCCCGCCCGTTTGGGAGCTTTTGGTATAATCCCCATGGTCCTTACGGAGTTCCCAGCATCCACTAGGACGTCAGAGAAAATAAGATTTTACTCACCGGTAATTCTATTTCTCGTAGTCCGTAGTGGATGCTGGGCGCCCATCCCAAGTGCGGATTGTCTGCAATACTTGTATATAGTTATTGCCTAACTAAAGGGTTATTGTTGAGCCATCTGTTGAGAGGCTCAGTTATATTTCATACTGTTAACTGGGTATAGTATCACGAGTTATACGGTGTGATTGGTGTGGCTGGTATGAGTCTTACCCGGGATTCAAAATCCTTCCTTATTGTGTCAGCTCTTCCGGGCACAGTATCCTAACTGAGGTCTGGAGGAGGGGCATAGAGGGAGGAGCCAGTGCACACCAGATAGTACCTAATCTTTCTTTTAGAGTGCCCAGTCTCCTGCGGAGTCCGTCTATTCCCCATGGTCCTTACGAAGTTCCCAGCATCCACTACGGACTACGAGAAATAGATTTACCGGTGAGTAAAATCTTATTTTTCAAATTCTTGTGAGTATGACACGTGCAGATTGGTGTGACAGTTGGGAGATATGATATCCATGCAAACTGTAATCTGCATGCGGGATCAGTATGAATTACAGACTGTCAGGATGCCAGCCGTCCATATACAGACAACGGCATGCTTGATGTCAGTATGCTGGCAACGGGGTGAATGCAGAGAGTCCCCTTGCGGGCTCGCTGCGCTTGCCACGCTGCAGTCTCGGTGGCTTTCTGTGCTCGCAACAGGTTCTTTTCACACTGTATGGGTGTCGTGGACACCCACGAGCGGGAATAGCCCATGTTAACTGGGATCCTGTCTGCCGGCAATTTAATTGCATCCCCTGCATGCATATTGAAGTGAGAGAAGTAAATATAGCCAATCTACACTCACGTGACAACACATATGGGCTGGATGATGTTAGACCTATCCTCTTGTGATAGTTGATAGTAGCGCTGTCATAAACCAGATGGGTAAACTTGATTAGTTTTTGTTCTGTACTGATGATATATAAATATAGCCATAGTCAGGTTTAATGACCATTTGTCCCTCACTGGGCTGTTGTAAAATGTTGGTATTTTCTCTGTCCGAAGACTGATGTTTTTATTAAGTGTTGCAGCTCGTCAGATGGGAAAACGTAACATTCATGATTTTCAGATTTTAACTTTGCCATCCTCTTTCTTCCTCTCTGCCTATAGAACTTCCAGATGTGTCCTCATGCATCTTGCCTCAATACGTCACGCAGCGGGAGATGCTTAGCGTGAGGGAGCTAACAGGTTCTCTGCAACTTCGTTAGCGTCGGGAGTCTTTTTTTTTTTTTTTTTTTTTTTTCTTCCGACCGAAAATTTGTCTTGTTCACATTGCTATGTGTATAAGACACACAAGCAGACTCTGATGTTTAAAATGATATATGTCAAGCTTGTATTCTGCATGCAACCGCGTCTGTATCTGCATACAAAATGCTACATTAGTGTTTTCTAGGAAAACACTGTAGCATAGCAATTCTTATTAGTTTTGTGGAAAAGATACATTTTTAATGAAAAAAGTCGCACGAAAAGATGCTCGTGTGACTAGAAGGGCTGTTTAACACTAGGAGGCTAGATGTAAGTGGACATATCTAAGTTTCTTTTACTTTCCATTTGTTTATAAAAGCTTATTTACAGTAGTTACTTCTACTGTATTTCTATGTCCGGTTACTTTTCTTAAATTAACTTTTTGCAAACAGTTGTATCACACACATGTCCGTACTCAGAACTACTTCCAAGTTGGTGCTTTTTTCAAATTATCTTAACTATTAAACAAATCAGTCTTCCACCACCACCGACTTTGGTTCCACTCCTAATATATACACTTTAAAAATCAGCATATGCCTCTCCAGGCCATAGGTCTAAGAACACAGAAAATCAGAACTATAAATTATGTTTTAATTTCAGAATAACTCTTAATACCAGAATTGATTGTATGCTCATAACCTAGGGTTTTCCCAGTCAAACAAGCAGGTGCCCCTTATTTGCTTGTTTCTTTCTGTTTAGAGCCTAAAGGCCCCCACACACTATATGATGTGTACCAACGATGCAACCGAGGGCTGACATATCGGGCGGTCCCAACACACGATGCGATATGGTGCCCACCCCACCGTTCGCTATGCCGGTGCATACATTTCCTTTTACAATCCAGATTTCCCGACTCAGGTCATACAGTTTTACAAATAACATTTTCCATACAGAATATACATTGATACAGCATGCAATTTGAATATCATATTGTGGGATCAGATAACGTGATGAATCCCGACATGTAGAAATAGCATTTCAGTAGAAAAAGTCAGTATCCATTTTATAAATTGTTCTAATATAACTAATACAGTTGAGTACTTTTAGTATTTTATTACAATATGATTATTGTATTGTGTCCTTTAAGCTGTATGTTTTTTATTTCCTTTGTGTCTTGGATATCTTGTTATATTATTATATAGTGCATTAAACTACAATTGTTTTTTTTTTTTTTTTTTTACAGATCTTATCCAGTGTACAAATGAAATGAACGTTAATATACCACAACTTGCTGACACACTTTTTGAAAGGACTGCCAATGGTAGCTGGGTTGTAGTTTTCAAAGCCCTGATCACAACACATCACCTTATGATGTATGGTAATGAGGTAAGGACCGTTCAACTGCCATGTCTTTTTGTGAAGGTGGATAAACTACTTTTGTAAATGTTTTCAAAATGCCTCAGTGGAACTTTTTCAACTTTTCTCTATGGGGGAATTCAGTTCAGCACAATGCGCCATTCTGAAAATCTTGTAATGTTGACACCACCGTATATGGCAGGTATGTGCTCAGTCGGGCATTTGCTGAATTGAATCGGCCCATATAATAATTTTGGTGAAAAATGGCTATTTAGAGCTTGTACAATACTGTTTTGGCCTTTTTAACAACGTTTTTGAGATGTGTTCTCAAAGCTTCCTTGCAGCGTAGTCATTGGTGTATCTATAATAATGGGTGCAGTGTGTGCGGTGCATTCGTCCATCCGGTTCCAGAGGGGCCCACATTGCACACACTGCACATGTTAATTACGTACCTTTCTGGAGTCCCGCATCTGTGCTGCAACAAAACTCGCAGAGAAAACGGCTGCCGCACATGCACACTAGTTCTTAGTCGCCGGAACATGGTGGGTACCATGTTTCCGGAGACCTGTGCTGTAGAGAGTCTGCCCCCTCATCTGTTAATATGCCCCTGCGCGTAGTGTGTATTTTTTTTAGTGATGAGCGGATTCGGTTTTACTCGGTTTTACTCGGTTCTCAAAACCGAATCTTATTGGCTCACTGATGTCACGTGTTTTGGATAGCCAATAAGATTCGGTTTTGAGAACCGAGTAAAACCGAATCCGCTCATCACTATTTTTTTTGTGTTTTGATGGTTTTTTGTTTTTTTAACAGCCTTCTCTTAAGAACCATATTATATGTTAGTGTTAAAGGCTCTAAACACTGCAAATTTCAAAATTCAAGCAAAGTAAATTCTTATTAGAAAGTGTGTGCAAGTGTGCACAAGGTATTAGTTTATTTTCTGAACAATCTGCGTTAAACAGGCATCAAGTATTTGAACTATTAAAATGAACAGCTGTGTGTGAGGCCTTACTGACAATAGTTGTTGCTGTTATTACTGACTTAGTTACTGTTTTTGTTTTGGTCTTTATTATGGTTTTCAATAATTACTATTTATACACTGCATGTTGTGTTGCCCCTACAGTAATGTACAACATAATGTGTATATGTTCTATTCTGCTTTGGTCTCTTAGCATATAATACGTGCGTTCAGCTGCGTGTGGCACACATGTTCACATATAAGGCTACAGAAGTCTGATGGATCAATTTTCTGGGACTCTGCTCATGCCAGTTGCTGCTGTCTAGGAACAGTTCTAAATGATCCTTGCCGTTCAAGATTTATTTATTTTTACTACTTGAGGAGCCGTTTGTACTTTGCCAACCTTCACCCCTATCCCTCGGGTCACCTTCCATTCTCGGCAGGAGCATGGGTTAAGGGGTTTTCCCTAGTCCTTGCACACTGCCAGTCACTTCATTACGTGAACCTCTGCACTGTATAATTGTACTGCGACTGGAATGCTGGGGAAAGTGGTGAGATTTTTGGTATCCCAGTGGAGAGTAGAAAACACTGTGTCTGTAGAATGGTGGCACTGAAGACCAGGTTTTAACCTAGCTTAACTGGAGGCATGGTCCTGAAGTGGATCTATTTTGAAATTTCCAAATTAACTTCTTGTATTGGTTTTTTATTGTTTGCTGGCAAGTGTATCTAATTTAAAGAGATGACGTCCCCAGCTCAAAAAGCTATGGGCCATATGCAATTGCGGTCGAATTGCTGCAAATGTCGAAAAACGGGGCATTTTCGACACACAAAAATGATTCGACAATGCAATACAGTACTTTTCGACAAAAAACGTCCGTTTCAAATTCGACTTTTTGCAATTCGACAGTTGTCAAATTCGACATGCTTGCAATGGTAAAAATGCGGCTTTTCGACAAAAGTATATTCAATTGAAGAATGTCGATTCGACAACAGTGCTTTTCGACAGTAATTTCGTCAATTTCAGTCCTCCTCATTTTGCTGGCGGGATCTAATAAAATTTTTTAAAAACATGTTTTTTTTTTTTTTGTTTTTTGTTTTTTGCTAATAGCATATCTATTTATATTAGAAGGGATTATATACTTGGGTTTGTCTATTAGGAGCCACAAGTATTATTTAATATATTTTTTAAAAGAATATATATATATATTTTTTTTTACTGACTAAAATAATCAGAGGGGGGGCGCCCTGGGCAGCAATATAAACCTCTCCTGTAGCAAAAGTACATATATACATGTACAGCTGGGCACTGTACATGTATATAAAGAGCCCCCGCTATGTTTTTAAGAATTTTGAGCGGGACAGAAGCCTGCCACCGAGGGGGCGGGGCTTCTCCCTCAGCACTCACCAGCGCCATTTTCTCCACAGCACAGCGCTGAGAGGAAGCTCTCCCCGGACTCTCCCCTGCTTACTCACGGTGACAGAGGGTTTTCAAGAGGGGGGGGGGGCATATAATTGGCGCTTACTGGGTAAACATTCTGTGTTTTTCCTGGGTCATATAGCGCTGGGGTGTGTGCTGGCATACTCTCTCTCTGTCTCTCCAAAGGGCCTGGTGGGGAACCTGTCTTCAGAAAAGAGTTTCCCTGTGTGTGTGTTGTGTATCGGTACGCGTTTGTCGACATGTTGAGGTTGAAGGCTCACCTAAGGAGGAGGGGGAGTGTATGAATGTAAGGTCTCCGTCGGCAGCGCCGACACCTGACTGGTTGGATATGTGGAATGTCTTAAGTGCTAATGTAAATTTATTGCACAAAAGATTAGACAAAGCTGAGGCTAGGGAACAGTCAGGGAGTCAAACCATGTCTGTCCCAATGTCGCCGGGACCGTCGGGGTCTCAGAAGCACACACTATCCCAAATAGTTGACACAGATACCGACACGGATTCAGACTCCAGTGTCGACTACGATGATGCAAAATTACAGCCAAAAGTGGCTAAATGTATTCGATATGATTATTGCAATAAAAGATGTTTTGCATATCACTGAGGAACCCCCTGTCCCTGACACGAGGGTACACATGTATAAAGGAAAGAAGCCTGAGGTCACCTTTCCATGCTCACATGAGCTGAACGAATTATGCGAAAAAGCTTGGGAAACTCCAGACAAAAAAACTGCAGATTCCCAAAAGGATTCTTATGGCGTATCCTTTACCGCCAAAGGACAGAATACGGTGGGAATCCTCCCCTAGGGTAGACAAAGCATTGACACGCTTATCAAAAAAGATAGCGCTGCCATCCCAAGATACGGCTACCCTCAAGGATCCTGCTGACCGCAAGCAGGAGGTTACCTTGAAGTCCATTTACACACATTCTGGTACGATACTCAGACCGGCAATTGCGTCGGCCTGGGTTTGTAGTGCTGTAGCAGCCTGGACAGATTCCTTATCAGCGGAAATTGAGACCTTAGATAAGGATACCATTTTAATGACCCTAGGGCATATAAAAGATGCTGTCTTATATATGAGGGATGCTCAAAGAGACATTAGTTTACTGGGTTCCAGAATAAACGCTATGTCTATTTCTGCTAGGCGAGTCTTATTGACCCGACAGTGGACAGGTGATGCCGACTCAAAGAGGCATATGGAGTTTTTACCTTACAAGGGTGAGGAATTGTTTGGAGAAGGCCTCTCGGACCTCGTCTCCACAGCTACGGCAGGTAAATCTAATTTTTTGCCTTATGTTCCCTCACAACCTAAGAAAGCGCCTCATTATCAAATGCAGTCCTTTCGTTCAAATAAAAGCAAAAGAGTACGTGGATCGTCCTTTCTTGCCAGAGGTAAGGGCAGAGGGAAAAAGCTGCACAACACAGCTAGTTCCCATGAACAGAAGTCCTCCCCGGCCTCTGCAAAATCCACAGCATGACGCTGGGGCTCCCCTGAGGGAGTCCGCTCCAGTGGGGGCACGTCTTCGACTTTTCAGCAACATCTGGGTTCACTCACAGGTGGAACCCTGGGCAATAGAAATTGTTTCTCAGGGATACAAGCTTAAATTCGAAGAGGTGCCCCCTCGCCGGTTTTTCAAATCTGAGCTACCGACTTTTCCCCTAGAAAGGGAGATAGTGTTACATGCGATTAAAAAATTGTGTCTTCAACAATTGGTGGTCGAGGTTCCCCTGCTTCAAAGAGGGAAGGGATACTACTCAACTCTGTTTGTGGTCCCGAAACCGGACGGTTCGGTCAGACCCATTTTGAATTTAAAATCCCTGAACCTTTACTTAAAACGGTTCAAGTTCAAAATGGAATCACTAAGAGCGGTCATCGCCAGCCTGGAAGGGGGAGATTTTATGGTATCTCAGGACATAAAGGATGCATACCTGCATGTTCCCATATATCCTCCTCATCAGGCGTACCTGAGATTTGCGGTACAGGATTGTCATTACCAATTTCAGACGTTGCCATTTGGGCTTTCCACGGCCCCGAGGATTTTCACTAAGGTGATGGCGGAAATGATGGTGCTCCTGCGCAAGCAGGGTGTTACAATTATCCCATACTTGGACGATCTCCTCATAAAAGTGAGCTCACGGGAGAAGTTGCTGAAAAGCGTATCACTTTCACTGAAGGTGTTACAGCAACACGGCTGGATTCTCAATATTCCAAAGTCGCAGCTGAATCCTACATCTCGTTTGACCTTCTTGGGCATGATTCTGGACACAGACCAGAAAAGGGTTTTTCTTCCGACAGAAAAAGCTCAAGAACTCATGATTCTGGTTAGGAACTTATTGAAGCCAAAACAGGTGTCCGTGCATCACTGCACTCGAGTCCTGGGAAAGATGGTGGCATCATACGAAGCCATTCCCTTTGGCAGGTTCCATGCGAGGACTTTCCAATGGGACCTACTGGACAAGTGGTTCGGGTCACATCTACAAATTCATCAGCGGATCACCCTGTCCCCCAGAGCCATGGTATCTCTCCTGTGGTGGCTGCAGAGTGCTCACCTCCTAGAGGGCCGCAGGTTCGGCATTCAGGACTGGATCCTGATGACCACGGACGCGAGTTTCCGAGGTTGGGGAGCTGTCACACAGGGAAGAAATTTCCAAGGTCTTTGGTCAAGTCAAGAGACTTGTCTCCACATCAACATCCTGGAACTGAGGGCCATATACAACGCCCTACGTCAAGCGGATTCATTACTTCGCGACCAACCAGTTCTGATCCAGTCAGACAACGTCACCGCAGTAGCTCATGTAAACCGCCAAGGCGGCACAAGGAGCAGAGTGGCGATGGCGGAAGCCACCAGAATTCTTCGCTGGGCGGAGAATCATGTAAGCGCACTGTCAGCAGTGTTCATTCCGGGAGTGGACAACTGGGAAGCAGACTTCCTCCGCAGACACGACCTACATCCGGTAGAGTGGGGACTTCATCAGGAAGTCTTCGCGCAGATTGCAAGTCAGTGGGGACTGCCCCTAATAGACATGATGGTGTCCCGTCTCAACAAAAAGCTACAAAGGTGTTGCGCCAGGTCAAGAGACCCTCAGGCGGTAGCTGTGGACGCCCTAGTGACACCGTGGGTATTCCGGTCGGTCTATGTATTTCCTCCTCTTCCTCTCATACCCAAGATGTTGAGAATAATAAGAAAAAGAGGAGTGAGAACAATCCTCATTGTTCCAGATTGGCCACGTAGGACCTGGTATCCGGATCTGCAGGAGATGCTCACAGAAGATCCGTGGCCTCTGCCTCTAAGACAGGACCTGTTGCAACAGGGGCCCTGTCTGTTCCAAGACTTACCGCGGCTGCGTTTGTCGGTGTGGCGGTTGAACGCCGGATCCTAGCGGAAAAAGGTATTCCGGATGAGGTCATTCCTACACTAATAAAGGCTAGGAAGCACGTGACCTCAAAACATTATCACCGAATATGGCGAAAATATGTTTCTTGGTGTGAGGCCAGGAATGCTCCTACGGAAGAATTCCATCTGGGCCGTTTTCTTCACTTCCTACAAGCTGGAGTGAATTTGGGCCTAAAATTAGGATCTATTAAGGTTCAGATTTCGGCCTTATCCATTTTCTTTCAAAAGGAATTGGCCTCTCTCCCAGAAGTACAGACGTTTGTGAAGGGAGTACTGCATATTCAGCCTCCTTTTGTACCTCCGGTGGCACCTTGGGACCTTAACGTGGTGTTAAGTTTCCTTAAGTCACATTGGTTTGAACCACTTAAAACGGTGGTGTTGAAATATCTCACTTGGAAGGTGGTCATGTTGTTAGCCTTGGCTTCGGCTAGGCGAGTTTCGGAATTAGCGGCTTTATCACATAAAAGCCCCTATCTGGTTTTCCATATGGATAGGGCGGAATTGCGGACTTGTCCTCAATTCCTACCTAAAGTGGTCTCGTCTTTTCATATGAACCAACCTATTGTCGTGCCTGTGGCTACGCGTGACTTGGAGGATTCCGAGTCCCTTGATGTGGTCAGGGCTTTGAAAATGTACGTGGCCAGAACGGCTAGAGTCAGGAAGACAGAAGCACTGTTTGTCCTGTATGCAGCCAACAAGGTTGGCGCTCCCGCTTCAAAGCAGACTATTGCTCGATGGATCTGTAACACGATTCAGCAGGCGCATTCTACGGCAGGATTGCCGTTACCAAAATCGGTTATGGCCCATTCCACTAGGAAGGTGGGCTCGTCTTGGGCGGCTGCCCGAGGGGTCTCGGCACTACAGCTGTGCCGAGCTGCTACTTGGTCGGGGTCAAACACCTTTGCAAAGTTCTATAAGTTTGATACCCTGGCTGAGGAGGACCTCCTGGTTGCTCAATCGGTGCTGCAGAGTCATCCGCACTCTCCCGCCCGTTTGGGAGCTTTGGTATAATCCCCATGGTCCTTACGGAGTCCCCAGCATCCTCTAGGACGTTAGAGAAAATAAGATTTTAAACCTACCGGTAAATCTTTTTCTCGTAGTCCGTAGAGGATGCTGGGCGCCCGTCCCAAGTGCGGACTACTTCTGCAGTACTTGTATATAGTTATTGCTTACATAAGGGTTATGTTATAGTTTCATCGGTTTTGGACCGATGCTATGTTGTTTTTTCATACTGTTAACTAGATAGTATATCACAAGTTATACGGTGTGATTGGTGTGGCTGGTATGAATCTTGCCCTTGGATTAACTAAAATCCTTTCCTCGTACTGTCCGTCTCCTCTGGGCACAGTTTCTCTAACTGAGGTCTGGAGGAGGGGCATAGAGGGAGGAGCCAGTGCACACCCAGATCCAAAGTCTTTCTTAAAGTGCCCATGTCTCCTGCGGAGCCCGTCTATCCCCATGGTCCTTACGGAGTCCCCAGCATCCTCTACGGACTACGAGTAAAAGATTTACCGGTAGGTTTAAAATCTTATTTTTTCACACCAGCACCAGGCTCCACTAGCTAGAGAGATAATGCCACAGCAGGGGGACACTTTTATATCGGTCCCTGCGGTCGTGGCATTAAATCCCCAACTAGTCATCCCTGGCCGGGGTACCCTGGAGGAGTGGGGACCCCTTAAATCAAGGGGTCCCCCCCCCTCCAGCCACCCAAGGGCCAGGGGTGAAGCCCGAGGCTGTCCCCCCCCTTCCAAGGGCTGCGGATGGGAGGCTGATAGCAAAGTGACAAAATAAAGAATATTGTTTTTTGTAGCAGAACTACAAGTCCCAGCAAGCCTCTCCCGCAAGCTGGTACTTGGAGAACCACAAGTACCAGCACGCGGGGGGAAAACGGGCCCACTGGTACCTGTAGTTCTACTGCCAAAAAAATACCCAAATAAAAACAGTACACGCACACCGTGATAGTAAAACTTTATTACATACATGCACGCCGACACACCCATACTTACCTATGTTGACACGCCCTGTCATTCCCCCCCCCCCCCCCGTATTTTTACAACCAGGACCAGCTCAAAGAGCCCGAGGCTGGTTATGCTTAGGAGGAGGGACCCCACACATTTTTTTTTTCAGGATTCTTTACACACTTTTGTGCCGTTTATGAAGTCGAATCCAGGACGCACACTATCGTCAATTGGTCCGTTTTTCGACAGCGGGTCTGTCGAATCCGTTTTTTATTGAATATGTCGAATTCGGGTCCCGGCGGGAGGGTGTCTGACTGTCGAATTTAAAAACGGTTGATTTCCAGCCGTAATTCAACCGCAATTGCATTTACCCCTATATATTCTAAATGTTATCAGAAATGTTGGCCAAAGAAGATACCCAGTCAACAATGCAAGTTAAGAAGGGTCTTGTATTGGAAAAATACACACCGTTGCAAGGGTGTGGGGGTGGGGGGTGCATTGGATGCCGACGGCCATGTGACAGACACCACTCGGTGTCCCAACACCACCACGAGTGAGTACCGACACTACTCGGAATCCTAGCACCGGAAGTTATGTATCGGGGTGACGGTTAAGGCCAGTGAGGGGAAGGGGGGGTGTTAATGGGTCCTACACCACTATTGGGGGGGGGGTTAGCCCTGGCCACCACCCCAGTGGATTAGGGCAGGTGTCAAAATTATTACCCTGTCAGCATATAAATTGTCGGTATGCTGGTGTCATGTAACTGCCGACACCGTTTCCCACCCCTATGCAAATTTATTATATAGATTTCAGAGGAAGAAACTATCCACCAATGTGGATGTTTCCTTTTTTTCACTTATTGTAAATGAATAAAATAAGGAAATGAGGAATAAAGGCATATAGGAGAAAAGATAACACTCTCAATAATGTGATGGCAACTGCATTTTTGGGAAGATTCATTACAAACGCCTCAAAGAAATATAGATGAAAACACACATGGGCTTAGGATGTAGCATAGTAAATCTGTTGTCCAGTTTTGTACAATCCCCATAAACCAAAAATGGAGAATGTTGACTGGCATTTATATCTGAGGAGTTCTGTACTTCTAAACAAACACAGTGGTAGCTGCTCAATAACTCTCTGGAAGCGTACATCAGGTGCATGAAAGGGGAGCGGTCACAGCAAGCAGAAAGGAGGGTGCTTCGCTTCCCCCCCCCCCCCCCCCCCCCCGTCACCCCCTGCACACCAACTACCACTTGTAATAATATTAGAAAACTATATGGTAATAGAATTTCAGAGATATTTGTTACATATAATTGCACATACATGATAAGCTGCCTAGCCCCTTCACAGCTTCATCGGCAGTCCCTACACTACATGATTGCAGGAATGTAGTATGAGTGGCCGGGGTCATACAGACAGCTCGGCGAGCGCTAATGAGCCCCTTGCGGGCTCACTGCGCTCGCCACGCTGCGGGCACGGTGCGCGCTATTTATTCTCCCTCCAGGGGGTTGTGGACCCCCAAGAGAGAGAATGTGTCGGCATGCCCGTGGTCGGGATCCCGGCGCCGGTATGCTGGTGGTCGGGATCCCGGCCGGCGGCATATTGAAGACCACCCGGTAGCAGTACCCACTTGAGGCCATGTGATTGTCTATAGTAAGGCCTCATATTAAAGGCCCATACAAAAATACATCCAATACAGCTTGTGCAAGTACTGAATGACCACTGCCATTTTTGGTCTGATTCAGGGGGAGATGTACTAAGCCCTGAAAAGTGATACATTTCATGGTGATAAAGTACCAACCAATCGCTTCCTAACTGCCATGGTACAGGCTGGGTTTGAAAAATGACAGGAGCTGTTTGGTTGGTACTTTATCACTGTGAAATGTATCACTTTTCAGGGCTTAGTACATCAGGTCCTCAGAGTGAAACGTAGGTATCCCGCTGCATGCAGAGTCTCGATTATCGGGATGCTGCAGCCATGGAAGGTTCGTTCTGCGCACCAGTTTTCTGGGAGGATAGAGCCAAGGGTCTGCATGTCACAATCTGCATCGCAGTGTTGGATCCCCAGCTTGCGACGTTGGTCGCAGTGCTGGGATTGCAGCTACATGCAGGAGGTGTGTCTTCTACTGAGACATGTTGTGCATGTTCCTCCTACAAATTGGACGGAAATTCAAAGCCGCTAACAATTGGTTTGGCATTTATGTCCATCGCTGAATCAGGCCCTTCATACATTGGCCTCAGAGTCACAGACAATAAACATATTACATCAGTGGTTGGGGGGAAAAGGGGGTAAATTACCCCAAATGGGGTAAAAATGAAATTCCTGGGGGTAATGGACGGTCACGCTGCTGAGACGCAGCCCCGTCCAGCACCGTCCGATGTGACGTGCTGACGTCTCACCGCGCTCCCTCGTGCCCGCCCTGTGCTGTGCTCCTGTCCGCCCTGTGCTGTGTTCCTGGCCGCAGTGTGATGTGCTGACGTCACACTGTGCACCCTCACGCCCATCCGTCCTCCGCTGTCCTGTCCTCCCGCCCGTGGCCTGCCAACCCACACACACAACTTGAAGTGTTCTGTGGCTGACCGCTGACGGAGTTCTGCAGGATCAGACAGTGGTCCACATAAAAGTGGGAAATTCCCACTGACATTACTGAGGTGAGGATGTGACTATCTGTCTCCTAAAAGTCGTGTCCCCCCCCTCATCCATCTTTCTTACATTCATTCAGGTGTTTTGGGGAGAAAGTGTTAATTAACCCATGCATTTCCAAAAAATAATTGGCGGGAAAAAAATTAATGATAATTAAAAATAATTATATATATATATATATATATATATATCAAACAAATACTCTCCCTTTGCGCTAATTTGTAAAACCTGTCACCCTGAATAAATACGTACGTAAACTATTTGGTATAGGCAATAACAAACAGTGGGATAGGAGCCCGCTGGTGGCGCAAGCACTGTGCGGTTACCGTGATGAGTTGCCGCAATGGTCAAATGTCCATAGGAGAACGCTGGAAGAGTCCAAAAACGTCTAATTAATGGTTCTCATATAGATCCAAGTCCATAAGGTAATATGTGAAAGAAAAACACAAATGGTATACAGAGAATCAATATAAAATCCCAGAGTCAATGGGTAATAAGGAGGTGACTTCTTCCAGGATTCCTTATACTGTGGTGGCTTTACGAGTGTGTTTCTATCTGTAAAGGTTCACCCTGGTGTTTGAGGAAAAAGCAAGCTCCTCACGTGTGCTTACTTCAAAGTATCCCAGAAAAAAACATGTAAAGGTTTCTTTAAAGCCTCTGAACGTGCAGTGTCTTTCACCCGGTACAAGTTTTTGGACTCTTCCAGCGTTCTCCTATGGACATTTGACCATTGCGGCAACTCATCACGGTAACCGCACAGTGCTTGCGCCACCAGCGGGCTCCTATCCCACTGTTTGTTATTGTAATTTTTTTCAGGTGTATGTGGTGACACACCAGGATAGGATCCCACTAAAGGCAGCAGCTAGAGTGCGCAGAAATTTACCTTATATAAGTCGTAGCTATTTGGTATAGGCAGCCTGATTCAACTAAGTCCCCTGTTAGAAGGGACTGGAAATGAGGAATATACAACAATAGAAGAATTGGCGCCAGGGGGTCGCATCAACTCCCACTACTCCAACCCCTAATTGGTTAATACTTTTAAAAAAAAATAATAACATGTTCCATCATAAAACATTTATTAAAAACATATTCAAATTAATACTGATTGAAGGATCACAACAAAGAGTCATACATCTTAAAGTGTGGAATAATATATCTCCTCTGTATTAATTTGAATATGTTTTTAATAAATGTTTTATGATGGAACATGTTATTATTTAAAAAAAAAAAAGTATTAACCAATTAGGGGTTTGAGTAGTGGGAGTTGATGCGATCCCCTGGCGCCAATTCTTCTATTGTTGTGCGTGTATATATGTATGTGTGTATGTATATATATATATATATATATATATATATACACACACACACACACACACACACACACACACACACACACACACACACACACACACACACACACACACACACACACACACACCTGGGCACTGTACATGTATATAAAGAGCCCCCGCCATGTTATTGAGAAATTTGAGCGGGACAGAAGCCCGCCGCCGAGGGGGCGGGGCTTCTCCCTCAGCACTCACCAGCGCCATTTTTCTCCACAGCACCGCTGAGAGGAAGATCCCCGGACTCTCCCCTGCTTAACACACGGTGAAAGAAGGGTTTTAAAGTAGAGGGGGGGCACATAATTGGCGCATATACATAACAAAAGCGCTACTGGGTAAACATACTGTGTTTTTTCCTGGGTCATATAGCGCTGGGGTGTGTGCTGGCATACTCTCTCTGTCTCTCCACAGGGCCTGGTGGGGAACCTGTCTTCAGAAAAGAGCTTCCCTGTGTGTGTGTGGTGTGTCGGTACACGTGTGTCGACATGTCTTAGATTGAAGGCTCACCTAAGGAGGAGGGGGAGTGTATGAATGTTAGGTCTCCGTCGGCAGTGCCGACACCTGACTGGATGGATATGTGGAATGTTTTAAGTGCTAATGTAAATTTATTGCACAAAAGATTAGACAAAGCTGAAGCTGGGGTACAGTCAGGAAGTCAACCCATGCCTGTCCCAATGTCGCCTGGACCTTCGGGGTCTCAGAAGCGCCCCCTATCCCAAATAGTTGACACAGATACCGACACGGATTCAGACTCCAGTGTCGACTACGATGATGCAAAATTACAGCCAAAGGTGGCTAAATGTATTCGATATATGATTATCGCAATAAAAGATGTTTTGCATATCACTGAGGAACCCCTTGTCCCTGACACGAGGGTACACATGTATAAGGGAAAGAAACCTGAGGTCACCTTTCCCTCCTCACATGAGCTGAACGAATTATGGGAAAAAGCGTGGGAAACTCCAGACAAAAATTGCAGATTCCCAAAAGGATTCTAATAGCGTATCCTTTCCCGTCGCAGGACAGAATCCGGTGGGAATCCTCCCCTAGGGTAGACAAAGCTTTGACGTGCTTATCAAAAAAGATAGCGCTTCCATCCCAAGATCCTGCTACGCTCAAGGATCCTGCTGACCGCAAGCAGGAGGTTACCTTGAAGTCCATTTACACACATTCTGGTACATTACTCAGACCGGCTATTGCGTCGGCCTGGGTTTGTAGTGCTGTAGCAGCATGGACAGATTCCTTATCAGCGGATTTTGAGACCCTTGATAAGGATACCATTTTAATGACCTTTGGGCATATAAAAGATGCTGTCTTATATATGAGGGATGCTCAAAGAGACATTAGTTTACTGGGTTCCAGGATAAACGCTATGTCTATTTCTGCTAGGCGTGTCTTATGGACCCGACAGTGGTCAGGTGATGCCGACTCCAAGAGAATTGTTTGGAGAGGGCCTCTCGGACCTCGTCTCCATGGCTACGGCAGGTAAATCGAATTTTTTGCCATATATTCCCTCACAATCTAAGAAAGCGCCTCATTATCAAATGCAGTCCTTTCGTTCCAATAAAAGCAAGAGAGTACGTGGATCGTCCTTTCTTGACAGAGGTAAGGGCAGAGGGAAAAAGCTGCACAACACAGCTAGTTCCCAGGAACAGAAGTCCTCCCCGGCCTCTGCAAAATCCACCGCATGACGCTGGGGCTCCCCTGAGGGAGTCCGCCCCAGTGGTGGCACGTCTTCGACTGTTCAGCCACATCTGGGTTCACTCACAGGTGGATCCCTGGGCAATAGAAATTGTTTCCCAGTGTTACAAGCTGGAATTCGAAGGGCTGCCTCCTCGCCGGTTTTTCAAATCGGCCCTACCGACTTTCCCCCTGGAAAGGGAGATAGTGTTACATGCGATTCGCAAATTGTGTCTTCAACAAGTGGTTGTAGAGGTTCCCCTGCTTCAAAGAGGGAAGGGGTACTACTCAACTCTGTTTGTGGTCCCGAAACCGGACGGTTCGGTCGGACCCATTTTGAATTTAAAATCCCTGAACCTTTACTTAAAACGGTTCAAGTTCAAGATGGAATCGCTCAGAGCGGTCATCGCCAGCCTGGAAGGGGGAGATTTTATGGTATCTCTGGACATAAAGGATGCATACCTGCATGTTCCCATATATGCTCCTCATCAGGCGTACCTGAGATTTGCGGTACAGGATTGTCATTACCAATTTCAGACGTTGCCGCTTGGCCTTTCCACGGCCCCGAGAATTTTCACCAAGGTAATGGCGGAAATGATGGTGCTCCTGCGCAAACAGAGTGTCACAATTATCCCGTACTTGGACGATCTCCTCATAAAAGCGAGATCACGGGAGAAGTTGCTGAACAGCTTATCACTTTCACTGAATGTGTTACAGCGGCACGGCTGGATTATCAATATTTCTCTATCGTCCTAGTGGATGCTGGGGTTCCTGAAAGGACCATGGGGGGATAGCGGCTCCGCAGGAGACAGGGCACAAAAAGTAAAGCTTTACGATCAGGTGGTGTGTACTGGCTCCTCCCCCTATGACCCTCCTCCAAGCCTCAGTTAGATTTTTGTGCCCGGCCGAGAAGGGTGCAATCTAGGTGGCTCTCCTAAAGAGCTGCTTAGAAAAGTTTAGCTTAGGTTTTTTATTTTACAGTGAGTCCTGCTGGCAACAGGATCACTGCAACGAGGGACTTAGGGGAGAAGAAGTGAACTCACCTGCGTGCAGGATGGATTGGCTTCTTGGCTACTGGACATTAGCTCCAGAGGGACGATCACAGGTACAGCCTGGATGGTCACCGGAGCCTCGCCGCCGGCCCCCTTGCAGATGCTGAAACGAGAAGAGGTCCAGAATCGGCGGCAGAAGACTCCTCAGTCTTCTTAAGGTAGCGCACAGCACTGCAGCTGTGCGCCATTTTCCTCTCAGCACACTTCACACGGCAGTCACTGAGGGTGCAGGGCGCTGGGAGGGGGGCGCCCTGGGAGGCAAATGAAAACCTATTTTGGCTAAAAATACCTCACATATAGCCTCCGGGGGCTATATGGAGATATTTAACCCCTGCCAGAATCCACTAAAGAGCGGGAGACGAGCCCGCCGAAAAAGGGGCGGGGCCTATCTCCTCAGCACACAGCGCCATTTTCCTCACACAGCTCCGCTGGTCAGGAAGGCTCCCAGGCTCTCCCCTGCACTGCACTACAGAAACAGGGTAAAACAAGAGAGGGGGGGCAAAATTGTGGCAAAATTATATTATTAAAGCAGCTATACAGGGAGCACTTATTATAAGGCTATCCCTGTCATATATAGCGCTTTTTTGGTGTGTGCTGGCAAACTCTCCCTCTGTCTCCCCAAAGGGCTAGTGGGGTCCTGTCTTCTTTAAGAGCATTCCCTGTGTGTCTGCTGTGGGTCGGTACGTGTGTGTCGACATGTATGAGGACGATATTGGTGTGGAGGCGGAGCAATTGCCAAATATGGGGATGTCACCCCCTAGGGGGTCGACACCAGAATGGATGCCTTTATTTATGGAATTACGGGATAGTGTCAACACGCTAAAGCAGTCGTTTGACGACATGAGACGGCCGGACAATCAATTAGCACCTGTCCAGGCGCCTCAAACACCGTCAGGGGCTGTAAAACGCCCTTTGCCTCAGTCGGTCGACACAGACCCAGACACAGGCACTGATTCCAGTGGCGACGGTGATGAATCAACCGTATTTTCCAGTAGGGCCACACGTTATATGATTTTGGCAATGAAGGAGGCGTTACATATTGCTGATACTACAGGTACCACAAAACAGGGTATTATGTGGGGTGTGAAAAAACTACCTATAGTTTTTCCTGAATCAGATGAATTAAATGAGGTGTGTGATGAAGCGTGGGTTGCCCCCGATAAAAAAAATGCTAATTTCAAAGAAGTTATTGGCTTTATACCCTTTCCCGCCAGAGGTTAGGGCGTGCTGGGAAACACCTCCTAGGGTGGACAAGGCGCTCACACGCTTATCAAAACAAGTGGCGTTACCCTCTCCTGAGACGGCCGCACTTAAAGATCCAGCAGATAGGAGGATGGAAAATATCCAAAAAAGTATATACACACATACAGGTGTTATACTACGACCAGCTATAGCGACAGCCTGGATGTGCAGTGCTGGGGTAGCTTGGTCAGAGTCCCTGATTGAAAATATTGATACCCTGGATAGGGACAATGTTTTACTGTCTTTAGAGCAAATAAAGGATGCATTTCTTTATATGCGTGATGCACAGAGGGATATTTGCACACTGGCATCACGGGTAAGTGCTATGTCCATTTCGGCCAGAAGAAGTTTATGGACGCGACAGTGGTCAGGTGATGCGGACTCAAAACGGCATATGGAAGTTTTGCCGTATAAAGGGGAGGAGTTATTTGGTGTCGGTCTATCGGATTTGGTGGCCACGGCTACAGCCGGGAAATCCACCTTTTTACCTCAAGTCACTCCCCAACAGAAAAAGACACCGACTTTTCAACCGCAGCCCTTTCGTTCCTTTAAAAACAAGAGAGCAAAGGGATATTCATATCTGCCACGAGGCAGAGGAAGGGGGAAGAGACTGCAACAGGCAGCTCCTTCCCAGGAACAGAAGCCCTCCCCCGCTTCTACAAAAGCCTCAGCATGACGCTGGGGCTTCTCAAGCGGACTCGGGGGCGGTGGGCGGTCGTCTCAAGAATTTCAGCGCGCAGTGGGCTCACTCGCAGGTAGATCCCTGGATCCTGCAGATAATATCTCAGGGGTACAGGTTGGAACTAGAGACGGATCCACCTCGCCGTTTCCTGAAGTCTGCTTTACCAACGTCCCCCTCCGACAGGGTGACGGTCTTGGAAGCCATTCACAAGCTGTACTCTCAGCAGGTGATAGTCAAGGTACCTCTTTTACAACAAGGAAAGGGGTATTATTCCACTCTATTTGTGGTACCGAAGCCGGATGGCTCGGTAAGACCTATTCTAAATCTGAAATCCTTGAACCTGTACATAAAGAAGTTCAAGTTCAAGATGGAGTCACTCAGAGCAGTGATAGCGAACCTGGAAGAAGGGGACTTTATGGGTATCCTTGGACATCAAGGATGCGTATCTCCACGTTCCAATTTACCCCTCACACCAGGGGTACCTCAGGTTCGTCGTACAGAACTGTCACTATCAGTTTCAGACGCTGCCGTTTGGATTGTCCACGGCACCTCGGGTCTTTACCAAGGTAATGGCCGAGATGATGATTCTTCTTCGAAGAAAAGGCGTATTAATTATCCCATACTTGGACGATCTCCTAATAAGGGCAAGGTCCAGAGAACAGCTAGAGATGGGATTAGCACTGTCTCAAGAAGTGCTAAAACAGCACGGGTGGATTCTGAATATTCCAAAATCCCAGTTAATTCCGACAACACGTCTGCTGTTCCTAGGGATGATTCTGGACACGGTTCAGAAAAAGGTTTTTCTCCCGGAGGAAAAAGCCAAGGAGTTATCCGAACTTGTCAGGAACCTCCTAAAACCAGGAAAGGTGTCTGTACATCAATGCACAAGAGTCCTGGGAAAAATGGTGGCTTCTTACGAAGCAATTCCATTCGGCAGATTCCACGCAAGAATTTTCCAGAGGGATCTGTTGGACAAATGGTCAGGGTCGCATCTTCAGATGCACCAGCGGATAACCCTGTCTCCAAGGACAAGGGTATCTCTTCTGTGGTGGTTGCAGAGTGCTTATCTATTGGAGGGCCGCAGATTC
Organism: Pseudophryne corroboree; assembly: GCF_028390025.1. NCBI lineage: Eukaryota > Metazoa > Chordata > Amphibia > Anura > Myobatrachidae > Pseudophryne > Pseudophryne corroboree. The sequence goes on from NC_086451.1 coordinate 286,119,245, forward strand.
GGCATACAGGATTGGATCCTGGTGACCACGGACGCCAGCCTGAGAGGCTGGGGAGCAGTCACACAAGGAAGAAACTTCCAGGGCGTGTGGTCGAGCCTGGAAACGTCTCTTCACATAAACATTCTGGAACTAAGAGCAATCTACAATGCTCTAAGCCAGGCAGAACCTCTGCTTCAAGGAAAACCGGTGTTGATCCAGTCGGACAACATCACGGCAGTCGCCCATGTGAACAGACAGGGCGGCACAAGAAGCAGGAGTGCAATGGCAGAAGCTGCAAGGATTCTTCGCTGGGCAGAGAATCATGTGATAGCACTGTCAGCAGTGTTCATCCCGGGAGTGGACAACTGGGAAGCAGACTTCCTCAGCAGACACGACCTTCACCCGGGAGAGTGGGGTCTTCATCCAGAAGTTTTCCACATGCTGGTAACCCGTTGGGAAAGACCAATGGTGGACATGATGGCGTCTCGCCTCAACAAAAAACTGGACAGGTATTGCGCCAGGTCAAGAGATCCGCAGGCAATAGCTGTGGACGCGCTGGTAACGCCTTGGGTGTACCAGTCGGTGTATGTGTTTCCTCCTCTGCCTCTCATACCAAAAGTATTGAGAATTATACGGCAAAGAGGCGTAAGAACGATACTAGTGGTTCCGGATTGGCCAAGAAGGACTTGGTACCCGGAACTTCAAGAGATGATCACGGAAGATCCGTGGCCTCTACCTCTGAGAAGGGACTTGCTTCAGCAGGGTCCCTGTCTGTTTCAAGACTTACCGCGGCTGCGTTTGACGGCATGGCGGTTGAACGCCGGATCCTAAAGGAAAAAGGCATGCCGGAAGAAGTCATTCCTACTTTGATTAAAGCAAGGAAGGAAGTAACCGCGCAACATTATCACCGCATTTGGCGAAAATATGTTGCGTGGTGCGAGGATCGGAGTGCTCCGACGGAGGAATTTCAACTGGGTCGATTCCTACATTTCCTGCAATCAGGATTGTCTATGGGTCTCAAATTGGGATCTATTAAGGTTCAAATTTCGGCCCTGTCGATTTTCTTCCAGAAAGAATTGGCTTCAGTTCCTGAAGTCCAGACTTTTGTTAAGGGAGTGCTGCATATACAGCCCCCTGTGGTGCCTCCAGTGGCACCGTGGGATCTCAATGTTGTTTTGGACTTTCTCAAATCTCATTGGTTTGAACCACTAAAAACTGTGGATTTGAAATATCTCACATGGAAAGTGACCATGCTACTAGCCCTGGCTTCGGCCAGGAGAGTGTCAGAACTGGCAGCTTTATCTTACAAAAGCCCATATCTGATTTTCCATTCGGACAGGGCAGAACTGCGGACTCGTCCGCATTTTCTCCCTAAGGTGGTGTCAGCATTTCATCTGAACCAGCCTATTGTAGTGCCTGCGGCTACAAGCGACTTGGAGGACTCCAAGTTGTTGGACGTTGTCAGAGCTTTAAAAATATACATTTCAAGGACAGCTGGAGTCAGGAAATCTGACTCACTGTTTATACTATGTGCTCCCAACAAGTTGGGCGCTCCTGCGTCTAAGCAGACTATTGCTCGCTGGATTTGTAGTACGATTCAGCTTGCACATTCTGTGGCAGGCCTGCCACAGCCAAAATCGGTAAAAGCCCACTCCACAAGGAAGGTGGGTTCTTCTTGGGCGGCTGCCCGAGGGGTCTCGGCATTACAACTCTGCCGAGCGGCTACGTGGTCGGGGGAGAACACGTTTGTAAAATTCTACAAATTTGATACCCTGGCTAAGGAGGACCTGGAGTTCTCTCATTCGGTGCTGCAGAGTCATCCGCACTCTCCCGCCCGTTTGGGAGCTTTGGTATAATCCCCATGGTCCTTTCAGGAACCCCAGCATCCACTAGGACGATAGAGAAAATAAGAATTTACTTACTGATAATTCTATTTCTCGGAGTCCGTAGTGGATGCTGGGCGCCCATCCCAAGTGCGGATTATCTGCAATAATTGTACATAGTTATTGTTACCTAATTCGGGTTATTGTTGTAGGGAGCCATCTTTCAGAGGCTCCTCTGTTATCTTACTGTTAACTGGGTTTAGATCACAGGTTGTACGGTGTGATTGGTGTGGCTGGTATGAGTCTTACCCGGGATTCATAAATCCTTCCTTATTGTGTACGCTCGTCCGGGCACAGTATCCTAACTGAGGCTTGGAGGAGGGTCATAGGGGGAGGAGCCAGTACACACCACCTGATCGTAAAGCTTTACTTTTTGTGCCCTGTCTCCTGCGGAGCCGCTATCCCCCCATGGTCCTTTCAGGAACCCCAGCATCCACTACGGACTCCGAGAAATAGAATTATCAGTAAGTAAATTCTTATTTTCAAAGTCGCAGCTGAATCCTACAACTCGTCTGCCCTTCTTGGGCATGATTCTGGACACAGACCAGAAGAGGGTTTTTCTTCCGACAGAAAAAGCGCAGGAACTCATGACTCTAGTCATGAACCTGTTGAAGCCAAAACAAGTGTCAATACATCATTGCACTCAAGTCCTGGGAAAAATGGTGGCGACATACGAAGCCATTCCCTACGGCAGATTCCATGCAAGGACCTTCCAATGGGACCTATTGGACAAATGGTCCGGGTCACATCTGCAAATGCATCAGCGTATCACCCTGTCCCCCAGGGCCAGAGTGTGTCTCCTGTGGTGGCTGAAAAGTGTTCACCTTCTAGAGGGCCGCAGGTTCGGCATTCAGACTGGATCCTGGTGACCACGGACGCGAGCCTCCGAGGTTGGGGAGCAGTCACACAGGGAAGAAATTTCCAAGGCCTTTGGTCAAGTCAAGAGACTTGTCTTCACATCAACATCCTGGAACTAAGGGCCATATACAACGCCCTACGTCAATCGGAGATCTTACTTCGCGATCGACCAGTTCTGATCCAGTCAGACAACGTCACCGCAGTAGCTCATGTAAACCGCCAAGGCGGCACAAGGAGCAGAGTGGCAATGGCGGAAGCCACTAGAATTCTTCGCTGGGCGGAGAATCATGTAAGCGCTCTGTCAGCAGTGTTCATTCCGGGAGTGGACAACTGGGAAGCAGACTTCCTCAGCAGACACGACCTGCATCCGGGAGAGTGGGGACTTCATCAAGAAGTCTTCGCGCAGATTGAAAGTCAGTGGGGACTGCCCCAAATAGACATGATGGCGTCCCGTCTCAACAAAAAGCTACAAAGGTATTGCGCCAGGTCAAGAGACCCTCAGGCGGTAGCTGTGGACGCCCTAGTGACACCGTGGGTGTTCCAGTCGGTCTATGTGTTTCCTCCTCTTCCTCTCATACCCAAGGTGTTGAGGATAATAAGAAAAAGAGGAGTGAGAAAAATACTCATTGTTCCGGATTGGCCATGAAGAACCTGGTATCCGGATCTGCAGGAAATGCTCACAGAAGATCCGTGGCCTCTTCCTCTAAGGCAGGACCTGTTACAGCAAGGTCCCTGTCTATTCCAAGACTTACCGCGGCTGCGTTTGACGGCATGGCGGTTGAACGCCGGTTCCTAGCGGAAAAAGGTATTCCGGATGAGGTTATTCCTACGCTAATAAAGGCTAGGAAGGACGTGACATCAAAACATTATCACCGAATATGGCGAAAATATGTTTCTTGGTGTGAGGCCAGGAATGCTCCTACGGAAGAATTCCATCTGGGCCGTTTTATTCACTTCCTACAAACTGGAGTGAATTTGGGCCTAAAATTAGGCTCCATTAAAGTTCAGATTTCGGCCTTATCCATATTCTTTCAAAAGGAATTGGCCTCTTTCTCTGACGTCCTAGTGGATGCTGGGGACTCCGTAAGGACCATGGGGAATAGCGGCTCCGCAGGAGACTGGGCACAGCTAAGAAAGATTTAGGACTACCTGGTGTGCACTGGCTCCTCCCACTATGACCCTCCTCCAGACCTCCGTTAGAATCCTGTGCCCGGCTGAGCTGGATGCACAATAGGGGCTCTCCTGAGCTCCTAGAGAGAAAGTATATTTTAGGTTTTTTATTTTACAGTGAGATCTGCTGGCAACAGACTCACTGCAGCGAGGGACTAAGGGGAGAAGAAGCGAACCTACCTAACTTTTGGTAGCTTGGGCTTCTTAGGCTACTGGACACCATTAGCTCCAGAGGGATCGACCGCATGAAACCGGCCATTGATGTTCGGTCCCAGAGCCGCGCCGCTGGCCCCCTTACATAGCCAGAAGCAAGAAGAGTCCGGAAAATCGGCGGCAGAAGACATCAGTCTTCACCAAGGTAGCGCACAGCACTGCAGCTGTGCGCCATTGCTCCTCATACACACTTCACACTCCGGTCACTGAGGGTGCAGGGCGCTGGGGGGAGGCGCCCTGAGCAGCAATAAAAACACCTTGGCTGGCAAATATATCACAATATATAGCCCCAGAGGCTATATATGTGATAAATACCCCTGCCAGAATCCATAAAAAAGCGGGAGAAAAGTCAGCGAAAAAGGGGCGGAGCTATCTCCCTCAGCACACTGGCGCCATTTTCTCTTCACAGTGCAGCTGGAAGACAGCTCCCCAGTCTCTCCCCTGTAGTTTTCAGGCTCAAAGGGTTAAAAAGAGAGGGGGGGCACTAAATTTAGGCGCAATATTGTTTATACAAGCAGCTATTGGGGGAAAAATCACTCAGTTATAGTGTTAATCCCTGCATTATATAGCGCTCTGGTGTGTGCTGGCATACTCTCTCTCGGTCTCCCCAAAGGACTTTGTGGGGTCCTGTCCTCAGTCAGAGCATTCCCTGTGTGTGTGCTGTGTGTCGGTACGGCTGTGTCGACATGTGGGATGAGGAAGGCTACGTGGAGGTGGAGCAGAGGCCGATAAATGGGATGTCGTCCCCTGTGGGGCCGACACCAGAGTGGATGGATAGGTGGAAGGTATTAACCGACAATGTCAACTCCTTACAAGGCTGGATGACGTAAAACAGCTGTGGGACAGCCGGCTTCTCAGCCCGCGCCTGCCCAGGCGTCTCAAAGGCCATCAGGGGCTCAAAAAAGCGCCCGTTACCTCAGATGGCAGACACAGATGTCGACACGGAGTCTGACTCCAGTGTCGACAAGGTTGAGCCATATACACAATCCACTAGGAACATCCGTTACATGATCTCGGCAATGAAAAATGTGTTACGCATTTCTGACATGAACCCAAGTACCACATAAAAGGGGTTTTATTTTTGGGGAGAAAAAGCAGCCAGTGTTTTGTTCCCCCATCAGATAAATGAATGAAGTGTGTAAAGTAGCGTGGGTTCCCCCAATAAGAAACTGGTAATTTCTAAAAAGTTACTGATGGCGTACCCTTTCCCGCCAGAGGATAGGTCACGTTGGGAGATATCCCTTAGGGTGGATAAGGCGCTCACACGTTTGTCAAAAAAGGTGGCACTGCCGTCTTAGGATGCGGCCACCTTGAAGGAGCCTGCTGATAAAAAGCAGGAGGCTATCCTGAAGTCTGTATATACACACTCAGGTTATATACTGAGACCTGCAATTGCCTCAGCATAAATAGTGCTGCTGCAGCGTGGTCTGATACCCTGTCAGATAATATTAATACTCTAAGACAGGGAAAATAGTTGGCTAACATAGAACATATTAAAGACGTCGTCTTATATATAAAGGATGCACAGAGGGATATTTGCCGGCTGGCATCCAGAATTAATACAATGTCCATTCTGCCAGGAGGGTATTAGAAACCCGGCAGTGGACAGGTGATGCTGCCTATAAAAGGCACATGGAGATTCTGCCTTATAAGGGTGAGGAATGGTTTGGGGATGGTCTCTGGGACCTCGTATCCACAGCAACAGCTGGGAAGAAAACATTTTTACCTCAGGTTTCCTCACAGCCTAAGAAAGCACCGTATTTTCAGGTACAGTCCTTTCGGCTTCAGAAAAGCAAGCGGGTCAAAGGCGCTTCCTTTCTGCACAGAGACAAGGGAAGAAGGAAAAAGCTGCACCAGCAGCCAGTTCCCAGGATCAAAAATCTTCCCCCGCTTCCTCTGAGTCCACCGCTTGACGTTGGGGCTCCACAGGTGGAGACAGGTGCGGTAGGGGCGCGTCTCGGGAACTTCAGGGACCAGTGGCTTTGCCCACAGGTGGATCCCTAGGTTCTGCAAATAGTATCACAGGGATACAGGCTAGAGTTCGAGGCGACTCCCCCTCGCCGTTACCTCACCTCAGCCTTGCCTGCTGCCCTCGGAGAAAGGTAGTACTGGCGTCAATTCACAAGCTGCACTTCCAGCAGGTGAAATCAAGGTACCCCTCCTTCAACAAGGCCGGGGTTACTATTCTAAAATGTTGTGGTACCGAAACCAGACGGTTCGGTGAGACCCATTCTAAAATTGAACACTTATATACGAAGGTTCAAGTTCGAAATGGAATCGCTCAGGGCGATTATTGCAAGCCTGGAGAATTTCATGGTATCACTGGACATCAAGGATGCTTACCTGCATGTCCCTATTTACCCTCTTCACCAGGAGTACTTCAAAATTGTGGTACAGGATTGTCATTACCAATTCCAGACGTTGCCGTTGGTCTGTCCCCGGCACAGAGGTATTTACCAAGGTAATGGCCGAAATAATCATCCCGTACTTGGACGATCTCCTTATAAAGGCGAGGTCCAGGGAGCAGTTGTTCGGCGGAGTAGCACTATCTCGGGAAGTGCTACAACAGCACAGCTAGATTCTGAATGTTCCACAGTCGCAGCTGGTTCCTACGACGCGTCTACTGTTCCTGAGTATGGTTCTGGACACAGAACAGGATAAAAAGGGTTTCTCCCGGAGGAGAAGTCCAAGGAGTTGTCGTCTCTAGACAGAGACCTCCTAAGACGTATACAGGTGTCGGTGCATCAATGCACGCGAGCCCTGGGAAGGATGGTAGCTTCTTATGAAGAAATTCCATTCGCCAGGTCCCATACAAGGATTTTCCAGTGGGATCTGTTGGACATGTGGTCCGGGTCGCATCTTCAGATGCATCGGCGGATAACCCTGTCTCCAAGGGCCAGGGTGTCGCTGTGGTGGTGGCTGCAGAGTGCTCATCTTCTAGGGGGCCGCAGATTTGGCATACATGACTGGGTCCTGGTGACCACGGATGCCAGCCTTCAAGGCTGGGGGGCAGTCACACAGGGAAGAAACTTCCAAGACTTCCCTACACATAAATGTTCTGGAACTATGGGCCATTTACAATGCCCTAAGTCATGCTAGACCCCTGCTTCAACACCGGCCGGTGCTGATCCAGTCAGACAACATCATGGCGGTCGCTCATGTAAACGACAGGGCGGCACAAGAAGCAGGATGGCGATGGCAGAAGCCACAAGGATTCTCCGATGGGCGGAAAATCATGTGTTAGCACTGTCAGCAGTGTTCATTCCCGGAGTGGACAACTGAGAAGCAGACTTTCTCAGAAGACACGACCTCCACCCGGGAGAGTGGAGACTTCATCCAGAAGTCTTCCAAATGATTGTACACCGTTGGGAAAGGCCACAGGTGGACATGATGGCGTCCCGCCTCAACTAAAAGTTACAAAGATATTGCGCCAGGTCAAGGACCCTCAGGCTATAGCTGTGGACGCTCTGGTAACACTGTGGGTGTACCAGTCGGTGTATGTGTTCCCTTCTCTGCCTCTCTTACCCAGGGTAATGAGAATAATAAGAAGGAGAGGAGTAAGAACTATACTCATTGTTCCGGGTGGGCCAAGAAGAGCTTGGTAACCAGAACTCCAAGAAATGATGTCAGAGGACCCATGGCCTCTGCCGCTCAGACAGGACCTGCTGCAGCAGGGGGCCTGTCTGTTCCAAGACGTACCGCGGCTGCGTTGGACGGCATGGCGGTTGAACGCCGGATCCTAAAGGAAAAGGGAATTCCGGAGGAAGTTATCCCTACGCTATTTAAAGCTAGGAAAGAAGTGAACGCTAACCATTATCACCGCATATGGCGGAAATATGTTGCGTACTGTGAGGCCAGGAAGGCCCCAAAGGAGAAATTTCAGCTAGGTCGATTTCTGCACTTCCTACAGTCAGAGGTGACTATGGGCCTACAATTGGGTTCCATTAAGGTCCAGATATCGGCTCTATCGATTTTCTTCCAAAATGGAACTGGCTTCACTGCCTGAAGTTCAGACTTTTGTTAAGGGAGGGCTGCATAGTCAGCCCCCGTTTGTGCCTCCAGTGGCACCGTGGGATCTCAACGTGGTTTTGGATTTCCTGAAGTCGCATTGGGTTGAGCCACTTAAATCCGTGGAGCTATAATGCCTCACGTGGAAAGTGGTCATTCTGTGGGCCTTGGCGTCGGCCAGGCGTGTATCAGAATTGACAAAAGCCCTTATCTGTATTTTATATGGGAAAGGCGAAATTGAGGACTCGTTCCCAATTCCTTCCTGAGGTGGTATCAGTTTTTCATGTGAACCAACCTATTGTGGTGCCTGCGGCTACTTGGGACTTGGAGGATTCCAAGTTACTGGACGTAGTCAGGGCCCTGAAAAGTATATGTTTCCAGGACAGCTGGAGTCAGGAAGACTGACTCGCTATTTATCCTGTATGCACCCAACAAGCTGGGTGCTCCTGCTTCTAAGCAGACGATTGCTCGCTGGATCTGTAGCACGATTCAACTTGCACATTCTGCGGCTGGACTGCCGCACCCTAAATCTGTAAAAGCCCATTCCACGAGGAAAGTGGGCTCTTCTTGGGCGGCTGCCCGAGGGGTCTCGGCTTTACAACTTTGCCGAGCTGCTACTTGGTCAGGGGCAAACACGTTTGCAAAATTCTACAAATTTGATACCCTGGCTGAGGAGGACCTTGAGTTCTCTCATTCGGTGCTGCAGAGTCATCCGCACTCTCCCGTCCGTTTGGGAGCTTTGGTATAATCCCCATGGTCCTTACGGAGTCCCCAGCATCCACTAGGACGTCAGAGAAAATAAGATTTTACTCACCGGTAAATCTATTTCTCGTAGTCCGTAGTGGATGCTGGGCGCCCGTCCCAAGTGCGGACTGTTTGCAATACTTGTATATAGTTAGCGTTAACTAAAAGGGTTATTGTTGAGCCATCTGTTGAGAGGCTCTGTTATGTTCATACTGTTAACTGGGTATCATATCACGAGTTATACGGTGTGATTGGTGTGGCTGGTATGAGTCTTACCCGGGATTCAAAATCCTTCCTTATTGTGTCAGCTCTTCCGGGCACAGTATCCTAACTGAGGTCTGGAGGAGGGTCATAGTGGGAGGAGCCAGTGCACACCAGGTAGTCCTAAATCTTTCTTAGCTGTGCCCAGTCTCCTGCGGAGCCGCTATTCACCATGGTCCTAACGAAGTCCCCAGCATCCACTACGGACTACGAGAAATAGATTTACCGGTGAGTAAAATCTTATTTTACCTGAAGTACTGACTTTTGTGAAGGGAGTACTGCATATTCAGCCTCCTTTTGTACCTCCGGTGGCGCCTTGGGACCTTAACGTGGTGTTAAGTTTCCTTAAGTCACATTGGTTTGAACCACTTAAAACAGTGGAGTTGAAATATCTCACTTGGAAGGTGGTCATGTTGTTAGCCTTGGCTTCGGCTAGGCGAGTTTCGGAATTGACGGCTTTATCACATAAAAGCCCCTATCTGGTTTTCCATATGGATAGAGTGGAATTGCGGACCCGTCCTCAATTCCTACCTAAGGTGGTCTCATCCTTTCATATGAACCAACCTATTGTCGTGCCTGTGGCTACACCTGACTTGGAGGATTCAGAGTCCCTGAATGTGGTCAGGGCTTTGGAAATTTACGTTGCCAGAACGGCTAGGATCAGAAAAACAGAAGCACTTTGTCTTGTATGCAGCCAACAAGGTTGGCGGCCCTGCTTCAAAGCAGACTATTGCTCGCTGGATCTGTAACACGATTCAGCAGGCGCATTCTACGGCAGGATTGCCGTTACCGAAATCGGTTAAGGCCCATTCCACGAGGAAGGTGGGCTCGTCTTGGGCGGCTGCCCGAGGGGTCTCGGCACTATAGCTGTGCCGAGCTGCTACTTGGTCGGGGTCAAACACCTTTGCAAAGTTCTATAAGTTTGATACCCTAGCTGAGGAGGACCTCCTGTTTGCTCGATCGGTGCTGCAGAGTCATCCGCACTCTCCCGCCCGTTTGGGAGCTTTGGTATAATCCCCATGGTCCTTACGGAGAACCCAGCATCCTCTAGGATGTTAGAGAAAATAAGATTTTAAACCTACCGGTAAATCTTTTTCTCGTAGTCCGTAGAGGATGCTGGGCGCCCGTCCCAAGTGCGGACTACTTCTGCAAGACTTGTATATAGTTATTGCTTACATAAGGGTTATGTTCTAGTTTCATCGGTTTTGGACCGATGATATGTTGTTTTTCATACTGTTAACTAGATAATATATCACAAGTTATACGGTGTGATTGGTGTGGCTGGTATGAATCTTGCCCTTGGATTAACAAAAATCCTTTCCTCGTACTGTCCGTCTCCTCTGGGCACAGTTTATCTAACTGAGGTCTGGAGGAGGGGCATAGAGGGAGGAGCCAGTGCACACCCATACCTAAAGTCTTTCTTAAAGTGCCCATGTCTCCTGCGGAGCCCGTCTATCCCCATGTTCCTTACGGAGTCCCCAGCATCCTCTACGGACTATGAGAAAAATATTTACCGGTAGGTTTAAAATCTTATTATAAGAAAAGAACCGGAGGGTGCTAAGTGCATATAATTATCCAAGTACAGTCCATGAAGAGTAAATACTCCACGTTAGGTTCTATAACGGACTCAATTCGATATTCAATTTGAAATGTAGACAGGGATTTGTTTTCACTTCAGCCAAATGACACTCCTTCTGTAAATAAACCCTCTCACCAAAAATATGAACAACTAAAAACAGATGGCCAATGGCCTAGAAATAATAAAAGATCTTTTTATTCTTATAAAAGCATTCTATTTAAAAATGCAATGTAAATGCCAGAACAATTTCGCATTTATCATACAGGTGCTTCCAGGTACCAAACATACATTCGGACAGATGTAATTTGTGTCACCAACCACCCCAGGAGCTGAGATCAGTGGTGGGGACTCCCAATTGTAGTAATGGTAACCTAGTCACCTTAAACCCTACGCGTTTCGGCCATATATCGGACTTCCTCAGGGGAAAATACCCAATAGATAATGATGGATGTATGTAAAGCTCTCTAAAGATGGTTTAAAAACGAATTTATGAAGAATATCTAGATCTTGAAGATTCAATTACTTTCAATGATCTGGGTGATTTTCAAGGAATGATCCAATCATCCTACTAATGCAAGCTTCTAGACGCCCAGAATGGAATTAAAAATGAAATAGCCTCTGACCAAAACACTCCACCTGAGATACACATAGACACAAAATCCTCAGTGCCTGTGATGATCCTATCCCTCCAGTGTCAAAAGTGAGAATATGTATATATATGTACATCTATCTATCTATCTATCTATCTATCTATCTATCTATCTATCTATCTATCTATCTATCTATCTATCTATATATATATATATATATATATATATATGTTATACACACAGTATTTAGAAATGCCATATAAGCAGTGATAACCAGTATATATGCACAATAATATATGATTTCCTTCCTTTCAAGTCAAGGGGGTAACATCGGCGTATCTAAATATATTTTGGGGTGAAAGGTAAAAATGTTCCCTGACACCTGTATTGCATATTAGACTGCCCCACTTTAAATATAAGACCATAAAAAAAGAGAAGTATCTTAACTCCTGGGTCATTAAAATGGATGGTTGGATCTCCAAGCTTGTACAGCTCATTCACTCAGATGTCTTCTCAGCACTGTGGCGGAATTGGATGACCTTTTGTCTTTATATAGTGTCTACCCACTGAAATGGCTACTGTTTGATTCTTTCTACCACCTTATGACAGAAAATAGTTTGGTTTATGGCAGGGCTCATCAAATCCCGGGGTCCAGCTCACCATGGCTCATAGATTTTTCTGCCTGGCTACCAGTTTTTGCAGGGTGGGAGGAATCAGATCCTTGTCTGCCCCAGCGGAGATTCGTGGGTGTGCTTGTATTGCGGTGGCCATTTTATGCACAGGAGTACATGTGTTGAATGTCAGTCCCAGCCAGTGCTGACTGCTGTGCCTGTCCGTCCTGGCCTGCGCTGACTACTCCTGTACATCTCAGCCTGCACTGTCTGCTTTCTCCAAAGTCCGACTGCATAGAGCTTTCCAGTAAGAGCGTCTCTGCGTGGCTAGGGATTGTGGCTTTGGAGGGGGTAATGATGTGGCCACAGGGTGGGGGTATTTGCACAGGCGGGGGGGGGGGTGCTGCAGAGGGGTGGTTTGCCTGTTAGTTGAGTGGATGTGAGGGTTGGTTGCTCGGGGGGGGGTGTTAGCTGCTCATTATTATTGCCGCAAGGGTAGTGATGTGGCCACAGGGGGATGGGAGATTCTTACCTAGGGGTGACTGCAGCGAGGTAGATTACCTCGGGGTGGGGGAAGGTGTAGGTGTTGGAATACCGGCAGCCAGGGTCCACGTCAGAGTACCTAGCCCGGGAAACTGGCCACCAGAATGCCAGCAGCAGGGCGAGTACTAGAAAGCCCCTTGCAGGCTTGCTGTGCTCGCCACGCTGCTTGGCCATGGGGGCTATTGACCTGGGAGGTTACTGGCTCAATAATGAGGTGAGAGGTGTTTGTCCCAAGGAATGAGAGTAGCTGCACAGCAGTATGGCTGCGGTGGTCTGGATTTCCTGGAGGTACCCCCTTAGTTTTGTGATCCTGGGGGTTGTGGTTGGGGAGGGTTGGGTGGAGGCAATGTTCTGTCTCCTACACTTTCATCATGGCTCCTAGATTTAAACATTTTCTCTAACGTCCTAAGTGGATGCTGGGGACTCCGTAAGGACCATGGGGAATAGCGGCTCCGCAGGAGACTGGGCACATCTAAAGAAAGCTTTAGGACTAACTGGTGTGCACTGGCTCCTCCCCCTATGACCCTCCTCCAAGCCTCAGTTAGATTTCTGTGCCCGACGAGAAGGGTGCACACTAGGGGCTCTCCTGAGCTTCTTAGTGAAAGTTTTAGTTTAGGTTTTTTATTTTCAGTGAGACCTGCTGGCAACAGGCTCACTGCATCGAGGGACTAAGGGGAGAAGAAGCGAACTCACCTGCGTGCAGAGTGGATTGGGCTTCTTGGCTACTGGACATTAGCTCCAGAGGGACGATCACAGGTTCAGCCTGGATGGGTCCCGGAGCCGCGCCGCCGGCCCCCTTACAGAGCCAGAAGAGCGAAGAGGTCCGGAAAAAGCGGCGGCAGAAGACGTTCCTGTCTTCAAATAAGGTAGCGCACAGCACTGCAGCTGTGCGCCATTGCTCTCAGCACACTTCACACTCCGGTCACTGAGGGTGCAGGGCGCTGGGGGGGGCGCCCTGAGACGCAATAAAACATGACAGAAATACCTTACATGGCAAAAAAATGCATCACATATAGCTCCTGGGCTATATGGATGCATTTAACCCCTGCCAGAATATACAAAAAACCGGGAGATAAGGCCGCCGAAAAGGGGGCGGAGCCTATCTCCTCAGCACACTGGCGCCATTTTCCCTCACAGCTCAGTTGGAGGGAAGCTCCCTGACTCTTCCCTGCACTACAGAAAGGGTTAAAAAAAGAGAGGGGGGCACTATTTAGGCGCAGTATTAAAACATACAGCAGCTATAAGGGGAAAAACACTTATATAAGGTTATCCCTGTATATATATAGCGCTCTGGTGTGTGCTGGCATACTCTCCCTCTGTCTCCCCAAAGGGCTAGTGGGGTCCTATCCTCTATCAGAGCATTCCCTGTGTGTGTGCTGTGTGTCGGTACGTTTGTGTCGACATGTATGAGGAGAAAAATGATGTGGAGACGGAGCAGAGTGTCTGTAACAGTGATGTCACCCCCTAGGGGGTCGACACCTGAGTGGATGTACTGTTGAAAATTACGTGACAGTGTCAGCTCTATATAAAAAAACAGTGGTTGCATGAGACAGCCGGCTACTCAGCTTGTGCCTGTCCAGACGTCTCAACCTCAGATGGCAGATACAGACGCCGACACGGATACTGACTCCTGTGTCGACGGTGAAGAGACAACCGTGATTTCCAGTAGGGCCACACGTTACATGATTGAGACAATGGAAAATGTTTTATACATTTCTGATAATACGAGTACCACCAAAAAGGGGTATTATGTTCGGTGAGGGAAAAACTACCTGTAGTTTTCCTGAATCTGAGAAATAAAATGAGGTGTGTGATGATGCGTGGGTTTCCCCCCGATAACAATTGATAATTTCTTAAAAAGTATTGGCTGCATACCCTTTCCCGCCAGAGGTTAGGGTGCGTTGGGAAACACCCCCTAGGGGGGATAAGGCGCTCACACGCTTGTAAGAACAAGGGCTCTACCCTCTCATGAGATGGCCGCCCTTAAGGATCCTGCTGATAGAAAGCAGGAGGGTATCCAAAAATGTATTCACACACATACTGGTGTTATACTGCGACCAGCAATCGCCTCAGCCTGGAGGTGCAGTGCTGGGTTGGCATGGTCGGATTCCCTGACTGGAAATATTGATATCCTAGATAAGGATAGTATATTATTGCCTATAGAGCATTTAAAAGATGCATTTCTATATATGCAGGATGCACAGCGGAATATTTGCCGACTGGCATCAAGTATAAGTGCGTTGTCCAATTCTACCAGTAAAATGGTCAGGTGATGCGGATTCCAAACGGCATTTGGAAGTATTGCCTTTGAAAGGGGACATTTGGGGTCGGTCTTTTAGACCTGGTGGCCACGGCAACAACTGGGAAATCCACGTTTGTACCCCAGGTCGCCTCTCAAAATAAGACGCCGTATTATCAGGCGCAGTCCTTTGTTGGCAAGCGGACAAAAGGTTCCTCTTTTCTGCTCGTGACAGAGGGAGAGGAAAAAGGCTGAAGAGATTAGCCAGTTCCCAGGAACAGAAATCCTTTCCCGCCTCTGCAAAGCCCTCAGTATGACGCTAGGGCCTTACAAGCTCAGGCACGGTGGGGGCCCGTTCTCAATGAATTTCAGTGCGCAGTGGGCTCACTCGCAAGTAGACCCCTGGATCCTTCAGGTAATATCTCAAGGGTACATATTGAAATTCGAGACGTCTCCCCCTCGCCGTTTCCAAAAGTCGGCTTTACCGACGTCTCCCTCTGACAGGGAGGCAGTTTTGGAAGCCATTCACAAGCTGTATTCCCAGCAGGTGATAATCAAGGTACCCCTCCTGCAACAGGGAACGGGGTATTATTCCACACTATTGTGGTACCGAAGCCAGACGGCTCGGTGAGACCGATTCTAAATCTAAAATCTTTGAACACTTACATACAGAGGTTCAAATTCAAGATTGAGTCACTCAGAGCAGTGATTGCGAACCTGGAAGAAGGGGACTACATGATGTCTCGGGACATCAAGGATGCTTACCTTCATGTCAAAATTTACCCTTCTCACCAAGGGTACCTCAGGTTATGGTACAGAACTGTCACTATCAGTTCAGACGCTGCCGTAGGGATGGTCCACGGCACCCCGGGTCTTTACCAAGGTAATGGCCGAAATGATATCCCTTCGAAGGAAGGAAATTTGAGTTATCCCTTACTTGGACGATTCCCTGATAAGGGTAAGATCCAGGGAACAGTTGGAAGTCGGTGTAGCACTATCTCAGGTAGTGTTGCGGCAGCACGATTGGATTCTCAATATTCCAAAATCGCAGCTGGTTCCGACGACTTGTCTTCTGTTTCCTAGGGATGTTCCTGGACACAGTCCAGAAAAAAGGTGTTTCTCCCGGAAGAGAAAGCCAGGGAGTTATCCGAGCTAGTCAGGAACCTCCTAAAACCGAACCAAGGCTCAGTGCATCAATGCACAAGGGTTCGGGGTAAAAATGGTGGCTTCCTACGAAGCAATCCCATTCGCTAGATTCCACGCAAGAACTTTCCAGTGGAACCTACTGGACAAATGGTCCGGGTCGCATTTTCAGATGCATCAGCGGATAACCCTGTCACCAAGGACAAGGGTATCCATCCTGTGGTGGTTGCAGAGTGCTCATCTTCTAGAGGGCCGCAGATTCGGCATTCAGGACTGGGTCCTGGTGACCACGGATGCCAGCCTGCGAGGCTGGGGAGCAGTCACACAGGGAAGGAATATCCAGGGCTTAGGGTCAAGCCTGGATACATCACTTCACATAAATATCCTGAAGCTAAGGGCCATTTACAATGCTGTAAGCTTAGCAAGACCTCTGCTTCAAGGTCAGCCGGTGTTGATCCAGTCGGACAACATCATGGCAGTCACCCATGTAAACAGACAGGGTGGCACAAGAAGCAGGAGGGCAATGGCGGAAGCTGCAGGGATTCTTCGCTGGGCGGAAAATCATGTGATAGCACTGTCAACAGTATTCATTCCGGGAGTGGACAACTGGGAAGCAGACTTCCTCAGCACGACCTCCACCCGGGAGAGTGGGGACTTCACCCAGAAGTCGTCCACATGATTAAAAAACTCGACAGGTATTGCGCCAGGTCAAGAGACCCTCAGGCAATAGTTGTAGACGCTCTGGTAACACCGTGGGTGTACCAGTCAGTGTATGTGTTCCCTCCTCTGCCTCTCATACCCAAGGTACTGAGATTGATAAGATGGAGAGGAGAAAGCACTATATTCGTGGCTCCGGATTGGCCAAGAAGGACTTGGTAACCGGAACTTCAAGAGATGCTCACGGAGGATCCGTGGCCTCTACCTCTAAGAAGGGACCTGCTCCAGCAAGGACCCTGTCTGTTCCAAGACTTACCGCGGCTGCGTTTGACGGCATGCCGGTTGAACACCGGATCCTGAAGGAAAAAAGGCATTCCGGATGAAGTCATCCATATCCTGATCTAAAGCCAGGAAGGATGTAACCGCAAAAACATTATCACCGCAACTGGCGAAAATATGTTGCGTAGTGCGAGGCCAGTAAGGCCCGACGGAGGAAATTCAACTGGGTCGATTCCTACATTTCCTGCAAACAGGAGTGTCTATGGGCCTGAAATTGGGGTCCATTAAGGTTCAGATTTCGGCCCTGTCAATTTTCTTCCAAAAAAGAACTAGCTTCAGTCCCTGAAGTTTAGACGTTTGTAAAAGGGGTACTGCATATACAGCCTCCTTTTGTGCCTCCAGTGGCAATTTGGGATCTCAATGTAGTTTGGGTTCCAAAAGTCGCATTGGTTTGAACCACTTAAATCTGTGGAGTTAAAATATCTCACATGGAAAGTGGTCATGCTGTTGGCCCTGGCCTGGGCCAGGCGCGTGTCAGAATTGGCGGCTTTATCCTGTAAAAGCCCTTATCTGATTTTCCATTCGGACAGGCGGAATTGAGGACTCGTCCTCAGTTTCTCCCTAAGGTGGTTCCAGCGTTTTCACCTGAACCAACCTATTGTGGTGCCTGCGGCTACTAGGGACTTGGAGGAATCCAAGTTGCTGGATGTTGTCAGGGCCCTGAAAATATCCAGGACGGCTGGAGTCAGGAAATCTGACTCGCTGTTTATCCTGTATGCACCCAACAAGCTGGGTGCTCCTGCTTCTAAGCAGACTATTGCTCGTTGGATTTGTAGTACAATTCAGCTTGCACATTCTGTGGCAGGCCTGCCACAGCTAAAATCTGTAAAAGCTCGTTCCACAAGGAAAGTGGGCTCATCTTGGGCGGCTGCCCGAGGGGTCTCGGCTTTACAACTTTGCCGAGCAGCTACTTGGTCAGGGGCAAACACGTTTGCTAAATTCTACAAATTTGATACCCTGGCTGAGGAGGACCTGGAGTTCTCTCATTCGGTGCTGCAGAGTCATCCGCACTCTCCCGCCCGTTTGGGAGCTTTGGTATAATCCCCATGGTCCTTACGGAGTCCCCAGCATCCACTTAGGACGTTAGAGAAAATAAGAATTTACTTACCGATAATTCTATTTCTCATAGTCCGTAGTGGATGCTGGGCGCCCATCCCAAGTGCGGATTGTCTGCAATACTTGTACATAGTTACAAAAATCGGGTTATTATTGTTGGGAGCCATCTTTTCAGAGGCTCCTCTGTTATCATACTGTTAACTGGGTTCAGATCACAAGTTATACGGTGTGATTGGTGTGGCTGGTATGAGTCTTACCCGGGATTCAAAATCCTTCCTTATTGTGTACGCTCGTCCGGGCACAGTATCCTAACTGCGGCTTGGAGGAGGGTCATAGGGGGAGGAGCCAGTGCACACCAGTTAGTCCTAAAGCTTTCTTTAGATGTGCCCAGTCTCCTGCGGAGCCGCTATTCCCCATGGTCCTTACGGAGTCCCCAGCATCCACTACGGACTATGAGAAATAGAATTATCGGTAAGTAAATTCTTATTTTTTTGTCCAAACCCTGGTTTATGGAAGAAAACCAAAAACGATCATTATTGGGGGGGTTTCCCCACATATATTTACATGTCTTTTCATCAGAATGTGTACATCATTACTTTACTTGAGACAATCATAGCCATTGTAATTGTACATGTTTATAACTATTATTCATGAGACTTCATTAAGTAATGTGTTACACATCCCGTTCTTTTAAGTTAAAGCATTCCTATTGCTATTTTATATTGTATTTATTTCCTGTGTTCTTCTCCTCCAGCGATTCATTCAGTATCTCGCATCCAGAAACACATTATTTAACCTCAACAACTTCTTAGATAAAGGTGCTATGCAAGGTACGTAAATGAACAACCTTTTTATTTGGGTTTAAATAAAAAAAAAATATTATATATAATTTATATTTTATATATATATATATATATATATATATATATATATATATATATTCTTGTACAGTCCACACTCTAGCCTTGTGTATCAACTGCTGGGGTGGCATCCATATAGACATGTGTCACCTGGACCAGTCCATTCAAATATAGAGATAAATATCAGGAGCACTCACCAGTCTTCATAAGCCTTTTTTATTAGTAACTTCAGGAAATCAGCATAGGGGTATCTATAGGATACCCCTATGCTGATTTCCTGATGTTACTAATAAAAAAGGCTTATGAAGACTGGTGAGTGCTCCTGATATTTATATAATATATAATAAATATATATATATATATATATATATATATATATATATATATATATATATATATATATATATATATATATATATATAAATAATTATTCTATACAGTGGGGATTGAAAGTTTGGGCACCCCAGGCAAAAATTCATTTTAATGTGCAAAAAGAAGCCAAGGAAAGATGGAAAAATCTCCAAAAGGCATCAAATTACAGATTAGACATTCTTATAACATGTCAAAAAAAGTTTGATTTTATTTCCATCATTTCCACTTTCAAAAGATCAGAAAACAAAAAATGGCGTCTGCAAAAGTTTGGGCACCCTGCAGAGTTAATACCTTGTACTACCCCCTTTGGCAAGTATCACAGCTTGTAAACGCTTTTTGTAGCCAGCCAAGAGTCTTTCAATTCTTGTTTGAGGTATCTTCGCCCATTCTTCCTTACAAAAGTCTTCCAGTTCTTTGAGATTCCTGGGCTGTCTGTGACGCACTGCTCTTTTAAGGTCTATCCATAGATTTTCAATTATGTTGAGGTCAGGAGATTGTGAAGGCCATGGCAAAACCTTCAGTTTACGCCTCTTGATGTAATCCACCGTGGATTTTGAGGTGTGTTTAGGATCATTATCCATTTGTAGAAGCCATTATCATTCAATACTAGTGCAATTCCTCTTTAATCTGGAAAATTGTGGTACTAAGATAAATAAACACTGCTCAAAAAAATAAAGGGAACACTTAAACAACACAATGTAACTCCAAGTCTATCACACTTCTGTGAAATCAAACTGTCCACTTAGGAAGCAACACTGATTGACAGTCAATTTCATATGCTGTTGTGCAAATGGAATAGACAACAGGTGGGAATTATAGGCAATTAGCAAGACACCCCCAATAAAGGAGTTGTTCTGCAGGTGGTGACCACAGACCACTTCTCAGCTCCTATGCTTCCTGGCTGATGATTTGGTCACTTTTGAAAGCTGGCGGTGCTTTCACTCTAGTGGTAGCATGAGACGGAGTCTTCAACCCACACAAGTGGCTCAGGTAGTGCAGCTCATCCAGGATGGCACATCAATGCGAGCTGTGGCAAGAAGGTTTGCTGTGTCTGTCAGCGTAATGTCCAGAGCATGGATGCGCTACCAGGAGACAGGCCAGTACATCAGGAGACGTGGAGGAGGCCATAGGACGGCAACAACGCAGCAGCAGGACCGCTACCTTCGCCTTTGTGCAAGGAGGAACAGGAGGAGCACTGCCAGAGCCCTGCAAAATGACCTCCAGCAAGCCACAGATGTGCATGTCTACTCAAACGATCAGAAACAAACTCCATGAGGGTGGTATGAGGGCCCGACATCCACAGGGGGGGGTTGTGCTTACAGCCCTACACCGTGCAGGACGTTTGGCATTTGACAGAGAACACCAAAATTGGCAAATTCGCCACTGGCGCCCTGTGCTCTTCACAGATGAAAGCAGGTTCTCACTGAGCACATGTGACAGACGCGACAGAGTCTGGAGACGCCAAGGAGAACGTTCTGCTGCCTGCAACATCCTCCAGCATGACCGGTTTGGCAGTGGGTGAGTAATGGTGTGGGGTGGCATTTCTTTGGGGGGCCGCACAGCCCTCCATGTGCTCGCCAGAGGTAGCCTGACTGCCATTAGGTACCGAGAAGAGATCCTCAGACCCCTTGTGAGACCATATGCTGGTGCGGTTGGCCCTGGGTTCCTCCTAATGCAAGACAATGCTAGACCTCATGTGGCTGGAGTGTGTCAGCAGTTCCTGCAAGACGAAGGCATTGATGCTATGGACTGGCCCGCCCGTTCCCCAGGCCTGAATCCAATTGAGCACATCTGGGACATCATGTCTCGCTCCATCCACCAACGCCACGTTGCACCACAGACTGTCCAGGAGTTGGCGGATGCTTTAGTCCAGGTCTGGGAGGAGATCCCTCAGGAGACCATCCGCCACCTCATCAGGAGCATGCCCAGGCGTTGTAGGGAGGTCATATAGGCACGTGGAGGCCACACACACTACTGATCCTCATTTTGACTTGTTTTAAGGACATTACATCAAAGTTGGATCAGCCTGTAGTGTGTTTTTCCACTTTAATTTTGAGTGTGACTCCAAATCCAGACCTCCATGGGTTAATAAATTTGATTTCCATTGATAATTTCTCTATCGTCCTAAGTGGATGCTGGGGTTCCTGAAAGGACCATGGGGGAATAGCGGCTCCGCAGGAGACAGGGCACAAAAGTAAAGCTTTTACAGGTCAGGTGGTGTGTACTGGCTCCTCCCCCTATGACCCTCCTCCAGACTCCAGTTAGATTTTTGTGCCTGGCCGAGAAGGGTGCAATTCTAGGTGGCTCTCATAAAGAGCTGCTTAGAGAGTTTAGCTTAGGTTTTTTATTTTACAGTGATTCCTGCTGGCAACAGGATCACTGCAACGAGGGACAGAGGGGAGAAGAAGTGAACTCACCTGCGTGCAGGATGGATTGGCTTCTTGGCTACTGGACATGAAGCTCCAGAGGGACGATCACAGGTACAGCCTGGATGGTCACCGGAGCCACGCCGCCGGCCCCCTCACAGATGCTGAAGCAAGAAGAGGTCCAGAATCGGCGGCTGAAGACTCCTGCAGTCTTCTTAAGGTAGCGCACAGCACTGCAGCTGTGCGCCATTTTCCTCTCAGCACACTTCACACGGCAGTCACTGAGGGTGCAGGGCGCTGGGGGGGGGCGCCCTGGGAGGCAAATGAAAACCTTTAAAAAGGCTAAAAATACCTCACATATAGCCCCAGAGGCTATATGGAGATATTTACCCCTGCCTAAATGTACTAAATAGCGGGAGACGAGCCCGCCGAAAAAGGGGCGGGGCCTATCTCCTCAGCACACGGCGCCATTTTCTGTCACAGCTCCGCTGGTCAGGAAGGCTCCCAGGTCTCTCCCCTGCACTGCACTACAGAAACAGGGTATAACAGAGAGGGGGGGCAGAATAAATGGCAATATATTAATATAAAAGCAGCTATAAGGGAGCACTTAATCATAAGGCTATCCCTGTCATATATAGCGCTTTTTGGTGTGTGCTGGCAGACTCTCCCTCTGTCTCCCCAAAGGGCTAGTGGGTCCTGTCTTCGTATAGAGCATTCCCTGTGTGTCTGCTGTGTGTCGGTACGTGTGTGTCGACATGTATGAGGACGTTATTGGTGTGGAGGCGGAGCAATTGCCAAATATGAGGATGTCACCTCCTAGGGGGTCGACACCAGAATGGATGCCTTTATTTGTGGAATTACGGGATAGCGTCAACTCGCTTAAGCAGTCGTTTGCCGACATGAGGGGGCCGGACACTCAATTAGTGTCTGTCCAGGCGCCTCAAACACCGTCAGGGGCTGTAAAACGTCCCTTGCCTCAGTCGGTCGACACAGACCCAGACACAGGCACTGATTCCGGTGGTGAAGGTGACGAATCAACCGTATTTTCCAGTAGGGCCACACGTTATATGATTTTGGCAATAAAGGAGATGTTACATTTAGCTGATACTACAGGTACCACTAAACAGGGTATTATGTGGGGTGTGAAAAAACTACCAGTAGTTTTTACCGAATCAGAAGAATTAAATGACGTGTGTGATGAAGCGTGGGGTGCCCCGATAAAAAACTGCTAATTTCAAAGAAGTTATTGGCTTTATACCCTTTCCCGCCAGAGGTTAGGGAGCGCTGGGAAACACCTCCTAGGGTGGACAAAGCGCTAACACGCTTATCAAAACAAGTGGCGTTACCCTCTCCTGAGACGGACGCACTTAAAGATCCATCAGATAGGAGGATGGAAAATATCCAAAAAGGTATATACACACATGCAGGTGTTATACTACGACCAGCTATTGCGACTGCCTGGATGTGCAGTGCTGGGGTAGTTTGGTCAGAGTCCCTGATCGAAAATATTGATACCCTGGACAGGGACAATATTTTACTGTCGTTAGAACAAATAAAGGATGCATTTCTTTATATGCGTGATGCACAGAGAGATATCTGCACACTGGCATCACGGGTAAGTGCTATGTCCATTTCGGCCAGAAGAGCTTTATGGACACGACAGTGGACAGGCGATGCGTAGAGGAGTTATTTGAGGTCGGTCTATCGGATTTGGTGGCCACGGCTACGGCCGGGAAATCCACCTTTCTACCTCAAGTCACTCCCCAACAGAAAAAGGCACCGACCTTTCAACCGCAGCCCTTTCGTTCCTTTAAAAATAAGAGAGCAAAGGGCTATTCATATCTGCCACGAGGCAGAGGACGAGGGAAGAGACAGCAACAGGCAGCTCCTTCCCAGGAACAGAAGCCCTCCCCGGCTTCTACAAAAGCCTCAGCATGACGCTGGGGCTTCGCAAGCGGACTCGGGGGCGGTAGGCGGTCGTCTCAAAAATTACAGCGCGCAGTGGGCTCACTCGCAGGTAAATCCCTGGATCCTGCAGATAATATCTCAGGGGTACAGGTTGAAATTAGAGACAGAGCCACCTCGCCGTTTCCTGAAGTCTGCTTTACCAACGTCCCCCTCAGAAAGGGAGACGGTTTTGGAAGCCATTCACAAGCTGTATTCTCAGCAGGTGATAGTCAAGGTACCTCTTCTACAACAAGGGAAGGGGTATTATTCCACTCTATTTGTGGTACCGAAGCCGGATGGCTCGGTAAGGCCTATTCTAAATCTGAAGTCCTTGAACCTATACATAAAGAAGTTCAAGTTCAAGATGGAGTCACTCAGAGCAGTGATAGCGAACCTGGAAGAAGGGGACTTTATGGTATCCTTGGACATCAAGGATGCGTATCTCCACGTTCCAATTACCCCTCACACCAGGGGTACCTCAGGTTCGTTGTACAAAACTGTCACTATCAGTTTCAGACGCTGCCGTTTGGTTTGTCCACGGCACCTCGGGTCTTTACAAAGGTAATGGCCGAGATAATATTTCTTCTTCGAAGAAAAGGCGTATTAATTATCCCATACTTGGACGATCTCCTAATAAGGGCAAGGTCCAGAGAACAGCTAGAGATGGGTTTAGCACTATCTCAAGAGGTGCTAAAGCAGCACGGATGGATTCTGAATATTCCAAAATCCCAATTAATGCCGACAACTCGTCTGCTGTTCCTGGGGATGATTCTGGACACAGTTCAGAAAAAGGTTTTTCTTCCCGAAGAAAAAGCCAAGGAGTTATCTGACCTGGTCAGGAACCTCCTAAAACCAGGAAAGGTGTCTGTACATCAATGCACAAGAGTCCTGGGAAAAAATGGTAGCTTCTTACGAAGCAATCCCTTTCGGCAGATTCCATGCAAAGGGATCTGTTGGACAAATGGTCAGGGTCGCATCTTCAGATGCACCTGCGGATAACCCTGTCGCCGAGGACAAGGGTATCCCTTCTGTGGTGGTTGCAGGAGGCTCATCTATTGGAGGGCCGCAGATTCGGCATACAGGATTGGATCCTGGTGACCACGGATGCCAGCCTGAGAGGCTGGGGAGCAGTCACACAGGGAAGAAATTTACAGGGAGTGTGGTCGAGCCTGAAAAAGTCTCTTCACATAAGCATTCTGGAACTAAGAGCAATCTACAATGCTCTAAGCCAGGCGGAACCTCTGCTTCAAGGAAGACCGGTGTTGATCCAGTCAGACAACATCACGGCAGTCGCCCATGTAAACAGACAGGGCGGCACAAGAAGCAGGAGGGCAATGGCAGAAGCTGCCAGGATCCTTCGCTGGGCGGAGAATCACGTGATAGCACTGTCAGCAGTATTCATCCCGGGCGTGGACAACTGGGAAGCAGACTTCCTCAGCAGACACGACCTTCACCCGGGAGAGTGGGGACTTCATCCAGAAGTTTTCCACATGCTATTAAACCATTGGGTAAAACCAATGGTGGACATGATGGCGTCTCGCCTCAACAAAACACTGGACAGGTATTGCGCCAGGTCAAGAGATCCGCAGGCAATAGCTGTGGACGCGCTGGTAACACCTTGGGTGTACCAGTCGGTATATGTGTTTCCTCCTCTGCCTCTCATACCAAAGGTATTGAGGATTATACGGCAAAGAGGAGTAAGACTAGTGGCTCCGGATTGGCCAAGAAGGACTTGGTACCCGGAACTTCAAGAGATGGTCACGGACGATCCGTGGCCTCTACTTCTGAGAAGGGACCTGCTTCAGCAGGGTCCTTGTCTTTTTCAAGACTTACCGCGGCTGCGTTTGACGGCATGGCGTTGAATGCCAGATCCTAAAAGGAAAAGGCATTCCAGAAGAAGTCATTCCTACCTTGATAAAGGCAAGGAAGGAAGTCACCGCGAAGCATTATCGCCGTATTTGGCGAAAATATGTTGCGTGGTGCGAGCAGCGGAGTGCTCCGATGGAGGAATTTCAACTGGGTCGTTTTCCTACATTTCCTGCAATCAGGATTGTCTATGGGTCTCAAATTGGGATCTATTAAGGTTCAAATTTCGGCCCTATCAATATTCTTCCACAAAGAATTGGCCTCAGTCCCTGAGGTCCAGATTTTTATCAAAGGAGTACTGCATATACAGCCTCCTGTGGTGCCTAAGGTGGCACCGTGGGATCTAAATGTAGTTTTAGATTTCCTCAAATCCAATTGGTTTGAACCACTAAAGAATGTGGATTTGAAATATCTCACATGGAAAGTGACTATGTTACTGGCCCTGGCTTCGGCCGGGAGAGTATCTGAACTGGCGGCTTTGTCTTATAAAAGCCCTTATTTAATTTTCCATTCGACATAGGGCAGAGCTGCGGACGCGTCCGCATTTTCTCCCTAAGGTGGTATCAGCGTTTCACCTGAACCAGCCTATTGTAGTGCCTGCGGCTACAGACGACTTGAAGGACTCCAAGTTGTTGGACGTTGTCAGAGCCTTAAAAATATACATTTAAAGGACGGCTGGAGTCAGAAAATCTGACTCGCTGTTTATACTGTATGCACCCAACAAGTTGGGTGCACCTGCTTCTAAGCAGTCGATTGCTCGTTGGTTTTGTAACAAAATTCAACTTGTACATTCTGTGGCAGGCCTGCCACAGCCTAAATCTGTTAAGGCCCATTCCGCAAGGAAGGTGGGCTCATCTTGGGCGGCTGCCCGAGGGGTCTCGGCATTACAACTCTGCCGAGCAGCTACGTGGTCAGGGGAGAACACGTTTGTAAATTTTTACAAATTTGATACCCTGGCAAAGGAGGACCTGGAGTTCTCTCATTCGGTGCTGCAGAGTCATCCGCACTCTCCCGCCCGTTTGGGAGCTTTGGTATAATCCCCATGGTCCTTTCAGGAACCCCAGCATCCACTTAGGACGATAGAGAAAATAAGAATTTACTTACCGATAATTCTATTTCTCGGAGTCCGTAGTGGATGCTGGGCGCCCATCCCAAGTGCGGATTATCTGCAATACTTGTACATAGTTATTGTTAACTAATTCGGGTTATTGTTTAGGAAGCCATCTTTCAGAGGCTCCTCTGTTATCATACTGTTAACTGGGTTTAGATCACAAGTTGTACGGTGTGATTGGTGTGGCTGGTATGAGTCTTACCCGGGATTCAAAATCCTCCCTTATTGTGTACGCTCGTCCGGGCACAGTACCTAACTGGAGTCTGGAGGAGGGTCATAGGGGGAGGAGCCAGTACACACCACCTGACCTGTAAAAGCTTTACTTTTGTGCCCTGTCTCCTGCGGAGCCGCTATTCCCCCATGGTCCTTTCAGGAACCCCAGCATCCACTACGGACTCCGAGAAATAGAATTATCGGTAAGTAAATTCTTATTTTTTGTGTGATTTTGTTGTCAGCACATTCAACTATGTAAAGAACAAAGTATTTAATAAGAATATTTCATTCATTCAGATCTAGGATGTGTTATTTTAGTGTTCCCTTTATTTTTTTGAGCAGTGTATTAACAGCTATACTAATTGTAATACCACTCGTGATCTATTTTAATTTGCCCATGCAGGCTAAAATGTGTAGGAAAAACACAGCATATGCTAAAAATCAGACTTTTGGAATACTTTGGGAATATAAAACATGGGTTTCTGAACCACAGTGTCTTGCGCCAATTTTAAGCAGTGTCATAAGAGTAACCCGAAGGGTTAAAATGTATGGGAATTGATTGTATTGCCCCTCTTAAAATGGGTGGTAATAGGGAGAAACTGTTGATTAAACGTGAAACTTTCTGGATTATTACACTAGACACACAATATCCTAGGGGCTTGAATGAAGGATATGAAATTACCCCCTTCATAGAGTAATGTATCCCTATGTTATTAATTTCTTTGTTCTCATAGCAAGTCTGAAGAATGAACACCGATGTTCTGACAGCTGAAATAATGTGCCAATTCAGACTTTGCTATATATTGTTATACTGTAGCAAATGTTTGTTTATTGTATATACGAGTTTCTTTATAAATGCTTGTGCCAGCTGGAAAATGCTTTTTTAATATACTGAGATCTTTGTAATTATATGTGTATATGTTTGTTATTTGAGTAACACCTGTGTGCGCTAATTAGCCGCATTGAGTATAAATTTGTTTCCAGCGTTGGCAACACCAGCCTCCTGACTAAATCGGCCAGGGCTTGGTGTGCTGACGCAGCTTTCATTTGGTGTATTCTCCTCTCCGTCCTCCTGCGGCTCCCGGTCCCGACGTGCTGCGGCTACAGACAAGCGGCTGTGCGGTCTACCGTTCATGCAGATCAGGCGGCAACTGGATTTACACCGTTACGGTGACACTTACACCATTTGTTTTTAAGTCCACAGAACTTTTATATTCTTATATACTTGTTCTTAAATGTGAATATTGTTATTAAAACATTTTCATGCACGATCGAGCGCCCCCTGATTTACTTTATTATAAAGATTTCTAATCCAAGTGGGTTCAGAGATAAAGGAGGAGCAGCGGATCACACATAAAGACTGATTTCTCGTGCTGAACTGTTAGCTGACACTTGACTGCGTTCGGAGTTCAAGGGGCTGTGTTCTTTTGTTTTCAGCACGCAACAGGTGCTGTCTGGTACAATTAAGTGCATGGTGGTTTTATTTACAGATATAGATAGAGATATAGATATATATTTTATACAGGTTGAGTGCCCCATATCCAAATATTCTGAAATACGGAATATTCCAAAATACAGAATTTTTTGAGTGAGACTTTTGTCATTTTTAGGACTTTTTTTTATACTTGACCATCAACATGGACTACAATTCAGAATAACCTTTCACAAACGAAAGCATGTCGACCATTTGGTATAGACCTAGACATTGTCACTTTCTGACTGCCCTTTGAGCCATTGTTTTGTGTTTCAACTGTCCATTCAAATATATAAATTTTTCATTGTTATTAAAGTGTTTTAATTGTTGAAATACTTGGTAAGTATGAGACTTGCATCAAGTTCTATGTGTCCACATAGAGCAGAAATTATCACCTACATAGGCTGGTATCCAATTAGCCGTGGTAAATTACTTTGGCTAAATGATCCCCCAGGGGCTATCCAATTAGCCTCCTAAACTGGACGCCTTCTGGGATTTTTTTCATCTCCCCAAGACAGAAGAAAAAAAAAACCCCTGATAACCTATATTCACGTCTATGATAACACATGGGCCCGGGTCAAAACTGTAGAGAAAGTGACCACCAGTGGCGCTATCGTTAAACAGAAAGATGCTTACACATATAGATATGAAAACGTTGGGTAATTTCATACACAATTCTTTTTGACCATATAAGATTTGGGCGCCCTGGGCAGCATGCTACTGGAGTTTTCTTAGGGGCGCAAAGATTGTGGGTGCCTCGGCACAGAGTACAGACCCCCGTCGGCATCTTTTACAAATTTGAAATTGGCGGGCCGAAGCGCGCCTGGAAGGGGGCGGAGCTTCGACCCGCAGCTCACGGGCACCATTTTCCCTGCAACACGCGGCTGCAGGAGAGAGACGCTGCGGGGACCTCCACGCTTCTCCAAGTAACGGGGGGCTTGTTCTGAGGGGGGCCACAGTGTTGGTGGTTATTAGTGGTGTAGGCAGCGCTGGGTACATATATCGTGTTTTGCGATATATGGGCGCTGGGGTGTGAGCTGGCATACTCCCTCTGTGTCCTCTATCTGGGCTTGGTTGTTAGACCTGTCACCTAGCAGGGACTTTCTGTGTGTTGTGGTGTGTCGGTACTGTGTGTCGACATGTCTGAGGCGGAAGCTTATTCACCGGAGGAGGTTATTGGGGGAGTGGATGCGGGGCTAGAATTGGGAATGTCGACGCAGCCGACACCGGATTTGTTAGCATTACTCAGTACATTAAACTCGAATGTAACTTCCTTATCAATGAGGTTAGATAAGTCTGAGGCGCAGACCCAGGTGTGGAAAAAGTCCATGGGAGAGGCTTTGTCTCAGGTGCAAACCCCATCTGGGTCGCAAAAGCGGCCATTTAATCAGGTGGGGGATACTGATACCGACACGGACTCTGATTCCGACGTCGATTTCACTGAGGCAGTGTTACATCCCCGTTTGCTTAAGAGTATTCAGTACATGATTGTGGCTATAAAAGATGTTTTACACATTTGTGATGAACCTGCGGTTCAGGAAATAAGGATTTGTTTATTCAAAGAAAAGAAACCTGAGGTAAAATTTCCCCCATCTCATGAGATGAATACTCTTTGTGAAAAGGCTTGGGAGTCGCCGGATAAGAAATGGCAGATTCCCAAGAGAATTTACATGGCGTATCCTTTTCCCTCTAATGACAGGGAAAAATGGGAGGCATCTCCGACTGTTGATAAAGCTTTATCTCGTTTGTCTAAGAAAGTGGCACTTCCGTCTCCCGACACGGCAGCTCTCAAGGATCCGGCGGGTCGCAAGCTGGAGACGTCTTTGAAGTCCATTTTCGCTAATTCGGGTGCATTACTCAGACCCGCTGTGGCGTCGTTATGGGTGAGTAGTGCTATTGCTAAATGGGCTGAAAATTTAGCTAATGATATGGATACTCTTGATAAAGATAATGTCCTTCTAACTCTCGGTTATATTAAGGACGCTGCAGATTACATAAAAGATGCGGCGAGGGACGTCTGTCTCTTGGGTTCAAGAACCAGTGCCATTTCGATATCTGCCAGAAGGGCCCTGTGGAGCCATCAATGGAACGCTGATGCCGACTCCAAGAGGGCTATGGAAGCGCTACCCTTCAAAGGTAATGTCTTGTTTGGGGACGGCCTGGCTGACCTGGTCTCGACCGCGACTGCTGGTAAGTCCTCTTTTCTTCCTTATGTTCCCACACAACAGAAAAGGGCACCACATCAACAGATGCAGTCCTTTCGTCACAATAAATACAGGCGTGGAAAAGGTTCGTCTTTCCTCGCCTCAAAGGGTAGAGGACGGGGAAGAAAACTTCCTGCAGCCTCAGGCGCACAGGACCAGAGGTCCTCCCCGGCTGCTACCAAGTCCACCGCATGACGCTGGGGCTTCCCTGGGGGAGTCCGAACCGGTGGGGGGCCGTCTACAAAATTTCAGTCAGGTCTGGATTCAATCAGGCCTGAATCCTTGGGTACTAGAGATCGTGTCTCAGGGATACAAGCTGGAGTTTCAGGAGTTGCCCCCTCACCGGTTCTTCATTTCGGCGTTACCAGTAGTTCTACCGGACAGGGACGTGGTGTTAGCAGCAATTCAAAAACTATGTCTACAGAGGGTCATTATTCCCGTTCCCTCGTCGCAACGGGGGGAGGGGTTTTACTCGAGCCTCTTTGTAGTACCGAAACCGGACGGTTCGGTCAGACCAATTCTAAATCTAAAATCCCTCAATCCATACTTGAAAGTTTTCAAGTTCAAGATGGAATCCCTTCGAGCTGTGATCTCCAGCCTAGAGGGGGGGGATTTTATGGCGTCAGTCGACATAATGGATGCCTACTTGCATGTCCCGACATATCCTCCGCATCAGGCTTTCCTCAGGTTTGCGATACAGGATGCTCATTACCAATTTCAGACGTTGCCGTTTGGGCTTTCCACGGCTCCGAGGATTTTCACCAAGGTCATGGCGGAAATGATGGTGATTCTTCGCAAACAGGGGGTTTCAATTATCCCGTACTTGGACGATCTCCTGATAAAGGCGAGGTCCAAGGAAGGATTGCTGAGAAGTGTGGAGGTGTCTCTATCGGTTCTGCGACAACACGGATGGGTTCTCAATTTGCAGAAATCCCAGTTGACTCCGACCACTCGGCTTACGTTTCTGGGCATGGTTCTGGACACGGAGTTACAGAAGGTATTCCTTCCAGAAGAAAAGGCTCTGGAATTGCAGACGATGGTCAGAGAACTTCTGAAGCCGTGAGTGTGTCGGTACATCATTGTACTCTGGTACTGGGGAAGATGGTTGCGGCGTACGAAGCCATTCCATACAGCAGATTTCATGCCCGCATGTTTCAGTGGGACTTGCTGAGCAAATGGTCCGGGTCTCATCTACACATTCACCGGAAAATAAGTGTATCTCCCAGAGCCAGAATTTCTCTCCTGTGGTGGCTACAAGCTCATCACCTCCTGGGGGGATGCCGATTCGGTATCCAGGAGTGGGTACTTCTGACAACAGATGCAAGTCTCCGGGGCTGGGGTGCAGTCACCCAAGGAAGAAACTTCCAGGGAAAATGGTCGATCCAGGAAGCTTGTCTCCACATAAATGTTCTAGAGTTAAGAGCCATTTACAACGGCCTGCTCCAAGCAGGAAATCTTCAGGGTCGACCGGTCCTGGTACAGTCAGACAACATCACAGCAGTGGCCCATATAAACCGGCAAGGCGGAACAAGGAACAGAGCGGCAATGGCGGAAGCCACAAAGATACTTCGCTGGGCGGAACAACACGTCGGCGCACTGTCAGCAGTTTTCCTACCGGGGGTGGACAACTGGGAAGCGGATTTTCTCAGCAGACACGACCTCCATCCGGGAGAGTGGGCTCTGCACCAAGAGGTCTTTGCAGAGGTGACAAGACGCTGGGGAATTCCGTTAATAGACATGATGGCGTCTCGGCTCAACAAGAAGCTCCCGAGGTATTGTTCCAGAGCAAGGGACCCACAGGCCACGGCGGTGGACGCCCTGGTGTCTCCGTGGGGTTTCCAGTCGGTGTATGTGTTCCCTCCTCTTCCTCTCATTCCAAAGGTGCTGGGGATCATTCGTCGAACAAAGGTTCAGGCGATTCTCGTCGTTCCAGACTGGCCAAGAAGGGCCTGGTATCCGGATCTTCAGGACTTACTGGTGGAAGATCCTTGGCCGCTTGCTCTAAGGGAGGATCTGTTGTTACAGGGTCCATGCGTGTTTCCGGACTTACCGCGGCTGCGTTTGACGGCATGGAGGTTGAGCGCCAGATCTTAGCTCGTAAGGGTATTCCCAGGGAGGTCATTCCAACTCTTATTAAGGCTAGAAAAGAGGTTACGGCGAAACACTATCACCGTATCTGGAGGAAGTATGTTTCCTGGTGTGAGGTTAAAAAGACTCCTGCGGAAGATTTTCACTTGGGTCGTTTTCTCCACTTTTTACAGGCGGGTGTAGATGCAGGCCTGAAATTGGGTTCCATCAAAGTGCGAATTTCGGCTTTGTCTATTTTCTTTCAAAAAGAGTTAGCTGCTCTCCCAGAGGTTCAGACTTTTGTAAAGGGTGTAATGCATATCAATCCACCGTTTGTACCGCCTGTAGCGCCATGGGACCTTGAGGTAGTCTTGCGGTTCCTCATGTCTTCCTGGTTTGAACCTTTGCGGAAGGTTGAGTTAAAGTTTCTCACTTGGAAGGTGGCTATGCTTTTGGCACTGGCATCTGCCAGGCGAGTATCGGAATTGGCTGCGTTATCTCATAAGAGTCCGTACTTGGTTCCTCATTCGGATAGGGCGGAATTGAGGACTCGTCAACAATTTCTGCCAAAGGTGGTTTCATCATTTCACATTAACCAACCTATTGTAGTTCCGGTGGCTACGGAAGAGGTGGCGATTCCAAAATCTCTGGACGTTGTAAGAGCGTTAAAAGTTTACGTTTCTAGGACAGCGGTTACTAGGAAAACGGAAGCGTTATTTGTTTTGTATGCGACCAGCAAGGTTGGTCATCCTGCGTCAAAACAGACTATTGCACGCTGGATTTGTAGTACGATCCAGCAAGCTCATTCTTCGGTGGGGTTGCCGGTGCCAAAGTCGGTGAAAGCCCATTCTACCAGAAAGGTGGGCTCCTCTTGGGCGGCTGCCCGAGGTGTTTCGGCACTACAACTTTGCCGTGCGGCTACTTGGTCGGGTTCGAACACTTTTGCAAAATTCTATAAGTTTGATACCCTGGCCGATGAGGACCTGGCGTTTGCTCAGTCGGTGCTGCAGAGTCGTCCGCACTCTCCCGCCCGTTCTGGAGCTTTGGTATAATCCCCATGGTCCTTTTGGAGTCTCCAGCATCCTCTAGGACCTAAGAGAAAATAGAATTTTGGTACTCACCGTTAAATCCTTTTCTCCTAGTCCGTAGAGCATGCTGGGCGCCCGTCCCAGTGCGTACTGTTTCTTGCATTATATATATATATATTTTTCTTACTGGTTAAGTTAGTTTTTACACGACTTGTGTATTGGGTTATTGCAGCTGGTTGCTGGAGTTTTATGCATACTGTTATCTGGTTTGGTGTTATTCCGGTTGTACGGTATGTTATGGTGTGGGCTGGTAATTTTGTAGCCCTTAGTTAAGACAAAAATCTTTCCTTGTAATGTCCGTCTCTCCTGGGCACAGTTCCTATAACTGAGGTCTGGAGGAGGGGCATAGAGGGAGGAGCCAGTTCACACCCAGTCTTAAGTCTTTTAGTGTGCCCAAGCTCCTGCGGATCCCGTCTATACCCCATGGTCCTTTTGGAGTCCCCAGCATCCTCTACGGACTAGGAGAAAAGGATTTAACGGTGAGTACCAAAATCCTATTTTTGTCCTTATACTGCTCCTTTTAACAGGCTCAATAGAGCTATGGACTAATTTATCTTTAAGAGAACGTGATTTTCTATATATGAACACCGGTTTCATAGGTAGATTACTTCCCGAAATGGGATCTTTTTTAAGAACTTTCCAGTGTTTTCTAAACACATGTTCAATTTCCCTAAATTGGGAATTGTAATCTGATATGAAAGCCCATTCCATATTTACATTCTTACTTAGCTTTTTATTGCTACTCTCTATATTTTAGATTAAGTCTACTCTATCCAAGAGATCTACTCTCTCACGTGTTTCATCTAGGGAATCCTTATTGTATCCTTTCTCTAAAAACCGATTCATCATATCATCTGTTTCTTTTTTATATATTTCAACCTCTGTACAATTTCGTTTAGAACGTATGAACTGGCCAATATGGAATACCATCAAGCCAGTTCGCATGATGTTGACTGGATTTTTGAATGAGACTATTAGAATCGGTGGGCTTGCGATATAATCGGGTCTGTAAACCCTGACTGTTTACATAAATACAGAGATCTAAGAAGATTATCTCCTTTTCACTTTTTGTTTTAACCAAATTGATGTTAAACTGGTTATTATTAAGAGATTCACAAAAAGAATCCAATTCCTCCAAGCTTCCATTCCACACAAATAGAAGGTCGTCTATATAACGACGCCAGAGCACCAGGCCCGCCCCCAGCTCGCCCCCCTGCCATACCGTCAGATCTTCCCAGTAGGCCATGAATAGGCTGGCGTAGCTGGGGGCGAACCTGGTGCCCATCGCAGTTCCCACCTGTTGTAAGTAATATGTCCCATTAAAAACTAAATAGTTATTCCTAAGGATGAATTTTATACTTTCTATCAGGAACCATTTAAGTTCAGTGGCATAATCCGATTGATCGAGGAAATACGTAACAGCCTCAATCCCTTTGTCCTCCTGTATAATAGTATACAGTGAAGACACATCTGCACTAACTAAAAAATAGTTAGTGTTCCACGGTGTATTGCTCAACAATGTTAGCACATCACCTGTGTCTTTAAGGTACGCCTTTGTTTTCTTTACTAGAGGCTGTAAATAGTGATCTACCACCGAAGAGAGCTTTGCGGTAATACTATTCACACCCGATACTATCGGTCGACCAGGCTGGTGGAGGGGGTCCTTATGGACTTTTGGCAGAGTATAAATAGTAGGGATAGATGGATACTTCAAAATGATACAATCATACTCTGATTTCGTAATGACCCCTTTTAGTAATGCAGTATCCATTAAATCCGACAGCGCCTTCAACATCTTTGATGTAGGGTCGCCTTTTAATTTACTATATGTGACACCATCATTTAATTGTCGGTCCAATTCCAATATATAATCTGCCTTGTCCATAAGGACCACTCCTCCACCCTTGTCTGCCGGCTTAATAATTAATTGTTCATCTGCGCGTAAGGTCTTCAAGGCCTGCCACTCCTTTCTGGTTAAATTGCAGTTCCTTCGTTTTTTCTTTAGTACCTGTTCTACATCATCCAATATTAATCTATTGAAACAATCAAGGAAACTGCCTTTTGCATGAGCTGGGTAGAAAGATGATTTAGGCTTAAAATGGGGACCTGAAGAATCTCCAATGTCCCCCTCCTTATTCTCTCCCTTGTTAGCAAAAAATCTTTTTACTGTTAGCTTCCGTATGTACTTCTGCAGATCAACATAGAAGTCAAAAGAGTCTATTTGACTAGTCGGGGCAAATTTTTAGCCTCGTTTCAAAACTTTCTCCTCATCACTAGTTAAAATTCTCTTACTAAGATTAAAGATTTTTACACTATTCTCTATTGGTTCCTGATTAAAAAAAAATCAGGTCTTAATTGGGCCCTTTGTGAGGAGTTAATGATTGTAAAATATGGCCTGATAAGTACAAATACCTATTTTGAGTGTCATACTTTTCTTTTTGTGTGACTGTGTGTGTGTATTTATGTGTAAAAATTAAAATGTGTGCTTATTACCATTTCTCTAAAATAAGAGTTGCTTGCATAAGATTTAGGGGCTGATTCTGAGTCACACACTTTGCTGATATTTGCGCAAATGTTTGATGGTTTTCAACTGTGCATGCGTCTAAGTAGCTAAAAAGGTGCTGTAGCGATTGAGGCCTCACAAATGTGCTGAGATGTGACTGGTAGGTGGCTATTCAGATGCACGGCAATGTACTGACTTGTGGGTATGTCGTGGCTGTGTCACTGGACTGGTTGCAAACACAGATGCTTAATCGCTCACATTGCAGGCCATACTCTGACGGAGATTCTTTAACGGGGATGATGCAACCGATAGTTTTATCTAAAACACGTACCAAGTATATTTTAGTGTCTAAAGACGCACCAAGTGGGCATCATAGTCTTTGCACATTCAGATACATGAATGTTCACCATGGAATGGCTTGTAGCAGTAATAGCATGAAGTTGTACTTGCTAAACCGGCAAAAGAAGCACACACGTTCGCTTCAGCCTCCGACTCAGAAACAGGCCCTAATTGTTTGCCTTAATTTCTTACATTTTTTTTTTTTATATTATTTTCTAGGTTATGATATGTCAACCTTCATCAGGCGCTACAGCAGATATTTAAATGAAAAAGCACTTTCGTACAGACTTGTAGCAGTGGACTTTACCAAAATGAAGAGAGGGTATGTTCACCACATATCATTCACATTAGCAGTAGGTGGCTGCTTTGCTTTTTCAAAAGTGTTGTTTTTATTATGCTCCTTTCAGGATAGATGGGGTGATGAGGACTATGGCTACAGAAAAGCTGCTGAAAACGCTTCCTATAATTCAGAACCAGCTTGATGCGCTACTGGATTTTGATGTAGGTGTAAGAGTACAATGTTTCTTTTGTAATTTATACTTACTGTTATTACTATTTGTTTTACTTTATTTCTTTTTTCTTTTTAAGGCAAATCCAAATGAGTTAACAAATGGTGTTATAAATACAGGCTTCATGCTGCTGTTCAAGGATTCGATCCGATTGTTTGCTGCCTACAATGAAGGTGTTATTAATTTGCTAGGTACGTGTGCCTCTCATTTAAAGTCTTTGTCACACCAAAATGCATTGTGTCCAGCAATGGCTGCTCCATGCCTTTCCCTAAGGCTGACATGTTTCTATAGAGGAGTCTTCACTGTTTTGCATCATTGTGAATTGGAGAGAAGTGGCTTTATAGATTGGAGCATTTGACTAGTATTTTATTTATTGGGACTCTAACCTTCAAATGTTTGTTCCGTTTTGTTTTGTGTGTCAAAATAAGTGTAAAAATTTTGGAAAAAGATGTTTTGGAGGGGTTGAGTTTATTTTCCCACAGTCATGCTGCTGTAATTTATAGTCAATTTCTGCTTCATCCCACTACCCTCTCTGCTACGCAAGTCTGAGTGATCCTTGATCTGCTTGAACACATTTATGTCTAAACTCAAATGTAAAATGCGTTAAAAAAAAAAAGGATGCAATTGTGTATTTATACATAAAGCTCAGCATATTATGTTAAATGCCGTAAGAATTTACGTATGTGACTTATGCTTTTGAGAAGCAAAACCTCCTCGCCATAGACTGTTGAACCAACCCTCAGGCAACCAGAAGAAAATAAGATTTTAAACCTACCGGTAAATCTTTTTCTCGTAGTCTGTAGAGGATGCTGGGGACTCCGTAAGGACCATGGGGATAGACGGGCTCCGCAGGAGACATGGGCACTTTAAGAAATACTTTAGGTATGGGTGTGCACTGGCTCCTCCCTCTATGCCCCTCCTCCAGACCTCAGTTAGATAAACTGTGCCCAGAGGAGACGGACAGTACGAGGAAAGGATTTTTGTTAATCCAAGGGCAAGATTCATACAAGCCACACCAATCACACCGTATAACTTGTGATATACTAACCAGTTAACAGTATGAAACCAACATAGCATCAGTCCAAGACCGATGAAAACTATAACATAACCCTTATGTAAGCAAAACTATATACAAGTCTTGCAGAAGTAGTCCGCACTTGGGACGGGCGCCCAGCATCCTCTACGGACTACGAGAAAAAGATTTACTGGTAGGTTTAAAATCTTATTTTCTCTTACGTCCTAGAGGATGCTGGGGACTCCGTAAGGACCATGGGGATTTTACCAAAGCTCCCAAACGGGCGGTAGACTGCGGATGACTCTGCAGCACCGATTGAGCAAACAGGAGGTCCTCCTCAGCCAGGGTATCAAACTTATAGAACTTTGCAAAGGTGTTTGAACCCGACCAAGTAGCAGCTCGACATAGTTGCAGTGCCGAGACCCCTCGGGCAACCGCCAATGACGAGCCCACCTTCCTAGTGGAATGGGCCTTAACAGATTTTGGTAACTGCAATCCTGCCGTAGAATGCGCCTGCTGAATCGTGTTACAGATCCAGCTAGCAATAGTCTGCTTTGAAGCAGGGGCGCCAACCTTGTTGGCCGCATATAGGACAAACAGTGCTTCTGTTTTTCTGACTCTAGCCGTTCTGGCCACGTACATTTTCAAAGCCCTGACTACATACTCTGAATCCTCCAAGTCTCGCGTAGCCACAGGCACCACAATAGGTTGGTTCATATGAAAAGATGACACCACCTTAGGCAAGAATTGAGGACCGCTCTATCCATATGGAAAACCAGATAGGGGCTTTTATGAGGCCAATTCCGACACTCGCCTAGCCGAAGCCAAGACTAATAACATGACCACCTTCCAAGTGAGATATTTTAACTCCACCGTTTGAAGCGGTTCAAACCAGTGCGACTTAAGGAAACTTAACACCACGTTAAGGTCCCAAGGCGCCACCGGAGGTATAAAAGGAGGCTGAATATGCAGCACTCCCTTCACAAAAGTCTGTACTTCTGGGAGAGAAGCCAATTCTTTTTGAAAGAAAATGGATAAGGCCGAAATCTGAACCTTAATGGAGCCTAATTTTAGGCCCAAATTCACTCCAGTCTGTAGGAAGGAAACGGCCCAGATGGAATTCTTCCGTAGGAGCATTCCTGGCCTCACACCAAGAAACGTATTTTCGCCATATATGGTGATAATGTTTAGCTGTCACGTCCTTCCTAGCCTTTATCAGCGTAGGAATGACCTCATCCGAAATGCCTTTTTCCGCTACGATCCGGCGGTCAACCGCCATGCCGTCAAACGCAGCCGCGGTAAGTCTTGGAACAGACAGGGCCCCTGTTGCAACAGGTCCTGTCGCAGAGGAAGAGGCCACGGATCTTCTGTGAGCATTTCCAGCAGATCCGGATACCATGTCCTTCGTGGCCAATCTGGAACAATGAGAATTGTTCTCACTCCTCTTTTTCTTATTATTCTCAGGGATTTTAAATTTAAAATGGGTCTGACCGTACCGTCCGGTTTCGGGACTACAAACAGGGTTGAGTAATATCCCTACCCTTGTTGAAGCAGGGGAACCTTGACCACCACCTGTTGAAGATACAATTTGTGAATTGCATTTAACACTATCTCTCTTTCCGGGGGAGAAGCAGGTAGGGCCAATTTGAAAAACCGGCGAGGAGGCACCTCTTCTAATTCCAGCTTGTAACCCTGGGAAACAATTTCTATTGCCCAGGGATCCACCTGTGAGTGAACCCAGATGTGGTACGCACCTCGTACTTTCTTGTTTCTTTGTGATCGAAAGGACTGCATTTGATAATGTGGCGCTTTCTTAGGCTGTGAGCGAATATAAGGCAAAAAATTTGATTTACCAGCTGTAGCTGTGGAGACCAGGTCCGAGAGACCTTCCCCAAACAATTCCTCGCCCTTGTAAGGTAAAACCTCCATATGCCTCTTTTTGTCGGCATCACCTGTCCATTGCCGGGTCCATTGGCCTCGTCTAGCAGAAATCGACATAGCGTTGATTCTAGAACCCAGTAGACTAATGTCCCTTT
This sequence comes from Pseudophryne corroboree, assembly GCF_028390025.1. Taxonomy (NCBI): domain Eukaryota; kingdom Metazoa; phylum Chordata; class Amphibia; order Anura; family Myobatrachidae; genus Pseudophryne; species Pseudophryne corroboree. The sequence goes on from NC_086451.1 coordinate 286,159,088, forward strand.
GAGCATCTCTCATATATAAGACAGCATCTTTTATATGCCCTAGGGTCAATAAAATGGTATCCTTATCTAGGGTCTCAATTTCCGCTGATAAGGTATCTGTCCATGCTGCTACAGCGCTACAAACCCAGGCCGACGCAATCGCCGGTCTGAGTAAGGTACCAGAATGTGTGTAAATGGACTTCAAAGTAACCTCCTGCTTGCGGTCAGCAGGATCCCTGAGGGTAGTCGTATCTTGGGATGGCAGCGCTACCTTTTTGGATAAGCGTGTCCATGCTTTGTCCACCGTAGGGGAGTATTCCCACCGTATCCTGTCCGTTGGCGGGAAAGGATACGCCATAAGAATCCTTTTGGGAATCTGCAGTTTTTTGTCTGGAGTTTCCCAAGCTTTTTCACATAATTCATTCAACTCCTGTGAGGGGGGAAAGGTTACCTCAGGTTTCTTTCCCTTATACATGTGTACCCTTGTGTCAGGGACAGGGAGTTCCTCTGTGATATGCAACACATCTTTTATTGCAATAATCATATATCGAATACATTTTAGCCAATTTTGGCTGTAACTTTGCATCATCGTAGTCGACACTGGAGTCAGAATCCGTGTCGGTATCTGTGTCTACTATTTGGGATAGTGGGCGCTTTTGAGACCCCGAAGGTCCCTGCGACATAGGGTCAGACATGGGTTGACTCCCTGGCTTTTCCCTAGCTTCAGCTTTGTCTAATCTTTTGTGCAATACATTTACATTAGCACTTAAAACATTCCACATATCCATCCAGTCAGGTGTCGGCGTTGTTGACGGAGACACCATATTCATTTTATCCTCCTCCTTCCCCTGAATGCCTTCTACCTCAGACATGTCGACACACGCGTACCGACACACCACACACTCAGGGAATCCTCTTATCTGAAGACAGTTCCCCCACAAGGCCCTTTGGAGAGAGAGAGTATGCCAGCACACACCCAGCGCTATATGACTCAGGAAAAAACACTATATAAATATGTTTACCCAGTAGCGCTGTTTTTACACACACATATATATATATATATATATACGCCAAATTATGTGCCCCCCCCCCCCCCTTCTTCAAAACCCTCTTTAACTGTGGAATAAGCAGGGGAGAGTCCGGGGAGCTTCCTGTCAGCGCTGTGCTGTGGAGAAAATGGCGCTGGTGAGTGCTGAGGGAGAAGCCCCGTCCCCTCGGTGGCGGGCTTCTGTCCCGCTCAAATATACTAAAAACTGGCGTGGGCTCTTTATATATACAGTGCCCAGCTGTGTGTATGTGTGTGTATATACAAGGGCGCCCTGCACCCTTACAGTGACTGCCGTGTGTGAGGTGTATGGGAGCAATGGCGCACAGCTACACCGCTGTGCGTTACCTCAGTGAAGATCATGAAGTCTTCTGCCGCCTCTGAAGTCTTCCTTTCTACTCATACTCACCCGGCTTCTACCTTCCGGCTCTGTGAGGAGGACGGCGGCGGCGCGGCTCTGGGACGGATGGCGAGGGTGAGACCTGCGTACCGATCCCTCTGGAGCTAATGGTGTCCAGTAGCCTAAGAAGCAGAGCCTTGAAACTCACAGAAGTAGGTCTGCTTCTCTCCCCTCAGTCCCTCGATGCAGGGAGTCTGTTGCCAGCAGGCTCCCTGAAAATAAAAAACCTAACAAATATACTTTCTGACAGGAAACTCAGGAGAGCTCTGGGCACAGTATCAAACTGAGGTCTGGAGGAGGGGCATATAGGGAGGAGCCAGTGCACACCCATACCTAAAGTCTTTCTTAAAGTGCCCATGTCTCCTGCGGAGCCCGTCTATCCCCATGGTCCTTACGGAGTCCCCAGCATCCTCTAGGACGTAAGAGAAAAAATGATTCCTGAGGGCATACATGTTGCAGTGCCAAGGGCTACCTTTATTGCTTTCTCCTCCCAGTCCTGCCTCTTACCAACCCCCTATTCCACCTTCCTGTGGAAGGAGTCATAAATGTATGTTTAGTAGGAAAAACGTATTCTGTGCCAAACCAAACTGATTTAGGTCCAACTTGCCGTGAGCCACTGGGGTAGTAAACTGATGAGAAGTGCTGCAGATGGAGATGGGGGCAGGATTTTTTTTTTAACACACATAGTAAATTTCATTATATGGAATGACCAGAACACTGATGGTACTTCAAATTGGCTGTTTTAACTGCCGGTTTATATTAAGAATTGTCACAGAACATATTGAAAGCATTTGTTGTACACATTTTCCTGTAAATAGTTATGTATGATTCATTTTGTAGCAATCATTGGAGATATGTAAAATAAATAAAAAAATAAAAATAAATAATATATATATATATATATATATATATATATATATATAATAATTTGTATAGTAGCAGTATGGATGGCACTCTGAGTCTCAGTCAAGCAATAAAGCACTGTCAGTTGTTTTAAGTCAACATTTCAGGGAATAACCCCTTTTATCAAGACCAACACTTGTTTAATCTCCATCCTCAGGAGAGACCCAATGACATAAAAGGGGTGTGGCATATGCAAAGTGAAACCAATCACAAGGACAACCACAATACAGAGCTCTGTATAGGACCAAATGTATTGTTACTGCAGAAAACATATTCATGCACTTTAGAGACCAATACAAGCAGATAACCAAAAACCATTTGTGTAATCACTAATGCAAATATCTGGAGCAAGTGCTGAATGAGCGTATGTAAGCGACCTACAAAAGTGAAGTAAAATAAGCTCAGTAGTCGGAGAGATGTAATGTTATAAAAGTATCACATTACAGCTGTTATGTTACTGAAGAATCAAATAATACATTGCTGTAAAGGGCTAGTGAAAATGCAAAAAGTCCAAAAAAAACAAGGAACTAAGAATTGTCATATAGAGACATTATCAAAGTACAAAAGCACCAAGAGGGACAAGCTAATGAGACACTTGCACACTCTTCTAATCAGGATGCAAGCTACTTAAATTGTTATATAGTCAATTACATGAAAGAATGAGTGGAATCAAGGGGTTTGCGTGGAGCGCACAGTGTGTGTATCTTGTTTAAGGGGGCTGCTGGTATCTGGAGAGTTGTCCAGACTCTAGGGCTAGTGTTATTGTACAGGTTTTGGATACCTGCGCTCATCCTCTATTTGGTGTTTGTATGTGAGAAATAATGTATCTCTATGATCTGTAAATACCTTTATAAGTCACAATGCTTAGTATAACAGATGGTACAATAATTCATATATAATCGATGATATTGTGATTACACATAAATGCCCTTATTTGCAATAATAACATGCATATTGTGTGAACATCCGATGTATAGGGAAAATAAACACAAGATGAAATAAAATATGGTATTGCCGCGTGATGAATATCCTAAAGAAAAGTCTTGTGAGAAAAGGAGTATCTTTGTTCCAGATATATAAGAGTCAGTCTTTATCTGAAGGGATTTCCTTTCCCCTCAGTGTGAGTCTAAGCAGTGTGCCCAGAGGCGGTTCTTTGTCAATAATTGATCGTAGGGTGGAGGTCGTGTTCTGGGAGGCCCATATCCACTTATACATAGACATGAATACATATGCAAATGTGATATGTTTGTAGAAAATGTTATCTTTACTTAACCGTAGAACTACCGTACTATTCATGTATGTTGATACATATGACCAAGAAACCACTATCTATATATGGGACATACATGTTGTCATCAAACACCATACTGTTTGAAATGAACAGATGCACGAAGTGAAGCATTTCCATGGAAACATCAATCACCCATTTGGAACCACACCCACCACAACATCAATCACCCATTTGGAACCACACCCACCGCATACGATTGGTCAGAAAGACCAATAAAAGAACCCCATGGGACAGCACTCTGAATCCTTGAAGAAGACCATTTGCGGCCGAAACGCGTTGGCAACAGATCCATGCAAACACCTCAAGCCTGCCAGCACATCACCGCAAACTACATCCACAAGACTCCTCGCCGGCCGGCGAGTGGATTGGCCGTTGAGACCGCACAGGACATAGGAAGAAGCGGAGCGTTGTGGCAACGCAACTTCCGGTTGTTCAGTGCGGCTTCCGGCGGGACCCGGCAGCCTAGCAGCAGAGCCAGGAAGGCTTCCAGCTCTGTCTGCTGAGGAGCACCACCAGGGACGGATACAGCGGAAACAGCGCAAGCGGCCACATCATCACTCACCAGAGAGTGAACAAAGAGAACTAAACATCACATCGTGAAGGTAAGTTGCACCTGGCAGGCCTGGATGCCGGCCTCCCAGAACACGACCTCCACCTACGATCAATTATTGACAAAGAACCGCCTCTGGGCACACTGCTTAGACTCACACTGAGGGAAAAGGAAATCCCTTCAGATAAAGACTGACTCTTATATATCTGGAACAAAGATACTCCTTTTCTCACAAGACTTTTCTTTAGGATATTCATCACGCGGCAATACCATATTTTATTTCATCTTGTGTTTATTTTCCCTATACATCGGATGTTCACACAATATGCATGTTATTATTGCAAATAAGGGCATTTATGATATCGATGATATATCATCGATTATATATGAATTATTGTACCATCTGTTATACTAAGCATTGTGACTTATAAAGGTATTTACAGATCATAGAAATACATTAATTCTCACATACAAACACCAAATAGAGGATGAGCGCAGGTATCCAAAACCTGTACAATAATGAAAGAATGAGTGCCATTTATAAAATTGCATCATCCTATTAAGTCCATCAGGATGTACTGTCTGTAGTGTGTGTATCCACCACGCTGCAGAAGTGTACGGTTCTTGTTGCCCTCCCCCTCCTCCCCCCGAGAATTTGTGGACACACAGTCAATTCATTTTTCCTTTTGTGACTTAATTATTGTGTTATCATTCATAAAGTGTGCTGGTAACTATTTGTTCTTCTTTTTTTAATTTTTTTTTTTTTTTCCCCAATTAGAAAAATACTTTGATATGAAAAAGAACCAGTGTAAAGAAGCTTTGGATATTTATAAGAAATTTCTTGCTCGAATGACCAAACTGTCAGAATTCCTGAAAGTGGCAGAGGTCAGTACTGTCATGCCTGCATTACAGGGGCCTTATTTAGCTCTTGGCACTGGTACAGTAGCATGTGTCATGCATGATACGATTGGAATGCTGCAAAATACTTGGTTTGCCAACTATCCGTGAATGCAAAGCGGTTACCATACAGCTAATGCCATTCTCACTTTCCTTCAACTTGCAAGTTTTTTATTTTTTTTATTTTAATTCTGTATATACAATATCCTTTTCCAAAATTAATATGTAACATGATTCTGCCATGTATGTATTAGATTGCATTAGCAACAATTGCATGATGTTCAGAGTGCTAAAGCTTGGACATTTGTGCAAGTACAAAAGATTGCCTGATTTTTGTGGGGATTTGGTTAATTTTCCTGTTGTTGTTTTTTGTTGTCTTATAAAATGATGTCGTTGTCAGCAATTGCCACTGTACCAGTCCATTAAGTTAGTAAAGTCCCTTTTACCTTCATGATGTGTGTGTAAGCATTCAGAACCCACAGCACTCTCCATTGTCACTGCATGAAATAATGTACATTTTTCTTTTCCCCCTTTTTTGTGAACTCAGCAAGTTGGGATTGATCAGGGTGACATTCCAGATCTTACTCAGGTCAGTGTGCATTTCATCTTCATTTAAACTCATCCATTTCAAATTCCTCCCATGCCTCTGTTTTTATTGCTTTACTCATTAACCATTTTCCTGAGAAGATTTCTCTTCCATATACATTTTATATGGAAACCCATTCATGTGAACTGGTGAATTCAGATATACTGTAATCTGTGTTAAATAATTGTTAAATATGCTCTCCATGATCCAGGAGTTAACCATTTTAACATAGCATCACATTCTGATTGATATAATGGACCAAGCTTGACAGTGTGTTCAGTTTTGTACAATACCTTGCAGCTGTGTTAAGGGATCTGGTATGATATACTGGTAGAGGGGATACCGGCTGTCAGTATAGCAACGGCGCCATTCCGTCTATCAGAGTCCCGGCAGCAAGTCCCCCTCGCGGGTTTACTGCACTCGCCACACTATGGGCTTCCCTCACCATGGGTTCTTGGGTTCTATTCCCACTGGGTTGGTGGCATGGACCCACCAACCGAGTTGTAATTCCGGATGGGTATCGGGATTCCGCCTGCCGGTGTAATGTCGACTTACCGGATTCCAGCGTTGGTATCCTGAATGCTGGGATCCCAACAGCCGGCATTTTGACTGCACCCTGTGTTAAGTTGTTGATTTAATTACTTGCAGGAAATAGGTTCCTGAGCATTATATTGTGAAATTATGCATCGCTGCAGCATTCATGATGCATATTGTCAATTAATATCAGCAGACATGATTTAGTAGTAGAAATGTCAGTAATTCGTCTTACTGAATTAAATTGTAAGCCTTTAATATACTTTCTCATATGAGTAAAGTTTAACTTGCAACATATCTAACAAAACAGAGCCAAGAAAATGTGCAATGTGTACCTGCGCAGCAAGGGCATTCTAAAATATCTGAAGTGATTTCTTCCAGTAATGTAATTTCTTTTTCATCCACTAGGGGTCACTGGAGTACTCTTGGGATATGGACGGCTTAGCAGAAACAAAGGCACTGAATATTTAAATTTAGAACTCTCCACCCCTCCATATCCCCGAGTACCTCAGTGTAGTACCTCAGTGTTTTTTTCTGTGCTCACAGCACTAACGAGGCTTGTGTGGAGTTCCCACACTTTGTTGAAGATTTTATTAATTTCTCATTTTTACTTTTACATTTTTACTTTTTCACTTCGCACATCCCTTCCCAGTTTCTGTAAAAACATGGGTCCGGGATAGTGCCGCTGCACGGAGCGCATGGCGTGTCGGTCCTCACAAAGAGCACCCTCACAGCCACAGGCAGTCCACTGCCTCCTGCAACAGCTGGACGGAGCTTACAGATACAAGCACCGTCGCAGCCATAAACTGAAGAGCTCGGAGCTTACAGATTGAAGCCCGTCGCACAACAAGGTATGCTGGGGAAACGGGGCGGTCACCGCAGGCTGCCGCCCCGCTGTGTGGGGTCCGTTGGTAATGCCGCCCGCTCACTGCCGCTCATAATGGCCGCCCCAGCCGCTCCGACCGCCCGCCCCAGGCGCTCCGTCCTCCCGCCAGGCGCTCCGTCAGGGGCGTATCAAGTCAGGGGGGGGGGGGGGTATCAAGACGGAAATACTCTGGTCCGGCATTTAAAGCCTTTAGACTTCAGTCTTTTCAAGGCTGTGGTACAAAAACAGTCACGCCTTGTAACGCCAGGGCGCTAAAGTCACAACAAGCCAGTGGCTTGACGGGGGGGGGGGGGGGGAGTCTAGCCATTGCCTCCTCCGGTATCAAGACGGAAATACTCTGGTCCGGCATTTAAAGCCTTTAGACTTCAGTCTTTTCAAGGCTGTGGTACAAAAACAGTCACGCCTTGTAACGCCAGGGCGCTAAAGTCACAACAAGCCAGTGGCTTGACGGGGGGGGGGGGGGAGTCTAGCCATTGCCTCCTCCGGTATCAAGACGGAAATACTCTGGTCCGGCATTTAAAGCCTTTAGACTTCAGTCTTTTCAAGGCTGTGGTACAAAAACAGTCACGCCTTGTAACGCCAGGGCGCTAAAGTCACAACAAGCCAGTGGCTTGACGGGCTCCCAGCCCATCTCGAATTTCCAATTGTGGGAGCGCGCCTTTACACGTTACATTTGCCGGGTTTCCAGCCATCCACTCATGGATGGATCCGCTATTTAGGGTTAAAAGACAGGACTGCCTCTGTCGGACGAAATAAGGCGTTTTGGCAGGTTGCCATTCAGTCTCTGCTGGATTCAGCAGTTTTTAATTCCAGGCCTGGTACACCAACAAGGTCAGGGTTATTATTCCCGTCTGTTTGTGGTACCAAAGCCGGAGGGCTCCATCGCAGTCTCAATCAGTAAGTCACTTACTACAGATTGAAGATGGATTTTCTGCGGTCAGTATTTGCATATTTGGAGCCACACGATTGCATGGTTGCGCTTGATCTCCAGGATGCGTACTTACACATTCCGGTTTGGTCACCTCATCACAGGTTCTTGCGTTTGGCAATACGCCACAGCCATTAACCGTTTCAGGCTCTACCGTTTGGCCTCTTGTCAGCGCCTCGGGTATTCACCAAAGTGATGTTTGTGATGATAGCTCATTTCAGATTCCTGGCAGTGACAATCGTTCCATACTTAACGATCTGCTCATAAGAGCTCCGTTTCAACAGATGCTCCTCCAACTTGCGCTGCTAACGTACACCACGGTTGCAGTGTCAACTTCAAAAACAATCGCATCTAATTTCGTCTCAACGACTTCAATTCCTAGGTATGATTCCAGATACGGTAAATCAAAGAATTTACCTACTACACCAGAAAGAACAGATTATACGCCATCTGGTACAATTAGTGCTCAAGCCACGCACACTATCGGTACATTTGTGTATTCGCCTATTAGGAACAATGATGGGCTTTCGAAGCGCTTCAGTTCGGAGGTTTTCACTCGCGTCCATTTCAACAGCAGTAGTTGCCCTCACATAGGCAGATTTCCCACAGGGAAGCGAGGGTGTCTCTACTCTGGGCGAGAGTCTCAGAGGTTGGGGAGTTGTAGTTTAAAATGGTCAGCGACAGGGTTTCTAAACGGATCACGACAGATTGCTGTCTATAAATGTCCTGGAACTCCGTGCAATTTACAATGCACTACATGCTTCGCTCTCAGACTGTCCAAGTGCAGTCAGACAACGCGACGGCAGTCGCATACACAACAACCAGGGAGGAACGAGAAGCCGCATGGCAATGCGGGAAGTAGCTCGAATCCTCAATTGCCCAGAATACCACAAGGTGATATTGTCGACTGGGTTCATTCCGGGAGTGGACATCTGCTAGACAGATGATCTCAGCCGTCGGGATTTTCATCCAGGAGTCTGGGCATTAAATCCAGAGGTGTTTCACATGTTGGTCCACAGGTGGGGTTACCCTCAGGTGGACATGATGCCATCTCGCCACAATTACAAACGCCCAGTATGTGTCCAGAACGACAGATCCTAAGGGCAGTGGCGGTGGATGCTCTCACAATCGCGTGGCCGTACAGCCTCGTGTATCTGTTTCCACCGTTTTCCGCTGCTCTCTCCGTTGCTAAAACGGATCATAAGAGAGTCCGTCACAGTCATACTAGTGATATCTCATGGGTCTCGGAGAGTTTGGTTCTCGAATTTCCGAGGACTACTCGCAGACGATCCTTGGCCGCTCATACTACGTCCAACCCGTTACAACAGGGGCAGTTCGTTTACCCCTATTTAGCGCGGCTGCGGTTGACAGGGTGGTTGTTGAGACCGCCCTCTTAAGAAGAGAGGGCATTACAGTATCGGTTATACCAACCATGTTACGAGCTAGGAAGCCGGTTACGGCAGCTCATTATTACAGAATTTGGCGTGCCTATATAGGTTGGTGTGAAGCTCGGAAGTTTCCGACATCATCTTTCAAGTTACCCGTATTCTGTTATTTTTACAGACGGGGTTGGATGGAGGACTGCGTTTATCTACACTGAAGGTGCAGGTATCTGTGTTGTCAATTTATTTTCAAAGACGATTGGCTCTATTGCCGTCGGTACACACTTTTCTGTAGGGTGTCCTCAGAGTACAGCCTCCATTTATTCCACCTACAGCGCCATGGGACTTGAATTTGGGTTCAGATTTCTTACAGTCTTCATATTTTGAACCCTTACAGCAAGTGGATATTAAGTTTCTGACTTGGTAAACGTTTTTTTTCTTCTAGCCTTAGCTTCGGCAAGGCGTTTTTCAAATTTGGGTGCCTTGTCATGCAAGCCACCGTATTTGGTGTTTCCTGATGACAGAGCGGAACTTCGGACGAATCCCGATTTCTTACCAAAGCTAGTGTCATCTTTTCACATCAATCAACCAATAGTGGTTCCTGTGTTGACAGCACATTCTAGAATTCTGAATGTGGTACGCGCATTACGCGTTTATATGTCCCGAACGTCTACAGTTCGTAATACGGATACGTTGTTTGTTCTCTATGATGCTGCCAAGTGGGGTTGGCCAGCTTCTCAGCAGACCTTATCCAGATAGATAAAACTGACTATACGTCAGGCTTACCTTAAGGCTAGGTTACAGTCGCCTACATCAGTAATAGCTCATCCCACAGGTTCTGTGGGAACGTCATGGCCAGCTGGTCGTAGAGCTTCTACGACGCAGCTTGACCGTGTGGCTACATGGTCTTCAGTGCACACGTTTGTGCGCTTTTACAGGTTTGATACGTTAGCGGCATCAGCATCTAGCTTTGGCCGCCTAGTGTTACAGGTGTCAAACAGCTCTCTCGCCCACGGGGGAAGCTTTGGTACGTCCCAAGAGTACTCCAGTGACCCCTAGTGGATGAAAAAGAAAATAGGATTTTGGTACTTACCAGGTAAATCCTTTTCTTTGAATCCATAGGGGGCACTGGACGCCCACCCAGAGCAGTTTTACCTGGATTGTATTAAGCTCAGGGGATCTTATGGTAACACATTTTCACCGACTGGTTCAAATTATAAGGTTCTATCGGTTATGGTGTCAACTGTTTCGTTGTCAGTAACGTTATGTGTCAACTTTGTTGTTGTCCGTTAGGTTATAGGAATTCTCCATTGTCAACCTCTCTATAGTTCCTGTTCGGCTCAGTAAAAAACACTGAGGTACTACACTGAGGTACGCGGGGATATGGAGGGGTGGAGAGTTCTAAATTTAAATATTCAGTGCCTTTGTTTCTGCTAAGCCGTCCATATCCCAAGTGTACTCCAGTGCCCCCTATGGATTCAAAGAAAAGGATTTACCTGGTAAGTACCAAAATCCTATTTTCTTAAACTGGGTACACACTAGTTATTTTTAACGATTTGACTGATTCCCAACAGATCGGTACGATAAATCGTTCAAGTCGTCCACAGTGTACGCACTAGGCGTGCTCCCGTGGCGTTGTTCATCTGTTCTTCAGATCTTTTGCATATGCAGCTTAATCTAAGGATATTGTAATGACCGCATACTCCTATATTTGGGTGTATCATTTGTCCGGGAGTTCAAGGGAATTCATTAACGACATTGCATCGTTGACAAGCCGTCTAATATGTACCTAGCTTTACTTTGTTTTCTTTATATGATTTGTCTCGTCTTAAACTGGGTATAAACTATACAGTTATCTGGCAGATGATCTGCCAGATCTGGCTGGTGGGAATGAAAATCTGGTAATGGATGAGAGCAATGACAAACGACCAGTTGCTTCCAAACACTGAAAAACTGTTGTTCAGATGGTCGTTTTTGTCTGTTTCAGTGTTTGGGAGCAAATGGTCTAATGTTACCAGATTTTCATTCCAACCAGCCAGATTGGACAGATGGTCTGCCAGACAATTGTATAGCATATGCCCTGCTTTACTCAAACACAAAATCCAGAAAATGTGTTTTATGTTTTTACAACATTGCAAGGTATAACATGTAGTCTGGATGGAAGTAAAGCAAAGTTATGATGAGTACACACAATACGATGTGTACCCACTGATGCAAATGATGATCCGAGGGCCGACATATCGGGCGGCTATACACACACAGCGTGTTCCAGTGCAAAACTACCTGCATTGCGCCGAATCCCCTCCCCTGCATGGGATCATCAGCCGCTTCTCCTGGTCTTTGTAACATGCTGAAAGAACAGAGGAAGCGACAGACGACCCCACGGGAGCTCATCATGTACGATATTGTGCAAACACACAGAACATTTGGTCGTCCGATCGATCGGGAACTCTCCGATCGTTTGACAAATCGTACCGTGTATTCACCTTTTCTCTAACGTCCTAAGTGGATGCTGGGGACTCCGTAAGGACCATGGGGGATTAGCGGCTCTGCAGGAGACTGGGCACAACTATAAAGAAAGCTTTAGACTACTGGTGTGCACTGGCTCCTCCCACTAAGACCCTCCTCCAGACTTCAGTTAGATTCTTGTGCCCGGCTGAGCTGGATGCACACTAGGGGCTCTCCTGAGCTCCTAGAAAGAAAGTATATTTAGGTTTTTTATTTTCAGTGAGATCTGCTGGCAACAGACTCACTGCAGCGAGGGACTAAGGGGAGAAGAAGCGAACCTACCTAACAGGTGGTAGTTTGGGCTTCTTAGGCTACTGGACACCATTAGCTCCAGAGGGATCGACCGCAGGACCCGACCTTGGTGTTTGTTCCCGGAGCCGCGCCGCCGTCCCCCTTACAGAGCCAGAAGAGTGAAGAGGTCCGGAAAATCGGCAGCAGAAGACTTCGGTCTTCACCAAGGTAGCGCACAGCACTGCAGCTGTGCGCCATTGCTCCTCATGTACACCTCACACTCCGGTCACTGATGGGTGCAGGGCGCTTGGGGGGGGCGCCCTGAGGGCAATATAAGACACCTTGGCTGGCAAATCTACATCATATATAGTCCTAGAGGCTATATAGATGTAAAAATACCCCTGCCAGTATTCCAGAAAAAGCGGGAGAAGTCCGCCGAAAAAGGGGCGGGGCTATCTCCCTCAGCACACTGGCGCCATTTTATCTTCACAGTGCAGCTGGAAGATAGCTCCCCAGGCTCTCCCCTGTAGTTTTCAGGCTCAAAGGGTTAAAAAGAGAGGGGGGGCACTAAATTTAGGCGCAAATTATGTATACAAGCAGCTATTGGGGAAAAATCACTCAGTTATAGTGTTAATCCCTGCATTATATAGCGCTCTGGTGTGTGCTGGCATACTCTCTCTCTGTCTCCCCAAAGGACTTTGTGGGGTCCTGTCCTCAGTCAGAGCATTCCCTGTGTGTGTACGGTGTGTCGGTACGGCTGTGTCGACATGTTGGATGAGGAAGGTTATGTGGAGGCGGAGCAGAGGCCGATAAATGTGATGTCGTCCCCTGTGGGGCCGACACCAGAGTGGATGGATAGGTGGAAGGTATTAACCGACAATGTCAACTACTTACATAAAAGGCTGGATGACGTAACAGCTGTGGGGCAGCCGGCTTCTCAGCCCGCGCCTGCCCAGGCGTCTCGAAGGCCATCAGGGGCTCAAAAAACGCCCGTTACCTCAGATGGCAGACACAGATGTCGACACGGAGTCTGACTCCAGTGTCGACGAGGTTGAGATATATATACACAATCCACTAGGAACATCCGTTGCATGATCTCGGCAATGATAAATGTGTTAAGCATTTCTGACATGAACCCAAGTGCCACATAAAAGGGGTTTTATTTTTGGGGAGAAAAAGCAGCCAGTGTTTTGTTCCCCCATCAGATGAGTGAATGAAGTGTGTAAAGAAGCGTGAGTTCCCCCGATAAGAAACTGGTGATTTCTAAGAAGTTACTGATGGCATACCCTTTCCCGCCAGAGGATAGATCACGTTGGGAGATATCCTCTAGGGTGGATAAGGCGCTCACACGTTTGTCAAAAAAGGTGGCACTGCCGTCTTAGGATACGGCCACCTTGAAGGAGCCTGCTGATAAAAAGCAGGAGGCTATCCTGAAGTCTGTATATACACACTCAGGTACTATACTGAGACCTAAAATTGCCTCAGCATAAATAGTGCTGCTGCAGCGTGGTCTGATACCCTGTCAGATAATATTAATACCCTAGACAGGGATAATATGTTGCTAACATAGAGCATATTAAAGACGTTGTCTTATATGAAGGATGCACAGAGGAATATTTGCCGGCTGGCATCCAGAATTAATGCAATGTCCATTCTGCCAGGAGGGTATTAGAGACCCGGCAGTGGACAGGTGATGCTGCCTTAAAAGGCACATGGAGATTCTGCCTTATAAGGGTGAGGAATTGTTTGGGGATGGTCTCTGGGACCTCGTATCCACAGCAACAGCTGGGAAGAAAAAAATTTACCTCAGGTTTCCTCACAGCCTAAGAAAGCACCGTATTTTCAGGTACAGTCCTTTCGGCTTCAGAAAAGCAAGCGGGTCAAAGGCGCTTCCTTTCTGCACAGAGACGAGGGAAGAAGGAAAAAGCTGCACCAGACAGCCAGTTCCCAGGATCAAAAATCATCCCCCGCTTCCTCTGAGTCCACCGCATGACGCTGGGGCTCCACAGGTGGAGACAGGTGCGGTGGGGGCGCGTCTCGGGAACTTCAGGGACCAGTGGGCTTGCCCACAGGTGGATCCCTAGGTTCTGCAAGTAGTATCACAGGGATACAAGCTGGAGTTCGAGGCGACTCCCCCTCGCCGTTACCTCACATCAGCCTTGCCTGCTGCCCTCGGAGAAAGGGAGGTAGTACTGGCGGCAATTCACAAGCTGTACTTCCAGCAGGTGAAAATCAAGGTACCCCTCCTTCAACAAGGCCGGGGTTACTATTCCAAAATGTTTGTGGTACCGAAACCAGACGGTTCGGTGAGACCCATTCTAAAATTGAAATCCTTGAACACTTATATACGAAGGTTCAAGTTCAAAATGGAATCGCTCAGGGCGATTATTGCAAGCCTGGAGAATTTCATGGTATCACTGGACATCAAGGATGCTTACCTGCATGTCCCTATTTACCCTCTTCACCAGGTGTACCTCAAAATTGTGGTACAGGATTGTCATTACCAATTCGAGACGTTGCCGTTGGTCTGTTCCCGGCACCGAGGGTATTTACCAAGGTAATGGCCGAAGTACTTATCCCGTACTTGGATGATCTCCTTATAAAGGCGAGGTCCAGGGAGCAGTTGTTCGTCGGAGTAGCACTATCTCGGGAAGTGCTACAACAGCACGGCTGGATTCTGAATATTCCAAAGTCGCAGCTGGTTCCTACGACGCGTCTACTGTTCCTGGGTATGTTCTGGACACAGAACAGGATAAAAAGGGTTTCTCCCGGAGGAGAAGTCCAAGGAGTTGGCGTCTCTAGACAGAGACCTCCTAATACAAATACAGGTGTCGGTGCATCAATGCACGCGAGCCTTGGGAAAGATGGTAGCTTCTTACGAAGAAATTCCATTCGCCAGGTCCCATGCAAGGATCTTCCAGTGGAATCTGTTGGACAAGTGGTCCGGGTCGCATCTTCCGATGCATCGGCGGATAACCCTGTCTCCAAGGGCCAGGGTGTCGCTGTGGTGGTGACTGCAGAGTGCTCATCTTCTAGGGGGCCGCAGATTTGGCATACAAGACTGGGTCCTGGTGACCACGGATGCCAGCCTTCAAGGCTGGGGGGCAGTCACACAGGGAAGAAACTTCCAAGACTTCCCTACACATAAATGTTCTGGAACTATGGGCCATTTACAATGCCCTAAGTCAGGCTAGACCCCTGCTTCAACACCGGCCGGTGCTGATCCAGTCAGACAACATCACGGTGGTCGCTCATGTAAACCGACAGGGCGGCACAAGAAGCAGGATGGCGATGGCAGAAGCCACAAGGATTCTCCGATGGGCGGAAAATCATGGGTTAGCACTGTCAGCAGTGTTCATTCCCGGAGTGGACAACTGAGAAGCAGATTTTCTCAGCAGACACGACCTCCACCCGGGAGAGTGGGGACTTCATCCAGAAGTCTTCCAAATGATTGTACACCGTTGGGAAAGGCCACAGGTGGACATGATGGCGTCCCGCCTCAACAAAAAGCTACAAAGATATTGCGCCAGGTCAAGGGACCCTCAGGCAATAGCTGTGGACGCTCTGGTAACACCGTGGGTGTACCAGTCGGTGTATGTGTTCCCTTCTCTGCCTCTCATACCCAGGGTAATGAGAATAATAAGAAGGAGAGGAGTAAGAACTATACTCATTGTTCCGGGTTGGCCAAGAAGAGCTTGGTACCCAGAACTCCAAGAAATGATCTCAGAGGACCCATGGCCTCTGCCGCTCAGACAGGACCTGCTGCAGCAGGGGGCCTGTCTGTTCCAAGACGTACCGCGGCTGCGTTTGACGGCATGGCGGTTGAACGCCAGATCCTGAAGGAAAAGGGCATTCCGGAGGAAGTTATCCCTACGCTATTTAAAGCTAGGAAAGAAGTGAACGCAAACCATTATCACCGCATATGGTGGAAATATGTTGCGTGCTGTGAGGCCAGGAAGGCCCCAAAGGAGGAATTTCAGCTAGGTCGATTTCTGCACTTCCTACAAGTCAGAGGTGACTATGAGCCTAAAATTGGGTTCCTTTAAGGTCCAGATTTCGTCTCTATCGATTTTCTTCCAAAATAGAACTGGCTTCACTGCCTGAAGTTCAGACTTTTGTTAAGGGAGTGCTGCATAGTCAGCCCCCGTTTGTGCCTCCAGTGGCACCGTGGGATCTCAACGTAGTGTTGGATTTCCTGAAGTCGCATTGAGTTGAGCCACTTAAATCCGTGGAGCTACAATACCTCACGTGGAAAGTGGTCATGCTGTGGGCCTGGGCGTCGGCCAGGCGTGTATCAGAATTGGCGGCTTTGTCATGCAAAAGCCCTTATCTGTATTTTATATGGATAAGGCGGAATTGAGGACTCGTTCCCAATTCCTTCCTAAGGTGGTATCAGTTTTTCATGTGAACCAACCTATTGTGGTGCCTGTGGCTACTTGGGACTTGGAGGATTCCAAGTTTCTAGACGTAGTCAGGGCCCTGAAAAGTATATGTTTCCAGGACGGCTGGAGTCAGGAAAACTGACTCGCTATTTATCCTGTATGCACCCAACAAGCTGGGTGCTCCTGCTTCTAAGCAGACTATTGCTCGCTGGATCTGATAGCACGATTCAACTTGCACATTCTGCGGCTGGACTGCCGCACCCTAAATCTGTAAAAGCCCTTTCCACGAGGAAAGTGGGCTCTTCTTGGGCGGCTGCCCGAGGGGTCTCGGCTTTACAAATTTGCCGAGCTGTTACTTGGTCGGGTTCAAACACTTTTGCAAGAGTCTACAAGTTTGTTACCCTGGCTGAGGAGGACCTAGAGTTTGCTCATTCGGTGCTGCAGAGTCATCCGCACTCTCCCGCCCGTTTGGGAGCTTTGGTATAATCCCCATGGTTCTTACGGAGTCCCCAGCATCCACTTAGGACGTTAGAGAAAATAAGATTTTACTCACCGGTAAATCTATTTCTCGTAGTCCGTAGTGGATGCTGGGCGCTCATCCCAAGTGCGGATTGTCTGCAATACTTGTATATAGTTATTGCCTAACTAAAGGGTTATTGTTGAGCCATCTGTTGAGAGGCTCAGTTGTTATCATACTGTTAACTGGGTATTGTATCACGAGTTATACGGTGTGATTGGTGTGGCTGGTATGAGTCTTACCCGGGATTCAAAATCCTTCCTTCTTGTGTTAGCTCTTCCGGGCACAGTATCCTAACTGAAGTCTGGAGGAGGGTCTTAGTGGGAGGAGCCAGTGCACACCAGTAGTCTAAAGCTTTCTTTATAGTTGTGCCCAGTCTCCTGCGGAGCCGCTAATCCCCCATGGTCCTTACGGAGTCCCCAGCATCCACTACGGACTACGAGAAATAGATTTACCGGTGAGTAAAATCTTATTTTAGTTTCAGGTATATGCTCTGTTATCTAAAACTACACTTTGTTGACTATTTTGTCTGTGGGTAGCTGACTGACGGTTGTTCACCTACAGGCACCCAGCAGTTTGCTGGAAGCACTTGAACAGCACTTGGCATCCCTTGAGGGGAAGAAAACAAAGGAATTCTCAGCAGCCAGCAGGTGCGTTGGACAACATTCCCTTACCGTGAATCAGAGGGATCTTCTAATCGAGTGTGTCGCAGTTATTTCTATCCTGTATACCGTACTATTTATCAATATATCCCAAGTACATCATAAAAATGTGATTTTATGCAAAATGCCCATTTGTACATTTTATTATACATAAACATTTTTTTCTTTACTAAAAAACAAACAAAACATTTCTAGTTTCAGTTGTTCATTATTATATATATATATATATATATATATATAAAATTACTTGTATAAAACTTGCATATTCCATTGCAATTCATTACTTGGATTGTAAATTTTTATGGGGCTTACAGTTGATGTTGGATGTGTTTTAGAGACCGTGGTAGAATAGTATCAGTAAGGGGGTGTATGACAACAGAACACATGGTATGAAGACCAAATAACAGAGAGCAGTGTCCGCTTTCTAGTCACTGCAATAATAGTATTTATATTGTCAGCTATAGAAATCTAGATAAATAATGAACGCAGATAAAGTCATGTGAAAAAAATCTCTCCTTTCAAATCCATGTTTGTCCATATCAGGACATAATTGACAAACATGTAATCCAAAAATGTGATTAATCTGGTTTATTGTTGTGTGACAAATAATGCATAACAGATTTTACATTATTTATTCAGACAAAAATAATGCAAGATAGATGGCGTATGTATGCTGTTAATGTATGAAAAAGCATTCCTTTATTTCCATATCAGTGAGGTGGTTATTTGAACCAGGCATTTAATCACCAAATATTGGTACAATCACTTTGTATAAAAGTAGGGCCTGCAGTTATCTCAGAGAAGCAATTGTTGCTCATCGGGAAAGGATTTAAAGCCACTTTCAAACTATTGGTAGACTTTCTTGCAATTGTGATACAATTTGCAAATGAAGGACATTAGAGACTGTTGACAATCTTCTTCCCAGCACAGTCATCCTAAGATCAGACCATATGATGGTCCAAAAACAATTGCAATGAACCAAAACGCTACATTCAGGGATTTTCAAGCCAATCAGCATGGTAAATGTTACTGGGGGTAATGTAAATATTATTCGCACTGGCAGTTCTCGTCTTAAGGGACCAGGAGTTATTGAATTGTGTTTTGCAGTCCATCACGTATTGTGGATTTCTTCTCGTACCCTCCTGAGGTGCGAGCAGAAATACGTCTAAAGTAGGGCTTTTGGACTTGGAAAATGCGCTTTATGTGCCTAATCCCGTTGCTATTGGGTGCGAAAATGTCTTTGTGATTCGCGCAGGGTCAATCACCCAAGCAATTGAATAGCTCCTGGTCACTTTAGATGGGATCTACCGGCACAAGAAACAATTGCATTCTTCCCCAAAGTTCATCACATTAGTTTCAGAAAAGGTCTGAATAAATATGGATTCCATGAAATGGGTAACAAGGACAAAACACTGTCTAGTCAAGAAAAAAAGAAGCCATTGCAGTACATCGTGAAAGTATTCAAACTTGCAGCTGAATAAAAGACTAGAAATAATAATATAGAATACACTATACAAGAGAGCGCATAAATTAAAATATATAAACAATTTATTAATATATTAATGTAAATACTTTAAGTATCTAAAAATATGCAAATTGCAACCACATCAGACAACTTATACCATTGTGTATGTCAGCACATTATTATAATAATATAGTCCCGATTTTTAAAGTATATTTATCATAATACTATTCCTGTAAGAGACTGCTGTTAGTTCTTAGTCCCAAATATAGCATGGATATTTCCACATAAATGTGGTATAGTCCCTCAAAGTTCTGTATTGCCACAGAAGATGGTCAGATGAAATTAAGGGTTAAATGTGTCCTGTATTAAGCCTCCATTAAATACCAGTGACTCTCTATTACTATTATTATTATTATTATTATAGAGATGGGTGCTCCCGCTGTATAAATTGTGATATCTCACCAATATATATTGGATGTCTCGCTGTGTCCTGATGCCGGACAATATGACAAATGTGCAGATGCCTGAAAGCACTGCCAGACCCTATAGCACAAGGACGGCGGTAACGGCAGGCCGACGGTCAGCGGTGATGGAGCGGCGTGCGGCCGTACATGCGGTGCAAGGTTGCAGATGCGGTGCACTGCAGGTTGTCCACTGTCATCGGGGATTTTGAGGCAGGCGAAACCAAATCCCCGGAAACAGCCCCGTTTTCAAGCGAAAATGGGGCTGTTTCTCACAAAAACACACAGGTTTTACTGAACCTGTGCGTTTTCGGGAGAAAGGGATTTTTTTTTTTTTTTACAGGCGATCAAATAGGATAGCCTGTAAAAAAAACAAAACATGAAATATTGCAAGAAACATACGCTTTTCGCACCCGATGTTTTACAATGTTTAATAGGATACACCCCCTAAAGCCTCATCATAATGCTATTGCAGAATCTTAAGAGAATGTGATGCCCTGAAACGTCGATGAACTTGAAGTAGTGTTTAAAGGAGGCCTGGGACAAAGTTCCTCAAATACTGTACAGCTTAATACACTTATAAACTAATGTTACTTTAAAGTTATTGCAATTAGCCCCAATAATGTTTCAGGAGAAAAAAAATGGTGTTTTAATGACGACAAAGCAAAATCCCCGATAAGTGCCAGCTTTTCAGGGCTGCAGCGGCGAGAACACACACGTTTCACTGAATCTGTGTTTTTCCATCTGAAAAATATATTTTTTTTACTGGAGATCTAATTGGATACCTCATAAAAAAATTTCTCTATCGTCCTAGTGGATGCTGGGGTTCCTGAAAGGACCATGGGGAATAGCGGCTCCGCAGGAGACAGGGCACAAAAAGTAAAGCTTTTTCCGATCAGGTGGTGTGCACTGGCTCCTCCCCCTATGACCCTCCTCCAGACTCCAGTTAGATTTTTGTGCCCGGCCGAGAAGGGTGCAATCTAGGTGGCTCTCCTAAAGAGCTGCTTAGAGAAAGTTTAGCTAGGTTTTTTATTTTACAGTGATTCCTGCTGGCAACAGGATCACTGCAGCGAGGGACTGAGGGGAGAAGGAGTCAACTCACCTGCGTGCAGGATGGATTGGTTTCTTGGCTACTGGACATCAAGCTCCAGAGGGACGATCACAGGTACAGCCTGGATGGTCACCGGAGCCACGCCGCCGGCCCCCTTGCAGATGCTGAAATCAGAAGAGGTCCAGAATCGGCGGCTGAAGACTCCTGCAGTCTTCTAAAGGTAGCGCACAGCACTGCAGCTGTGCGCCATTTTCCTCTCAGCACACTTCACACGGCAGTCACTGAGGGTGCAGGGCGCTGGGAGGGGGCGCCCTGGGAGGCAAATGAGTACCTATAAAGGCTAAAAATACCTCACATATAGCCCTAGAGGCTATATGGAGATATTTAACCCCTGCCTAATTTTTCTAAATAGCGGGAGACGAGCCCGCCGGAAAAGGGGCGGGGCCTATCTCCTCAGCACACGGCGCCATTTCCTCTCACAGCTCCGCTGGTCAGGACGGCTCCCAAGTCTCTCCCCTGCACTGCACTACAGAAACAGGGTAAAACAGAGAGGGGGGGGCACATTTATGGCGATATTTTGATATAACAAAGCAGCTATAAGGGAGCACTTATTATAAGGCTATCCCTGATATATATATAGCGCTTTTGGTGTGTGCTGGCAAACTCTCCCTCTGTCTCCCCAAAGGGCTAGTGGGTCCTGTCTTCGTTAGGAGCATTCCCTGTGTGTCTGCTGTGTGTCGGTACGTGTGTGTCGACATGTATGAGGACGATATTGGTGTGGAGGCGGAGCAATTGCCAAATATGAGGATGTCACCCCCTAGGGAGTCGACACCAGAATGGATGCCTTTATTTATGGAACTACGGGATAGTGTCAACACGCTAAAGCAGTCGTTTGACGACATGAGACGGCCGGACAATCAATTAGTGCCTGTCCAGGCGACTCAGACACCGTCAGGGGCTGTGAAACGCCCTTTGCCTCAGTCGGTCGACACAGACCCAGACACAGGCGATGACTCCAGTGGTGACGGTGACGAATCAACCGTATTTTCCAGTAGGGCCACACGTTATATGATTTTGGCAATGAAGGAGGCGTTACATTTAGCTGATACTACAGGTACCACTAAACAGGGTATTATGTGGGGTATGAAAAAACTACCTATAGTTTTTCCTGAATCAGAAGAACTAAATGACGTGTGTAATGAAGCGTGGGTTGCCCCTGATAAAAAGCTGATAATTTCAAAGAAATTATTGGCATTATACCCTTTCCCGCCAGAGGTTAGGGAGCGCTGGGAAACACCTCCTAGGGTGGACAAGGCGCTAACACGCTTATCTAAACAAGTGGCGTTACCCTCTCCTGAGACGGCCGCACTTAAAGATCCATCAGATAGGAGGATGGAAAATATCCAAAAAAGTATATACACACATGCAGGTGTTATACTACGACCAGCTGTAGCGACTGCCTGGATGGGCAGTGCGGGGGTAGTTTGGTCAGAATCCCTGATTGAAAATATTGATACCCTGGACAGGGACAATATTTTACTGTCGTTAGAACAAATAAAGGATGCATTTCTTTATATGCGTGATGCACAGAGGGATATATGCACACTGGCATCACGGGTAAGTGCTATGTCCATTTCGGCCAGAAGAGCTTTATGGACGCGACAGTGGACAGGCGATGCGGATTCAAAACGGCATATGGAAGTTTTGCCGTATAAAGGGGAGGAGTTATTTGGAGTCGGTCTATCAGATTTGGTGGCCACGGCTACAGCCGGGAAATCCACCTTTCTACCTCAAGTCACTCCCCAACAGAAAAAGGCACCGACTTTTCAACCGCAGCCCTTTCGTTCCTTTAAAAATAAGAGAGCAAAGGGCTATTCATATCTGCCACGAGGCAAAGGTCGAGGGAAGAGACAGCAACACGCAGCTCCTTCCCAGGATCAGAAGCCCTCCCCGGCTTCTACAAAAGCCTCAGCATGACGCTGGGGCTTCTCAAGCGGACTCGGGGACGGTGGGGGGTCGTCTCAAAAATTACAGCGCGCAGTGGGCTCACTCGCAAGTAGATCCCTGGATCCTGCAGATAATATCTCAGGGATACAGGTTGGAATTAGAGACAGATCCACCTCGCCGTTTCCTGAAGTCTGCTTTACCAACGTCCCCTTCCGAAAGGGAGACGGTTTTGGAAGCCATTCACAAGCTGTACTCTCAGCAGGTGATAGTCAAGGTACCTCTTCTGCAACAAGGGAAGGGGTATTATTCCACTCTTTTTGTGGTACCGAAGCCGGATGGCTCGGTAAGGCCTATTCTAAATCTGAAGTCCTTGAACCTGTACATAAAGAAGTTCAAGTTCAAAATGGAGTCACTCAGAGCAGTGATAGCGAACCTGGAAGAGGGGGACTTTATGGTATCCTTGGACATCAAGGATGCGTATCTCCACGTTCCAATTTACCCCTCACACCAGGGGTACCTCAGGTTCGTTGTACAAAACTGTCACTATCAGTTTCAGACGCTGCCGTTCGGATTGTCCACGGCACCTCGGATCTTTACAAAGGTAATGGCCGAGATGATGATTCTTCTTCGAAGAAAAGGCGTATTAATTATCCCATACTTGGACGATCTCCTAATAAGGGCGAGGTCCAGAGAACAGCTAGAGATGGGATTAGCACTGTCTCAAGAAGTGCTAAAACAGCACGGGTGGATTCTGAATATTCCAAAATCCCAGTTAATGCCGACAACTCGTCTGCTGTTCCTAGGGATGATTCTGGACACGGTTCAGAAAAAGGTTTTTCTCCCGGAGGAAAAAGCCAAGGAGTTATCCGAGCTTGTCAGGAACCTCCTAAAACCAGGAAAGGTGTCTGTACATCAATGCACAAGAGTCCTGGGAAAAATGGTGGCTTCTTACGAAGCAATTCCATTCGGCAGATTCCACGCAAGAATTTTCCAAAGGGATCTGTTGAACAAATGGTCAGGGTCGCATCTTCAGATGCACCTGCGGATAACCCTGTCTCCAAGGACAAGGGTGTCTCTTCTGTGGTGGTTGCAGAGTGCTCATCTATGGGAGGGCCGCAGATTCGGCATACAGGATTGGATCCTGGTGACCACGGACGCCAGCCTGAGAGGCTGGGGAGCAGTCACACAAGGAAGAAACTTCCAGGGAGTATGGACGAGCCTGGAAACGTCTCTTCACATAAACATTCTGGAACTAAGAGCAATATACAATGCTCTAAGCCAGGCAGAACCTCTGCTTCAGGGAAAACCGGTGTTGATCCAGTCGGACAACATCACGGCAGTCGCCCATGTGAACAGACAGGGCGGCACAAGAAGCAGGAGTGCAATGGCAGAAGCTGCAAGGATTCTTCGCTGGGCAGAGAATCATGTGATAGCACTGTCAGCAGTGTTCATCCCGGGAGTGGACAACTGGGAAGCAGACTTCCTCAGCAGACACGATCTTCACCCGGGAGAGTGGGGACTTCATCCAGAAGTCTTCCACATGCTGGTAACCCGTTGGGAAAGACCAATGGTGGACAGGATGGCGTCTCGCCTCAACAAAAAACTGGACAGGTATTGCGCCAGGTCAAGAGATCCGCAGGCAATAGCTGTGGACGCGCTGGTAACGCCTTGGGTGTACCAGTCGGTGTATGTGTTTCCTCCTCTGCCTCTCATACCAAAAGTATTGAGAATTATACGGCAAAGAGGCGTAAGAACGATACTAGTGGTTCCGGATTGGCCAAGAAGGACTTGGTACCCGGAACTTCAAGAGATGATCACGGAAGATCCGTGGCCTCTACCTCTAAGGAGGGACTTGCTTCAGCAGGGTCCTTGTCTGTTTCAAGACTTACCGCGGCTGCGTTTGACGGCATGGCGGTTGAACGCCGGATCCTAAAGGAAAAAGGCATGCCGGAAGAAGTCATTCCTACTTTGATTAAAGCAAGGAAGGAAGTAACCGTGCAACATTATCACCGAATTTGGCGAAAATATGTTGCGTGGTGCGAAGATCGGAGTGCTCCGACGGAGGAATTTCAACTGGGTCGATTCCTACATTTCCTGCAATCAGGATTGTCAATGGGTCTCAAATTGGGATCTATTAAGGTTCAAATTTCGGCCCTGTCGATTTTCTTTCAAAAAGAATTGGCTTCAGTCCCTGAAGTCCAGACCTTTGTTAAGGGAGTGCTGCATATACAGCCTCCTGTGGTGCCTCCAGTGGCACCGTGGGATCTCAATGTGGTTTTGGACTTCCTAAAATCTCATTGGTTTGAACCACTAAAAAAGGTGGATTTGAAATATCTCACATGGAAAGTGACCATGCTTCTAGCCCTGGCTTCTGCCAGGAGAGTGTCAGAATTGGCAGCTTTATCTTACAAAAGCCCATATCTGATTTTCCATTCGGACAGGGCAGAACTGCGGACTCGTCCGCATTTTCTCCCTAAGGTGGTGTCAGCATTTCATCTGAACCAGCCTATTGTAGTGCCTGCGGCTACAAGTGACTTGGAGGACTCCAAGTTACTGGACGTTGTCAGAGCATTAAAAATATATATTGCAAGGACAGCTGGAGTCAGAAAATCTGACTCGTTGTTTATATTGTATGCACCCAACAAGATGGGTGCTCCTGCGTCTAAGCAGACGATTGCTCGTTGGATCTGTAGCACAATCCAACTTGCACATTCTGTGGCAGGCCTGCCACAGCCTAAATCTGTAAAGGCCCACTCCACAAGGAAGGTGGGCTCATCTTGGGCGGCTGCCCGAGGGGTCTCGGCATTACAACTTTGCCGAGCAGCTACGTGGTCAGGGGAGAACACGTTTGTAAAATTTTACAAATTTGATACTCTGGCTAAGGAGGACCTGGAGTTCTCTCATTCGGTGCTGCAGAGTCATCCGCACTCTCCCGCCCGTTTGGGAGCTTTGGTATAATCCCCATGGTCCTTTCAGGAACCCCAGCATCCACTAGGACGATAGAGAAAATAAGATTTTACTTACCGATAAATCTATTTCTCGGAGTCCGTAGTGGATGCTGGGCGCCCATCCCAAGTGCGGATTATCTGCATAAATTGTACATAGTTATTGTTAACTAATTCGGGTTATTGTTGAAGGAAGCCATCTTTCAGAGGCTCCGCTGTTATCATACTGTTAACTGGGTTTAGATCACAAGTTGTACGGTGTGATTGGTGTGGCTGGTATGAGTCTTACCCGGGATTCAAAATCCTCCCTTATTGTGTACGCTCGTCCGGGCACAGTACCTAACTGGAGTCTGGAGGAGGGTCATAGGGGGAGGAGCCAGTGCACACCACCTGATCGGAAAAAGCTTTACTTTTTGTGCCCTGTCTCCTGCGGAGCCGCTATTCCCCATGGTCCTTTCAGGAACCCCAGCATCCACTACGGACTCCGAGAAATAGATTTATCGGTAAGTAAAATCTTATTATCTGTGAAAAATCTCGAAAAACGCCCGTTTCATGCAGGTAATTGGATACCCCCTATAGAATCCATGATAAGTTCACAGATCTTTGAGTTTTTGGGGGTGCGATCAAGAAAATGTGTTTATCAAGGATTTTTTTTGCAGGTGAAAACAAATCCCCTTTAAGTGTTGGTGTTAGGCTGACTTCAGGGCTAATTGTATAGCCCCAGGGGATCAATTGGCCCTCAGTAATTACCACGGGCAAGGGAATTCTCCCCTAAAGGTGTTTGTTGCTGCTTCTAAATCATGGTGTCTGCAAATGGCTTCTTAAATTATTATTATTTTTTGAATATGTATTAATAGTAAATTAAACCTCATATTTGTCACATGAGGTTCGATATACATAAGGCTTTCGAATTAGGGATTTACTCTTGTTTTGCACATAGCAGTCGACACAGTTCAAAATGTTTTGTTGACATAACTGTCTTCCTGATATACCACACCCCAGATTATAATACTTGTGGCTCAATTTTATATAGATGTGACATAAATGCACGTTTTTGTTTATAGAAGTAAGGTGTGTGTGTGGTCACCTAGAACAACATGGCTACATATTTTATGACGGTCATTCCTTGTTTTGGAGATATATTTGTTACAAACAGGAAACTACAGACTGAGGGGCAGATGTTGTAAGCCTGGAGAAGTGATTAGTGGAAGGTGATAACGCTCAGCCAATCGGCTCCTAACTGTCCTTTTTCAAACGTGTAATGATTGGCTGGTGCGTTATCACCTTCAACTTATCACTGCTTTATCACTTCTCCAGGCTTAATACAGCTGCTCCTGAGAGTGATTTAGTAGTATCTTCCCTCAGCAGTGACAAGTGACGCAAGGCACCTCTCGGACTGGTGTGGGAAGGCTTAGTACTTAAGAACCCCTCTATTATCCCTATATCCCTATAGCGTATTCCCTATATTAACAATTTTTCTGTGTATTTTTTATTTATTTATTTATTTCTCTGACGTCCTAAGTGGATGCTGGGACTCCGTAAGGACCATGGGGAATAGCGGCTCTGCAGGAGACTGGGCACAACTAAAGAAAGCTTTAGGACTACCTGGTGTGCACTGGCTCCTCCCACTATGACCCTCCTCCAGACCTCAGTTAGAATCTTGTGCCCGGCTGAGCTGGATGCACACTAGGGGCTCTCCTGAGCTCCTAGAAAGAAAGTATATTTTAGTTTTTTTATTTTACAGTGAGATCTGCTGGCAACAGACTCACTGCAGCGAGGGACTAAGGGGAGAAGAAGCGAACCTACCTGACTGGAGGTAGCTTGGGCTTCTTAGGCTACTGGACACCATTAGCTCCAGAGGGATCGAACACAGGACCCGACCTCGATCGTTCGGTCCCGGAGCCGCGCCGCCGGCCCCCTTACAGAGCCAGAAGCAAGAAGTGTTCCGGAAAATCGGCGGCAGAAGACTTCTGTCTTCAACAAGGTAGCGCACAGCACTGCAGCTGTGCGCCATTGCTCCTCATGCACACCTCACACTCCGGTCACTGATGGGTGCAGGGCGCTGGGGGGGGGGGGGGGCGCCCTGAGGGCAATATAATACACCTTGGCTGGCAAATCTACACCATATATAGTCAGGAAGGCTATATAGGTGTAAAAATACCCCTGCCAGAATTCCAGAAAAAGCGGGAGAAGTCCGCCGGAAAAGGGGCGGGGCTAACTCCCTCAGCACACTGGCGTCATTTTTTCTTAACAGTGCAGCTGGAAGACAGCTCCCCAGGCTCTCCCCTGTAGTTTTCAGGCTCAAAGGGTTAAAAAGAGAGGAGGGGGCACTAAATTTATGTGTATACAAGCAGCTATTGGGGGAAAAATCACTCAGTTATAGTGTTAATCCCTGCATTATATAGCGCTCTGGTGTGTGCTGGCATACTCTCTCTCTGTCTCCCCAAAGGACTTTGTGGGGTCCTGTCCTCAGTCAGAGCATTCCCTGTGTGTGTGCGGTGTGTCGGTACGGCTGTGTCGACATGTTGGATGAGGAAGGTTACGTGGAGGTGGAGCAGAGGCCGATAAATGGGATGTCGCCCCCTGTGGGGCCGACATCAGAGTGGATGGATAGGTGGAAGGTATTAACCGACAATGTCAACTCCTTACATAAAGGGCTGGATGACGTAACAGCTGTGGGACAGCCGGCTTCTCAGCTCGCGCCTGCCCTGGCGTCTCAAAGGCCATCAGGGGCTCAAAAAACGCCCGTTACCTCAGATGGCAGACACAGATGTCGACACGGAGTTAGTCTCCAGTGTCGACGAGATTGAGACATATACACAATCCACTAGGAACATCCGTTGCATGATCTCGGCAATGAAAAATGTGTTACACATTTCTGACATGAACTCAAGTACCACATAAAAGGGGTTTTATGTTTGGGGAGAAAAAGCAGCCAGTGTTTTGTTCCCCCATCAGATGAGTGAATGAAGTGTGTAAAGAAGCGTGGGTTCCCCCGATAAGAAACTGGTAATTTCTAAAAAGTTACTGATGGCGTACCCTTTCCCACCAGAGGATAGGTCACGTTGGGAGATATCCCCTAGGGTGGATAAGGCGCTCACACGTTTGTCAAAAAGGGTGGCACTGCCGTCTTAGGATACGGCCACTTTGAAGGAGCCTGCTGATAAAAAGCAGGAGGCTATCCTGAAGTCTGTATATACACACTCAGGTACTATACTGAGACCTGCAATTGCCTCAGCATGAATAGTGCTGCTGCAGCGTGGTCTGATACCCTGTCAATATTAATACCCTAGACAGAGATAATATTTTGCTAACATAGAGCATATTAAAGACGTCGTCTTATATATGAGGGATGCACAGAGGGATATTTGCCGGCTGGCATCCAGAATTAAGGCAATGTCCATTCTGCCAGGAGGGTATTAGAGACCCGGCAGTGGACGGGTGATGCTGATTTTAAAAGGCACATGGAGATTCTGCCTTATAAGGGTGAGGAATTGTTTGTGGATGGTCTCTGGGACCTCGTATCCACAGCAACAGCTGGGAAGAAATTTTTTTACCTCAGGTTTCCTCACAGCCTAAGAAAGCACCGTATTTTCAGGTACAGTCCTTTCGGCTTCAGAAAAGCAAGCGGGTCAAAGGCGCTTCCTTTCTGCACAGAGACAAGGGAAGAAGGAAAAAGCTGCACCAGACAGCCAGTTCCCAGGATCAAAAATCATCCCCCGCTTCCTCTGAGTCCACCGCATGACGCTGGGGCTCCACAGGTGGAGACAGGTGCGGTGGGGGCGCGTCTCGGGAACTTCAGGGACCAGTGGGCTTGCCCACAGGTGGATCCCTAGGTTCTGCAAGTAGTATCACAGGGATACAAGCTGGAGTTCGAGGCGACTCCCCCTCGCCGTTACCTCACATCAGCCTTGCCTGCTGCCCTCGGAGAAAGGGAGGTAGTACTGGCGGCAATTCACAAGCTGTACTTCCAGCAGGTGAAATCAAGGTACCCCTCCTTCAACAAGGCCGGGGTTACTATTCCAAAATGTTTGTGGTACCGAAACCAGACGGTTCGGTGAGACCCATTCTAAAATTGAACTCCTTGAACACTTACATACGAAGGTTCAAGTTCGAAATGGAATCGCTCAGGGCGATTATTGCAAGCCTGGAGAATTTCATGGTATCACTGGACATCAAGGATGCTTACCTGCATGTCCCTATTTACCCTCCTCACCAGGAGTACCTCAAAATTGTGGTACAGGTTTGTCATTACCAATTCCAGACGTTGCCGTTGGTCTGTCCCCGGCACCGAGGGTATTTACCAAGGTAATGGCCGAAATAATTATCCCGTACTTGGACGATCTCCTTATAAAGGCGAGGTCCAGGGAGCAGTTGTTCGTCTGAGTAGCACTATCTCGGGAAGTGCTACAACAGCACGGCTGGATTCTGAATATTTCAAAGTCGCAGCTGGTTCCTACGACGGGTCTACTGTTCCTGGGTATGGTTCTGGACACAGAACAAGAAAAAAGGGTTTCTCCCGGAGGAGAAGTCCAAGGAGTTGTCGTCTCTAGACAGAGACCTCCTAATACAAATACAGGTGTCGGTGCATCAATGCACGCGAGCCCTGGGAAAGATGGTAGCTTCTTACGAAGAAATTCCATTCGGCAGGTTCCATGCAAGGATCTTCCAGTGGGATCTGTTGGACAAGTGGTCCGGGTCGCATCTTCAGATGCATCGGCGGATAACCCTGTCTCCAAGGGCCAGGGTGTCGCTGTTGTGGTGGCTGCAGAGTGCTCATCTTCTAGAGGGCCACAGATTCGGCATACAGGACTGGGTCCTGGTGACCACGGATGCCAGCCTTCGAGGCTGGGGGGCAGTCACACAGGGAAGAAACTTCCAAGGACTATGGACAAGTCAGGAGACTTCCCTACACATAAATATTCTGGAACTAAGGGCCATTTACAATGCCCTAAGTCAGGCTAGACCCCTGCTTCAACACCGGCTGGTGCTGATCCAGTCAGACAACATCACGGCGGTCGCTCATGTAAACCGACAGGGCGGCACAAGAAGCAGGATGGCGATGGCAGAAGCCACAAGGATTCTCCGATGGGCGGAAAATCATGTGCTAGCACTGTCAGCAGTGTTCATTCCCGGAGTGGACAACTGGGAAGCAGACTTTCTCAGCAGACACGACCTCCACCCGGGAGAGTGGAGACTTCATCCAGAAGTCTTCCAAATGATTGTACACCGTTGGGAAAGGCCACAGGTGGACAGGATGGCGTCCCGCCTCAACAAAAAGCTAAAAAGATATTGCGCCAGGTCAAGGGACCCTCAGGCGATAGCTGTGGACGCTCTGGTAACACCGTGGGTGTACCAGTCGGTGTATGTGTTCCCTTCTCTGCCTCTCATACCCAGGGTAATGAGAATAATAAGAAGGAGAGGAGTAAGAACTATACTCATTATTCCGGATTGGCCAAGAAGAGCTTGGTACCCAGAACTCCAAGAAATGATCTCAGAGGACCCATGGCCTCTGCCGCTCAGACAGGACCTGCTGCAGCAGGGGGCCTGTCTGTTCCAAGACGTACCGCGGCTGCGTTTGACGGCATGGCGGTTGAACGCCGGATCCTGAAGGAAAAGGGCATTCCGGAGGAAGTTATCCCTACGCTAATTAAAGCTAGGAAAGAAGTGAGCGCAAACCATTATCACCGCATATGGCGGAAATATGTTGCGTGCTGTGAGGCCAGGAAGGCCCCAACGAAGGAATTTCAGCTAGGTCG
Source organism: Pseudophryne corroboree (assembly GCF_028390025.1). NCBI lineage: Eukaryota > Metazoa > Chordata > Amphibia > Anura > Myobatrachidae > Pseudophryne > Pseudophryne corroboree. The sequence continues at coordinate 286,190,397 of NC_086451.1, forward strand.
ATTTCTGCACTTCCTACAGTCAGGGGTGACTATGGGCCTAAAATTGGGTTCCATTAAGGTCCAGATTTCGGCTCTCTCGATTTTCTTCCAAAATAGAACTGGCTTCACTGCCTGAAGTTCAGACTTTTGTTAAGGGAGTGCTGCATAGTCGGCCCCCGTTTGTGCCTCCAGTGGCACCGTGGGATCTCAACGTGGTGTTGGATTTCCTGAAGTCGCATTGGGTTGAGCCACTTAAATCCGTGGAGCTAAAATACCTCACGTGGAAAGTGGTCATGCTGTTGGCGTCGGCCATGCGTGTATCAGAATTGGCGGCTTTATCATGCAAAAGCCCTTATCTGATTTTTTTATATGGATAGGGCGGAATTGAGGACTCGTTCCCAATTCCTTCCTAAGGTGGTTTCAGTGTTTCATGTGAACCAACCTATTGTGGTGCTTGCGGCTACTTGGGACTTGGAGGATTCCAAGTTACTGGACGTAGTGAGGGCCCTGAAAAATATATGTTTCCAGGCGGCTGGAGTCAGGAAAACTGACTCGCTATTTATCCTATATGCACCCAACAAGCTGGGTGCTCCTGCTTCTAAGCAGACTATTGCTCGCTGGATCGGTAGCACGATTCAACTTGCACATTCTGCGGCTGGACTGCCGCACCCTAAATCTGTAAAAGCCCGTTCCACGAGGAAAGGGGCTCTTCTTGGGCGGCTGCCCGAGGGGTCTCGGCTTTACAATTTTGCCGAGCTGTTACTTGGTCGGGTTCAAACGCTTTTGCAAGAGTCTACAAGTTTGATACCCTGGCTGAGGAGGACCTAGAGTTTGCTCATTCGGTGCTGCAGAGTCATCCGCACTCTCCCTCCCGTTTGGGAGCTTTGGTATAATCCCCATGGTCCTTACGGAGTCCCAGCATCCACTTAGGACGTCAGAGAAAATAAGATTTTACTCACCGGTAAATCTATTTCTCGTAGTCCGTAGTGGATGCTGGGCGCCCATCCCAAGTGCGGATTGTCTGCAATACTTGTATATAGTTATTGCCTAACTAAAGGGTTATTGTTGAGCCATCTGTTGAGAGGCTCAGTTATATTTCATACTGTTAACTGGGTATAGTATCACGAGTTATACGGTGTGATTGGTGTGGCTGGTATGAGTCTTACCCGGGATTCAAAATCCTTCCTTATTGTGTCAGCTCTTCCGGGCACAGTATCCTAACTGAGGTCTGGAGGAGGGTTATAGAGGGAGGAGCCAGTGCACACCAGGTAGTCCTAAAGCTTTCTTTAGTTGTGCCCAGTCTCCTGCGGAGCCGCTATTCCCCATGGTCCTTACGGAGTCCCAGCATCCACTACGGACTACGAGAAATAGATTTACCGGTGAGTAAAATTTTGTTTTTTGTTTGTAAATTTGTTTTGTATTTTCAGTGCTAGCAGTTTTCACTTTAGCTTTATCTTTTCCAAGTATTAGTTCTGGTGTTCCTAAACCTGATAGTACAGGTTGAGTATCCCATATCCAAATATTCCGAAATACGGAATATTCCGAAATACGGACTTTTTTGAGTGAGAGTGAGATAGTGAAACCTTTGTTTTCTGATGGCTCACTATACACAAACTTTGTTTAATGCACAGAGTTATTAAAAATATTGTATTAAATGACCTTCAGGCAATATGTATAAGGTGTATATGAAACAAATGAATTGTGTGAATGTTCACACACTTTGTTTAATTCAGAAAGTTATGAAAAATATTGGCAAAAATGACCTTCCGGCTGTGTGTATAAGGTGTATATGAAACATAAATGCATTCTGTACTTAGACTTAGGTGCCATCGCCATGATATCTCATTATGGTATGCAATTATTCCAAAATACAGAATAATCCGATATCCAAAATACCTCTGGTCCCAAGCATTTTGGATAAGGGATACTCAATCTGTACTTAGAACAGTTACATCAGTGTGACATTTTCATGTACTTTTTGCACAGAAGACTGGTCATGTGCTGGGTGTTGTAAAGTTATTATATATATTTCTCTAACGTCCTAAGTGGATGCTGGGAACTCCATAAGGACCATGGGGAATAGTGGCTCCGCAGGAGACTGGGCACAACTAAAGAAAGCTTTAGGACTACTTGGTGTGCACTGGCTCCTCCCTCCATGACCCTCCTCCAGACCTCAGTTAGAATTTTGTGCCCGGCCGAGCTGGATGCACACTAGGGGCTCTCCTGAGCTCTTAGAAAGAAAGTAATATTTAGGTTTTTTATTTTCAGTGAGATCTGCTGGCAACAGACTCACTGCTACGAGGGACCTAGGGGAGAGAAGCGAAACCTACCTGCTTGCAGCTAGCTTGGGCTTCCAGGCTACTGGACACCATTAGCTCCAGAGGGATCGAACACAGGCCCAGCCTCGGTCGTCCGGAGCCGCGCCGCCGTCCCCCTAGCAGAGCCAGAAGTAAGAAGACGTTCCTGGAAATCGGCAAAGAAGACTTCGGTCTTCATTAAGGTAGCGCACAGCACTGCAGCTGTGCGCCATTGCTCCCCAGGCACACCACATACTCCGGTCACTGATGGGTGCAGGGCGCTGGGGGGGGGGGCGCCCTGGGCTGCAATATAAGTACCTTACTTGGCAAATTAACACATAATATAGCCTTTAAGACTATATATGTGTAAAATCCCCTGCCATAACTGTATAAAAAAAGCGGGAGAAGCCCGCCGGAGAAGGGGCGGGGCTATCTCCCTCAGCACACTGGCGCCATTTGCCCTCACAGCTCCGCTGGAAGGAACGCTCCCCAGGCTCTCCCCTGCAGTTCCAGACTACATAGGGTAAAAAAGAGAGGGGGGGGGCACTAAATTTAGGCGCAATCTGTGATATATAAGCAGCTATAAGGGGTAAAATCACTGTGTAGTGTGTATCCCTGTTTTATATAGCGCTCTGGTGTGTGCTGGCATACTCTCTCTCTGTCTCCCCAAAGGGCTTTGTGGGGTCCTGTCCTCAGAGCATTCCCTGTGTGTGTGCGGTGTGTCGGTACGGCTGTGTCGACATGTTTGATGAGGAGGCTTATGTGGAGGCGGAGCAGGTGCCGAAAAATGTGGAAGGAATTACGCGACAGTGTCAACTCCTTACATAAAAGGTTTGACGACTTATCAGATGTGGGACAGCCGGCTTCTCAGCCCGTGCCTGCCCAGACGTCTCAAAAGCCATCAGGGGCTCTAAAACGCCCGCTACCTCAGATGGCAGACACAGATGTCGACACAGATACTGACTCCAGTGTCGACGATGATGAGACTAGTGTACATTCCAATAGAGCCACAAGTTACATGATTACGGCAATGAAAAATGTGTTGCACATTTCTGATATTACCCCAGGTACCACAAAAAAAGGGTATTATGTTTGGGGAGAAAAAACTACCAGTGGTTTTTCCCCCTTCTGATGAATTAAATGAAGTGTGTGAAGAAGCGTGGGCTTCCCCCGATAAGAAACTAGTAATTTCTAAAACGTTACTAATGGCGTACCCTTTCCCGCCAGAGGATAGGTCACGTTGGGAGACATCCCCTAGGGTAGATAAAGCGCTCACACGCCTGTCAAAGAAGGTGGCACTACCGTCTCCGGACACGGCCGCCCTAAAGGAGCCTGCTGATAGGAAGCAGGAGGCTATCCTGAAGTCTGTTTATACACACTCAGGTATTATACTGAGAGCAGCTATTGCTTCAGCATGGATGTGCAGTGCTGCAGCTGCGTGGTCAGATTCCCTGTCAGAAAATATTGATACCTTAGACAGGGACACTATATTGCTAACCATAGAGCATATTAAAGACGCAGTCTTATACATGAGAGATGCACAGAGGGATATTTGCCGGCTGGCATCTAAAATAAGTGCAATGTCCATTTCTGCCAGGAGGGGTTTATGGACTCGGCAGTGGACAGGGGATGCAGATTCTAAAAGGCACATGGAAGTTTTGCCTTACAAGGGTGAGGAGTTGTTTGGGGATGGTCTCTCGGACCTTGTTTCCACAGCGACAGCTGGGAAGTCAGCATTTTTACCCTATGTTCCCTCACAGCCAAAGAAAGCACCGTATTATCAGGTACAGTCCTTTCGGCCCCAGAAAGGCAAGCAGGTTAAAGGCGCGTCCTTTCTGCCCAGAGGCAGAGGTAGACGAAAAAAGCTGCAGCATACGGCCAGTTCCCAGGAACAAAAGCCCTCCCCCGCTTCCTCTAAGTCCACCGCATGACGCAGGTACGGTGGGGGCCCGTCTCAAGAACTTAAGCGACCAGTGGGCTCGCTCACGGGTGGATCCCTGGATTCTACAAGTAGTATCTCAGGGGTACAAGCTGGAATTCGAGACGTCTCCCCCTCGCCGTTTCCTCAAATCTGCCTTGCCAACAGCTCCCCCGGACAGGGAGGCAGTGCTGGAGGCAATTCACAAGCTGTATTCGCAGCAGGTGATAGTCAAGGTACCCCTCCTTCAACAAGGAAGGGGTTACTATTCCAAAATGTTTGTGGTACCGAAACCGGACGGTTCGGTGAGACCCATTTTAAATTTGAAATCCTTGAACACCTATATAAAAAGGTTCAAGTTCAAGATGGAATCGCTCAGGGCGGTTATTTCAAGCCTGGAGGAAGGGGATTACATGGTATCACTGGACATCAAGGATGCTTACCTACATGTCCCCATTTACCGTCCTCACCAGGAGTACCTCAGATTTGTGGTACAGGACTGTCATTACCAATTCCAGACGTTGCCGTTTGGTCTGTCCACGGCACCGAGGGTATTTACCAAGGTAATGGCCGAAATGATGATACTCCTTCGAAAAAAGGGAGTTTTAATTATCCCATACTTGGACGATCTCCTTATAAAGGCGAGGTCCAGGGAGTAGTTGTTGGTCGGGGTAGCACTATCTCGGGAGGTGCTACAACAGCACGGTTGGATTCTGAATATTCCAAAGTCACAGCTGGTTCCTACGACACGTCTACTGTTTCTGGGGATGGTTCTGGACACAGACCAGAAAAGGGTGTTTCTCCCGGAGGAGAAAGCCAAGGAGTTGTCGTCTCTAGTCAGAGATCTCCTGAAACCAAAACAGGTCTCGGGGCATCACTGTACGCGAGTCCTGGGAAAAATGGTAGCTTCCTACGAAGCAATTCCATTCGGCAGGTTCCATGCAAGAATCTTTCAGTGGGATCTGTTGGACAAGTGGTCCGGATCCCATCTGTCTGGGTGTCTCTGCTGTGGTGGCTGCAGAGTGCTCATCTTCTGGAGGGCCGCAGATTCGGCATACAGGACTGGGTCCTGGTGACCACGGATGCCAGCCTTCGAGGCTGGGGGGCAGTCACACAGGGAAGAAACTTCCAAGGGCTATGGTCAAGCCAGGAGATTTCCCTACACATAAATATTTTGGAACTAAGGGCCATCTACAATACCCTAAGTCAGGCAAGACCCCTGCTTCAAAACCAGCCGGTACTGATCCAGTCAGACAACATCACGGCGGTCGCCCATGTAAACCGACAGGGCGGCACGAGAAGCAGGACGGCGATGGCAGAAGCCACAAGGATTCTCCGATGGGCGGAAAATCACGTGTTAGCACTGTCAGCAGTGTTCATTCCGTGAGTGGACAACTGGGAAGCAGACTTCCTCAGCAGGCACGACCTCCACCCGGGAGAGTGGGGACTTCATCCAGAAGTCTTTCAGCTGATTCTAAATCGCTGGGAACGGCCACAGGTGGACATGATGGCGTCCCGCCTCAACAAAAAGCTAGAAAGATATCGCGCCTGGTTGAGAGACCCTCAGGCAATAGCTGTGGACGCTCTAGTGACACCGTGGGTGTACCAGTCGGTTTATGTGTTCCCTCCTCTTCCTCTCATTCCCAAGGTACTGAGGATAATAAGGCGAAGAGGAGTAAGAACTATACTCATTGTTCCGGATTGGCCAAGAAGAGCTTGGTACCCAGAACTTCAAGAAATGATCTCAGAGGACCCATGGCCTCTGCCGCTCAGACAGGACCTGCTGCAGCAGGGGCCCTGTCTGTTCCAAGACTTACCGCGGCTGCGTTTGACGGCATGGCGGTTGAACGCCGGATCCTGAAGGAAAAGGGCATTCCGGAGGAAGTCATCCCTACACTGATTAAAGCTAGGAAAGAAGTGACCGCAAACCATTATCACCGCATATGGCGAAAATATGTTGCGTGGTGTGAGGCCAGGAAGGCCCCAACGGAGGAATTTCAGCTGGGCCGTTTTCTGCACTTCCTACAGTCAGGGGTGACTATGGGCCTAAAATTGGGTTCCATTAAGGTCCAGATTTCGGTTCTATCGATTTTCTTCCAGAAAGAACTGGCTTCACTACCTGAAGTTCAGACATTTGTTAAGGGAGTGCTGCATATTCAGCCTACTTTTGTGCCCCCAGTGGCACCTTGGGATCTCAACGTGGTGTTGAATTTACTAAAGTCACATTGGTTTGAACCACTTAAATCCGTGGAGCTACAATACCTCACGTGGAAAGTGGCTATGCTGTGGGCCTCGTCCCCAATTTCTCCCTAAGGTGGTATCAGCGTTTCATTTGAACCAACCTATTGTGGTGCCTGCGGCTACTCGTGACTTGGAGGATTGCAAGTTGCTGGACGTAGTCCGGGCCCTAAAAATCTGTTTCCAGGACAGCTGGAGTCAGAAAGACTGACTCGCTATTTATCCTGCATGCACCCAACAAGTTGGGTGCGCCTGCTTCAAAGCAGACTATTGCTCGCTGGATCTGTAGCACGATTTAACTTGCACATTCTGCGGCTGGACTGCCGCATCCTAAATCTGTAAAAGCCCATTCCACGAGGAAGGTGGGCTCTTCTTGGGCGGCTGCCCGAGGGGTCTCGGCTTTACAACTTTGCCGAGCAGCTACTTGGTCGGGGTCAAACACATTTGCTAAATTCTACAAGTTTGATACCCTGGCTGAGGAGGACCTAGAGTTCGCTCATTCGGTGCTGCAGAGTCATCCGCACTCTCCCGCCCGTTTGGGAGCTTTGGTATAATCCCCATGGTCCTTACGGAGTTCCCAGCATCCACTTAGGACGTTAGAGAAAATAAGATTTTACTCACCGGTAAATCTATTTCTCGTAGTCCGTAGTGGATGCTGGGCGCCCGTCCTAAGTGCGGATTGTCTGCAATACTTGTATATAGTTATTGTTTAACTAAAGGGTTATTGTTGAGCCATCTGTTGAGAGGCTCAGTTATATATTCATACGGTTAACTGTGTATAGTATCACGAGTTATACGGTGTGATTGGTGTGGCTGGTATGAGTCTTACCCGGGATTCCAAATCCTTTCCTTATTGTGTCAGCTCTTCCGGGCACAGTATCCTAACTGAGGTCTGGAGGAGGGTCATGGAGGGAGGAGCCAGTGCACACCAGGTAGTCCTAAAGCTTTCTTTAGTTGTGCCCAGTCTCCTGCGGAGCCGCTATTCCCCATGGTCCTTACGGAGTTCCCAGTATCCACTACGGACTACGAGAAATAGATTTACCGGTGAGTAAAATCTTATTTTTTAAATACATTTAGTCAAGAGGCATCCAAATTAATTGTCAAGAATTTGTCATTAAATCCATTTTGTCTTTGCAGAGCTAGCACATTGTCCAGTGCGGTATCTTCTCTCGCAACAACTGGTTTGTCTTTTACTAAAATGGATGAAAGGGAGAAACAGCAGGCTCTGGAAGAGGAACAGGCAAGACTTCAGGCACTTAAGGTATTTGCAAGAAAATATTTGGCTGTATACTCATACTCATGGCTATTCACATGCTTAGCTCATCTGCCCAGCCACCGTTTTTTTCTCAGGTTTGGCTTTACACAAACGTTTGCCAGGATTTTGAAGGTCAGATCTCTTGACTCTTGGGCCTAACAGCAAATTAATACAGGCTATTTTTGTTTTCTGCATGTGAATCCGCTTTTAATTAAAAAGAGGCAATTGAATGAAATCGTGTAACTGTATCAGGTTTGACTGCAATTGTGATCTCAATGGATAGAAAAAATGTGTCTATCTTTATAAATATATATGTGTGTGTGTATATATGTGTGTGTGTGTGTGTGTATATATATATATATATATATATATATATATATATATATGTATGTGTGTGTGTGTATATGTGTATACATATATATATATATATATATATATGCACAGCTTCTGACTCAAAGATACATGTGTGAAATATCAATCAGCACAGTCTGTGTCATAATTGCATTGCTATGAAGACTAATTTCTGTAAAGATGCTATCAGCGTCTTGCGAGATCTGGCATGCCAAGAATGGCTGTTTGGTGCATCTGCAGCAATGATATATGTAATTTAGAGGGGAAACAAGTAGTTGGCGCATTGCATTGGTATACTGGAATAATTGGTATAATTCAGAATGTATCTTTCCTCTTGCTCCTCCTTGGCACTATACATCAAGAACTTAGTCCCCTCATTCACCAGTCAGGACTGAACATGAACATATAAAAAGGTGTACCAAAGCCACTCCTACCTGATTGTGTTGCAGTTGATAGAATCAGCAGCTCCATTGCTGATGTTTCTTGTTGCCATACCTGTGGGCAAATGGGCCAAGGAGAGGTGATGGAGTTGGTCACCTCATAGGAGAGGTGCCTTTGAACAGACTACACATTTCAATGGCCGTTAAGCAGGCAGATATCATCTCAGAAGAATGGAAGCACCCAGACAAGTGTGCATTTAGAAGTTTCCATCTGATAACTCTTGTGCAGATTATGTTTGAGCTAGCAATGTTGTACTCTGAACTGTTAGACCAATTCACCAGTGTCGGCTAAACCTTTCCATGAGCTGCTTTATATGTTCTGCCTTCATATCTGACCACTTTTTACAAGCATTTAATCATACTATTCAGGGTCTTCCATACTGTATCTTGCTATGATTTAAACAGTTCTCCTTAACATCCATTTCTGAGCGATCAATGACCTTGGAATTTCCCAGCTGGAAGTGTTTAGTGATCTATTAACAAATTATTTCTGCTTTGCAACCAGAGTTAGCTTCATAGAGGAGCATATGGATGTTCAGGGAAGGCCCAACTTCTGGGTGGGAATAAAAAGGGTCAGGGTATGTTTTCAACTCTGAAATTCACATAGATATTCAGAGAAATGTGTAAAGTAAATTCACCAGGATTACCCAAACGTTTCTTTACCCCTGTATGTGTGAGTTGATTTTTTTTTTTTTCCTTATGTAAAATGTATTGTTTATTGGTAAGGAGCTGCACAGTGGAGCGTACAAGGCAGACATGGAAAATGGCAGGGTTGAGACAAAGGCCCATACACACTGGGCGATTTTGAGCTCAATGCAGCTATCTTTTGGTGTTTTGAGCTACTTTGAGCTCAAACTTTGCCAGTGTGTATGGCCGGGTGATGAGCGCTGATGCGCGTTCCCGCATCATCAATAGCCGCCGTTGTCCGTCGGGCTATTTGAACAGCCAAGTGTTACCACTTTCCACAGTCTCCTACTGTGGAAAGTAGTTCACCCACCCCTGTGAACATTGCTGGGCCAGGTAAAAATTGCTCAGTGTGTATGCACTGAGTGTTTTCCCTGCCAGCGATGTTCACATCATCGATGTGCATACACGCCCAGGGTTTGTGCACCTTAAGACTGGAGATTGGAATAACAGCAAAGGTGTGTGTGTACCAGTGCAACAAGTATCCATTGAAGTAAGGTAGTCTTATGCATGGAGGTGGGTTTTCAGAGAGTGTTTGTTTATAGATTTGACATTCTGGCCATCCATCATAGAGAAATCCTTAGATTGAGGAGGCACAGATTGAAGGCAGAGCTAAGAAAGTGTAATGCCCCCTACGGCCGACGGGGGGGAGGGATGGGGGGAGAGAAGTTTCTTCACTCCCCCTTTCACCCAGCTCCATAGCACTGCATGCTTATATGGACGAGATTGTCCATATTGGCCTGCATGCATAAGCGACCCGGCACAAACGATGAACGAGCGCGGGGCTGCACGTTGTTCATCGTTGGTGCCTACACACTGAACGATATGAACGAGTTCTCGTTCATTAATGAACGAGAACGTTCATATCGTTCAGTGTTATCACCTAATGTGTAGGGCCCATAAGGGAGGTAAGGTTTGAGATGTCAAAAGAGGTGGCCTTCATAAGTCTTTGTAAGTCGGCGTGAGTAAGTTGACTGATGTTCCAGCAGCTATATGCCAGGGCCGATAGTGCGCACACTACATTTGCAGCGTGATATTGAAATCATTGCTGCCAACAAATGTTATGTAGAAATCCAAGTCAGAGGAACTGCATTTGAAAAGACATTTGACTCCGTGTGCACATTGGCCCTCATTCCGAGTTGTTCGCTCGCTAGCTGCTTTTAGCAGCATTGCACACGCTAGGCCGGCCGCCCTCTGGGAGTGTATCTTAGCTTAGCAGAATAGCGAACGAAAGATTAGCAGAACTGCTACTAAATAATTCCCTGCAGTTTCTGAGTAGCTCCAGACCTACTCCTAGACTGCGATCACCTCAGTCCGTTCAGTTCCTGGTTTGACGTCACAAACACGCCCTGCGTTCGGCCAGCGACTCCCCCGTTTCTCCAGCCACTCCTGCGTTTTTACCTGGCACGCCTGCGTTTTTTTAGCACACTCCCTGAAAACGCCAAGTTGCCGCCCAGAAACACCCACTTCCTGTCAATCACACTACGATCACTGGAGCGTTGAAAAAACGTTGCTCGAGCTTGTGTAAATCTCCAAAGTTTTGTGTTAATTTACTAAGCGCATGCGCGCTGCGTACCATGCGCATGCGCATTTCTCTGACGTCCTAGTGGATGCTGGGAACTCCGTAAGGACCATGGGGAATAGCGGCTCCGCAGGAGACTGGGCACAACTAAAAGAAAGCTTTTAGACTACCTGGTGTGCACTGGCTCCTCCCACTATGACCCTCCTCCAAGCCTCAGTTAGATTTCTGTGCCCGGCCGAGCTGGATGCACACTAGGGGTTCTCCTGAGCTCCTAGAAAGAAAGTTTATTTTAGGTTTTTTATTTTACAGTGAGACCTGCTGGCAACAGGCTCACTGCATCGAGGGACTAAGGGGAGAAGAAGCGAACCTACCTGCTTGCAGCTAGCTTGGGCTTCTTAGGCTACTGGACACCATTAGCTCCAGAGGGATCGACCGCATGGAACTGGCCTTGGTGTTCGTTCCCGGAGCCGCGCCGCCGTCCCCCTTACAGAGCCAGAAGCAAGAAGAGGTCCGGAAAATCGGCGGCAGAAGACATCAGTCTTCACCAAGGTAGCGCACAGCACTGCAGCTGTGCGCCATTGCTCCTCATGCACATTTCACACTCCGGTCACTGAGGGTGCAGGGCGCTGGGGGGGGGAAGGCGCCCTGAGCAGCAATAAAAACACCTTGGCTGGCAAATATATCACAATATATAGCCCCAGAGGCTATATATGTGATAAATACCCCTGCCAGAATCCATAAAAAAGTGGGAGAAAAGTCCGCGCAAAAGGGGCGGAGCTATCTCTCTCAGCACACTGGCGCCATTTTTTCTTCACAGTGCAGCTGGAAGACAGCTCCCCAGGCTCTCCCCTGTAGTTTGCAGGCTCAAAGGGTTAAAAAGAGAGGGGGGGCACTAAATTTAGGCGCAATATTGTATATACAAGCAGCTATTGGGAAAAATTCACTCAATATAGTGTTAATCCCTAAATTATATAGCGCTCTGGTGTGTGCTGGCATACTCTCTCTCTGTCTCCCCAAAGGGCTGTGTGGGGTCCTGTCCTCAGTCAGAGCATTCCCTGTGTGTGTGCGGTGTGTCGGTACGGCTGTGTCGACATGTTTGATGAGGAGGCTTATGTGATGGCAGAGCAGATGCCGATAAATGTGATGTCGCCCCCTGTGGGGCCGACACCAGAGTGGATGGATAGGTGAAAGGTATAAACCGACAGTGTCAACTCCTTACATAAAAGGCTGGATGACGTAACAGCTATGGGACAGCCGGCTTCTCAGCCCGCGCCTGCCCAGGCGTCTCAAAGGCCATCAGGGGCTCAAAAACGCCCGCTCCCTCAGATGGCAGACACAGATGTCGACACGGAGTCTGACTCCAGTGTCGACGAGGTTGAGACATATACACAATCCACTAGGAACATCCGTTACATGATCCCGGCAATAAAAAATGTGTTACACATTTCTGACATTAACCCAAGTACCACTAAAAAAGGATTTTATGTTTGGGGAGAAAAAGCAGGCAGTGTTTTGTTCCCCCATCAAATGAGTGAATGAAGTGTGAAAAAGCGTGGGTTCCCCCGATAAGAAACTGGTAATTTCTAAAAAGTTACTGATGGCGTACCCTTTCCCGCCAGAGGATAAGTTACGCTGGGAGATATACCCTAGGGTGGATAAGGCGCTCACACGTTTGTCAAAAAAGGTGGCACTGCCATCTTAGGATACGGCCACTTTGAAGGTACCTGCTGATAAAAAGCAGGAGGCTATCCTGAAGTCTGTATTTACACACTCAGGTACTAGACTGAGACCTGCAGATAGTGCTGCTGCAGCGTGGTCTGTAACCCTGTCAAACAGGGATACTATTTTGCTAACATAAGACGTCGTCTTATATATGAGGGATGCACAGAGGGATATTTTGCCGGCTGGCATCCAGAATTAATGCAATGTCCATTCTGTCAGGAGGGTATTAGAGACCCGACACTGGACAGGTGATGCTGACTTTAAAAGGCACATAGAGCCTTATAAGGGTGAGGAATTGTTTGGGGATGGTCTCTGGGACCTCGTATCCACAGCAACAGCTGGGAAGAAATTTTTTTACCTCAGGTTTCCTCACAGCCTAAGAAAGCACTGTATTATCAAAGGTGCTTCCTTTCTGCACAGAGACGAGGGAAGAGGGAAAAAGCTGCACCAGTCAGCCAGTTCCCAGAATCAAAATTCTTCCCCCGCTTCCTCTGAGTCCACCGCATGACGCGGGGGCTCCACAGGCGTAGCCAGGTACGGTGGGGGGCCGCCTCAAAAATTTCAGCGATCAGTGGGATCGCTCACAGGTGGATCCCTGGATCCTTCAAGTAGTATCTCAGGGGTACAAGCTGGAATTCGAGGTGTCTCCCCCCCGCCGTTTCCTCAAATCTGCCTTGCCGACAACTCCCTCAGGCAGGGAGGCTGTGCTAGAGGCAATTCACAAGCTGTATTCCCAGCAGGTGATAGTCAAGGTGCCCCTACTTCAACAAGGACGGGGTTACTATTCCACACTGTTTGTGGTACCAAAACCGGACGATTCGGTGAGACCCATTTTAAATTTGAAATCCTTGAACACATACATAAAAAAATTCAAGTTCAAGATGGAATCGCTCAGGGCGATTATTGCAAGCCTGGAGGAGGGGGATTACATGGTATCCCTGGACATCAAGGATGCTTACCTACATGTCCCCATTTACCATCCTCACCAGGAGTACCTCAGATTTGGGGTACAGGATTGCCATTACCAATTCCAAACACTGCCGTTTGGACTGTCCATGGCACCGAGGGTCTTTACCAAGGTAATGGCAGAAATTACGATACTCCTTCGAAAAAAGGGAGTTTTAATTATCCCGTACTTGGACGATCTCCTTATAAAGGCAAGGTCCAAGGAGCAGTTGTTGGTCGGAGTAGCACTATCCCGGGAAGTGCTACAACAGCACGGATGGATTCTATACATTCCAAAGTCACAGCTGGTTCCTACCACACGCCTACTGTTCCTGGGAATGGTTCTGGACACAGAACAGAAAAAAGTATTTCTCCCGCAGGAGAAAGCCAAGGAGCTGTCATCTCTAGTCAGAGACCTCCTGAAACCAAAACAGGTATCGGTGCATCACTGCACACGAGTCCTGGGAAAAATGGTAGCTTCTTACGAAGCAAAATTCCATTCGCAGGTTCCATGCAAGCACCTTTCAGTGGGACCTCTTGGACAAGTGGTCGGGATCGCATCTTCAGATGCATCGGCTGATAACCCTGTCTCCAAGGACCAGGGTATCTCTACTGTGGTGGCTGCAGAGTGCTCATCTTCAAGAGGGCCGCAGATTCGGCATACAGGACTGGGTCCTGGTAACCACGGATGCCAGCCTTCAAGGCTGGGGGGCAGTCACACAGGGAAGACATTTCCAAGGACTTTGGTCAAGTCAGGAGTCGTCCCTACACATAAATATTCTGGAACTGAGGGCCATTTACAATGCCCTAAGTCTGGCAAGGCCTCTGCTTCAAAACCAGCCGGTACTGATCCAATCAGACAACATCACGGCAGTCGCCCTTATAAACCGACAGGGCGGCACAAGAAGCAGGATGGCGATGGCAGAAGCCACAAGGATTCTCCGATGGGCGGAGAATCACGTCTTAGCGCTGTCAGCAGTGTTCATTCCGGGAGTGGACAACTGGGAAGCAGACTTCCTCAGCAGACATGACCTACACCCGGGAGAGTGGGGACTTCATCCAGAAGTCTTCCAACTGTTGGTAAACCGTTGGGAAAGGCCACAGGTGGACATGATGGCGTCCCGCCTAAACAAAAAACTAGATATTGCGCCAGGTCAAGGGACCCTCAGGCAATAGCTGTGGACGCTCTAGTGACACCGTGGGTGTACCAGTCGGTTTATGTATTCCCTCCTCTGCCTCTCATACCAAAGGTAATGAGAATAATAAGAAAACGAGGAGTAAGAACGATACTCGTGGTTCCGGATGGGCCAAGAAGAGCTTGGTACCCAGAACTTCAAGAAATGATAGCAGAGGACCCATGGCCTCTACCGCTCAGACAGGATCTGCTACAGCAGGGGCCCTGTCTGTTCCAAGACTTACCGCGGCTGCGTTTGACGGCATGGCGGTTGAGTTCCGGATCCTAAAGGAAAAAGGCATTCCGGAGGAAGTCATTCCTACGCTGATAAAAGCCAGGAAAGAAGTAACCGCAAACCATTATCACCGTATTTGGCGAAAATATGTTGCGTGGTGTGAGGCCAGGAAGGCCCCAACAGAGGAATTTCAGCTGGGTCGTTTTCTGCACTTCCTACAGTCAGGAGTGACTATGGGCCTAAACTTGGGTTCCATTAAGGTCCAGATTTCGGCTCTGTCGATTTTCTTCCAGAAAGAACTGGCTTCACTGCCTGGAGTTCAGACATTTGTAAAGGGAGTGCTAAATATTCAGCCCCCTTTTGTGCCTCCTGTGGCACCTTGGGATCTCAAACGTGGTGTTGAGTTTCCTAAAATCACATTGGTTTGAGCCACTTAAAACTGTGGATTTGAAATATCTCACGTGGAAAGTGGTCATGTTATTGGCCTTGGCTTCGGCCAGGCGTGTGTCAGAATTGGCGGCTTTGTCATGTAAAAGCCCTTATCTGATTTTCCATATGGATAGGGCAGAATTGAGGACTCGTCCACAGTTTCTCCCTAAGGTGGTATCAGCTTTTCACTTGAACCAACCTATTGTAGTGCCTGCGGCTACTAGGGACTTGGAAGATTCCACGTTACTGGACGTAGTCAGGGCCTTAAAAATTATATTTCCAGGACGGCTGGAGTCAGGAAAACTGACTCGCTTTTTATCCTGTATGCACCCAACAAAATAGGTGCTCCTGCTTCTAAGCAGACTATTGCTCGCTGAATTTGTAGCACAATTCAGCTGGCGCATTCTGCGGCTGGATTGCCGCATCCTAAATCAGTAGAAGCCCATTCCACGAGGAAAGTGGGCTCATCTTGAGCGGCTGCCCGAGGGGTCTCGGCTTTATAACTTTGCCGAGCTGCAACTTGGTCAGGGGCAAACACGTTTGCAAAATTCTACAAATTTGATACCCTGGCTGAGGAGGACCTTGAGTTCTCTCATTCGGTGCTGCAGAGTCATCCGCACTCTCCCGCCCGTTTGGGTGCTTTGGTATAATCCCCATGGTCCTTACGGAGTTCCCAGCATCCACTAGGACGTCAGAGAAAATAAGATTTTACTCACCGGTAAATCTATTTCTCGTAGTCCGTAGTGGATGCTGGGCGCCCATCCCAAGTGCGGATTGTCTGCAATACTTGTATGTAGTTATTGCCTAACTAAGGGTTATTGTTGAGCCATCTGTTGAGAGGCTCAGTTATATTTCATACTGTTAACTGGGTATAGTATCACAAGTTATACGGTGTGATTGGTGTGGCTGGTATGAGTCTTACCCGGGATTCAAAATCCTTTCCTTATTGTGTCAGCTCTTCCGGGCACAGTATCCTAACTGAGGCTTGGAGGAGGGTCATAGTGGGAGGAGCCAGTGCACACCAGGTAGTCTAAAAGCTTTCTTTTAGTTGTGCCCAGTCTCCTGCGGAGCCGCTATTCCCCATGGTCCTTACGGAGTTCCCAGCATCCACTACGGACTACGAGAAATAGATTTACCGGTGAGTAAAATCTTATTTTTCCACCTAATCGCTGCGTTGCGAAAAACGGCAACGAGCGAACAACTCGGAGTGACCACCATTGTGCAATAAACAATTGCAGAGAATTGGCTTCACCCCAATTATAGCACATCATATACCCCACATTAGACTCTGCTTTATTTGTCATTTGTTGAATATATATATATATTTATATATATATATATATATATATCTATATCTATCTATCTCTAAATGTGTGTGTATATATATATATGTATATGTATATGTATATGTGTGTATATATATATATATATATATATATATATATATATATATATATATACACACTGCTCAAAAAAATAAAGGGAACACTTTAACAACACAATGTAACTCCAAGTCAATCACACTTCTGTGAAATCAAACTGTCCACTTAGGAAGCAACACTGATTGACAATCAATTTCACATGCTGTTGTGCAAATGGAATAGACGACAGGTGGAAATTATAGGCAATTAGCAAGACACCACCAATAAAGGAGTTGTTCTGCAGGTGGTGACCACAGACCACTTCTCAGCTCCTATGCTTTCTGGCTGATGTTTTGGTCACTTTTGAAAGCTGGCGGAGCTTTCACTCTAGTGGTAGCATGAGACGGAGTCTACAACCCACACAAGTGGCTCAGGTAGTGCAGCTCATCCAGGATGGCACATCAATGCGAGCTGTGGCAAGAAGGTTTGCTGTGTCTGTCAGCGTAGTGTCCAGAGCATGGAGGCGCTACCAGGAGACAGGCCAGTACATCAGGAGACATGGAGGAGGCCGTAGGAGGGCAACAACCCAGCAGCATGACCGCTACCTTTCGCCTTTGTGCAAGGAGGAACAGGAGGAGCACTGCCAGAGCCCTGCAAAATGACCTCCAGCAAGCCACAAATGTGCATGTGTCTACTCAAACGATCAGAAACTGACTCCATGAGGGTGGTATGAGGGCCCGACGACCACAGGTGGGGGTTGTGCTTACAGCCCAACACCGTGCAGGACGTTTGGCATTTGCCAGAGAACACCAAGATTGGCAAATTCACCACTGGCGCCCTGTGCTCTTCACAGATGAAAGCAGGTTCTCACTGAGCACATGTGACAGACGTGACAGAGTCTGGAGACGCCAAGGAGAACGTTATGCTGTCTGCAACATCCTCCAGCATGACCGGTTTGGCAGTGGGTCAGTAATGGTGTGGGGTGACATTTCTTTGGGGGGCCGCACAGCCCTCCATGTGCTCGCCAGAGGTAGCCTGACTGCCATTAGGTACCGAGATGAGATTCTCAGACCCCTTGTGAGACCATATGCTGGTGCGGTTGGCCCTTGGTTCCTCCTAATGCAAGACAATGCTAGACCTCATGTGGCTGGAGTGTGTCAGCAGTTCCTGCAAGATGAAGGCATTGATGCTATGGACTGGCCCACCCGTTTCCCAGACCTGATTCCAATTGAGCACATCTGGGACATCATGTCTCGCTCCATCCACCAACGCCATGGTGCACCACAGACTGTCCAGGAGTTGGCGGATGCTTTAGTCCAGGTCTGGGAGGAGATCCCTCAGGAGACCATCCGCCACCTCATCAGGAGCATGCCCAGGCGGTGTAGGGAGGTCATACAGGCACGTGGAGGCCACACACACTACTGAGCCTCATTTTGACTTGTTTTAAGGACATTACATCAAAGTTGGATCAGCCTGTAGTGTGTTTTTCCACTTTAATTTTGAGTGTGACTCCAAATCCAGACCTCCATGGGTTAATAAATTTGATTTCCATTGATAATTTTTGTGTGATTTTGTTGTCTATCGTCCTAGTGGATGCTGGGGTTCCTGAAAGGACCATGGGGAATAGCGGCTCCGCAGGAGACAGGGCACAAAAAGTAAAGCTTTTCCGATCAGGTGGTGTGCACTGGCTCCTCCCCCTATGACCCTCCTCCAGACTCCAGTTAGATTTTTGTGCCCGGCCGAGAAGGGTGCAATCTAGGTGGCTCTCCTAAAGAGCTGCTTAGAGAAAGTTTAGCTAGGTTTTTTATGTTACAGTGATTCCTGCTGGCAACAGGATCACTGCAGCGAGGGACTGAGGGGAGAAGGAGTCAACTCACCTGCGTGCAGGATGGATTGGCTTCTTGGCTACTGGACATCAAGCTCCAGAGGGACGATCACAGGTACAGCCTGGATGGTCACCGGAGCCGCGCCGCCGGCCCCCTTGCAGATGCTGAAGACAGAAGAGGTCCAGAATCGGCGGCTGAAGACTCCTGCAGTCTTCTAAAGGTAGCGCACAGCACTGCAGCTGTGCGCCATTTTCCTCTCAGCACACTTCACACGGCAGTCACTGAGGGTGCAGGGCGCTGGGAGGGGGGCGCCCTGGGAGGCAAAATGAGTACCTATAAAGGCTAAAAATACCTCACATATAGCCCTAGAGGCTATATGGAGATATTTAACCCCTGCCTGATTTCTCAAAATAGCGGGAGACGAGCCCGCCGGAAAAGGGGCGGGGCCTATCTCCTCAGCACACGGCGCCATTTCCTCTCACAGCTCCGCTGGTCAGGACGGCTCCCAGGTCTCTCCCCTGCACTGCACTACAGAAACAGGGTAAAACAGAGAGGGGGGGCAAATTTATGGCGATATTTTTATATAACAAAGCAGCTATAGGGGAGCACTTATTATAAGGCTATCCCTGATATATATATAGCGCTTTTGGTGTGTGCTGGCAAACTCTCCCTCTGTCTCCCCAAAGGGCTAGTGGGTCCTGTCTTCATTAGGAGCATTCCCTGTGTGTCTGCTGTGTGTCGGTACGTGTGTGTCGACATGTATGAGGACGATATTGGTGTGGAGGCGGAGCAATTGCCAAATATGGGGATGTCACCTCCTAGGGGGTCGACACCAGAATGGATGCCTTTATTTATGGAACTACGGGATAGTGTCAACACGCTAAAGCAGTCGTTTGACGACATGAGACGGCCGGACAATCAATTAGTGCCTGTCCAGGCGACTCAAACACCGTCAGGGGCTGTGAAACGCCCTTTGCCTCAGTCGGTCGACACAGACCCAGACACAGGCGATGACTCCAGTGGTGACGGTGACGAATCAACCGTATTTTCCAGTAGGGCCACACGTTATATGATTTTGGCAATGAAGGAGGCGTTACATTTAGCTGATACTACAGGTACCACTAAACAGGGTATTATGTGGGGTATGAAAAAACTACCTATAGTTTTTCCTGAATCAGAAGAACTAAATGACGTGTGTAATGAAGCGTGGGTTGCCCCTGATAAAAAGCTGATAATTTCAAAGAAATTATTGGCATTATACCCTTTCCCGCCAGAGGTTAGGGAGCGCTGGGAAACACCTCCTAGGGTGGACAAGGCGCTAACACGCTTATCTAAACAAGTGGCGTTACCCTCTCCTGAGACGGCCGCACTTAAAGATCCATCAGATAGGAGGATGGAAAATATCCAAAAAAGTATATACACACATGCAGGTGTTATACTACGACCAGCTGTAGCAACTGCCTGGATGGGCAGTGCGGGGGTAGTTTGGTCAGAATCCCTGATTGAAAATATTGATACCCTGGACAGGGACAATATTCTACTGTCGTTAGAACAAATAAAGGATGCATTTCTTTATATGCGTGATGCACAGAGGGATATATGCACACTGGCATCACGGGTAAGTGCTATGTCCATTTCGGCCAGAAGAGCTTTATGGACGCGACAGTGGACAGGCGATGCGGATTCAAAACGGCATATGGAAGTTTTGCCGTATAAGGGGGAGGAGTTATTTGGAGTCGGTCTATCAGATTTGGTGGCCACGGCTACAGCCGGGAAATCCACCTTTCTACCTCAAGTCACTCCCCAACAGAAAAAGGCACCGACTTTTCAACCGCAGCCCTTTCGTTCCTTTAAAAATAAGAGAGCAAAGGGCTATTCATATTTGCCACGAGGCAAAGGTCGAGGGAAGAGACAGCAACACGCAGCTCCTTCCCAGGATCAGAAGCCCTCCCCGGCTTCTACAAAAGCCTCAGCATGACGCTGGGGCTTCTCAAGCGGACTCGGGGACGGTGGGCGGTCGTCTCAAAAATTACAGCGCGCAGTGGGCTCACTCGCAAGTAGATCCCTGGATCCTGCAGATAATATCTCAGGGATACAGGTTGGAATTAGAGACAGATCCACCTCGCCGTTTCCTGAGGTCTGCTTTACCAACGTCCCCCTCCGAAAGGGAGACGGTGTTGGAAGCCATTCACAAGCTGTACTCTCAGCAGGTGATAGTCAAGGTACCTCTTCTGCAACAAGGGAAGGGGTATTATTCCACTCTTTTTGTGGTACCGAAGCCGGATGGCTCGGTAAGGCCTATTCTAAATCTGAAGTCCTTGAACCTGTACATAAAGAAGTTCAAGTTCAAAATGGAGTCACTCAGAGCAGTGATAGCGAACCTGGAAGAGGGGAACTTTATGGTATCCTTGGACATCAAGGATGCGTATCTCCACGTTCCAATTTACCCCTCACACCAGGGGTACCTCAGGTTCGTTGTACAAAACTGTCACTATCAGTTTCAGACGCTGCCGTTCGGATTGTCCACGGCACCTCGGATCTTTACAAAGGTAATGGCCGAGATGATGATTCTTCTTCGAAGAAAAGGCGTATTAATTATCCCATACTTGGACGATCTCCTAATAAGGGCGAGGTCCAGAGAACAGCTAGAGATGGGATTAGCACTGTC
The DNA here is from genome assembly GCF_028390025.1 of Pseudophryne corroboree. Classification (NCBI taxonomy): domain Eukaryota; kingdom Metazoa; phylum Chordata; class Amphibia; order Anura; family Myobatrachidae; genus Pseudophryne; species Pseudophryne corroboree. The sequence goes on from NC_086451.1 coordinate 286,211,441, forward strand.
TCAAGAAGTGCTAAAACAGCACGGGTGGATTCTGAATATTCCAAAATCCCAGTTAATGCCGACAACTCGTCTGCTGTTCCTAGGGATGATTCTGGACACGGTTCAGAAAAAGGTTTTTCTCCCGGAGGAAAAAGCCAAGGAGTTATCCGAGCTTGTCAGGAACCTCCTAAAACCAGGAAAGGTGTCTGTACATCAATGCACAAGAGTCCTGGGAAAAATGGTGGCTTCTTACGAAGCGATTCCATTCGGCAGATTCCACACAAGAATTTTCCAAAGGGATCTGTTGGACAAATGGTCAGGGTCGCATCTTCAGATGCACCTACGGATAACCCTGTCTCCAAGGACAAGGGTGTCTCTTCTGTGGTGGTTGCAGAGTGCTCATCTATTGGAGGGCCGCAGATTCGGCATACAGGATTGGATCCTGGTGACCACGGACGCCAGCCTGAGAGGCTGGGGAGCAGTCACACAAGGAAGAAACTTCCAGGGAGTATGGACGAGCCTGGAAACGTCTCTTCACATAAACATTCTGGAACTAAGAGCAATATACAATGCTCTAAACCAGGCAGAACCTCTGCTTCAGGGAAAACCGGTATTGATCCAGTCGGACAACATCACGGCAGTCGCCCATGTGAACAGACAGGGCGGCACAAGAAGCAGGAGGGCAATGGCAGAAGCTGCAAGGATTCTTCGCTGGGCAGAGAATCATGTGATAGCACTGTCAGCAGTGTTCATCCCGGGAGTGGACAACTGGGAAGCAGACTTCCTCAGCAGACACGATCTTCACCCGGGAGAGTGGGGACTTCATCCAGAAGTCTTCCACATGCTGGTAGCCCGTTGGGAAAGACCAATGGTGGACATGATGGCGTCTCGCCTCAACAAAAAACTGGACAGGTATTGCGCCAGGTCAAGAGATCCGCAGGCAATAGCTGTGGACGCGCTGGTAACGCCTTGGGTGTACCAGTCGGTGTATGTGTTTCCTCCTCTGCCTCTCATACCAAAAGTATTGAGAATTATACGGCAAAGAGGCGTAAGAACGATACTAGTGGTTCCGGATTGGCCAAGGAGGACTTGGTACCCGGAACTTCAAGAGATGATCACGGAAGATCCGTGGCCTCTACCTCTAAGGAGGGACTTGCTTCAGCAGGGTCCCTGTCTGTTTCAAGACTTACCGCGGCTGCGTTTGACGGCATGGCGGTTGAACGCCGGATCCTAAAGGAAAGAGGCATGCCGGAAGAAGTCATTCCTACTTTGATTAAAGCAAGGAAGGAAGTAACCGTGCAACATTATCACCGAATTTGGCGAAAATATGTTGCGTGGTGCGAAGATCGGAGTGCTCCGACGGAGGAATTTCAACTGGGTCGATTCCTACATTTCCTGCAATCAGGATTGTCAATGGGTCTCAAATTGGGATCTATTAAGGTTCAAATTTCGGCCCTGTCGATTTTCTTTCAAAAAGAATTGGCTTCAGTCCCTGAAGTCCAGACCTTTGTTAAGGGAGTGCTGCATATACAGCCTCCTGTGGTGCCTCCAGTGGCACCGTGGGATCTAAATGTGGTTTTGGACTTCCTAAAATCTCATTGGTTTGAACCACTAAAAAAGGTGGATTTGAAATATCTCACATGGAAAGTGACCATGCTTCTAGCCCTGGCTTCTGCCAGGAGAGTGTCAGAATTGGCAGCTTTATCTTACAAAAGCCCATATCTGATTTTCCATTCGGACAGGGCAGAACTGCGAACTCGTCCGCATTTTCTCCCTAAGGTGGTGTCAGCATTTCATCTGAACCAGCCTATTGTAGTGCCTGCGGCTACAAGTGACTTGGAGGACTCCAAGTTACTGGACGTTGTCAGAGCATTAAAAATATATATTGCAAGGACAGCTGGAGTCAGAAAATCTGACTCGTTGTTTATATTGTATGCACCCAACAAGATGGGTGCTCCTGCGTCTAAGCAGACGATTGCTCGTTGGATCTGTAGCACAATCCAACTTGCACATTCTGTGGCAGGCTTGCCACAGCCTAAATCTGTAAAGGCCCACTCCACAAGGAAGGTGGGCTCATCTTGGGCGGCTGCCCGAGGGGTCTCGGCATTACAACTTTGCCGAGCAGCTACGTGGTCAGGGGAGAACACGTTTGTAAAATTTTACAAATTTGATACTCTGGCTAAGGAGGACCTGGAGTTCTCTCATTCGGTGCTGCAGAGTCATCCGCACTCTCCCGCCCGTTTGGGAGCTTTGGTATAATCCCCATGGTCCTTTCAGGAACCCCAGCATCCACTAGGACGATAGAGAAAATAAGATTTTACTTACCGATAAATCTATTTCTCGGAGTCCGTAGTGGATGCTGGGCGCCCATCCCAAGTGCGGATTATCTGCATAAGTTGTACATAGTTATTGTTAACTAATTCGGGTTATTGTTAAAGGAAGCCATCTTTCAGAGGCTCCGCTGTTATCATACTGTTAACTGGGTTTAGATCACAAGTTGTACGGTGTGATTGGTGTGGCTGGTATGAGTCTTACCCGGGATTCAAAATCCTCCCTTATTGTGTACGCTCGTCCGGGCACAGTACCTAACTGGAGTCTGGAGGAGGGTCATAGGGGGAGGAGCCAGTGCACACCACCTGATCGGAAAAGCTTTACTTTTTGTGCCCTGTCTCCTGCGGAGCCGCTATTCCCCATGGTCCTTTCAGGAACCCCAGCATCCACTACGGACTCCGAGAAATAGATTTATCGGTAAGTAAAATCTTATTTTTTGTGTGATTTTGTTGTCAGCACATTCAACTATGTAAAGAACAAAGTATTTAATAAGAATATTTCATTCATTCAGATCTAGGATGTGTTATGTTAGTGTTCCCTTTATTTTTTTGAGCAGTGTTTGTATATATATATATATATATGTGTATGTGTGTGTGTGTGTATATATATATATATATATATATATATGTATGTATTTATATATATATATATATATATGATGGCAGTATCAATGGAATGTTGAGGATAGTAATCCAATTTCAGTGGTGGTGTAGGGAGCAAGAGATGGAAGGAAGTTAAGTAGTTGATCACAAGATGTGAAGTGGTAGTTGGAGTGAACAGTCGGTGCAAGATATGGTTCAAACAGTGTGTATGTGTTTATATTTAAATATACAGGTTGAGTATCCCTTATTCAAAATCACACAATTTTGGTTCCCCTACTGAGATAATAATATAGTGTGTATATATATATATATATATATATATATATACTGTAGTCTGGTGCCCGGCACTCCTGGTCCTTGATTCCACTTGCCTGGGTGCCTTCCGTTCTCAATCGAATAACATACCAACAAAATACAGCGTCACTCCAGGGCTTATATAAATAAAACTTTGTGTGTTAACAAATCACAGTACCAACGTTTCGGGGCCCGTAGCCCCTTTGTCAAGGTGTGACAAAGGGGCTACGGGCCCCGAAACGTTGGAACTGTAATTTGTTAATACACTGAGTTTTATTTATATAAGCCCTGGAGTGACGCTGTATTTTGTTGGTGTATATATATATATATATATATATATATATATATATATATAATATATATGTCATTATCTCAGTAGGGGACCCAAAAATGAGAGATTTTGGATAAGGGATACTCAATCTGTAGATGTAAACTATACACACAGTTATACAGCTCTTAACATGAATTCAATCATTTTCAGGAACAGCGACTTAAAGAAATTTCTGTAGTTTCAAATTCTACATCAACATCACCCAGCACTTTATCCGGAAAGAGTGTTCATACCTCTGCAGCTGTCGACTTATTTTCAACGCCTGCACCAACAACCAATAGGTAAGCTGTGTGTGTCCCCATCCCGTGGTGTTGTTCCCACAACCCTTCATGCTGTAGCTGTAATTAGTTTCACTGTAGCACCTCAAGAGGAAATCCAGGGAGCATGTTCAACTTTTCCCGAACCTTCGCCCCTTCCCCCTATCCCCTTCCCAAAAAAACATTTCCATGGCTTGCATTGCCGCATGGCGTGTGCAAATGCACACCATTCAAATCAGGACCATAGTGCTTGTGTGTATGAATTAAGACATTACTCATCCCGTCCATTGCTCCTATCAAGTTAGCAACAAGCCCAACCAATAAATACTGCTTTATGCATGCAAGCAATGTGTTATTTAATATTATGTTGATTACTTTTTGCTTTTAGTTTTATTTTGACCCAGGAAGTTTAAGTTCATGTGTTATTGTTAATAAAGGTAGGATTAGTAAATCTTTGTACACTTTAAAAAAATACATGTATGCTCTAACTTTTGCAATAAAAGATCAACATTTGTACATTTCAGCATGCCCAACCTTACCAGTGATCTATTCGACTTGCAGCCCGCATTTGTGCCCACTGTACAGAGCACACCATCCATAGCAACCTCTACACACAGCACATGGGGCGGTAAGATTAGCTTCACCTCAACGTATATTATATGCCAGTGGTTTTCAAACTGTGTGCCTAAGCCCCCATGGGGTACTTGGGGGGGGGGGGGGGGGGTGCGCCCTGGGTTGGTGGTCCAGGGCCAATTCAAAATGTTTGTGGTCATAGAATTAAACAAAACCAGTGCTGGTGGCATCCAATCATAAAATATGTGGACTAACAGGAGTGAATCCTGTCCCTCACCACATAACTGAACCTAAAGGGGAGTACACACAGGGATATGTGTGCTGAGTGATCTATCCCAGACCACCCAGCATACATCTCTACCACCGCTCAGCACAAAGCGCGATGTGTGCTGGGGGGGAAGGGCGCTCACTTCACCCAGCGGTGAAGTGAGCAATCTGACTAGATTGTGCATGCAGACCAATCTAGACCCGGCGCACACGGAGTGATGTGTGCTTCATTTCTAAGCAGTCTAGTCAGATTGCTTAGAAATTGAGCAAAAGTCACTACGTGTGTACCCCCCTTAAGGTTGACATATAAACACAATTAACTTAATTTAATATATTTTTTTCTGAATTTTTCTCAAAAAGAAACTTATGGCTAAGGGGTACAATGAAAAAAAATTCTGATACTCTAGGGTGCTGTGACTCAAAAAAAGTTTGGGAACCACTGTTATGTGCATTTATTTATTTTGTAAGAATGTATAGGAAGCACTGAATAGGACTGTTAATACTTTTGGCATAGGCGTCCTTATAATAACGTCAGTCTGTTATGTGTGTCCTGTCTGCTTGTAACTGGGCTGTTCTTGCTGATTACTGCTGGAGCCTCAGCCCTGATGATCTGCCAGGGGTTTCATAACTTGAAAGTTTAAATATAAATATTTGTGTGCATGATTATTAGAGAGAGTGTGAATGAGTATTTATTTGAACTTGTTCTTTTGTCCTGAGGTTTGGTATCTATCCCTTTTTTTTTTCTTTTTTTTTTGGTGAATGCTAGTCTGCTTTTAATTACACTGAAAGCATTTATCTGTACGTTCTACATATTTTAGGGCTAAATGTGATGCTAGAATGTGTGTAATTGTTGCTTAGGTTAGCAAGGCAGCTGTCTGGTGGCATTACTAATGATAAAGTCCTACTACTTGTACATGTGAGGCTAAAATTGGAGCAACTAAAAGTTGTCAGTAAGGTCCTGTAGTACTCACTGTATACTTTAGTTTAAGTCTTGGTTTGCTTAACTGCAGATACATGAGATGTTTGTTCTTTTTTAGAAAGTCACTAGAGGTAACAGTGTTACCTTACTATAGCATAGCTGGTTCTGTTCATTCTGGCTTAACCATAGTGACAGTACCTTGGTGTGACACTCGGATGCTTCTCCTAAAGGCAAATGGGAAACTGGGGGATCCGAAAGGCGCAGGTTGCTAATATGGAGTATTTAGTTCTTCATCATAATGGGAGGTTTAATAAAGGAACATTCAGTATGTCCATATCAGGGTTGGGACATTTGCGTTAGAATTGTAGTAACTAAATTTCAAAATATAACATTGTCATCCCTATGTTTTTCATTTACAATTGTATGATATTCCTTGCACCAGGCTCTATAGTGCCTTCTGGCCCTTGCTGTGGTAACATGACATTTGAAATCAATTTGTTTCTTCTAAAGCTGGGTACATACTCAGGCTGGAGGGTCGTTGAGTGTATGCAAACAATGGGCGGGATTCAAATCTTCTCTGCTCCCTCCCGCCCCCATCGCGCCCGCCGGCAGTATTCAAATGTTACTGCCGATGGGTGCGATATCAGCATTTCAGCTCGCCACCCCCAAAGTGACCCGTTTGGATGCCCAAACGGGATTTTCACGAAAGCGCCCATGTCTTTAGTCAGGTTTAGCTACTTTACGCGGCTAAACCCGTCTCTTGTGGGCGCGATCAGCGTGAAAACGGGGGTCATTAGAATATCGCCCGCGAACTCCCGTCACTTTAGACAGGAGATTGGGAGCGATAAAAGAGTTGAATCCTGCCCAATATGTCTGAACGACTTTGGCAGTGCAGCACAGCCTATGGCTGATATTTCTCTGACGTCCTAGTGGATGCTGGGAACTCCGTAAGGACTATGGGGAATAGACGGGCTCCGCAGTAGACTGGGCACTCTAAAAGAAAGATTAGGTACTATCTGGTGTGCACTGGCTCCTCCCTCTATGCCCCTCCTCCAGACCTCAGTTAGAATCTGTGCCCGGCCAGAGCTGGGTGCTCCTAGTGGGCTCTCCTGAGCTTGCTAGAAAGAAAGTATTTGTTAGGTTTTTTATTTTCAGTGAGATCTGCTGGCAACAGACTCACTGCTACGAGGGACTGAGGGGAGAGAAGCAAACCTACCTGCGTGCAGCTAGCTTGTGCTTCTTAGGCTACTGGACACCATTAGCTCCAGAGGGTTCGAACACAGGGCCTGACCTCGATCGTCCGTTCCCGGAGCCGCGCCGCCGTCCCCCTTGCAGAGCCAGAAGACAGAAGAGAAGGAGATGAAATCGGCGGCAGAAGACTCCGGTCTTCATTAAGGTAGCGCACAGCACTGCAGCTGTGCGCCATTGCTCCCACTGCACACCACACACTCCGGTCACTGTAGGGTGCAGGGCGCTGGGGGGGGGGGCCCTGGGCAGCAATAAAATACCTTTTGGCATAAAAATACACATAATACAGTCTGTGACTGTATATGTGTAAAACCCCCGCCATTTTTCAGTCAGAAACTGCAGGGAGAAGCCCGCCGCTGAGGGGGCGGGGCCTTCTTCCTCAGCACACCAGCGCCATTTTTCCTTCACAGTTCTGCTGGAAGCAGCTCCCCAGGCTCTCCCCTGCAGTATTCCTGATACAAGAAGGGTAAAAAAGAGAGGGGGGGCACATAAATGTAGGCGCAAATAATATATATTAAGCAGCTATTGGGAAAAATCACTCATTATAGTGTAAATCCCTGTGTTATATAGCGCTGTGGTGTGTGCTGGCATACTCTCTCTCTGTCTCCCCAAAGGACTTTGTGGGGTGCTGTCCTCAGTCAGAGCATTCCCTGTGTGTGTGCGGTGTGTCAGTACGGCTGTGTCGACATGTTTGATGAGGAGGGTTACGTGGAGGCGGAGCAAGGGCAGATAAGTGTGGTGTCGCCCCCGACGGGGCCGACACCGGATTGGATGGATATGTGGAAGGTCTTAACAGACAGTATCAACTCCTTACATAAAAGGTTCGATGACGCAGCAGCCTTGGGACAGCCGGGATCTCAGCCCGCGCCTGCCCAGGCGTCTCAGAGGCCATCAGGGGCTCATAAACGCCCGCTAGCTCAGATGGTAGACACAGATGTCGACACGGAGTCTGACTCCAGTGTAGATGAGGATGAGACAAATGCACAGTCTACTAAAGCCATCCGATGCATGATTACTGCAATGAAAAATGTATTGCACATTTCTGATATTAACCCGGGTTACTACCAAGAAGGGTATTATGTTTGGGGAGAAAAAGCAGCCAGTGACTTTTCCCCCATCTGATGAATTAAATGAATTGTGTGAGGAAGCGTGGAGTTCCCCCGATAAGAAACTAGTGATTTCTAAGAGGTTACTGATGGCGTACCCTTTCCCGCCAACGGATAGGTTACGTTGGGAAACATCCCCTAGGGTGGACAAAGGCGCTCGCACGCTTATCAAAAAAGGTGGCACTGCCGTCTCAGGATATGGCCGCCTTAAAGGAGCCTGCGGATAGAAAGCAGGAAGCTATCCTGAAGTCTGTGTATACACACTCAGGTACTATACTGAGACCTGCTATTGCTTCAGCATGGATGTGTAGTGCTGCAGCCGCATGGTCTGATACCCTGTCAGACAACATTGAGTCCCTCGACAGGGATACTATTTTGCTAACCATAGAACATATAAAAGACGTCGTCTTATATATGCGGGATGCACAGAGGGACATTTGCCTGCTGGCATCTAGAATTAATGCAATGTCCATTTCTGCCAGGAGAGTATTATGGACTCGGCAGTGGACAGGTGATGCTGATTCTAAAAGACACATGGAGGTTTTGCCTTATAAGGGTGAGGAATTGTTTGGGGACGGTCTCTCGGACCTCGTATCCACGGCAACAGCCGGGAAGTCAACTTTTTTACCTCAGGTTCCCTCACAGCCTAAGAAAGCACCGTATTATCATGTACAGTCCTTTCGGCCTCAGAAAGGCAAGCGGATCAGAGGCGCATCCTTTCTGCCCAGAGGCAGGGGTAGAGGAAAGAAGCTGCACCAGGCAGCCAGTTCCCAGGAACAAAAATCCTCCCCCACTTCCTCTAAGTCCACCGCATGACGCTGGGGCTCCACAGGCGGAGCCGGGTGCGGTGGGGGCGCGTCTCCGAAACTTCAGCAACCAGTGGGTTCGCTCACAAGTGGATCTCTGGGCTGTACAAATTGTATCTCAGGGATACAAGCTGGAGTTCGAGGCGACTCCCCCTCGCCGTTACCTCAAATCAGCCTTGCCAGCTGCTCCCAGGGAAAGGGAGGAAGTACTGGCGGCAATTCACAAGCTGTACCTCCAGCAGGTGATAATCAAGGTTCCCCTCCTTCAACAGGGATGGGGTTACTATTCCACAATGTTTGAGGTACCGAAACCAGACGGTTCGGTGCGACCCATTCTGAATTTAAAATCCTTGAACACTTATATAAGGAAGTTCAAGTTCAAAATGGAATCGCTCAGGGCGGTTATTGCAAGCCTGGAAGAGGGGGATTTTATGGTGTTGCTGGACATCAAGGATGCTTACTTGCATGTCCCCGTTTACCCACCTCACCAGGAGTACCTCAGGTTTGTGGTACAGGATTGTCATTACCAATTCCAGACGTTGCCGTTTGGTCTGTCCACGGCACCGAGAGTATTTACCAAGGTAATGGCCGAAATGATGATACTCCTTCGGATGAAGGGAGTTATAATTATCCCGTACTTGGACGATCTCCTTATAAAGGTGAGGTCCAGAGAGCAGTTGTTAGGCGTAGCACTTTCTCGGGAAGTGTTGCAACAGCACGGCTGGATTCTGAATTATCCCAAAGTCGCAGCTGATTCCTGCGACGTGTCTGCTCTTCCTGGGCATGATTCTGGACACAGAACAGAAGAAGGTGTTTCTCCCGGTGGAGAAGGCCCAGGAATTGTCATCTCTGGTCAGGGACCTCCTGAAACCAAAACAGGTGTCGGTGCATCACTGCACGCGAGTCCTGGGAAAGATGGTGGCTTCTTACGAAGCAATTCCCTTCGGCAGGTTCCATGCAAGGATCTTTCAGTGGGATCTGTTAGACAAATGGTCCGGATCGCATCTTCAGATGCATCGGTTGATCACCCTGTCCCCAAGGGCCAGGGTGTCTCTGCTGTGGTGGCTGCAGAGTGCTCATCTTCTCGAGGGCAGCAGATTCAGCATACAGGACTGGGTCCTGGTGACCACGGACGCAAGCCTCCAAGGATGGGGGGCAGTCACTCAGGGAAGGAACTTCCAAGGACAGTGGTCAAGTCAGGAGACTTCACTACACATAAATATCCTGGTCAAGCAGAGCCCCTGCTTCAAAACCAACCAGTGCTGATTCAATCAGACAACATCACGGCGGTCGCCCATGTAAACCGCCAGGGCGGCACAAGAAGCAGGATGGCGATGGCAGAAGCCACAAGGATTCTCCGTTGGGCGGAAAATCACGTGCTAGCACTGTCAGCAGTGTTCATTCCGGGAGTGGACAACTGGGAAGCAGACTTCCTCAGCAGGCACGACCTCCACCCGGGAGAGTGGGGACTTCATCCAGAAGTCTTCACGCAGATTGTAAACCGTTGGGAACTGCCACAGGTGGACATGATGGCGTCCCGCCTCAACAAAAAGCTAAAAAAATATTGCGCCAGGTCAAGAGACCCTCAGGCGATAGCTGTGGACGCACTAGTGACACCGTGGGTGTACCAGTCGGTTTATGTGTTCCCTCCTCTTCCTCTCATACCCAAGGTACTGAAGATAGTAAGAAAGAGAGGAGTAAGAACTATACTCATCGTTCCGGATTGGCCAAGAAGAACTTGGTACCCAGAACTACAAGAAATGATCTCAGAGGACCCATGGCCTCTGCCTCTCAGACAGGACCTGTTACAGCAGGGGCCCTGTCTGTTCCAAGACTTACCGCGGCTGCGTTTGACGGCATGGCGGTTGAACGCCGGATCCTAACGGAAAAGGGCATTCCAGATGAAGTGATTCCTACGCTGATAAAGGCTAGGAAAGACGTGACAGCACAACATTATCACCGTATATGGCGAAAATATGTTGCTTGGTGTGAGGCCAGGAATGCCCCTACAGAGGAATTCCAGCTGGGTCGATTCCTGCACTTCTTACAGTCAGGAGTGACTATGGGCCTAAAAGTAGGATCCATAAAGGTCCAGATTTCGGCCCTATCTATTTTCTTTCAAAAAGAAATGGCTTCACTGCCTGAAGTTCAGACGTTTGTTAAGGGAGTGCTGCATATTCAGCCCCCTTTTGTGCCTCCAGTGGCACCTTGGGATCTTAACGTTGTGTTGGGTTTCCTGAAATCCCACTGGTTTGAGCCACTTAAGACCGTGGAACTAAAATATCTCACGTGGAAAGTGGTCATGCTATTGGCCTTAGCTTCGGCTAGGCGTGTGTCAGAATTGGTGGCTTTGTCTTGTAAAAGCCCTTATCTGATCTTCCATATGGACAGGGCAGAATTGAGGACTCGTCCCCAATTTCTCCCTAAGGTGGTATCAGCGTTTCATTTGAACCAACCTATTGTGGTGCCTGCGGCTACTCGGGACTTGGAGGACTCCAAGTTACTAGATGTAGTCAGGGCTTTGAAAATCTATGTTGCCAGGACGGCTGGAGTCAGGAAAACTGACTCGCTGTTTATCCTGCATGCACCCAACAAGTTGGGTGCTCCTGCTTCAAAGAAAACTATTGCGCGCTGGATCTGTAACACAGCAAGCTCATTCTGCGGCAGGATTGCCGCATCCTAAATCAGTGAAAGCCCATTCCACAAGGAAGGTGGGCTCTTCTTGGGCGGCTGCCCGAGGGGTCTCAGCTTTACAGCTTTGCCGAGCTGCTACTTGGTCGGGTTCAAACACATTTGCTAAGTTCTACAAGTTTGATACCCTGGCTGAGGAGGACCTTGCCTTTGCTCATTCGGTGCTGCAGAGTCATCCGCACTCTCCCGCCCGTTTGGGAGCTTTGGTATAATCCCCATGGTCCTTACGGAGTTCCCAGCATCCACTAGGACGTCAGAGAAAATAAGAATTTACTCACCGGTAATTCTATTTCTCGTAGTCCGTAGTGGATGCTGGGCGCCCGTCCCAAGTGCGGACTCTCTGCAATACATGTATATAGTTATTGCTTAACTAAAGGGTTATTGTTATGAGCCATCTGTTACTGAGGCTCAGTTGTTGTTCATACTGTTAACTTGGTATGGTTATCACGAGTTGTACGGTGTGATTGGTGTGGCTGGTATGAGTCTTACCCTGGATTCCAAATCCTTTCCTTGTTGTGTCAGCTCTTCCGGGCACAGTTTCCTTAACTGAGGTCTGGAGGAGGGGCATAGAGGGAGGAGCCGGTGCACACCAGATAGTACCTAATCTTTCTTTTAGAGTGCCCAGTCTCCTGCGGAGCCCGTCTATTCCCCATGGTCCTTACGGAGTTCCCAGCATCCACTACGGACTACGAGAAATAGAATTACCGGTGAGTAAATTCTTATTTTCTCTAACATCCATAAGGGATACTGGGGTCACTTAGTACGATGGGGTATAGATGGGGTCCAAAGGAGCCGGTGCTCTTTAAATTCTTCAAACAGGGTGTGCTGGCTCCTCCCCTCTATGCCGTCCCCCCCCCCAGCCCAGTTTAGAAAAATGTGCCCTCTGGAGAGGATGCACACTTTGGAGTTCCAGAGGATTTTTTCTTCAATTACATTTAAAACTTTTTATTTCTTTCAGGTAGGCTGTTGGGTTCTTGGTGCGGCGTGACAGCGGGGCTGGCATATGGACTCCCTCTGGGGTGATACCATAGCACCCCCGCGCAGACTGGCAGCGGTAGTGAAAGTACTTGCCAGTATAAATAACTCCTGTAGCCATGAAAGGGGGCGGAGCTACCTCAGAGCGGGACCAGCGGCTTCCTGGCACCATTTTCTGCATTCTCGGCGCTGCAGCAAGACAGCCAGCTCCTCCAGGGGATACTCCACGGCCAGACACTGGTACTGGTACACGGGTTTAGTTGAGGGGGAGAGCCCCCTATGGGAACATTCTATTAGGCTCCTCACACATTAAATAACCATATTGCCTAACTTTCTAACTTCTAAATTGTCAGTTACAGGCTGGGTACTGGTCCCTACTCTCTGAGTCTCTCCACACATACTGGGCTGGGCAGGCTTGCTTGTACCTGTGTCTCTGTGTGTTAATGTTCCCTGTCGGCATGGTGAAGATAGCTGTGTGTACTGTCTGTTACACCCGGTTTTCTCCCACCCCTGTAGATTCTCTCATGTGTGAGCAATGTAGTCAGCCTTCACAAGACATTGGGGCTTCCGGGGGTGATTTACAGGAACCAGCTTGGTTAAGTTCTATTAAACGATGATGGCTGACATGTCCAATTAGTTAACTACTGCTAGACAGGAAAGGCAGCAGTTACAACAGTCTATGGCTGCTCTGACTAAGGATAAGGCAGAGGGCAGACAAGTAACCCCTCTCTCACATCCACTACCCCAAAAGCAGGGGTTACCTGACCTCTCAGAATCCGAGGAGGAGGTGCTAGAAGGGGAGGAGCTGGAATCTACGCTGAGGTGGAAGATTCCTCTCCTGCGCAGGGCGTCGAGTCACTTATACTTGCTACAAGGGATATTCCTGGGAATGAAGCAGATGTACAGTACAGCAATCTTTTTTTTTTTTCTCTGCACAGAAAAAATAGTGCTTGTCACCTTTCCTGATTCAAAGGAACTGGATTGTCTTTTCAGGGAACCATAGGTTACTCCTGACAAGAAATTCCAGGTGACAAATAAATGAGTTGCCACTTTCCCCTTTGCTCATGAGGGGCGTAAGATCTGGGAGATTCCCCCTGCTGTAGATGCTTCGGTATCACTCCTGTCAAAAAAGACGGTGCTACCAGTTCCGGGGGCTATTGCCCTAAAGGAACCAGCGGACAGGAAAATAGAAAACACTTTGAAATCTATTTGTGTTGCCACAGGAGCCTCCCAAAGGCCTGTTATTGCGGGCTGTTGGGTGACTCACGCCATTCATACCTGGGCAGGTAACCATCAGGAGGGCCTGACTGGTGATAAGTCCCTGACAGAAATGGTGACGCTGATTTGGCATATCCATGAATCTTCTTGTTTCTCCTGTGAGACGATAAAAGGCATAGGCATTATTAATGCTCGTACTTCTACCATGGCGGTTTCAGCACGCAGGGCTTTGTGGCTACAGCAGTATGTGGCGGACGCAGAGTCGAAAAGGAGTGTGGAGGCTTTGCTTTTCACGAGAGATTGACTGTTTGGAGGTGAGTTAGACACATGGATTTCAAAGGCTATTGCTGGAAAGTCCACGTACCCCCCCTCGTCTGCAGCTCCACCGGCTAGACGCTCTTACGCGGGACCTTCACTGCAGTTCTTTCGGACCGCAAAGTTTAAGGAAATAGCCAGAGGTGCCTCAAATGCGACAAGAGGCTCCAGAGATAAGTCACTTAAACCTGCCACCACAGGGCCTCAGGACCAGGGCGTCAGCTCTGTCTCCTCAAAGTCCTCAGCATGACGGTGTCCTCTGCTCCTGGGGGATCACAGGGTGGGAGCTCATCTGAGATTCTTAAGCCTCATTTGGAGAAGCTCCTGCCAGGATGCTTGGGTAAAAGATCTGATCTCCCCAGGCTACAAACTGGAGTTCGAAAGTTCTTCACCTCACAGGTTCTTCTGGTCAGGCTTATCAGCTTCCGAAGAAACACGCCTTACATTACAGGAGGCCATTCAAAAGTTGGTTCAGACTCATGTCATTGTTCCAGTTCCACTTCAACAACGGGGCGAGGGATATTATTCCAGCGTTTTTGTGGTACTGAAACCGGACGGTTCGGTGAGGCCCATTTTAAACCTCAAATAGTTAAACCCGTATCTGCTGGTCTTCCGGTTCAAAATAGTCTCTGAGAGCAGTGATCTGAGGTCTGGAGGAGGGGGAGTTCTTAGTCTCTCTGGACATAAAGGAAGCATACCTCCATATTCCGATATGGCCGCGTACCTCAATATTCCGATATGGCCGCCTTATCAAGCCTACCTCAGGTTTGCTCTGCTGGACAAACACTAACAGTTCCAGGCGCTACCGTTCGGCCTATCCACGGCTCCAAGGGTTTTTCGCGTAAATGATGTTCCAACTCGGGATTCAGGGGGTGAACATTGTCCCCTACCTGGTTGATCTTCTGATAAAAGCAAGATCAAAGTAACAACTGTTGGACAGCATCAGCTGCACGACAACACTACTGTCTCACCATGGTTGGTTTTTAAACCTACTGAAATCCCACTTTGAGCCAACTCAAGACTCCAGTTCCTGGGGATGATCTTGGACACGGTGGCTCAGAAGATCTTCCTTCCCGCGGACAAGGCAAGGATGCTTGAGGAGTTGGTTCGAGCGGTACTGAAGCCAAGCCTGGTCTCAGTGCATCTTTGCACACGCCTGTTGGGAAAGATGATGGCCTCCTACGAGACAATTCAATATGGCAGGTTCCAGGCAAGGATTCCATGCAGGTTCCAACTGGATCTGCTGAAGAAATGGTCAGGTTCGCATCTGCAGATGCACATCTCTCACCGCAGGCCAGAATTTCTCTCCTGTGGTGGTTGCAGTCCTCCAACCTCCTGGAGGGTCAGAGCTTCGGGATACATTATTGGATTAGACGCAAGTCTTCGTGGTTGGGGAGCTGTCACCCAAGGGGCACAGTTCCAGGGCAGGTGGCCAAGCCACTAAGCCGTTCTTCCAATAAACATCCTGGATCTCGGAGTGATCTACAATGTTCTGCTGCAGGCGTCTCCTTTTCTTCAAGTTCGAGCCATACAGGTTCAGCCGCACAACGCCACAGCTGTGGTGTACGTCAGTCGGCAGGGAGGGACAAAGCGCAGGGCTGGCATGAGGGAGGTATCCAAGATACTCCTCTGGGTAGAAAGGAATGCAAGGGCAGTATCAGCCGTATTCATTCTGGGAATAGACAACTGGGAGGCGGACTTCCTAAGTCGACACGATCTACACCCAGGAGAGTGGGATCTCCATCCACAGGTTTTTCGACTAGTAACGGATCTGTGGGGCTGTCCACAGATCGATCTGATGGCCTCTTAGCTCAACAAAAAGCTTCAGCGCTATTGCTCCAGAACAAGGGACCCTCAGGCGGCAATGGACGCACTGACAACGCCATTGGCTAACCGGCTGGTGTACCCGTTTCTTCCAATTACGTTACTCCCCTGGGTTCTAAAAAGAATCAGAAGGGAGGGTGTTCAGGCAGTTCTAATTGCCCCAGATTGGCCTCGAAGAGTTTTGTTACGCAGATTTCTGGCCATGGCAGTGGAAGACCCCTGTTCTCTGCCAGTGTAGGAGGAACTTCTTCAGCAAGTGCTGTTCATCTACCCGGACTTATGTTGGCTTTGTTTAGCGGCATGGCTGTTGAACGGAACATTCTAGCTGAGAAGGGTATTCTGGACAAGGTTATTGCAATTATGATTCAAGCCAGGAAGGCAGTCACGTCAAAGCATTATCATTATATCTGGAAACGATAGATATCCTGGTGTGAGGGCCGAAGGTATCCTGTTGCGGATTTCAACTTGGGGCGTTTTTTATGCGTTTCTTACAGGCTGGTGTGGACATGGGCCTACGGTTGGGCTCCATAAAGGTGCAGGTCTCTGCCTTGTCCATTTTCTTTCAGAAGAAATTGGCTGCTTTACCTGAAGTCCAGACATTCTTACAGGGTGTCCTTCGCATCCAGCTTCCTTTTGTGCCACCTACAGCACCTTGGGATCTAAACGTGGTTTTGGCCTTTGTACAATCCTCTTGGTTTGAACCATTGATGTCAGTAGAGGACAAGTACCTTACGTGGAAGACGGTAAAGGCCCATACACACTGGGCGATTTTGAGCTGAAAGCAGCTCACTTTTGGTGTGTTTAGCTGCTTTCAGCTCAAAGCCACCCAGTGTGTATGCTCAAGCAATGAGCGCTGATGCGCGCTCCCACTTCTTAGCTGGCAGCCGCCGTTCATCTGGTATTACCAGTAGATGAACGGCGGGGTGAGCGGCTTTCCTTAGCGTCCTACTATGGAAAGCCGCTCATCCCTGCTGACATTGCTGGGCAGGGGGGAAAAGCACTCAGTGTGTAAGCACTGAGCGCTTTTCAGCCCAGCAATGTCAGCGATCATCGCTATGCATACACGCTGGGCCCAGTGTGTATGCACCTTTATGCTATTAGCATTAGCTTCGGCTAGGCGTGTTTCGGAACTTGGTGCTTTGTTCTGCAAGAGTCCCTACTTGGTCTTTCATGAGGACAGAGCAGAGCTCAGAACTAGTCAGCAGTTCCTGCCAAAGGTGGTTTCTGCGTTGCACCTAAATCAGCCTATTGTGGTTCCAGCGGCATCGGCCGCTATCTCGAATCCTGAGTCCTTGGATGTGGTGCGAGTCTAGAATATGTACGTCAAGAGGACGGCTGCTGTCCGAAAGTCGGATTCCCTCTTTGTGCTGTATGATGCTCAAAAGAAGGGTTGCCCTGCTTCAAAGCAGTCGATTGCTTGATGGTTTAGGCTTACTATTCAGCAGGCCTACACAGCCTTGCCTGTTTCACGGTCTATCCAGGCCCACTTTACTAGATCGGTGGGTTCTTCCTGGGCGGCTGCCCGTGGTGTCTCTGCTTTGCAACTATGCCAGGCCGCTGCCTGGTCAGGGACAAACACGTTTGTCAAGTTCTACAGGTTTGATGCCCTGGCTAAAGAGGATGTCCTGTTCGGACATTCGGTACTGCAGACGTCTCAGCACGTTCCCACCCATTCTGGGAGCTTTGGGACGTCCCCATCATACTAAGGGACCCCAGTATCCCTTATAGATGTTAGAGGAAAAAGTGTTGTTCTTGAGTGAACGTTGTTTGCATCAGCTGTTTCTGTTTCATTGGCTGTTGCTTGTTTGTTTATTCTGTTGTGTGCTAGTTCGTTAGTCCCACCACTCATCATGTTTCCTTCTCTCAAGTATGTCCATCTCTTTCGGACACAGTTTTCCTAGACTGGGCTGTGGGAGAGGGCATAGAGTGGAGGAGCCAGCACACCCACTTTAAATTCTTCAAAGTGCACCGGCTCCTTTGGACCCCATCTATACCCCATCGTACTAAGTAACCCCAGTATCCCTTATGGACTACGAGAAAAGGATTTACCGGTAGTTAATTAAAATCCTATTATCGATACATCTGGCAGTGTGTACGGGCGGTTCGCCGACCACCCTTACACTTGCTGCAGGGGCTAATGTCACAGATGGGTGGGAAAATTTTAAATGCCCACCCAGCTGGATGACCGGACTAGATATTCAGCGGCGGTTTGTGTATATGCTTATCTGGATCGGCTACTCTATTGGTACGACAGCGGGTCTGCCAACATCCTATGTGTGTACTCAACATAAGAGACTATTATTCTTTGTTCAATACTGGACTTGATGATATGCTGGCATTGACGAAAGCAACTACTTACTGGAAGAAACAACACTGTATACAGTCAAATTTCTTGCGGGACTTACAGGTAGTGCAATTATCACACGGCAGCCTAAAGGTAATCACAATTTCCAACAGGTACCCCTCCAAAAGTACCCCAAAAAATTATATGATGAAGAAGACTGGATATCGGAAAGAACGGTTCCCTCAGGCGCTTGTCACATTAAACCCATACAATAGATATAATGAAAAAAGATTGATACATTCCTTAGTTTACAGATGGAATCCAGATAACAGATGAGGTCCATCTTCCCTTATTGATTTCTCATAGATGCAGGGCAATATGCAAAAGAAAAATCAATTCATGTGTAGTATAATCACAATTTAATAGTGCACACTAACACACACAAACAAATGCATAAAAACACATCAAAGTTCTTCCAAAGGAACTGTTGAAAGAAGACAGCCAGAATAATTACCAGCATGCAAGAGAACTGGTTTTAAGCAGCTCTCGAAAACAGCAGTTGGTATATCAGTCACCAAAACATCTCTCCGGAAAAGACCACTGGAACTGAAGTTATAGGTAAAAACCTCGGCTGTCCAGATGTTTCGCCAATAGCCACCTTGGAGTCTGTAGTTTGTCCTTTAAATACCGACGCGTTTCTACCCGCGATGCTGCGGGTCTTTCCCAAGGTGGAATAAAGGACAATCATCTAATCCACATATTTATTTAGGTGTCCAACCAATCGGAATCCTGATAGTTCATTTAGCTCAGCTGTTCATTCAAATTCAATTTAAAAAAAAAAACCCTTTTTGTCATGGAAATGCAAACCAACCAATCGTGCCCTCTTAATCGCGATACGTCACTTCCGGGAGGCGCGGCTGGCAAACAATCCAACCGTTTACGTTTGCCAGCCTCAGACCCAGTGATAACTTCCTATAATGCCAGCTCGGTGCGTCATTTCCTCCAACCATATACGTCTTACTTTGCCAACCAAAGACCTCACAAGCCCCGTTTCAGTCCGTCTCCCGGTGCGTCACTTCCGGGAACCCGACCGAACTTCAGCCAGCCGCACGGATCTCGCTTTGCCAATCACTGGCGTCACCCATTTCTTTTTAGAGCCATCTCTCAGTGTATGTTTTCTGGAGACCCGGACTGTACATAATCCACCCGGAAGTGTCATCTGGTCTGGCTGTATCTCCATGGCAACATACAGAAACATCCATTAATAACAAAAATTCAAAACATCTATAAATTTGTCATATCCCGATATCTTCAAAAGCTACCAATCGACCTAAAAAATAAAACAGAGTAAACCACTGAAATTTCAAGAAATAACCTTTATAAAACCACTTTAGTTCAAAATCATTGTTTAACCCAAACGGGTGCAATGTATTGAACTCGTATATAGATTTCATTTCGCTCTTTGCTAAAACTGTCATAATATCCTTTTGTCTGCTTGTGGACTTAATTTAAAACCAGCAAATTTTACAATATTTTTAGTTGAACTATTATGGTGCAACTTAAAATGATTTGACAAGGCATGAGTGACTAGACCCTTTTTAATATTCCTGCAGTGCTCACTTATACGCACTTTTAACGGTCTTGTAGTGCGTCCAATATAAAATAAGTGGCACAAGCACTCTATAAACATTACAGGAGATAAAATCTTCTATCTTAGCTGTCTTCCCATTGATGTTAACTACCTCCAATTTTTTTGACCCATCGCTCTTTATTTCTTTGCATCCAATACAGTCCCCACATCGGTGGAAACCTTTCGTTAAAATTCTGCCCTCCCTTTTTTGGGGGGGCAGATAACATTTTACTAGGGAATACTTTAGATTAGGGGCTTTTCTATAAATAAAAACTGGTTGGTCCGGAATTACCTTCCCAACAATTGGATCTCTTTTGAGGATATCCCAATTTCTTCTAAATGATTTCTCTAGGGATCTATGTTGTGCATTAAAACTCGTAATGAATGCCCATCCGTAATTTTTCCCTTTCTTATTATTTTTAGGTTCCCCACGCTGTTTATCACATAATAAATCCTTTCTATCCATCGATCCCACCTCCTGTATGGCTTTGTCCATCTTTTCACTATCATAACCACTCCTTTCAAATCTACTTTTCAATTGATTCGCTTGTTGTTCATAAAACTCATTGTTGGTACAATTTCTCTGAAACCTTTTTAATTGACCGTGTGATGGTGGGAGCTGGAAATGTTGATAAACGCTTGTGAATCTGTTTCTTTAATGAAAGTTTTGGTACAAAATTTACCATTTTCTTGGGAGAGGGTGATATCTAAAAAGTCAACTTGTAATGCATTTATATTAAAAGTAAGTTGAATATTAAGATCATTATCATTCAAATAAGTGCAAAAACATTCAAGTGCTTCTCTACTTCCTCTCCATATGAATAAAATATCATCGATATACCTCCTCCAAGACACCAGGGCCCTCATTCCGAGTTGTTCGCTCGGTATTTTTCATCGCATCGCAGTGAGAATTCTCTTAGTGCGCATGCGTAATGTTCGCACTGCGCATGCGTCAAGTAACTTTACTAAGAAGAAAGTAATTTTACTCACGGCTTTTTCGTCGCTCCGGAGAACGCATTGTGATTGACAGGAAATGGGTGTTACTGGGCGGATGTACGGCGTTTTAGGGGCGTGTGGCAGGAAACGCTACCGTTTCCGGAAAAAACGCAGGCGTGTCTGGAGAAACGGTGGGAGTGCTTGGGCGAACGCTGGGTGTGTTTATGACGTCAGCCGGGACCGAAAAGCACTGAATTGATCGCACAGGCAGAGTAAGTCTGGAGTTACTCAGAAACTGCTAACTCGGTTTTGATCGCAATATTGCGAATACATCGGTCGCACATTTAAGATGTTTAGATTCACTCCCAGTAGGCGGCGGCTTAGCGTGTGTAACTCTGCTATAATCGCCTTGCGAGCGAACAACTCGGAATGAGGGCCCAGGTCCGCTCCAAATGGGTTATTATTCCAAATAAAGTCTGCTTCCCATTGCCCCATAAAAATATTGGCATAACTTGGAGCGGACCTGGTGCCCATGGCTGTACCAACTTTCTGTATATAAAAATCCCTTTCTACTGTAAAATAATTATTATTTAAAATAAAATGGAGAAGTAATGGCCTTAATTCCATCTTTGTGTTTAATAATAGAATACAATGATTTTACGTCCGCTGTGACCAGAATTTAATTTTCTTCCCATGGGACCATGGAAAGTGTATTTAAAACGTCTTTTGTGTCTTTAAGATGGGAAGCATTTCTTAAAACCAACGGCTGTAAAAAGTAATCGATACATTCTGACAGATTAGTGGTTACTGACTCTATTCCGGAGACTATCGGTCTTCCGGGTGGGTGGGTGGGATTTTTGTGTATTTTAGGCAGTAAATGCAAAGTAGGGATAACTGTTTTTTCATTAATAAGGAATTTCGCTTCTTTTTCTTTTAAAACCCCTGAATCACTGTACTTCTTGATAAGTTCCAAAAAGCTAATTTTAATCCTTTCAGTTGGGTCCGACCTCAATTTTTGGTAAGTGTGTCGATCACCCAAATGATTTTCCACCTCCCTTGGAAGGTAAAACCAGCTTGGATTTGCCTTACATTTAAAAAATTGATGCTTTAAATCTAGTGGCTTCATTTCCAAAATCTCCAAAATGCTAACATTTGGCCAATGTCTCTGAATGTTTTTGTGCAAGTCTTCATATTTACACTCTTGCACATGTTTCTCACCATGTAAATGACATCAGTAATCACACTGAGCTGAAAATTGTTGGTCCCAGGGAAATGTGGAGTCCTACCTCACTGTTTCTGGGCCCCTTCATAATTGTAAAGTTTGGTGTAAAATCCTAAAATGTGAGCAATAAAATGGAAAAAAAAACAGTGGTGTATACCTTCATTTGTCTAGAAAAAATATTACAACAATAAGAACAAAGCAAGGGCATAGGCGTTTCTATCATGGGTGCAATGTGTGCAGTGCACACGGGACCTTGGATCCAGGGGGGCCCACACCGCGCACATTGCACCCATATTTTGATACTCCTCTCTCTGTAATCCAGCGTTGGACGATGCACTCGTGGTCAAAAATCACTTAAATGGCCACCTCGCATGTGCAGTATACTTCGGCACATTTACGGAGCCTTCGGCGCCGTGGAGAGGATGGGGCCCACCCGGACCTGCACACAGGCCCCCTCCTCGCTTAAGATGCCCGTGAGCAAGGTGGTAGGTAACATAGCGTTGATGCACAAACTTTACAAGGAAAAGTCAACCATGATGCTAAAAGCAATGAGGTGCTCTACCAGTATAGATAAAAAACACAATAAATTTGTAAAAGGGCAACAGTATGGAAAATAAATACATCTCTCATCTCCACAGAAGGACAAAGTTAATGGTTGCTAAAATATGTTCTATTTGTTCTGTTCTATCTATAAAATTAGCAGGATACACATACAAAATATGATCTGATAAAAGGGAAAGGAATCGTAGCAGTAGCCAAACATAAAGAAAAGGGGTAAAGGGAACATACATGGTAATGGGGATATGGAAGAAAACTAAGGGCGGTATCCTATTAACCACGGTCAATTACCTTGCCCAGAGCTATTCCATTATCCCCGATACCGGCACTTATCAGGAATTTTATGGTAGGTGAAACCAAATCTGTGATAAGAAGCCCTTTTTCTCTAACGTCCTAGAGGATGCTGGGGACTCCGTAAGGACCATGGGGATAGACGGGCTCCGCAGGAGTAATGGGCACTTTAAGAAAGAACTTTAGGTATGGGTGTGCACTGGCTCCTCCCTCTATGCCCCTCCTCCAGACCTCAGTTTACTACTGTGCCCAGAAGAGACTGGGTGCATTACAGGGAGCTCTCCTGAGTTTCCTGAAAGAAAGTATATTTGTTAGTTTTTTTATTTTCAGGGAGCCTGCTGACAACAGACTCCCTGCATCGAGGGACTGAGGGGAGAGAAGCAGACCTACTTCTGTGAGTTTCAAGGCTCTGCTTCTTAGGCTACTGGACACCATTAGCTCCAGAGGGATCGGTACGCAGGTCTTACCCTCGCCGTCCGTCCCAGAGCCGCACCGTCGTCCTCCTCGCAGAGCCGGAAGATAGAAGCCGGGTGAGTATGAGAAGAAAGAAGACTTCAGAGGCGACAGAAGACTTCAGATCTTCACTGAGGTAACGCACAGCAGTAAAGCTGTGCGCCGTTGCTCCCACACAGCACACACAAATGGCAGTCACTGTAAGGGTGCAGGGCGCAGGGGGGGGGGGCGCCCTGGGCAGCAATAAAACCTCTTTTTCTGGCAAATATATATATATATATATATATATATACACATACATACAGCTGGGCACTATATATATATATATATATATATATATATATATATAATGAGCCCCAGCCAGGTTTTTTCGATATTTGAGCGGGACAGAAGCCCGCCGCCTCAGCACTCGCCAGCGCCATTTTCTCCACAGCGCTGAGAGGAAGCTCCCCGGACTCTCCCCTGCTTATCCACGGTGAAAGAGTGTTTTAAAGAAGGGGGGGGCACATAATTGGCGCAATATACAGATTACAGCGCTATCTAGGTAAAACATATAGTGTGTGTTTTCCTGGGTCATTCGCGCTGGGTGTGTGCTGGCATACTCTCTCTCTGTCTCTCCAAAGGGCCTTGTGGGGGAACTGTCTTCAGATAAGAGGATTCCCTGTGTGTGTGGTGTGTCGGTACCCGTGTGTCGACATGTCTGAGGTAGAAGGCTCTCCTAGGGAGGAGATGGAGAAAATTAATGTGGTGTCTCCGTCGGCAACGCCGACACCTGATTGGATGGATATGTGGAATGTTTTAAGTGCTAAGGTGAATTTATTGCACAAAAGATTAGACAAAGCTGGGGCTAGGGAACAGCCAGGGAGTCAACCCATGTCTGTCCCTATGTCGCAGGGACCTTCGGCGTCTCAAAAGCGCCCACTATCCCAAATAGTAGACACTGATACCGACACGGATTCTGACTCCAGTGTCGACTACGATGATGCAAAGTTACAGCCAAAGCTGGCTAAATGTATTCGATATATGATTATTGCAATAAAAGATGTTTTGCATATCACAGAGGAACCCCCTGTCCCTGACACGAGGGTACACATGTATAAGGGAAAGAAACCTGAGGTAACCTTTCCCCCTTCTCATGAGCTGAACGAGTTGTGTGAAAAAGCGTGGGAATCTCCAGACAAAAAACTGCAGATTCCCAAAAGGATTCTTATGGCGTATCCTTTCCCGGCTAATGACAGGATACGGTGGGAATCCTCCCCTAGGGTGGACAAAGCGTTGACACGCTTATCCAAAAAGGTAGCGCTGCCATCCCAAGAAACGGCTACCCTAAGGGATCCTGCTGATCGCAAGCAGGAGGTTATTTTGAAGTCCATCTACACACATTTTGGTACTTCAGACCGGCTATTGCGTCGGCGTGGGTTTGTAGCGCGGTAGCAGCGTGGACAGATACCTTGTCAGCGGAGATTGAGACCCTGGATAAGGATACCATCTTATTGACCCTAGGACATATAAAAGATGCTGTCTTATATATGAGAGATGCGCAAAGAGACATTGCTTTACTGGGTACTAGAGTCAACGTTATGTCGATTTCTGCTAGACGAGTCCTATGGACCCGGCAATGGACAGGTGATGCCGACTCAAAAAGGCATATGGAGGTTTTACCTTACAAGGGTGAGGAATTGTTTGGAGAAGGTCTCTCGGACCTGGTCTCCACAGCTACAGCTGGTAAATCCAATTTTTTGCCTTATATTCCCTCACAGCCTAAGAAAGCGCCACATTATCAGATGCAGTCCTTTCGATCACAGAGGAAAAAAGTACGAGGTGCGTCCTTTCTTGCCAGAGGTAAGGGCAGGAGAAAGAAGCTGCACAACACAGCTAGTTCCCAGGAACAGAAGTCATCCCCGGCCTCTACAAAATCCACCGCATGACGCTGGGGCTCCGCTACGGGAGTCCGCCCCAGTGGGGGCACGTCTTCGAGTTTTCAGCCACATCTGGGTTCACTCACAGGTGGATCCCTGGGCAATAGAAATTGTTTCCCAGTGGTACAAGCTGGAATTCGAAGAGGTGCCTCCTCGCCGGTTTTTCAAATCGGCCCTGCCAGCTTCTCCCCTAGAAAGGGAGTTAGTGTTAAATGCAATTCACAAATTGTATCTTCAACAGGTGGTAGTCAAGGTTCCCCTACTTCAACAAAGGAGGGGATATTACTCAACCCTGTTTGTAGTCCCGAAACCGGACGGTTCGGTTAGACCCATTATAAATTTAAGATCCCTGAACCTATACTTGAAAAGGTTCAAGTTCAAGATGAAATCGCTCAGAGCGGTCATTGCCAGCCTGGAAGGGGGGGATTTTATGGTATCCCTGGACATAAAGGATGCATACCTTCATGTTCCCACATATCCACCTCATCAGGTGTACCTGAGATTTGCGGTACAGGATTGTCATTACCAATTTCAGACGTTGCCGTTTGGGCTTTCCACGGCCCCGAGGATTTTCACCAAGGTAATGGCGGAAATGATGGTGCTCCTGCGCAGGCAGGGTGTCACAATTATCCCGTACTTGGACGATCTCCTCATAAAAGCGAGATCAAGAGAGCAGTTGCTGAGCAGCGTGTCACTTTCACTGATAGTGTTACAGCAACATGGCTGGATTCTCAATATCTCAGAAGTCGCAGCTGGTTCCTACGACTCGTCTGACCTTGTTGGGCATGATTCTGGATACGGACCAGAAAAGGGTTTATCTTCCGGTAGAAAAGGCTCAGGAACTCATGACCCTGGTCAGGAACCTATTGAAGCCAAAAAAGGTGTCAGTGCATCACTGCACTCGAGTACTGGGAAAGATGGTGGCATCGTACGAGGCCATTCCCTTCGGCAGGTTCCATGCGAGGACCTTCCAATGGGACCTACTGGACAAGTGGTCCGGGTCTCATCTACAAATTCATCAGTTGATCGCCCTGTCCCCCAAGGCCAGGGTATCTCTCCTGTGGTGGGTACAGAGTGCTCATCTTCTAGAGGGCCGCATGTTCGGCATTCAGGACTGAGTTCTGGTGACCACGGACGCGAGCCTCCGAGGTTGGGGAGCAGTCACACAGGGAAGAAACTTCTAAGGGCTTTGGACAAGGCAAGAGGCTTGTCTTCACATCAACGTCCTGGAGCTGAGGGCCATATACAACGCCCTTCGTCAAGCGGAGACCTTACTTCGCGACCTACCAGTTCTGATTCAGTCAGACAACATTACCGCAGTGGCTCATGTTAACCGCCAAGGCGACACAAGGAGCAGAGTGGCGATGGCGCAAGCCGCCAGGATTCTGCGCTGGGCGGAAAATCATGTAAGCGCACTGTCAGCAGTGTTCATTCCAGGAGTGGACATCTGGGAAGCGGACTTCCTCAGCAGGCACGAACCTGCATCCAGGAGAGTGGGGACTTAATCAGGAATTCTTTGCACAAATTGCAAGTCAGTGGGGACTGCCCCAGATAGACATGATTGCGTTCCGCCTCAACAAAAAGCTACAGAGGTATTGCGCCAGGTCAAGAGACCCTCAGGCGGTAGCTGTGGACGCCCTAGTGACACCGTGGGTGTTCCTGTCGGTCTATGTATTTCCTCCTCTTCCTCTCATCCCAAAGGTGTTGAGAATAATAAGGAAAAGAGGAGTACAGACAATTCTCATTGTTCCAGATTGGCCGCGAAGGGCCTGGTATCCGGATCTGCAGGAAATGCTCACAGAATATCCGTGGCCTCTTCCTCTCAGAGAGGACCTGTTACAACAGGGGCCCTGTCTGTTCCAAGACTTACCGCGACTGCGTTTGACGGCATGGCGGTTGAACGCCGGATCCTAGCTGAAAACGGCATTCCGGATGAGGTCATTCCTACTCTGATAAAGGCTAGGAAGGACGTGACAGCTAAACATTATCACCGTATATGGCGAAAATATGTTTCTTGGTGTGAGGCCAGGAATGCTCCTACGGAAGAATTCCATCTGGGCCGTTTCCTTCACTTCCTACAGATGGTGTGAATTTGGGCCTAAAATTAAGCTCCATTAAGGTTCAGATTTCGGCCTTATCCATTTTCTTTCAAAAAGAATTAGCTTCTCTCCCAGAAGTACAAACTTTTGTGAAGGGAGTGCTGCATATTCAGCCTCCTATTGTACCTCCAGTGGCGCCTTGGGACCTTAACGTGGTGTTGAGTTTCCTTAAGTCGCACTGGTTTGAACCACTTAAAACGGTGGAGTTAAAATATCTCACTTGGAAGGTGGTCATGTTGTTAGCCTTGGCTTCGGCTAGGCGAGTGTCGGAATTGGCGGCTTTGTCTCATAAAAGCCCCTATCTGGTTTTCCATATGGATAGAGCGGAATTGCGGACCCGTCCTCAATTCCTACCTAAAGTGGTCTCATCTTTTCATATGAACCAACCTATTGTGGTGCCTGTGGCTATGCGAGACTTGGAGGATTCTGAGTCCCTTGATGTGATCAGGGCTTTGAAAATTTACGTGGCCAGAACGGCTAGAGTCCGAAAAACAGAAGCACTGTTTGTCCTGTATGCAGCCAACAAGGTTGGCGCTCCTGCTTCAAAGCAGACTATTGCTCGCTGGATCTGTAACACGTTTCAGCAGGCTCATTTTACGTCTAGATTGCCGTTACCAAAATCGGTTAAGGCCCATTCCACTAGGAAGGTGGGCTTTTCTTGGGCGGCTGCCCGAGGGGTCTCGGCACTACAGCTGTGCACTACAGCTCGGCACTACAGGTGTGCCGAGCTGCTACTTGGTCGGGTTCAAACACTTTTGCAAAATTCTGTCATTGCTGCAGAGTCATCCGCACTCTCCCGCCCGTTTGGGAGCTTTGGTATAATCCCCATGGTCCTTACGGAGTCCCCAGCATCCTCTAGGACGTAAGAGAAAATAATATTTTAAACCTACCGGTAAATCTTTTTCTCGTAGTCCGTAGAGGATGCTGGGCGCCCGTCCCAAGTGGGGACTACTTCTGCAAGACTTGTATATACTTGTTGCTTACTAAAGGGTTACGTTATAGGTTCATCGGTCTCAGACTGATGCTATGTTGTTTTTCATACTGTTAACTGGTTAGTATGTCAGAAGTTATACGGTGTGAATGGTGTGGGCTGGTATGAATCTTGCCCTTGGATTACCAAAAATCCTTTCCTCGTACTGTCCGTCTCCTCTGGGCACAGTTTCTCTAACTGAGGTCTGGAGGAGGAGCATAGAGGGAGGAGCCAGTGCACACCCATACCTAAAGTTCTTTCTTAAAGTGCCCATGTCTCCTGCGGAGCCCGTCTATCCCCATGGTCCTTACGGAGTCCCCAGCATCCTCTACGGACTACGAGAAAAAGATTTACCGGTAGGTTTAACAAATTGTTTTCATTTACGACCTAGAGGATACTGGGGTCCATTTAGTACCATGGGGTATAAACAGGTCCACTAGGAGCCATGGGCACTTTAAGAATTTGATAGTGTGGGCTGGCTCCTCCCTCTATGCCCCTCCTACCAGGCTCAGTTTAGAAAATGTGCTCGGAGAAGCCGGTCACGCTTATGGAAGCTCCTGAAGAGTTTTCTGCATTTATTTTCTATGCTTGTTATTTTCATGGAGGGCTGGTTGGCACCATCCTGCCTGCTTCGTGGGACTTAGGGGGGGGAACGGCCCAACCTCTTGAAGGGTTAATGGTCCCGTTGCCCACTGACAGGACACTGAGCTCCTGAGGGAACTATTCGCAAGCCCCATCACGGCAAGCGTACATTCCCACAGCACGCTGCCACCCCTAACAGAGCCAGAAGAGTGGTGAGTACTGAGCCGGCATCCCGGTTAGCGGGGCGCCGGCCATTATGGCGGCACGAGGGTACGGAGACGCACGGCTTCTAAACGGGGCGGAATGCATCTCCAGACACAGTACACAACTGCGTCTCAGTACACTGTACACAGTACCCAAACTAGCCTTAAAACGGTTCTGCTCCATATTAAGCCATTGAAGGGGCGGGGCTTCACTATGAGGGGATCCAGCAGCTCACCAGCGTGGACACAGATGCTGACTGACAGGGATGTGCAGCTCTGCCGGTGTGACTCCAAATTACCTCAGCGGTACCAGGGTATCTTAGCAGGGGAGGGGGACCGATTATTATTGTACTAAGTCCCCTATCCGGGTACTTAGTCTGCGACCTGGCTAAGCTTGGCATTAGTGGTAATGGCGCGGTGGGGGCTGGCTCCAAACAACTCTGTCTCTCCCTGAAAGGCTCTTTGTGGGTTACTTGTGCTTAACCTTTTCGTGTGTGTGTGTGCTGTCACATTTACATTGTCAGGCAAAGAGTGTGTTTCTTGTACAGCGGAGTGTTTCTCTTCCCCCGGGAGCTCACTACTGGGTACTCTGGGTTCACAGAATAGCGGGGCTGAACCGGAGTGGGTTAATTCTCTTAAAGGAATGATCTCCGCTCTTTCTACAAAACTGTCCCGCAATGAGAAAGAGACGCAATACTTAAAACAGACTGTGGATGAGTTTATGAACAGAGCCTCAGTCCCCAAAACAGCGTCTCATTCCCCTCCCATTTGTCCGCAAAAGCGATCTCTGGCCCATATCTTGCAGTCTGACTATTGACGCTGACAGATCAGACATGGAGGAGGGTGAGGTGGATTTGAAGGGGGGGGGGGGGGGAGGGGGATGCGGCTCTGTCACAGGGAATACAGGCTCTTATAGAGGCTATCAGAGATGTTCTGCATATTCCTGATAAGGTGTCAGAGGAGATTGAGGAATCTTATTTTAGTGTAAAAAAGAAATCCTCAGTCACCTTTCCTTTGTCAAAGGAATTGAATACCCTGTTTGAAGAACCATGGGTTAATCCTGATAAGAAATTTCAGATCCCTAAAAGGTTGCTCTTATCTTTTCCTTTTCCTCTGGAGGATAGGAAAAAATGGGAAAATCCACCGATAGTGGACGCATCAGTCTCTAGGCTGTCACGTAAAATTGTATTGCCTGTTCTTGGTGCAGCCTCCCTGAAAGACATGGCTGATCGTAAAATTGAGACTACACTCAAATCATTGTACACAGCTGCTGGGGTGGCCCAAAGACCCACTATTACATGTGCGTGGATCACAAAAGCCATTGCAAAATGGTCAGGTAACCTTATTGAGGAGGGGTAAGATTCCTTGTCTAGGGGGAATGTTGTTTTACTCCTGCAGCATATATAGGACTCTGCGAACTTTATGGTGGAAACCATAAAAGAAATAGGCTTGCTTAATGCATGCACCACCGCTATGGCAGTGTTGGCACGCAGGGGCTTGTGGCTACGCCAGTGGACTGCTAAACTGGACTCCAGGAAAGGCGCGGGAAGCCTACCATTCACAGGAGAGCCCTTATTTGGAGATGAACTAGACAAATGGATCTCCACAGCTACTGCGGGTAAGTCTACGTATCTTCCTTCCGCAGCCCCCCCAACCAAGAAAACTTATTCAGCTTCTAAGTTGCAGTCCTTTCGGACGGCCAAGTTCAAGGGCAAATCCAGAAGTGCTTCTACGTCAAGAGGTAAACCACGCAAACCAGCAACTGCCAGTGTTCAGGAACAGAGCTCCGGCTCTGCTTCCTCAAAGCATTCAGCATGACGGTGGGCCGCAATGCCTGGAAGGCTGCCAGGTGGAAGCCCGACTACAATTCTTCAGTCAGATCTGGTCCAGTTCGTGACAGGATTCCTGGGTCATAGATCTTATTTCCCAGGGCTACAGACTGGAGTTCCAGGAGCTCCCACCTTACAGATTCTTCAAATCAGGCTCACCAGTTTCACAAGAGGCAAGTATAACTTTACAGCATGCCATCCAAAATCTGGTACAGACTCAAGTCATTGTTCCAGTTCCACCTCATCTGCAAAACAAGGGGTATTATTCCAACCTGTTTGTAGTACCGAAACCGGACGGTTCGGTAAGACCAGTTTTGAACCTCAAGTCGTTGAACCCGTACTTACGAGTGTTCAAATTCAAGATGGAGTCTCTGAGAGCGGTGATCTCAGGTCTAGAGGAAGGGAAATTCCTAGTGTCTCTGGATGTCAAGGATGCGTACCTTCACATTCCGATCTGGCCACCTCATCAGGCTTATCTACGGTTTGTAGGACTGTCACTACCAGTTCCAGGCCCTGCCATTTGGTCTCTCCACGGCACCGTGGGTGTTCACCAAGGTGATGGCAGAGATGATGTTTCTCCTTCGCAAGCAGGGAGTGAACATAATTCCGTACTTGGACGATCTTCTGATAAAGGCACCGTCCAGGAAAAGGTTGTTGGGCAGCATTGGTCTCACAACCAAACTACTCCTGGATCACGGGTGGATTCTAAATCTCCCGATATCTCATTTAGAGCCAACTCGGAGGCTCCCATTTCTGGGAATGATACTGGACACAGAGTCGCAGAAGGTTTTTCTTCTGTTGGAAAAGACATTGGTAATCCAGTCGCTGGTTCCTGGATGTCCTGAAGCCAACCCGGATATCGGTGCATCTATGCATTTGCCTTCTGGGGAAAATGGTGGCCACTTACTAGGCGCTTCAGTACGGAAGGTTTCATGCAAGGCCCTTCCAGCTGGATCTGTTGGACAAATTGTCCTGATCGCATCTTCACATGTACCAGAGGATACGTCTGTCGCCAAAAGCCAGGATCAGCCTTCTTTGGCGGCTACAGACTTCTCACCTCGTCGAGGGTCGGAGGTTCGGAATTCAGAACTGGATTCTGTTAACCACAGACGCAAGCCTCAGGGGTTGGGGAGCAGTCACTTGGGGGGGCAGTTTCAAGAAAGATGGTTAAGTCAGGAAGTCATCCTTCCAATTAACATTCTGGAACTCAGGGCCATATACAACGCCCTTCTGCAACCTTACATCTTCAAGATCGGGCCATTCAGGTCCAGTCGGACAATATGCCAGCAGTAACGTACATAAACCGACAGGGCGGAACGAAAAGCAGAGCAGCAATGTCAGAGGTGTCAAGAATTCTCCTCTGGGCAGAAAGAAATGCTGTGGCGTTGTCAGCCGTTTTCATTCCGGGAGTAGACAATTGGTAAGCAGACTTCCTCAGCAGACACAACCTGCACCCCGGAGGAGTGGGGCCTTCACTCAGAAGTGTTCAGGTGCTTGACACATCGATGGGGATAATCACAGATCGACATGGTGGCCTCTCGTCTGAACAAGAAGCTCGGGCTCTATTGTTCCAGGTCGAGAGACCCACAGACAGTGGCGATAGACGCTGTGACGACTCTATGGGTCTATCAGATGGTGTACATGTTTCCTCCACTGCCGCTGATCCTAAGAATTCTTAAGCGAATAAAAAGGGAAAAGGTTCAAGCAATACTCATTGCTCCGGACTGGCCAAGAAGGGCCTGGTACACGGACCTTCTGGAGATGCTCTTTGAATATCCGTGCCCTCTACCTCTTCGCGAGGATCTTCTGCAACAGGGCCCGTTCGTCTATCAGGACTTAACGCGGCTACGTTTGACGGCATGGAGGTTGAACGGCTGATACTAGCCAGGAGAGGGATCCCTAACAAGGTTATCCAGACTATGATCCAAGCCAGGAAGAGGGTAACGTCTACGCATTACCATCGTATTTGGAAGAAATACGTCTCTTGGTCTGAGAGCAGAAATTATTCTGCGGTGGAATTTCATCTGGGACTTTTTCTGCAGTCAGGCGTGGATGTGGGCCTGCATCTGGGCTTCATAAAAGTCCAGATTTCGGCATTGTCCCTTTTCTTTCAGAAACGGTTAGCTTCTCTCCCTGAGGTCCACAAGTTCTTGAAAGGGCTTCTGCACATTCAACCTCCCTTTGTGCCTCCCACAGGACCTTGGGATCTCAATTTGGTGCTGCAGTTCCTCCAATCGGACTGGTTTGAACTGTTACAGGAGGTGGACGTAAAATATCTTACGTGGAAGCCCGTCACACTGTTGGCCTTTGCTTCAGCAAGACGTGTGTCGGAGCTGGGGGCTTTGTCTCACAAAAGTCCCTATTTGATTTTCCATGAGGACAGAGCTGAACTCAGAACTTGTCAGCAATTTCTTCCTAAAGTGGTGTCTGCGTTTCATATCAACC
Organism: Pseudophryne corroboree; assembly: GCF_028390025.1. Taxonomy (NCBI): domain Eukaryota; kingdom Metazoa; phylum Chordata; class Amphibia; order Anura; family Myobatrachidae; genus Pseudophryne; species Pseudophryne corroboree. Next base: position 286,244,598 of record NC_086451.1, read on the forward strand.
AACCTATTGTGGTTCCGGTTGTCACCGTCACCTCAGCTACTTCAAAGTCTTTGGATGTTGTGAGGGCTTTGAAGGTGTGTGTCAAGCGAACAGCTCGTTACAGAAAATCGGACTCGCTGTTTGTTCTTTATGATCCCAATAAAATTTGGTGTCCTGCGTCAAAGCAGTCCATTACACGCTGGATCAGGCTTACTATCCAGCATGCTTATTCCACGGCAGGTTTGCCATGTCCAATATCTGTACAGGCCCACTCTACTAGGTCGGTGGGTTCTTCCTGGGCGGCTGCCTGGGGTGTCTCAGGTTTGAACACATTCGCTAAGTGCTACAAGTTCGATACTTTGGCCTCTGAAGACCTTCAGTTTGGTCAATCAGTTCTGCAGGAACCTCAGCACTTTCCCACCCGGTTTGGGAGCTTTGGTACATCCCTATGGTACTAAATGGTCCCCAGTATCCTCTAGGACGTAAGAGAAAATAGGATTTCTCTGACGTCCTAGTGGATGCTGGGAACTCCGTAAGGACCATGGGGAATAGCGGCTCCGCAGGAGACTGGGCACAACTAAAAGAAAGCTTTTAGACTACCTGGTGTGCACTGGCTCCTCCCACTATGACCCTCCTCCAAGCCTCAGTTAGATTTCTGTGCCCGGCCGAGCTGGATGCACACTAGGGGCTCTCCTGAGCTCCTAGAAAGAAAGTTTATTTTAGGTTTTTTATTTTACAGTGAGACCTGCTGGCAACAGGCTCACTGCATCGAGGGACTAAGGGGAGAAGAAGCGAACCTACCTGCTTGCAGCTAGCTTGGGCTTCTTAGGCTACTGGACACCATTAGCTCCAGAGGGATCGACCGCATGGAACTGGCCTTGGTGTTCGTTCCCGGAGCCGCGCCGCCGTCCCCCTTACAGAGCCAGAAGCAAGAAGAGGTCCGGAAAATCGGCGGCAGAAGACATCAGTCTTCACCAAGGTAGCGCACAGCACTGCAGCTGTGCGCCATTGCTCCTCATGCACACTTCACACTCCGGTCACTGAGGGTGCAGGGCGCTGGGGGGGGCGCCCTGAGCAGCAATAAAAACACCTTGGCTGGCAAATATATCACAATATATAGCCCCAGAGGCTATATATGTGATAAATACCCCTGCCAGAATCCATAAAAAAGCGGGAGAAAAGTCCGCGAAAAAGGGGCGGAGCTATCTCCCTCAGCACACTGGCGCCATGTTCTCTTCACAGTGCAGCTGGAAGACAGCTCCCCAGGCTCTCCCCTGCAGTTTGCAGGCTCAAAGGGTTAAAAAGAGAGGGGGGGGGGCACTAAATTTAGGCGCAATATTGTATATACAAGCAGCTATTGGGAAAAATTCACTCAATATAGTGTTAATCCCTAAATTATATAGCGCTCTGGTGTGTGCTGGCATACTCTCTCTCTGTCTCCCCAAAGGGCTGTGTGGGGTCCTGTCCTCAGTCAGAGCATTCCCTGTGTGTGTGCGGTGTGTCGGTACGGCTGTGTCGACACGTTTGATGAGGAGGCTTATGTGATGGCAGAGCAGATGCCGATAAATGTGATGTCGCCCCCTGTGGGGCCGACACCAGAGTGGATGGATAGGTGGAAGGTATAAACCGACAGTGTCAACTCCTTACATAAAAGGCTGGATGACGTAACAGCTATGGGACAGCCGGCTTCTAAACCTGCGCCTGCCCAGGCGTCTCAAAGGCCATCAGGGGCTCAAACGCCCGCTCCCTCAGATGGCAGACACAGATGTCGACACGGAGTCTGACTCCAGTGTCGACGAGGTTGAGACATATACACAATCCACTAGGAACATCCGTTACATGATCCCGGCAATAAAAAATGTGTTACACATTTCTGACATTAACCCAAGTACCACTAAAAAAGGGTTTTATGTTTGGGGAGAAAAAGCAGGCAGTGTTTGGTTCCCCCATCAAATGAGTGAATGAAGTGTGAAAAAGCGTGGGTTCCCCCGATAAGAAACTGGTAATTTCTAAAAAGTTACTGATGGCGTACCCTTTCCCGCCAGAGGATAAGTTACGCTGGGAGATATCCCCTAGGGTGGATAAGGCGCTCACACGTTTGTCAAAAAAGGTGGCACTGCCGTCTTAGGATACGGCCACTTTGAAGGTACCTGCTGATAAAAAGCAGGAGGCTATCCTGAAGTCTGTATTTACACACTCAGGTACTAGACTGAGACCTGCAGATAGTGCTGCTGCAGCGTGGTCTGTAACCCTGTCAAACAGGGATACTGTTTTGCGAACATAAGACGTCGTCTTATATATGAGGGGTGCACAGAGGGATATTTTGCCGGCTGACATCCAGAATTAATGCAATGTCCATTCTGTCAGGAGGGTATTAGAGACCCGACACTGGACAGGTGATGCTGACTTTAAAAGGCACATAGAGCCTTATAAAGGTGAGGAATTGTTTGGGGATGGTCTCTGGGACCTCGTATCCACAGCAACAGCTGGGAAGAATTTTTTTTTACCTCCGGTTTCCTCACAGCCTAAGAAAGCACTGTATTATCAGGTACAGTCCTTTCGGCTTCAGAAAAGCAAGCGGGTCAAAGGCGCTTCCTTTCTGCACAGAGACTTAGGGAAGAGGGGAAAAAGCTGCACCAGTCAGCCAGTTCCCAGAATCAAAATTCTTCCCCCGCTTCCTCTGAGTCCACCGCATGACGCGGGGGCTCCACAGGCGTAGCCAGGTACGGTGGTGGGCCGCCTCAAAAATTTCAGCGATCAGTGGGCTCGCTCACAGGTGGATCCCTGGATCCTTCAAGTAGTATCTCAGGGGTACAAGCTGGAATTCGAGGCGTCTCCCCCCCGCCGTTTCCTCAAATCTGCCTTGGCGACAACTCCCTCAGGCAGGGAGGCTGTGCTAGAGGCAATTCACAAGCTGTATTCCCAGCAGGTGATAGTCAAGGTGCCCCTACTTCAACAAGGACGGGGTTACTATTCCACACTGTTTGTGGTACCGAAACCGGACGGTTCGGTGAGACCCATTTTAAATTTGAAATCCTTGAACACATACATAAAAAAATTCAAGTTCAAGATGGAATCGCTCAGGGCGGTTATTGCAAGCCTGGAGGAGGGGGATTACATGGTATCCCTGGACATCAAGGATGCTTACCTACATGTCCCCATTTACCATCCTCACCAGGAGTACCTCAGATTTGTGGTACAAGATTGCCATTACCAATTCCAAACACTGCCGTTTGGACTGTCCACGGCACCGAGGGTCTTTACCAAGGTAATGGCAGAAATGATGATACTCCTTCGAAAAAAGGGAGTTTTAATTATCCCGTACTTGGACGATCTCCTTATAAAGGCGAGGTCCAAGGAGCAGTTGTTGGTCGGAGTAGCACTATCTCGGGAAGTGCTACAACAGCACGGATGGATTCTATACATTCCAAAGTCACAGCTGGTTCCTACCACACGCCTACTGTTCCTGGGAATGGTTCTGGACACAGAACAGAAAAAAGTGTTTCTCCCACAGGAGAAAGCCAAGGAGCTGTCATCTCTAGTCAGAGACCTCCTGAAACCAAACCGGTATCGGTGCATCACTGCACACGAGTCCTGGGAAAAATGGTAGCTTCTTACGAAGCAAAATTCCATTCAGCAGGTTCCATGCAAGAACCTTTCAGTGGGACCTCTTGGACAAGTGGTCGGGATCGCATCTTCAGATGCATCGGCTGATAACCCTGTCTCCAAGGACCAGGGTATCTCTACTGTGGTGGCTGCAGAGTGCTCATCTTCAAGAGGGCCGCAGATTCGGCATACAGGACTGGGTCCTGGTAACCACGGATGCCAGCCTTCGAGGCTGGGGGGCAGTCACACAGGGAAGACATTTCCAAGGACTTTGGTCAAGTCAGGAGTCGTCCCTACACATAAATATTCTGGAACTGAGGGCCATTTACAATGCCCTAAGTCTGGCAAGGCCTCTGCTTCAAAACCAGCCGGTACTGATCCAATCAGACAACATCACGGCAGTCGCCCTTGTAAACCGACAGGGCGGCACAAGAAGCAGGATGGCGATGGCAGAAGCCACAAGGATTCTCCGATGGGCGGAGAATCACGTCTTAGCACTGTCAGCAGTGTTCATTCCGGGAGTGGACAACTGGGAAGCAGACTTACTCAGCAGACACGACCTACACCCGGGAGAGTGGGGACTTCATCCAGAAGTCTTCCAACTGTTAGTAAACCGTTGGGAAAGGCCACAGGTGGACATGATGGCGTCCCGCCTAAACAAAAAACTAGATATTGCGCCAGGTCAAGGGACCCTCAGGCAATAGCTGTGGACGCTCTAGTGACACCGTGGGTGTACCAGTCGGTTTATGTATTCCCTCCTCTGCCTCTCATACCAAAGGTACTGAGAATAATAAGAAAACGAGGAGTAAGAACAATACTCGTGGTTCCGGATGGGCCAAGAAGAGCTTGGTACCCAGAACTTCAAGAAATGATATCAGAGGACCCATGGCCTCTACCGCTAAGACAGGATCTGCTACAGCAGGGGCCCTGTCTGTTCCAAGACTTACCGCGGCTGCGTTTGACGGCATGGCGGTTGAATTCCGGATCCTAAAGGAAAAAGGCATTCCGGAGGAAGTCATTCCTACGCTGATAAAAGCCAGGAAAGAAGTAACTGCAAACCATTATCACCGTATTTGGCAAAAATATGTTGCGTGGTGTGAGGCCAGGAAGGCCCCAACAGAGGAATTTCAGCTGGGTCGTTTTCTGCACTTCCTACAGTCAGGAGTGACTATGGGCCTAAACTTGGGTTCCATTAAGGTCCAGATTTCGGCTCTGTCGATTTCTTCCAGAAAGAACTGGCTTCACTGCCTGGAGTTCAGACATTTGTAAAGGGAGTGCTACATATTCAGCCCCCTTTTGTGTCTCCTGTGGCACCTTGGGATCTCAAACGTGGTGTTGAGTTTCCTAAAATCACATTGGTTTGAGCCACTTAAAACTGTGGATTTGAAATATCTCACGTGGAAAGTGGTCATGTTATTGGCCTTGGCTTCGGCCAGGCGTGTGTCAGAATTGGCGGCTTTGTCATGTAAAAGCCCTTATCTGATTTTCCATATGGATAGGGCAGAATTGAGGACTCGTCCCCAGTTTCTCCCTAAGGTGGTATCAGCTTTTCACTTAAACCAACCTATTGTAGTGCCTGCGGCTACTAGGGACTTGGAAGATTCCAAGTTACTGGACGTAGTCAGGGCCTTAAAAATGTATAGTTCCAGGACGGCTGGAGTCAGGAAAACTGACTCGCTTTTTATCCTGTAGGCACCCAACAAAATAGGTGCTCCTGCTTCTAAGCAGACTATTGCTCGCTGAATTTGTAGCACAATTCAGCTGGAGCATTCTGCGGCTGGATTGCCGCATCCTAAATCAGTAAAAGCCCATTCCACGAGGAAAATGGGCTCATCTTGGGCGGCTGCCCGAGGGGTCTCGGCTTTATAACTTTGCCGAGCTGCAACTTGGTCAGGGGTAAACACGTTTGCAAAATTCTACAAATTTGATACCCTGGCTGAGGAGGACCTTGAGTTCTCTCATTCGGTGCTGCAGAGTCATCCGCACTCTCCCGCCCGTTTGGGAGCTTTGGTATAATCCCCATGGTCCTTACGGAGTTCCCAGCATCCACTAGGACGTCAGAGAAAATAAGATTTTACTCACCGGTAAATCTATTTCTCGTAGTCCGTAGTGGATGCTGGGCGCCCATCCCAAGTGCGGATTGTCTGCAATACTTGTATGTAGTTATTGCCTAACTAAGGGTTATTGTTGAGCCATCTGTTGAGAGGCTCAGTTATATTTCATACTGTTAACTGGGTATAGTATCACAAGTTATACGGTGTGATTGGTGTGGCTGGTATGAGTCTTACCCGGGATTCCAAATCCTTCCTTATTGTGTCAGCTCTTCCGGGCACAGTATCCTAACTGAGGCTTGGAGGAGGGTCATAGTGGGAGGAGCCAGTGCACACCAGGTAGTCTAAAAGCTTTCTTTTAGTTGTGCCCAGTCTCCTGCAGAGCCGCTATTCCCCATGGTCCTTACGGAGTTCCCAGCATCCACTACGGACTACGAGAAATAGATTTACCGGTGAGTAAAATCTTATTTTAAATTACCTACCGGTAAATCTATTTCTTGTAGTTCGTAGAGAATACTGGGTGCCCGCCCAGTGCTTCGTCTTCCTGCACTGTTACTTGGTTAAGTAATGTTGGTTCAGCCGTTTCTGTTCCTGTTTCAAGTTTGGTTAGCTTGGCTTTCCTCTTGTTGTGTGTGCTGGTTCGGAATCTCACCACTATCCTCATCTATCCTTCTCTCAAAGTATGTCCGTCTCCTCGGGCACAGTTTCTTAGACGGAGTCTGGTAGGAGGGGTATAGAGGGAGGAGCCAGCCCACACTATCAAATTTTTAAAGTGCCCGTGGCTCTTAGTGGACCCGTCTATACCCCATGGTACTAAATGGACCCCGGTATCCTCTACGGACTACGAGAAAAGGGTTTACCGGTAGGTAATTAAAATCCTATTTTTCCCATATCATGGCTGCAAAAATACATAGGTCTGAGACTTTTCATGGATTCTATGGGGGAAATTCAAATGTTTGAAAAGTCGGAAGGGTGTCTGTTTTTTCCTGTCTATTAGATAGGAAAAAACAGACTCCCAACTGACTTTTCAAACATTTGAATCTCCCCCTTTGTGTTTTTCACAAGAAACTTGAAAAATTTTCAGATGTAAAAATCTGGTTTAATTGGTTACCATGAAAATATTTGCAAACAAAAAAACATTTGGATAAAAAAAATTTTTTCGCGGCTTAAACATTTTCAGCTCTTATTGGATACCCCCTCCCCCAAATGTAAAATGTATAGGGTGGGACTTAAACCAACTTCCATAAAATCTGAAGCAATAAGTTGTTTATTGGTATGAGATTGTGCAATCCTGTAACAAGAGTCTAGTCTCATACCATAGGGTAGCATGAAAAGATTTTTGAAGTAAAAACCATTGGTGCGATCAGGTAGTGTCTGTGTAGCTTTCTCATACATATAAATAGTTCTTCAGTTTCTTCAATCCTAAAGGAATTAGGGTTGGAGTCCTAAAGGAATATATGAAGCGATTGCCAACGGCGAATAGTCGCAGTCTGGCACGCCATGAAGCAAGTCGCATCGTGGTAAGATGAGCATGGTTACATATACTCTGTATATATAATATATAATCAAATGTTCTTTGTGTAAGATGCCTCTCACCGCCTATAGTAGGAACTGATCAGTCCCAATAGCAACGGTAGCCAGATGTAAAACGGGGTGTTTCTGAACACAAGTAGAGTGCATGTTTAGTTATCAGAATGTCCTCTGGCTAAAGGACACACCACTCAGCTTGGCACATTCAGTACCATAGTGGTGGTCACCTGACACAGTGCTACTCAGTGTTAATGTAAAAGCTGCTAATACCGCAGCATGCAAAGTGCTCCAGCACCAACAATACACCACAACTGTGACACTCACTTGGAGATACAATTGGCTTCGGCAGCATTGTTGAATAAACACAGGCACAATGGTATGCTCCCGTATTAATTGCAAGCAGCGGTACAGCTGAGATGTGACAACGATACGCAGAGTTCTTCAGTAAAACTCAGTCCCAGAAATATTCCTCAAAAGGCCATTTTAAAATGTTATAATTTAGTCTATATGTTTTTATGAATGATTTGAGCTTTATCATAATTAAACTCCTAAAAGAAAAGAAAAGAAAAAGTAGACCTTTTTTTTTTTTTTGCTGTGTATTGATAGAAACTGTATATATTGAGCATGCATTGCTTTTAATTTCTTTAAAGGACCATTTTCTTCAAATGGACTTAGTTCACCACCACAGTTGGACATCTTCGACATGCAACCTGTTGAAGACGTTGTAAAGGCTACTCCTTCCTTTAACACTTCCACATTTTCTTCTAAGCAGACAATGGGACTGATCAGTGGTAAATATAATTTCACGGACTGTAAATTTGTTATTTATCAATTTTTTGTTTGGCTTGCAAGAGATGGTACATATTTGCAGAAAAAATAAAATCCATGCTTTTATGAACCATTTGCAAACTGGTTTCACGGTTTTCAAACTGCTCCATGCAGTCTCTTTGTATCTGTAATACAGAACCATTTGTTTTATATTAATTACAATTTAAAATGGCGGCGGAGGAAGGGCTGGAGGTCCAATCAGAATTTGCAAGAGATTTCTCGAAAGTCCTAGTGGATACTGGGGTGACATTAGTACCATGGGGTATAGATTGGGTCCATTGGAGCCTGGCACTTTAAGAAATCAGTCAGTGTGTGCTGGCTCCTCCCCTCTATGCCCCTCCTGCAGACTCAGTTTAGAATAATGTGCCCAAGGAGCTGAGTGCATTCTCTGGAGCTCCAGAGAGTATTCTTCAGACTTTGTTAGTTTATTATTTTCAGGCAGCACTGGTTGGCAACCAGTCTGCCTGCGTTGTGGGACTTTGGGGGGATGGGGCACCGAACCAACTTAGTATAGAGTTAATGGTTCATATCCACGCTGACAGGACACTGAACTCCTGAGGCACTGTTTCTCATGCCCCAGGGTGTGAGCCCACGCCGGCAGCATGCTGCAACCCCTATCAGATGCCGAATAGACGTGGTGCGGTGAGTACTACACCAGGGTCCCGATTAGCGGGTCCCCGGTGACAATGGCGGCTTTAGGGCGCGGCGGTCACCGGGCCTTGAGCTGCGGAATTCCGGTATGAATGGTCAACCATGTTATAGTCGGCAGTCATTAGGTCGACCACTATTGGTCGACATTGGCATGGTCGACGTGGACGTGATGATGCAATTGCGCAAGGTGGGAGTCAACATAGTCCCATACTTGGACGATCTAATAAAGGCTGTATCCAGGGAACAACTGCTGTCTCTAGAGGAACCCTGGCCTCTGCCGCTACTCAAGGACCTTCTTCAACAGGGACCGTTTGTCTATCCAGACTTACTGCGGCTACGTTTGACGGCTGGTAAGTTGAGAGGGAGATCTTAGCTAGAAAAGGTCTCTCATCCAAGGTTATTTCCACTATTGTCCAGGCCCGTAATGTGGTCACGTCCAAACATTACCACCGTATCTGGAAGAAATATGCCTCGTGGTGCGAGGGTAGGAAATATCCTCCTGCAGAATTTCGACTTGCCTGTGTTCTGCTTTTCCTGCAAGCAGGTGTGGATAAAGCTCAGGACTCGTCCACAATTTCTGCCAAAGGTGCTATCGACTTTTCACATTAATCAACAGATAGTGGTTCCGGTACGGTCTGACTTATCGGTTGCTCTAAAGTCCTTGGATGTTGTGAGGGCTTTGAAGATTTACGTCAATAGGACTGCTCGCCGCAGGAAGTCTGACTCCCTTTTTGTTTTTTATGACTCTACCAAGATTGGTCGTCCTGCTTCTAAGCAGTCCATTGCTCGTTAGCTGTGGTTAACAATTCAACAAGCCTATGCTTCGGCAGCATTGCCGCTGCCGAGTTCTATCCAGGCCCACTCCACATGGTCAGTGGGATCTTCCTGGGCGGCTGGCCAGGGCCTCTCGGCCTTACAGTTGTGCCATGCAGCTACCTGGTCTGGTTCGGACACGTTTAAGTTCTCTGGGTTCGACACCTTGGCCAGTGATGACCTTCAGTTTGGTCAGGTGGTTTTACAGGGATCTCAGTACTCTCCCACCCTTTCTGGGAGCTTTGGGACTTCCCCATGGTACTAATGTTACCCCAGTATCCACGGGTGGTCTTCAGTATGCCGACTGACGGGATCCCGGCGCACAGTATACCGGCGCCGGGATCTCGACAGCCGGCATACCGACACTTATTCTCCCTCGTGAGGGTCCACGACCCCCCTGGAGGGACAATAAAATAGCGTGGCGCGCCACCGTGCCCGTAGCGTGGCGAGCGCAGCGAGCCCGCAAAGGGTCTCATTTGCGCTCGCCACACTGTCGGTAAGCCGGCGGTCGGGCTCCCGGCGCCGGTATGCTGGTCGCCGGGAGCCTGACCGCCGGCATACCATAGTGAACCCGTATCCACTAGGACGTTAGAGAAAATAGGAATTTAATACCTACCAGTAATTCCATTTCTCGTAGTCCGTAGTGGATGCTGGGCGCCCGCCTCAGTGCTTCATTCCTGCTTACCTGGGTGTAAGTGTTCTTGGTTGGGTCTGCTGTTGCTGTCCCTGTTCCATGTTTGGTTAGCGTTGCTATCCTTTATTATAGTTAGCGTTGCTTTCCTCTGTTCTGGTTAGCTCTGTTATCTTCATTATTGTTGTGTGTTGGTTCGTTACCTCACCGCTATTTGTGTTTATAGCCTTCTCTCAAAGTATGTCCGTCTCCTCGGGCACAGTTTTTCTAGACTGAATCTGCAGGAGGGGCATAGAGGGGAGGAGCCAGCACACACTGACTACTTTCCAATGGATCCGATCTATACCGCGTGGCACTAATGTCACCCCAGTATCCACTACGGACTACGAGAAAAGGAATTACTGGTAGGTATTAAATTCCTATGTTTTCTGCTCCTCTCCTCCCTGCTACAACAGTACCAGTTTACAGCCAGAGCAATGAAAACAAAAAAATGGGTCCCTGCTAGTGGAATTAGCAGGTTACAGTAATGCATGCAGTAGATGTTTGTGCAGCTTTCATTTACTACACTTCTCTCTCAGATTATAATCTGCTTTATCCTCTCTCAGTAAATGAATGCATTCATTATGAAGAACTACATATATCCAAATACTGACATGTAAGAAGTTTCATTACAGTATCTCCATTGATCATTCTATTAAGTAGCTGGTCTGACTGTGTATGGATTTGTTTACAGCAGATGTGGCTGCTTTTTATACACTATCGTAGTTATGTTTCCCCACCTCTCTTATGACATTAATGGAATACTGGTGCATGTAACTGTTTCACACACACAAAGTTTCTTACATTTTTTTAAATCTAAACCGGGAAGCGTACAGAATGCAAAAAAGGGAAGATGGTGGAGGGGAATGCAACAAGCAAAGGATATGATTACAGTAGAATTCATGTTTCAAGTCTAGCAAATTGAAAAGCAAAGAATAAAACCTTAGATGACATGATAATCTGGATATGTGTCCCAAAATGTTGAACAGCCAGAGATTACCGTAGAAGTCTGTGGGGGGATCCGGTCTGAAGATAGACAGTGTCTAGGTCGACAATGTTTAGGTCGACCACTATAGGTCGACAGTCACTAGGTCGACATGGATGGAAGGTCGACAGGGTTTCTAGGTCGACAGGGTTTCTAGGTCGACATGTGCTAGGTCGACAGGTCTAAAGGTCGACATGAGTTTTTTTAAAAAAAAATTTGGGGGGGGGGGATTTTTTCATACTTAACGATCCACGTGAACTACGATTGGAACGGTAAAGTGTGCCGAGCGAAGCGAAGGCACCACGCCCGAATCATGGCGAGCCATGCGAGGGGACGCGGTGCACTAATTTGGGATCCCGGTCACTCTACGAAGAAAACGACACAAAAAAAAAAAAAAATCCTCATGTCGACCTTTAGACCTGTCGACCTAGCACATGTCGACCTAGAAACCCTGTCGACCTTCCATCCATGTCGACCTAGTGACTGTCGACCTATAGTGGTCGACCTAAACATTGTCGACCTAGACACTGTCGATTTGATGAACCACACCCGTCTGTGGGGTGGGGAAGGAGCAAGAACTGAGAAACAAAAGAATTGTTCATAAAAGCAAGGTGCTAGAATAAAATGGAAGGAGAGGGCAGGACATGGATTGTAGCGAATAAAAGTCTGTCATCAAGTACATTGAAGCACAATCTGCTGTGTGTCCTGAATGTAAAATCCAGGAAGATCGAACGCTGTCAAATTTATGGGGACTTTTGTGTAGTATGCTTGTAGATTTATTACATTTTGCAGCTATTAAGAATGTATCAGCATTGAGTGTGGGCAGAACTGTCGCCGCGATAAGTATGTGCCTACTGCATAGAGCCGCTCTCTGCAATGTATACTAGCAGCAGTGCGCTGAGCCGAGGAGAGCCATGCATAATGCAACTCTACTCTTTGCATGTAAGAGAGGGCGGAAGTGGCGGGTGATGCTGGATGTTGTTTAGAACAGGGTGCTGTAATAGCATTAAGATTGAGCGCACTCTGAACGCCCTGCCCGGCCTCCTTCAGCAGAATCCCCCGTCTGGGTTTAGCGCCAAGCATGGGAGTCTAATCCATAGCATCACAGCTCTTGGCTCAAGACAGGTAGACTGGTTTAAAATATTAAAATAGTACATGTCCTGGGATGTCTCTTGTTGTCAGTGGGAGAACAGGTGCTGGGATGGCTCTGACTGTAATAGTGAGTACAGGTGCTGGGGTGTCTGATTCAGTCGTACTACATGTTTTGGGGGTGTGTCTGTTAGTGGGAGTACAGTGCTGGAGTGAGTCTTGCTGTCAGCATGGATACATGTGCTATGTTTTCTCTGCCTGTCCGTAAGGATACAGGTGCTGTAGTGAGTGGGAGGGCACTACTGTGTGGCATTATGTGTATAAGTGCATTAGTACTGTGGCATAACGTACATAAGAGGTACTACTGTGTGGCATAATGTGCTATAAATGGCATTAATACTGTGTGGCATAATGTGCTGTAAATGGCATTAATACTATGTGGCATAATGTGCTATAAAGGGTATTACTACTGTGTGGCATATCATGAATAAGGAGCTCTACTGTGTGGCATAAAGTGTATAAGGTGTACTATTGTGTGGTGTAATGTTAATAATATACACTAATAATGTGACATAACTTAAGTAAGGGGTAGTTCTGTGTGGCATAACGTTAATAAGGGGAACTACTGTGCAGTGTAATGTAAATAAGGTTACACTACTGTGTGGCGTAATTTGAATTGGGGGTACTATTGTGTGGCCATACCTCTTCCCCATGAGACCACTCCTCTGTTTGTTCTCTAGTGAACTGTGGACTGGGTCGCATCTGAAGGAGTCTCCATAGGAGACCACTGAGGGGAGGGGTTTTTGCATTGTGTAAATTCCAAAGGAGAGGAAGTGACAAGGGGATGCCAAGAATGTTGAACCATCATGGGTCACCAGGAGGTGGAAGGGGACTGACCTGCAATACTTGATCTTGTGTTTCTTAAAGTTTTGGTGACGTTGATAAGGTCTTCATTTCTGCAATGTTGAGGGAGCCAGATCTTGGAAAATCTGGATTTTTAAGGGCCCAGTTAGGGAACAACAGGAAAGAACTGAAGACAAGAGGATTCTCCGCTGTTTTATTGTAAATATAATCTAATTAATCCCTTGGAGATTGATGTTGGAGAAGTATAGCTCTGGGGGCTTTCCCAGCAATCTTTATTGAATTACACAAATTGGACAGACACTGCAGGTCGAGACCTTCCAAGAACTGGGACAGAAAGGCTATCCCCCCCCCCCCCCCCCCCCAAAAAGGCTCAAATTGTCAGGGTTTTTTTTTTTAGGAGTGAATTAGGTGAAGAACATTAATGTAACCTTATCCCACATGATTTTAGTGGGGGAAAAAATGGGGGGAGTGAAAAAAATGTTTTGTTTTTTTTTATAATTCCCCCTCAAGACAAAACATTGGAACATCGGTAACATCGCGACCATCGTGACATTACTCTTCACTCCCCAGAAAGCTGCCAGGTACACGGGGGAGGGGAGTTTACACTTTCCCAGCGGCTGCTGTTGTCTGCAGCCGCTGGGTGGGGGTCCTGCCGTGCTGACCGATCAGCAATGATCGGCAGCACTGCATTACTGAGAGGAGGGTGCAGGGAGACAGAGGAACCTTCCGGTTCTTCTGAGAGCCGCAGCGGAGGGAAGTTTCCCTTCCCTGCAGCTGCTAACACTTTTTATCTGACTGGTCGCTTCCTGTGCGACCAGGTCAGCTAAAGCACTTGCTGGTGTGGTCGCATCTGATGCTACCGTGCCAGGCAAGTGGTTAAACAGACTCTGGAAAGTTTCTTATACATATGCTGTTTCTGTGAGATTTGGTTTCAGAGGGGGCAATTCAATTGTTTATGGGGTTAATTTAGAGTTGATCGCAGCAACAAATTTGTTAGCAGTTAGGCAAAACCATGTGCACTGCAGGTAGGGCAGATATAACATTTGAAGAGAGAGTTAGATTTGGGTGGGTTATTTTGTTTCTGCAGGGTAAATACTGGCTGCTTTATTTTTACACTGCAATTTAGATTTCAGTTTGAACACACCTCACCCAAATCTAACTCTCTCTGCACATGTTATATCTGCCTCCCCTGCAGTGCACATGGTTTTGCCCAACTGCTAACAAATTTGCTGCTGCGATCTACTCTGAATAACCCTCAATATGCGCCTGATCTCCCTTCTAATATCACTTTTCTCTATCGTCCTAGTGGATGCTGGGGTTCCTGAAAGGACCATGGGGAATAGCGGCTCCGCAGGAGACAGGGCACAAAAAGTAAAGCTTTTCCAGATCAGGTGGTGTGCACTGGCTCCTCCCCCTATGACCCTCCTCCAGACTCCAGTTAGATTTTTGTGCCCGGCCGAGAAGGGTGCAATTCTAGGTGGCTCTCATAAAGAGCTGCTTAGAGAGTTTAGCTTAGGTTTTTTATTTTACAGTGATTCCTGCTGGCAACAGGATCACTGCAACGAGGGACAGAGGGGAGAAGAAGTGAACTCACCTGCGTGCAGGATGGATTGGCTTCTTGGCTACTGGACATAAGCTCCAGAGGGACGATCACAGGTACAGCCTGGATGGTCACCGGAGCCGCGCCGCCGGCCCCCTTGCAGATGCTGAAGTAAGAAGAGGTCCAGAATCGGCGGCTGAAGACTCCTGCAGTCTTCTAAAGGTAGCGCACAGCACTGCAGCTGTGCGCCATTTTCCTCTCAGCACACTTCACACGCAGTCACTGAGGGTGCAGGGCGCTGGGGGGGGGGCGCCCTGGGAGGCAAATGTAAACCTATATAAAGGCTAAAAATACCTCACATATAGCCCCCAGAGGCTATATGGAGATATTTAACCCCTGCCTGTATTCACAAAATAGCGGGAGACGAGCCCGCCGAAAAAGGGGCGGGGCCTATCTCCTCAGCACACGGCGCCATTTCCTCTCACAGCTCCGCTGGTCAGGACGGCTCCCAGGTCTCTCCCCTGCACTGCACTACAGAAACAGGGTAAAACAGAGAGGGGGGGCAAATTTAATGGCAATATCTTGATATATATAAAGCAGCTATAAGGGAGCACTTATTATAAGGCTATCCCTGTCATATATAGCGCTTTTTGGTGTGTGCTGGCAGACTCTCCCTCTGTCTCCCCAAAGGGCTAGTGGGTCCTGTCTTCGTTTAGAGCATTCCCTGTGTGTCTGCTGTGTGTCGGTACGTGTGTGTCGACATGTATGAGGACGATATTGGTGTGGAGGCGGAGCAATTGCCAAATATGGGGATGTCACCTCCTAGGGGGTCGACACCAGAATGGATGCCTTTATTTATGGAATTACGGGATAGTGTCAACACGCTAAAGCAGTCGTTTGACGACATGAGGCGGCCGGACAATCAATTAGTGCCTGTCCAGGCGCCTCAAACACCGTCAGGGGCTGTAAAACGCCCTTTGCCTCAGTCGGTCGACACAGACCCAGACACAGGCACTGATTCCAGTGGTGACGGTGACGAATCAACCGTATTTTCCAGTAGGGCCACACGTTATATGATTTTGGCAATGAAGGAGGCGTTACATTTAGCTGATACTACAGGTACCACTAAACAGGGTATTATGTGGGGTGTGAAAAAACTACCTATAGTTTTTCCTGAATCAGAAGAATTAAATGACGTGTGTGATGAAGCGTGGGTTGCCCCTGATAAAAAGCTGATAATTTCAAAGAAATTATTGGCATTATACCCTTTCCCGCCAGAGGTTAGGGAGCGCTGGGAAACACCTCCTAGGGTGGACAAGGCGCTAACACGCTTATCAAAACAAGTGGCGTTACCTTCTCCTGAGACGGCCGCACTTAAAGATCCATCAGATAGGAGGATGGAAAATATCCAAAAAAGTATATACACACATGCAGGTGTTATACTACGACCAGCTATAGCGACTGCCTGGATGTGCAGTGCTGGGGTAGTTTGGTCAGAGTCCCTGATTGAAAATATTGATACCCTGGACAGGGACAATATTTTACTGTCGTTAGAACAAATAAAGGATGCATTTCTTTATATGCGTTATGCACAGAGGGATATCTGCACACTGGCATCACGGGTAAGTGCTATGTCCATTTCGGCCAGAAGAGCTTTATGGACGCGACAGTGGACAGGCGATGCGGATTCAAAACGGCATATGGAAGTTTTGCCGTATAAAGGGGAGGAGTTATTTGGAGTCGGTCTATCAGATTTGGTGGCCACGGCTACAGCCGGGAAATCCACCTTTCTACCTCAAGTCACTCCCCAACAGAAAAAGGCACCGACTTTTCAACCGCAGCCCTTTCGTTCCTTTAAAAATAAGAGAGCAAAGGGCTATTCATATCTGCCACGAGGCAGAGGTCGAGGGAAGAAACAGCAACAGGCAGCTCCTTCCCAGGAACAGAAGCCCTCCCCGGCTTCTACAAAAGCCTCAGCATGACGCTGGGGCTTCTCAAGCGGACTCGGGGACGGTGGGAGGTCGTCTCAAAAATTACAGCGCGCAGTGGGCTCACTCGCAGGTAGATCCCTGGATCCTGCAGATAATATCTCAGGGGTACAGGTTGGAATTAGAGACAGATCCACCTCGCCGTTTCCTGAAGTCGGCTTTACCAACGTCCCCTTCCGAAAGGGAGACGGTTTTGGAAGCCATTCACAAGCTGTACTCTCAGCAGGTGATAGTCAAGGTACCTCTTCTACAACAAGGGAAGGGGTATTATTCCACTCTATTTGTGGTACCGAAGCCGGATGGCTCGGTAAGGCCTATTCTAAATCTGAAGTCCTTGAACCTGTACATAAAGAAGTTCAAGTTCAAGATGGAGTCACTCAGAGCAGTGATAGCGAACCTGGAAGAAGGGGACTTTATGGTATCCTTGGACATCAAGGATGCGTATCTCCACGTTCCAATTTACCCCTCACACCAGGGGTACCTCAGGTTCGTTGTACAAAACTGTCACTATCCGTTTCAGACGCTGCCGTTTGGTTTGTCCACGGCACCTCGGGTCTTTACAAAGGTAATGGCCGAGATGATGATTCTTCTTCGAAGAAAAGGCGTATTAATTATCCCATGCTTGGACGATCTCCTAATAAGGGCAAGGTCCAGAGAACAGCTAGAGATGGGATTAGCAATATCTCAAGAGGTGCTAAAGCAGCACGGATGGATTCTGAATATTCCAAAATCCCAATTAATGCCGACAACTCGTCTGCTGTTCCTAGGGATGATTCTGGACACGGTTCAGAAAAAGGTTTTTCTTCCCGAGGAAAAAGCCAAGGAGTTATCCGACCTGGTCAGGAATCTCCTAAAACCAGGAAAGGTGTCTGTACATCAATGCACGCATCTTCAGATGCACCTGCGGATAACCCTGTCTCCAAGGACAAGGGTATCTCTTCTGTGGTGGTTGCAGAGGGCTCATCTATTGGAGGGCCGCAGATTCGGCATACAGGATTGGATCCTGGTGACCACGGACGCCAGCCTGAGAGGCTGGGGAGCAGTCACACAAGGAAGAAACTTCCAGGGAGTGTGGTCGAGCCTGGAAAAGTCTCTTCACATAAACATTCTGGAACTAAGAGCAATCTACAATGCTCTAAGCCAGGCGGAACCTCTGCTTCAAGGAAGACCGGTGTTGATCCAGTCGGACAACATCACGGCAGTCGCCCATGTAAACAGACAGGGCGGCACAAGAAGCAGGAGTGCAATGGCAGAGGCTGCCAGGATCCTTCGCTGGGCGGAGAATCACGTGATAGCACTGTCAGCAGTGTTCATCCCGGGAGTGGACAACTGGGAAGCAGACTTCCTCAGCAGACACGATCTTCACCCGGGAGAGTGGGGACTTCATCCAGAAGTTTTCCACATGCTAATAAACCGTTGGGAAAGACCAATGGTGGACATGATGGCGTCTCGCCTCAACAAAAAACTGGACAGGTATTGCGCCAGGTCAAGAGATCCGCAGGCAATAGCTGTGGACGCGCTGGTAACACCTTGGGTGTACCAGTCGGTGTATGTGTTTCCTCCTCTGCCTCTCATACCAAAGGTATTGAGAATCATACGGCAAAGCGGAGTAAGAACGATACTAGTGGCTCCGGATTGGCCAAGAAGGTCTTGGTACCCGGAACTTCAAGAGATGGTCACGGACGATCCGTGGCCTCTACCTCTAAGACAGGACCTGCTTCAGCAGGGACCGTGTCTATTCCAAGACTTACCGCGGCTGCGTTTGACGGCATGGCGGTTGAACGCCAGATCCTAAAAGGAAAAGGCATTCCAGAAGAAGTCATTCCTACCTTGATTAAGGCAAGAAAGGAAGTCACCGCGAAGCATTATCACCGCATTTGGCGGAAATATGTTGCGTGGTGCGAGGATCGGAGTGCTCCGACGGAGGAATTTCAACTGGGTCGTTTCCTACATTTCCTGCAATCAGGATTGTCTATGGGTCTCAAATTGGGATCTATTAAGGTTCAAATTTCGGCCCTGTCAATATTCTTCCAAAAAGAATTGGCCTCAGTTCCTGAGGTCCAGACTTTTGTCAAAGGAGTACTGCATATACAGCCTCCTGTGGTGCCTCCGGTGGCTCCGTGGGATCTAAATGTAGTTTTAGATTTCCTCAAATCCCATTGGTTTGAACCACTAAAAAATGTGGATTTGAAATATCTCACATGGAAAGTGACTATGTTACTGGCCCTGGCGTCCGCCAGGAGAGTATCTGAACTGGCGGCTTTATCTTATAAAAGCCCTTATTTAATTTTCCATTCGGATAGGGCAGAGCTGCGGACGCGTCCGCATTTTCTCCCTAAGGTGGTATCAGCGTTTCACCTGAACCAGCCTATTGTAGTGCCTGCGGCTACAAGCGACTTGGAGGACTCCAAGTTGTTGGACGTTGTCAGAGCTTTAAAAATATACATTTCAAGGACGGCTGGAGTCAGAAAATCTGACTCGCTGTTTATACTGTATGCACCCAACAAGTTGGGTGCGCCTGCTTCTAAGCAGTCGATTGCTCGTTGGATTTGTAACACAATTCAACTTGCACATTCTGTGGCAGGCCTGCCACAGCCTAAATCTGTTAAGGCCCATTCCACAAGGAAGGTGGGCTCATCTTGGGCGGCTGCCCGAGGGGTCTCGGCATTACAACTCTGCCGAGCAGCTACGTGGTCAGGGGAGAACACGTTTGTAAAATTCTACAAATTTGATACCCTGGCAAAGGAGGACCTGGAGTTCTCTCATTCGGTGCTGCAGAGTCATCCGCACTCTCCCGCCCGTTTGGGAGCTTTGGTATAATCCCCATGGTCCTTTCAGGAACCCCAGCATCCACTAGGACGATAGAGAAAATAAGAATTTACTTACCGATAATTCTATTTCTCGGAGTCCGTAGTGGATGCTGGGCACCCATCCCAAGTGCGGATTATCTGCAATACTTGTACATAGTTATTGTTAACTAATTCGGGTTATTGTTTAGGGAGCCATCTTTCAGAGGCTCCTCTGTTATCATACTGTTAACTGGGTTTAGATCACAAGTTGTACGGTGTGATTGGTGTGGCTGGTATGAGTCTTACCCGGGATTCAAAATCCTCCCTTATTGTGTACGCTCGTCCGGGCACAGTACCTAACTGGAGTCTGGAGGAGGGTCATAGGGGGAGGAGCCAGTGCACACCACCTGATCTGGAAAAGCTTTACTTTTTGTGCCCTGTCTCCTGCGGAGCCGCTATTCCCCATGGTCCTTTCAGGAACCCCAGCATCCACTACGGACTCCGAGAAATAGAATTATCGGTAAGTAAATTCTTATTTTTGCACATTTCTGCTTGCCAGCCTTGACGGGCGACCAGCACTGACAGCCTCTGGTGCAAACATTTGATCCCCCCCCCTCAAAGTACTCCGTTTGTTCCTTGAGAACTTCATTGTCAGATCTCATCCTGATCAGTAACTTCCTGGATGTGACTGACTGTATCTCCTGTTCTCAATACCAAGGAATCTATCTCCGGTTTGATATTGGTAAATAAGGGAAAGTACTACAGGTTGAGTATCCCTTATCCAAAATGCTTGGGACCAGAGGTATTTTGGATATCGGATTTTTCCGTATTTTGGAATAATCGCATACTATAATGAGATATCATGGTGATGGGACCCAAGTCTAAGCACAGAATGCATTTATGTTTCATATACACATTATACACACAGCCTGAAGGTCATTTTAGCCAATATTTTTTATAACTTTGTGCATTAAACAAAGTGTGTGTACATTCACACAATTCATTTATGCTTCATATACACCTTATACACACAGCCTGAAGGTCATTTAATACAATATTTTTAATAACTTTGTGTATTAAACAAGGTTTGTGTACATTGAACCATCAAAAAACAAAAGTTTCACTATCTCACTCTCACTCCAAAAAGTCCGTATTTCGGAATATTCCGTATTTCTGATATTTGGATATGGGATACTCAACCTGTATTTTCATTTGTGTAGTATGTGGAATCCTTATGCCTTGTGAGGCAAGTTCACAATAAGAGTGACTACTTGCGCCATCTAACTCCAAATCTGGAGTTCTGTGTGATTTGAGTTGTGACTGCTTGTTTTTTTTATTTTTTTTCACTTTAAAAAGCCAGAGGAATCAGGAACTGCAGACTCTTTATATAGTTTTGGCATACAAAGTTGGAAAAGTTGTAGACTTTGGTAATAACTCGCAGAGAGATGAAGAGCTTATCGTGAAACAAGTGGGATCAGGAAGGAGTTCTGGCCAATTCACACACCTTCCCAGTTCTCCCAATATGCCAGATTTTACAGGACGCTTCTTTAGAAGTGCCACAAAAACTGGTCTGCACACCCTGAGGTGCTTTTATAGGCGATACCTCTTGTATGCTTCACCGCCAATTGCATTATAGCAGATTAGAAGGGGAGGAATATTCCTTGGAAAGGTGTAAATGCCAGTTTAAGTGCGGGAGACTAGAGGCAAGGCAATAAAGCTACGCCCCCACAGGTTTCACTTTTAAATAACTTAGTTGCTTGAGAGTGTATATATTTGGGTACAGAATATAAATCATAAGCAATACATTTGTAACTTTCATGTGATGACTATTAAAAAAAAAAAAAAAAAAAAAAAAAGTAGTTCATTTATTATTGTTCTAGATTTATTCTCATAGTTGCTTTTTATTGAACTTAGGTTTCCCATTGCATTCAGGGGTACAAAACGCATCCACAACAATGCACGTCGATTTTGATGCTGTTTTTGGAGCAAAATCTTCAGCACATGAAAATCAAGACACAAGAGGTGAGCAGGTTTATGTTGCATGCATTTCTAGGAATATACTAAAACATGACTTTGTTATTGTATGGCTCTGCTTATGCTTTCAAATCTAAAACCTATTTTTGCTTTCATAGACTGCTTACAGGTTGAGAGTTATATCTTAAAATGAGTTCCCTTACTAACATTATGGATCCACGCTTATGCACTGTAGCTGCCACATTATCTTGGCGACCACATTTATGTAAAGCTAAATTACACCCATTTTAAAGAGCGAATGTGGCTTCACTAAGCACCAGATAGACGTGATGACCTTACTAGGCTTACTTTGTAAGGCTACAGAAGTTCAAATTGTAGTGATTTGTTTATATTTATTAATGTCACTTGTAATTTAACTCTTACAGGATTATTATTATTATTATTATTTTTTTTACAATTTAAAATGTTTATAAAGTTTATGGGTTTTATTATGATTTTGTAACTTAGAATATACATACATCGCTGAAAAAGGGACAAGTCAAACATAATTGTACTTTTTTATAGAATCTTGAAATCCCCAAAGGTTCTGTAGTTGACAAACCAAATATATTTTCACATTTTTGCTTCTGTCCTACAGCGTAATAGTGTTAGCAGAATTTGACTATTTCTGCGGCGGGGTACACTGGGCTCCACAAGTCTGGACAATGGGGTGTAGAGTAGGATCTTGATCCGAGGCACCAACAGACTCAAAGCTTTGACTGTTCCCAGAATGCACAGCACCGCCTCCTATATCACCCCGCCTCCCAGCACAGGAGCTTAGTTTGTTAGTTGATGCTGCAGTAAGCAGGCACTTAACAGAGGGGCTGCTCCATGCAGCCCTAAGAAAGGCTTTTTTTCTGAAGAAAAAGTGAAGACTTCAGGGCAGCAGCAGTGGTAAATGTCTTGTGACATTCTCTGCTGCGGCTCCAGATCTCCCCAGCGGCGCTGTACACTCCCGAGCCCTTGTTGCCGGGTACCTGCAGCGGAGGCTCCGGTTTACTTCACGTTAGGCACACACGGCTGGGGCTCTCCAGGATCGCGTGGCCGCGCTTCGGGAGGTGGTAAGTGGGTCCCGCTCGCGGGACCCGGTCTTTATCGCGATCCGGCGCGGTCAGTGGGAGGCGGGCCGCGTGCGCTGGTGGTGGACACTGTGACAGTACAGGCGATCCCACTAGATCACAAGGGCATGGGCGCAGGTCGGGTTTTCTCTCTAAACCACTTCTTATATCGCCCACAGTACCCGGTGGTTTTGCCAGCAAGGGGGATAAGGCTTAGACCTGAAGCCCCTCCCCAGCCCCACGGCGCCATTTCCAGCAAGTGTTCCCGCCCTGGAGCTGCATCTCTGTCTATTCCTCACTCCCTGTCAGTGGCGCCATTACTCCTCAGCTCACTGTTCCTGGGACTGCTTGGGCAAATCCTCCTATGTAAAGCCGCCTGGTTGTCAGCGCTGTGCCTTTACATGACACTTAAGTATTCTACCTGCCTTTTTAGTCAGTGTTAGTAAGAAAGAGTGCATTTAGTCAGGGGTTTATAGTACAATTACCCTGTGATATACATCCAGTTTCTTACTGTGTAGTGTTATATCTATTGACTATATGGCTGTGTAAGCTAGTCCAGTGCAGTATTATTGTCTGTAATAACCTCTGCATTGTACAAACTGTGACCTTCTGTGTGTGCATTTGATAGCTGAGTGTTGTCCCTCTCGTGTCTTTCACTCAACTTGCTATCCCTATATTCTATAACCTGAGGGGGCTTGGTGCGTCAGGTGTTATCTAATACAGGATTTTCACAAAGATATACTGTATTACGTATTTCTCTTACGTCCTAGAGGATGCTGGGGACTCCGTAAGGACCATGGGGAATAGATGGGCTCCGCAGGAGACATGGGCACTAAAAATAACTTTAGGTATGGGTGTGCACTGGCTCCTCCCTCTATGCCCCTCCTCCAGACCTCCGTTTAATACTGTGCCCAGAGGAGACTGGGTGCACTACAGGGAGCTCTCCTGAGCTTCCTGAAAGAAAGTATTTTGTTAGGTTTTTTATTTTCAGAGAGACCTGCTGGCAACTGGCTCCCTGCACCGTGGTACTCAGGAGAGAGAAGCAGACCTACTTAAATGCTAGGCTCTGCTTCTTAGGCTACTGGACACCATTAGCTCCAGAGGGAGTCAGAACGCAGGTCTCCCCTAGCGGTTCGTCCCGGAGCCGCACCGCCGTCCTCCTCGCAGAGCCGGAAGATAGAAGCCGGGTGAGTATAAGAAGATAGAAGACTTCAGATCTTCAATGAGGTAACGCTGCGCGCCATTGCTCCCACACAGAACACACACACAGCGCACACTGTGCGGTGCAGGGCGCGGGGGGGGCGGGCGCCCTGGGCAGCAATGTATACCTCTAGGGCTGGCTATGATTTGATTTACACTATTTAGTGGTATTTCAGAGTATCCCCACCAATTTGTTTTTAAAAAAGCGGGACCGAAGCCCGCCACTGAGGGGGCGGGGCTTCTTCCTCAGTACTCACCAGCGCCATTTTCTCCACAGCACACGCTGAGAAGCTGGCTCTCCGGACTCTCCCCTGCTGATCACCGGTGACAGAGGGTTTTAAAGAAGGGGGGGGCACATAATTTGACGCAGTGAAAATAAAATATATATATATATATATATATATATATATATATATATATATATAAAGCGCTGTATCTGGGTACATTTTTGTTTTTCCATGGTTATTGGCGCTGGGTGTGTGCTTGCATACTCTCTCTCTGTCTCTCCAAAGGGCCTTGTGGGGAAACGGTCTCCAGATAGAGCTTTCCCTGAGTGTGTGGTGTGTCAGTACGTGTGTGTCGGCATGTCTGAAGCGGAAGGCTCTCCTAGGGATGAGGTGGAGCGCATGACTGTGGTGTCGCCGTCGGCAACGCCGACACATGACTGGATGGATATGTGGAATATTTGAAATGCAAATGTGAATTTATTGCACAAACGTTTGGACAAAGCAGAATCCAGGGACAGTACGGTGGGTCAGACCCTGCCTTTCCCTATGTCACAGGGGCCTTCTGGGTCTCAAAAGCGCACACTTTCTCAGATAGTTGACACAGATACCGACACAGATTCTGACTCTAGTGTCGATTATGATGATGCGAGGTTGCAGCCAAAGTTGGCAAAGAGTATTCATTATATGATTATTGCTACAAAGGATGTGCTGCATATTATAGATGACCCCGCGGTGCCTAATCCTAAGATCCACATGTTTAAAGAAAAGAAGCCTGAGGTTACCTTTCCACCTTCCTTTGAATTAAATGAGTTATTTGAAAGTGCTTGGGAAACTCCAGATAAGAAACTGCAGATTCCCAAAAGGATTCTTATGGCGTATCCTTTCCCGATCAAGGACAGGATACGGTGGGAATCCTCCCCACGGGTGGGCAAGGCGTTGACGCGCATTTCCAAAAAGGTGGCGCTGCCGTCTCAGGATACCGCTGCCTCAGGGATCCGGCTGACCGCAAGCAGGAAACTACCTTGAAGTCAATTTACACACATACCGGTACATTACTCAGACCGGCAATAGCGTCGGCTCGGGTTTGTAGCGCTGTACTAGCGTGGACCGATACCTTATCTGCTGATATGGATGCGATGGATAAGGAAACTATTTTATTGACCCTGGGCCATATTAAGGATGCGGTTCTTTATATGAGAGAGGCTTAGAGGGATATAGGCATACTGGGGTCCAGAGCGAACGCTATGGCGATTTCTGCCAGGCGAGCACTGTGGACCCGACAGTGGACGGGTGATGCTGACTCGAAACGGCATATGGAGGTTTTACCTTACATGGGTGAGGAGTTGTTTGGGGAAGGTCACGCGGACCTAGTCTCCACAGCTACTACTGGTAAATCAACTTTTTTACCTTATGTTTCCTCACAGCCTAAGAAAACGCCACATTATCAGATGCAGTCCTTTCGGCCGCATAAATCCAAGAGAGCTCGGGGATCTTCCTTTCTTACCAGAGGTAAGGGCAAGGGGAAAAAGCTGCCAGCTACAGCCAGTTCCCAGGAACAAAAGTCCTCCCGGGCTAATACTAAATCCACCGCATGACGCTGGGGCTCCGCGGGTGGAGTCCGCTCCTGTGGGGGCATGTCTTCGTCTTTTCAGCCAGGTCTGGGTTCATTCTCAGGTGGACCCCTTGGCAATAGACATTGTTTCCCAGGGGGTACAAGCTGGAATTCGAAGAGGTGCCTCCTCGCCGGTTTTTCAAATCGTCAATGCCGACTTCTTCCCCAGAGAGGGAGGTAGTTTTGGCAGCAATTTAAAAGTTGTGCCTTCAACAAGTGGTAGTCAAAGTTCCCCTGCAGCAGCAGGGGATGGGCTATTACTCAACCCTGTTTGTTGTCCCGAAACCGGATGGTTCGGTCAGACCAATTCTGAATTTAAAATCCTTAAACCTATACTTAAAGAGGTTCAAGATGGAATCGCTCAGGGCGGTCATCGCAAGTCTGGAAGAGGGAGATTATATGGTGTCCCTAGACATAAAGGATGCATACCTTCATGTCCCCATTTATCAACCTCATCAGGCGTTCCTGAGATTTGTAGTGCAGGATTGTCATTACCAATTTCAGACATTGCCATTTGGGCTTTCCACGGCTCCGAGGATTTTTACCAAATTAATGGCAGAGATGATGCTGCTCCTGTGCAAGCAGTGGGTCACAATTATCCCGTACTTGGACGATCTCCTGATAAAAGCGAGATCGAGAGAACGATTGCTAGACAGCGTATCACTCTCCTTGAGGGTGTTACAACAACACGGTTGGATTCTAAATCTACCAAAGTCACAGTTAGTTCCAACGACCCGATTGCCTTTCTTAGGCATGATTCTGGACAAAGGAGGATCTTTCTCCCGATGGAAAAGGCCCAGGAACTTCAGAGCTTGGTCAGGGGCCTCTTGAGGCCGGACAGGTTGTCGGTACATCACTGCACTCGAGTGCTGGGAAAAATGGTGGCGTCTTACGAGGCCATTCCCTTCGGCAGGTTCCATGCCAGGACTTTTCAGTGGGACCTTCTGGACAAGTGGTCGGGGTGACATCTACAGATTCATCAAATGATCCACCTGTCCCCCAGGGCCATGGTGTCTCTCCTGTGGTGGCTGCAGAGTTCTCACCTTCTAGAGGGTCGCAGGTTCGGCATCCAGGACTGGGTTCTGATGACCATGGACGCGAGCCTCCGAGGATGGGGAGCAGTCACACAGGGAAGAAGCTTCCAGGGTCTGTGGTCAAGCCAGGAAGCTTGTCTACACATCAACGTTCTGGAATTAAGGGCCATATACAACGGCATTCGTCAGGCGGAGACCTTACTTCAAGGTCTACCGGTTCTAATTCAGTCAGACAACATCACAGCAGTGGCTCATGTAAACCGCCATGGCGGCACGAGGAGCAAAGTGGCAATGGCAGAAGTCTCAAGGATTCTTCGATGGGCGGAGAGTCATGTGAGCGCTCTGACAGCAGTCTTCATTCCGGGAGTGGACAACTGGGAAGCAGACTTCCTAAGCAGACACGATCTGCATCCAGGAGAGTGGGGACTTCATCAAGAAGTCTTCGCAGAGATTGTAAGTCAGTGGGGACTGCCTCAAATAGACATGATGGCTTCACGCCTCAACAAAAAACTTCCGAGATATTGCGCCAGGTCAAGGGACCCTCAGGCGTTTGCAGTGGATGCACTGGTGACACCGTGGGTGTTTCAGTCGGTCTATGTGTTCCCCCCTCTTCCTCTCATCTCAAAGATACTGAGAATCATAAGGCAAAGAGGAATTCGGACAATTCTCATTGTTCCAGATTGGCCTCGAAGGGCCTGGTATCCGGATCTGCAGGAGATGCTCACCGAAGATCTGTGGCCTCTTCCTCTCAGGGAAGACCTGTTACAACAAGGACCCTGTCTATTCCAGGACTTACCGCGACTGAGTTTGACGGCATGGCGGTTGAACGCAGGACCCTATCGGAGAAGGGCATTCCGGAGGAGGTCATTCCTACTCTGATAAAGGCTCGAAACATTATCACCGTATCTGGAGGAAGTATGTGTCTTGGTGCGAAGCCAAGACTGCTCCTCTGGCAGAATTCCATCTGGGCCGTTTTCTCCACTTCCTACAAACTGGAGTGAATTTGGGCCTAAAATTAGGCTCCATTAAGGTTCAGATTTCTGCCCTATCCATTTTCTTTCAAAAGGAATTGGCTTCTCTTGCAGAAGTCCAGACTTTCGTGAAGGGGGTGCTGCATATCCAGCCTCCTTTTTTGCCCCCGGTGGCACCATGGGACCTTAACATGGTGTTACGGTTCCTTAAGTCTCACTGGTTTGAGCCTCTTCAGACAGTTGAATTAAGGTATCTCACTTGGAAAGTGGTCATGCTATTGGC
Organism: Pseudophryne corroboree; assembly: GCF_028390025.1. Taxonomy (NCBI): domain Eukaryota; kingdom Metazoa; phylum Chordata; class Amphibia; order Anura; family Myobatrachidae; genus Pseudophryne; species Pseudophryne corroboree. Next base: position 286,272,379 of record NC_086451.1, read on the forward strand.
CTTGGCACGGCGGGTGTCGGAGTTGGCGGCTTTGTCTCACCCTTACCTAATTTTCCATGTGGATAGAGCTGAGTTGCGGACTCGTCCTCAATTTTTGCCTAAGGTGGTTTCTTCTTTTCATCTGAACCAACCTATTGTGGTGCCTGTGGCTACAAGGGACGTGGAGGATTCCGAGTCCCTGGATGTGGTCAGGGCATTGAAAATTTATGTGGCCAGAACGGCTCGGGTTAGGAAAACGGAGGCCCTGTTTATCCTATATGCAGCCAACAAGGTTGGCGCTCCTGCGTCTAAACAGACTATTGCTCGCTGGATCTGTAATACGATTCAGCAGGCTCATTCTACGGCTGGATTGCCGTTACCAAAATCGGTTAAGGCCCATTCCACTAGAAAGGTGGGCTCTTCTTGGGCAGCTGCCCGAGGCGTCTCGGCATTACAGTTGTGCCGAGCAGCTACCTGGTCGGGTTCAAACACCTTTGCAAAGTTTTACAAGTTTGATACCCTGGCTGAGGAGGATCTCGTGTTTGCTCAATCGGTGCTGCAGAGTCATCCGCACTCTCCCGCCCGTTTGGGAGCTTTGGTATAATCCCCATGGTCCTTACGGAGTCCCCAGCATCCTCTAGGACGTAAGAGAAAATAAGATTTTAAACCTACCGGTATATCTTTTTCTCCTAGTCCGTAGAGGATGCTGGGCGCCCGTCCCAGTGTGGACTAAATGCTGCAAGACTTGTTTATAGTGTGCTTACATAAGGGTTATGTTACAGTTTTAATCAGTCTTGGGCTGATGCTGTTTTGTTTCATACTGTTAAATGGTTTGTATATTCCATGTTATACGGTGTGGATGGTGTGGGCTGGTATGAATCTTGCCCTTAGATTAACAAAAATCCTTTCCTCGTACTGTCCGTCTCCTCTGGGCACAGTATCTCTAACTGAGGTCTGGAGGAGGGGCATAGAGGGAGGAGCCAGTGCACACCCACACCTAAAGTTCTTTTTAGTGCCCATGTCTCCTGCGGAGCCTGTCTATTCCCCATGGTCCTTACGGGGTCCCCAGCATCCTCTACGGACTAGGAGAAAAAGATTTACCGGTAGGTTTAAAATCTTATTTTTTCTGTGATTTGGTCACCATATCTCTCCTTTATCTCTGCTAGTGCTGACTACACTACGCAGGGGTTTGGGTTTGAGATATTGTGCTGCGGTTAATTGTACTGTGTTACCTCATACTGCAAGTTATATCATGTCTGCTTCTGAGGGTAACGGTTCTGGGGCGGAACACACTGCTGGTGTTGCTGAAGCCACAGGTACATATGAGGAGATTATAGCAGCTGTGGGCTCTGGTTCTGGGGGCTCCTTGCCCCCCAGTGGGTCTGTGGCAACGGGGGCACATACTGACCCACCGTGGGCCGTGTTTTCCACGCTTCTGCATACGCTAGTACATAAACTAACACCCCCTATGGGACCCCCAATGCCGGTACAACCGTATGTGGTCACTGCAGCTAACCCGCCGTGGGCGGACGTTTTATCTGCTCAATTAAAGAAGTTGAACCAGTCCTTGACTACTAAAATGTCTGACCAACGCTCGCCTAAGTCCAAGAGGTCCTCTAAGCGAGCGCTCGTCTCCTCACAATCCACTGCTGTCACAGACACCTCGTCTGATGAGGACGGCACTTACACTGACGCCACAGGTTCTGACTCGGATACGGCTGATGGGGAGGGTTGTTCACGTGTGGATGTTCCTGACCTTGTGGAGGCTATTAAGTTAATTCTGCAGATTACGGATGATCCCGAGCCATCCGTGCCTCCTATGAAACCAAATAGGTTCAAGCATCAGAAGGTGGATAAACAGGTTTTAACTCACTCTGATCACCTAGTGGATATACGACAGGAACCCTGGGAAAACCCGGGTACAAAGTTTGTGCCTCAAAAGAAGATGCTGGCTCGCTATCCCCTCGCGCCAGAGCTGTCTAAGAATTGGGCAACACCTCCTCCAGTGGACTCACATGTGGCTAGGATGGTGGTTTCCTCAGCTCTACCTGTCACTACCGTCACGTCTCTGAAAGAGCCTACGGATAAATGTGTGGAGGGTTGTCTAAAAGCGATTTACACCCTCACGGGTGCTGCACAAAGGCCTGCTATTGCAGCTTCATGGGCTGCTGAGGCTATTGAAGCATGGGCCTTGGAGTTAGAAGCTGAAATCTCCTCTGACCATGCTAGACAATGCTTGTCATATATTGTCACAGCTTCTCGATATATTAAAGAGGCGGCTTCTGATGCCGGTATCCTGGCAGCCAAGGCCTCTACTACGTCAGTCCTGGCTCACCGGATATTGTGGCTGAGATCCTGGTCTGTGGATCTGGACTCTAGAAAAACCCTGGAGGTACTCCCTTTCAAGGGAGATATTCTGTTTGGGGAGGACTTAAATAAGATAGTGGCTGACTTGGCTACTGCCAAAACTGCCTGTCTACCTAATACCGCTCCTTCTGTGTCGAAGGCTAAAGGTACGTCCTTTTGCCCCCTTCGTCCTTCAGGTAAAGCAAAAGGTCAGGCGTACCTTAAGCAGGCCCGCACTTCCAAACCTGGTAAGCCGAAGCCCAATAGAGCCTGGGCTGCCCGTCAGCCAGCTGCCAAGACCGATAAGCCTGCCTCATGACGGGGCGGGCCTCCCCCTGGGGGATCCCAGGGTGGGGAGCCGGCTTCTGGGGTATACCCAGGAATGGTTGAGGACCACTTCAGATGCTTGGGTATGGGAAGTCGTCACTCGAGGTTACGCCATTGCCTTCAAAAACAGACCCCCTCATCGATTTTGTCAGACAGACGTCCCTTTGGACCGGACAAAGGTAAAAACTCGACACTCAGTGGTACAGACCCTCCTGGATACAGGAGTCGCAGTACAGGTTCCTCTTGCTCAGAGGGGCCGGGGGTACTATTCTCCGCTGTTTCTAGTCCCGAAACCGAATGGGTCCTCCCGGTCCATTCTCAACCTCAAGGCATTGAACAGGTTTGTGAAGATTTCCAAGTTCCGTATGGAAACCCTTCGCTCTATAGTTCTGGCCTTGGAACCTGGGGACTACATGGTCTCCCTGGACATAATGGATGCTTACCTGCATATTCCTATAGCAGTGTCATATCAACAATACCTGAGGTTTGCTATTGGCAACATCCATTACCAGTTTCGGGCGTTATCTTTTGGTTTAACAACGGCTCTGCAAGTCTTTACCAAAGTTATGGCGGTGATGACGGTGGTACTCCGCCGTCAAGGGGTCAGGATACTGCCGTATCTGGACGACTTGTTAATCCTGGTAAATTCCCCAGATCTTCTCCTGTGTCATCTGGATATGACGGTACGGTTTCTACAAGCCCAAGGGTGGCTCATCAACTGGAAGAAACCCTCCCTGGTCCCTGCTCAGAGCATGGTGCACTTGGGAGCGCTGTTGGACACTCACAACCAGAGGTTGTTCTTGTATCAGGAGAAAGTCCTGAAGCTTCAGGACAGGATTCGCTGCTTCCTTTCTCGTCCGCAAGTGTCGATACATTCGGCAATGCAGGTGCTGGGCCTCATGGTGTCAGCATTCGACATGGTGGAGTATGCGCACTTCCATTCTCGCCCCCTCCAGAAGCTGATTCTAGCCAAGTGGGATGGCCTGCCTCACCGGATCAGGTCTCAAATGATCTCATTGACTCCGGAGGTCCGTCTGTCGCTGCTCTGGTGGCTCTAGGACCAACAATAGTGCAGGGGCCGTCCCTTCTGGATATCCAACTGGGTCCTGTTGACGACAGATGCCAGTTTAAGAGGTTGGGGCGCGGTGATGGAGCAGTACTCCTTACAGGGTCGGTGGACCAAGAAGGAATCTCTCCTCTCGATCAACATTCTGGAGTTGCGGGCGGTCTTCAATGCGTTGAACCTAGCCCAGCATTAAATTCAGAACCATCCTGTTCAAGTACAGTCGGACAACGCCACCACAGTGGCTTACATAAATCATCAAGGCGGCACTCGAGGCAATGAAGGAAGCCTCACGGATTCTACAGTGGGCAGAACGCCATCTACCGGCAATATCGGCAATATTCATTCCGGGAGTCCTGAATTGGGAAGCGGACTTTCTCAGTTGTCAGGACGTGCATGCCGGCGAGTGGGGACTCCATCCAGATGTGTTTCAACTCCTCGTGGAAAGGTGGGGTCCTCCAGATGTGGATCTGATGGCGTCTCGACACAATCACAAGGTTCCGGTCTTCGGAGCAAGGACAAGGGATCCTCAAGCAGCATTTGTGGATGCGCTGGCGGTGCCGTGGAGGTTTCGGCTGCCGTACGTGTTCACTCCGGTGTCACTCCTTCCCAGGGTAGTTCGGAAGTACAAGCAAGAAAAAGGGATTCTGCTTCTCATTGCTCCGGCGTGGCCCAGACGGCACTGGTTCTCAGACCGGCAAGGCCTATCGACAGAGCGTCCACTTCTACTTCCACAACGCCCAGACCTCCTCGTTCAGGGCCCCTGTGTCTACCAGGACCTAGCCCGGCTATCTTTGACGGCGTGGCTCTTGAAGCTTCCGTCTTGAGGGCTAAGGGTTTTTCTGAAGAGGTCATTAAAACTATGTTGCGGGCCCGGAAACCGGCTTCTGCTCGGATTTACCATAGGGTCTGGCATTCATACTTTGTTTGGTGCGCATCTAACAATTATGACGCTTCCAAGTTTAGTACAGCCAAACTTTTGGCTTTTCTGCAGCAAGGCCTAGATTTAGGCCTGCGTCTGGCCTCCCTCAAGGTTCATATTTCTGCCTTGTCGGTGTGGTTTCAATGAAAACTTGCGTCTTTACCTGATGTTCATACTTTCACTCAGGGTGTGTTGCGTATCCAACCTCCCTATGTCCCGCCTGTGGCTCCTTGGGACTTGTCGGTGGTTTTGGAAGCGTTGCGGGAGCCTCCATTTGAACCTCTTGGTTCAGCTGACCTTAAGTGGCTTTCCCTTAAGGTGGTGTTCTTGCTGGCTATTGCCTCTGCTAGAAGAGTGTCGGATCTGGGTGCCTTGTCTTGTAGTTCCCCATATCTGTTTTTTCACCGTGACCGGGCGGTTCTTAGGATTCGTCACGGATATTTACCTAAGGTGGTTTCTTCGTTCCACTTAATCAGGAGATTGTGGTTCCAGCCTTTGTCTCTCCTGATTTGTCTCCCAAAGAGCGGTCTTTGGATGTGGTACGGCTCTCCGTATCTATGTGAAGAGAACTGCTTCTATTCGAAAACCTGATTCTCTCTTTGTTTTGTTTGGATTTCACAAACGTGGCTGGCCTGCTCACAAGCAGACCCTGGCCAGATGGATTAGAATGGTGATTGCACATGCTTATGTGAAGGCTGGTCTGTCAGCTCCTGCTCACATTACGGCCCATTCTACTTGGTCTGTTGGACCTTCTTGGGCGGCAGAAAACGAGTTTTGTGGTAAGAACTTACCTTTGTTAAAACTCTTTCTGCGAGGTACACTGGGCTCCACAAGGCGCCAACCCTGACGCACTTGGCTTCTTTGGGTTCATATGGCATTAGCCGCTGACACTTCTCTTGTCGTGAGAGTGTGGTGTATGTGGCTACTAACCGTTGTCGTCTCTTTTCCTGCTACTGCATTGGGCTGGTTAATTAAAACTGAGCTCCTGTGCTGGGAGGCGGGGTGATATAGAAGGCGGCGCTGTGCATTCTGGGAACAATCAAAGCTTTGAGTCTGTTGGTGCCTCGGATCAAGATCCTACTCTACACCCCATTGTCCAGACTTGTGGAGCCCAGTGTACCTCGCAGAAAGAGTTTTAACAAAGGTAAGTTCTTACCATAAAACTCGTTTTTACTAGTGTGTGTGTTTCTGGCTTGCATTGTGCATGCATCCCTTTTACAGATTATTTCTGTTCTCTCCCACTTTGTTGCATGCTTTCTCGTGCTCAACTGGCGGTTTACCATTGGTGAGTTATTAGCGGACTATAGATTCTCTTTTAAAGCTGAAATTTTGTCTTTTAGTTTCAGTATATTTTTAAATGCAAAAAAGTACAATGTATTTTTATTAACTTTGTGTTATATAAAGGTGTGTTTGACACAATATTCATTCCATATTAATGTGAAAGTATCCTCATCATTCTGCTCTTTACAGAACCTAACATTGCCACCATTTCCTTTATCACATTATGATATACAGCATGCCTTCATTATCACACTCACACTCAGTAGACCATTGTGGGGCTCAGTGTAAAAGAGGCACATGTCACAAAATTACTTAGGCCCCTTTTCAACTAGATAGGGCTTGAAATATAACAGCAGTATTTTGCTACTGGTGAGAGATAGGCACGTGCCGTTATGTTAGGCATTAGTGGAGTAGACACTAGGGGGTAAATTTACTAAGATGGGAGTTCTATTTAAGATGAGATGTTGCCCATAGCAACCAATCAGATTCCAGGTATTATCTTCTAGAAGGTGCTAGATAAATGAAAAGTAGAATCTGATTTGTTGCTATGGGCAACATCCCATTTGAAATAGAACTCCTATCTTAGTAAATTTACCCCTAAATGGCAAAAGCTACTTGATGGCAGCAAGAATGCAGAATCCGTGTAGCTGTGGCATGTGCCTCTTTTCCACTGACCCCCTTAATTTTACAGGTCGCTGCCTCCCACAACACCGGTACATTCACCTTTTGCCATTATGATCCTGTTGCCTGATTACTTACAAGTAGTTCATCCTTGTTCGCGTCAACACAGTGCATCCTGTATGAGCAGCAGTTAAAGGTTAAATAAAAAGCTCAGGTCCTAGTTCAATTTACCCTTAAAACAAATATACCTAAATACAATTACAAATGCAATAGTTAATAATTGTTGTATAGGTCCCTATATCTTCCGCTTTGACACGCTGCTACCTTACTGTATTAAGAGCTGCTGCAGGCACTTGAATCTGTGGAAATGTTAGAAAGTAAAGCACCTCTGCTTTTGTACCCCATCACGATCAAGCCATCATTTTTTTTTTCTTAAATGCTCAATGTTAATCTTTGTATAACTTACGTGCAGGGTTGGGTAAAAAAAAAAAAAGTTTTTTTTAAACCATATTTTGTGGTTTTAAACCATTTTTTATTAATTTCTCTCTTACGTCCTAGAGGATGCTGGGGACTCCGTAAGGACCATGGGGTATAGACGGGCTCCGCAGTTAGGGCACCTAAAAAGAACTTTGACTATGGGTGTGCACTGGCTCCTCCCTCTATGCCCCTCCTCCAGACCTCAGTTAGATCTTGTGCCCAGAGGAGAATGGGTGCACTGCAGAGAGCTCTCCAGAGTTGTCTGTGGAAAAAGAATTTTGTTAGGTTTTTTATTTTCAGGGAGTCCTGTTGGCAACAGGCTCCCTGCATCGTGGGACAGAGGAGAGAGAAGCAGAGCTGGCTTGTCAAGTTGGGCACTGCTTCTAAGGCTACTGGACACCATTAGCTCCAGAGGGAGTTGGAACACGGGTCTCACCTGGGGTTCGTCCCGGAGCCGCGCCGCCATCCTCCTCACAGATGCCGAAGATAGAAGCCGAAGATAGAAGCCGGATAGAGAAGGCAGAAGACATCTTAGGCGGCAGAAAACATCAGATCTTCATGAGGTAAGTCCATTGCTCCCAGTCTCTCTCACACACACACACACACACACACACAGCAGCACTGAAGGGTGCAGGGCGCAGGGGGGGGGGCGCCCTGGGCAGCAATAAACCTCACATTTTGGCACAAATACAGTTGGATTAGACTGCGGAGGCAGTAAATCTATGATCCTCCGCCATTTTATGGAAAAATCACTGTGACCGAAGCCCGCCGTCGGGTGGGCGGGGCTTGATCCTCAGCACTAACCAGCGCCATTTTCTCCACAGAAGCTGCATGAGAAAAACGCTGGCTCCCTGGTCTCTCCCCAGCTGACCTTCACAGGCTGGAAAAAAGAGGAGGGGGGGCACATTAGCGACGCAGTGAGTGAGAATTGGCATATTATATATAAAAAAAGCGCTATCTGGACATATTTTTTCCAGTGTTTTTAAGCGCTGGTGTGTGCTGGCATACTCTTACTCTGTCTCTCCTTAGGACCTGGTTGGGGTTTTGTCCCCTTATAGGTTAATCCCTGTGTGTGTGGGGTGTCGGTACGTGTGTGTCGACATGTCTGAGGCGGAAGGCTTCTCCAAGGAGGAGGTGGAGCAAATGAGTGGTGTGTCCCCGTCGGTTGTGCCGACTCCAGATTGGATGGACATGTGGCATATGTTGAATGCAAGTGTGGCATCTTTACATAAAAGGCTTGATAAGGCTGATTTAGGGGGGACATTAGGGGGTCAATCCTCAGATTGGACCGACTCACAGGGCCCGTCGGGGTCTCAAAAGCGTCCCTTAACACAAGACACTACTACCGACACGGATTCTGATTCCAGTGTCGACTATGACGAAGTAAAATTGCAACCTAGGGTGACTAAAACCATTCAGTGTATGATTGTGGCAATAAGGGATGTGTTGCATATTGTCGATGAACCCTCGGTCCCCGACACAAGGGTACACATGTTTAAGGAAAAGAAACAGATTATTAACTTTCCCACATCTCATGAATTAAATGAATTCTTTGGAAAAGAAAAAAACACAAAATTGGGCGCTAATGTTTAAATCAAATGTTAGCCGCACGTTCCTGGGGCTTGGTTCCTCTGCCACCACTTAGATACAACGAGAGAGAAAAAAACAAAAAAAACCATGCACACTGAGGAAGCCGCCGAGGGTACACTAAGGAGGAGAAACGCGTATGTGGACAAAGTGAGTTTACAGTCGGCCGGCGAAATCCATTCTCCAAATGAGTGCATGCTGTCTCATTAATTCACCATCTTACTCAGCATCCGGACACCCGGACCCCATTGCTAAGGGGGAATAGGGAGTACGCTCCCCTACCTGAGTTATCGTAATCAGAGGCAGATGTGACACCCTAGTGCTAAAGGGAAGAACACACCACCAGCTTGAGTTAATCGCATTAACAATGCTGCTTTGCTGACCTATGGACACTCCTATACTTGAGCTCCATTATATCTCATTCAGAGGCAGCTGGGATACTCCGATGCTATAAGGAAGGACATATTATCAGTTTATTAAAATTGTCCCAACAAATACTGCTCTGCTGACTTGTGATCCTTGGGACAGTTTATAATTAGTGACTGAGGTAACAGTTAACCAATTTCATTCCGTTATAAAGGTAAACGGATAGTTTACGAGTCATCTTACATTGCAGGGACGCCTGTGAGGTCATAGGAGTCACCTAAAGGCAGTTATTTCTAATTAGTCGAGTTCCCATATGTGCACTAAGGTTTCAATTTATATTTTTAGGAGATAATTTCTCTGTTTAGATTAGGATGTGTTTTAGAGACACTTAATGTTATATGTCTGATTTGTGCATTATATGAAATCCGTCCGGTAACTGTATAATTATATACATCTTATATATTTATATATATTTTATTATGGGAATGAATAAAAATCTTTAAATGCTAAGCGCAGTTCCAAGTTTTTTTTTTTTTTCTTTGGAAAAACTTGGGAGACTCCTGTTAAGAGACCGCAGATCCCCAAAAGAATTTATATGGCATACCCTTTCCCTAAGCAGGACAGGGAGATTTGGGAATCACCCCCCACTGTGGACAAGGCCCTGACGCGCTTGTCCAAGAAAGTGGCGCTACCGTCTCCTGACACAGCGGCCCTTAAGGACCCTGCAGATCGCAGGCAGGAAGCTACCTTAAAGTGTATTTATTCTCATACGGGTGCTGTGCGAAGACCGACAATTGCGTCGGCATTGGTGTGTAGCGCAATTGCAGCTTGGACAGAGGAGCTGACAGATCAATTTGATAATATGGATAAGGATACTATATTCCTAACTCTAGCCCATATTAAAGACGCAGTCTTATTTATGAGGGATGCTCAAAGGGACATTGGATTGCTAGCTTCTAGGGCCAATGCCATGTCTATCTCGGCGAGAAGATCTTTATGGACTCGCCAATGGACGGGTGATGCGGATTCCAAGAAACATATGGAAGTACTACCCTACAAGGGTGATGTATTGTTTGGGGATGGGCTGACGGACCTGGTTTCAAATTTTTTTTACCATATATTCCCCAACAGCAAAAGAAAGTAACACCCTATCAGATGCAGTCCTTTCGGTCGCATAAGTCCAAAAGAGGTCGGGAATCCTCTTTCCTCGCCAGAGGTAAGGGCAGAGGCAAGAGAGCACCTGCTGCGGCAGGTGCCCAGGAACCAAAGTCCTCCCCGGCTGCTCCAAAACCCACAGCATGACGCTGGGGCTCCCCTGAGGGAGTCCGCACCGGTGGGGGCACGTCTTCGACTTTTCAGTCAGGCCTGGGTCAGTTCGGACCTGAATCCCTGGGTGTTGGAAATAGTTTCCCAGGGTTACAAATTGGAATTCGAGGAGGTGCCCCCGCGCCGATTTTTCAAATCTGCCCTACCAGCTTCCACATCGGAAAGGGATGTAGTGTTCGCTGCAATTCAAACGCTGTGTATTCAGCAAGTGATAATCAAGGTTCCCCTGCACCAGCAGGGAAGAGGTTACTATTCAACCCTATTTGTGGTCCCGAAACCGGACGGTTCGGTCAGACCTATTTTGAATCTGAAATCCCTAAACCTGTACATAAGAAGATTCAAATTCAAAATGGAATCTCTCAGAGCGATAATAGCCAACATGGAGGAGGGGGAGTTTATGGTGTCTCTGGACATAAAGGATGCGTACCTTCATGTCCCCATATATGCCCCCCATCAAGAATACCTGAGATTCGCTGTACAGGATTGTCATTACCAATTTCAGACGTTGCCGTTTGGACTCTCCACGGCCTGAGGATTTTCACCAAGATAATGGTGGAAATGATGGTGGTCCTGCGCAAGCATGGAGTCACAATTATCCCATACTTGGATGATCTCCTGATAAAAGCGAGATCAAGGGAGAAATTGCTGAACAGTGTGGCGCTCTCGTTGAGAGTGCTCCAGCAACACGGCTGGATTCTAAATCTACCGAAGTCACAGTTGATTCCGACAACTCGACTACCGTTCCTAGGTATGATACTGGATACGGAAAAAATGAAGGTCTTCCTCCCAATAGAGAAAGTCCAAGATATACAGAACATGGTCAGAGACCTGCTAAAACCAAAAAGGGTGTCAGTTCACCAATGCATTCGAGTTCTGGGGAAAATGGTGGCGGCCTACGAGGCCATTCCGTTCGGAAGGTTCCATGCAAGGACTTTTCAATGGGACCTTCTGGACAAGTGGTCCGGGTCCCATCTGCACTTACATCGGAAAATAACTCTGTCCCCAGGGACCAGAGTGTCCCTCCTGTGGTGGTTGCAAAGTGCTCACCTCCTGGAGGGTCGCAGGTTCGGAATTCAGGATTGGAACCTGGTTACCACGGACGCGAGCCTCCGAGGATGGGGAGCGGTCACACAGGGAAAAAAAATTCAGGGTCTTTGGTCAGACCAGGAGTCCTGTCTACACATCAATGTGTTGGAACTCAGGGCCATTTACAACGGCCTTCGACAAGCGGAGAGTTTTCTTCGAAACCTACCGGTTCTGATTGAATCAGGCAATGTCACAGCAGTGGCTCATGTGAACCGCCAAGGCGGGACAAAAAGCAGAGTCGCGATGGCGGAAGCCACAAGGATCCTTCCCTGGGCGGAGAATCATGTAAGCGCTCTGTCAGCTGTCTTCATTCCGGGAGTGGACAACTGGGAAGCAGACTTCCTCAGCAGACACGATCTCCATCCAGGAGAGTGGGGACTTCATCAAGAAGTCTTTACAGACATAACACGTCTTTGGGGAACTCCTCAAATAGACATGATGGCGTCACGCCTCAACAAAAAACTTCAGAGGTACTGCGCCAGGTCTCGGGACCCTCAGGCAATAGCAGTGGACGCTCTGGTAACACCGTGGGTGTTCAAATCGGTCTACGTGTTTCCTCCTCTTCCTCTCATCACAAAAGTGTTGAGGATCATAAGACGAAGAAGAGTACAGACGATACTCGTTGTCCCAGACTGGCCTCGAAGGGCCTGGTACTCGGATCTACAAGAGATGCTCACAGGAGATCCCTGGCCTCTTCCTCTGAGGGAAGATCTGTTGCAGCAGGGGCCCTGTGTATTTCAAGACTTACCGCGGTTACGTTTGACGGCATGGCGGTTGAACGCCGAATCCTAGCGAAAAAGGGGATTCCGGAAGAAGTCATCCCTACGTTAATAAAGGCTAGGAAGGAGGTGACGATAAAACATTATCACCGTCTCTGGCGAAAGTATGTGTCTTGGTGTGAGACCAAGAATGCACCTACGGAAGATTTTCATCTGGGTCGTCTTCTCCACTTCCTACAGACAGGAGTGGATATGGGCCTGAAATTAGGCTCTGTTTAGGTACAGATTTCGGCCCTCTCGATTTTCTTTCAGAAGGAATTGGCTTCTATTCCAGAAGTCCAGACGTTTGTAAAGGGAGTGCTGCACATCCAGCCCCCTTTTTTGCCTCCAGTGGCACCATGGGACCTGAACGTGGTGTTGCAGTTCCTAAAATCACACTGGTTTGAACCGCTTAACAAGATTGAGTTGAAATTTCTTACCTGGAAGGTGGTCATGTTGTTGGCCTTAGCATCAGCAAGGCAAGTGTCAGAATTGGCGGCTTTGTCACACAAGAGCCCCTACTTGATTTTTCATGTGTATCGAGCTGAATTGAGGACACGTCCGCAATTTTTGCCTAAAGTGGTTTCTTCTTTCCATATGAATCAACCTATTGTGGTGCCTGTGGCTACAAGTGACCTGGAGGATTCCAGATCCCTGGACGTAGTCAGGGCCTTAAAAATTTATGTTGCCAGGACGGCTAGAATTAGGAAAACAGAGGCTCTGTTTATCCTGTATGCGGCCAATAAGATTGGCGCTCCTGCTTCGAAGCAGACTATTGCTCGCTGGATCTGTAATACGATTCAGCAGGCTCACTCTACGGCTGGATTGCCGGTACCAAATTCGGTTAAGGCCCATTCCACTAGGAAGGTGGGCTCTTCTTGGGCGGCTGCCCGAGGCGTCTCGGCATTACAACTTTGCCGAGCGGCGACTTGGTCGGGGTCAAACACTTTTGCTAAATTCTACAAGTTTGATACCCTGGCTGATGAGGACCTAGCGTTTGCTCAGTCGGTGCTGCAGAGTCATACGCACTCTCCCGCCCGATTGGATGCTTTGGTATAAACCCCATGGTCCTTACGGAGTCCCCAGCATCCTCTAGGACGTAAGAGAAAATAAGATTTTAAACCTACCGGTAAATCTTTTTCTCCTAGTCCGTAGAGGATGCTGGGCGCCCGTCCCAGTGCGGAAACTCTGCAAGACTTGTATATAGTTGTTGCTTACATAACGGTTATGTTACAGTTGACATCGGTCTTGGATCGTTACTGTAGTTTGTTCATACTGTTAACCGGTTATGTATGTTCCAGGTTACATGGTATGATTGGTGTGGGCTAGTATGAATTTTGCCCTTGGATTGCTAAATCCTGCCTTGTATTGTCCATCTCCTCTGGGCACAGTTCTCTAACTGAGGTCTGGAGGAGGGGCATAGAGGGAGGAGCCAGTGCACACCCATAGTCAAAGTTCTTTTTAGGTGCCCTATCTCCTGCGGAGCCCGTCTATACCCCATGGTCCTTACGGAGTCCCCAGCATCCTCTACGGACTAGGAGAAATAGATTTACCGGTAGGTTTAAAATCTTATTTTTTTTGCATTAATGTTATAATGAAAAAAGTAATTCTGTTCATTATAGTAATACTGTGAAACAGTGCTATGTATTAGAAACTTTGATCAGCCATGATTTAATGCCAACATTGATAATCCAAAATTAGTAGGCTTTGATAAGATTTATTTTACATCTTTCAATGAAACCAATTTTTTACTGCATATTATTCCTATTACATCTGGATCTTTGTAGATAGACTGAACATATTGAAACATACAAAGTACACTCAAAGATAGAGAAAATTGAAAATAAGAATACTAAGGTAATTTTAAGTATTAGTCCTAGTTATTACTTATCATCCCCTATTCAGATATATTTAATTAATTCTGGATCCCAGCGCTTGGGATGCATGGCAATCATAATACCAACAGCGGCATCCCGACACTCAGGATCCAAACACTTATAGGTAAGTATTGTATCCCTAATCCTCAAACCCCGTAACCCTCCTTTTCTGCAGCCTGACCCTAACAAGCCCGTCCTGGTGGTGCCTAACCATAACCACCCCTTCCCGCAGCCGAAACCTAACCCTACCTGGGGGTGCCTAACCCTAAGTCCCCCTCCTGGCTGCCTAACACTAACCCTCTTTCCCTCGCTGCCTAAACCTAACCTCCCCCCGTGGCTTACCACTCCGCAGCCCTGAAAACCTTTGTTCAGAATCCTATCGCCGGGACTGTGATCCATGAAGTGTCAGGATTCCAGCATCTGTATTTTGACTGCCAGGATCCCGAATGCCGGGATCCTCACTGGATCCCCTGCATAGGAATGCAAAAGTACTTTTCAGAGAAACACACACACACAAACACACACACACACACACACAGACAGACAGAGGAGGAACGAAGCATTAGCACTGGGCATGCAACTCACATTAAACATTTTGAATAAAAAACCCTAGATTTTTTTTTTGTGTAATAGGCTTTTTTAAGACGTCACGGTGCCATGTCTGTACTCGCAGCATAATTTAAAAAAAGAGCGTTTAAAAAAATAAATAAATTTGGTTTTAACCATGGTTTGAACCAAGGTGGTTTGAACCAGCCAACGCTGCTTACCTGCTGTTACTCACTGTCAAAGATGTGTCCATTACTTTGGATCAAAAGCAATTATAAATCTAGAAAAATAAAAAAAATTGCAAAACATTTTTGTGAAACAAAGCACTGATGAAAATACATAATTACCAGGGCCGTAACTAGGTGTGTGCGAATGTGTCACCGTGCATGGCTCTGCAGGACAGTGCTAGATACGTATTTCATACAAATAAACTCACTAACAGTATATTTGTGGTGTTGCACCTAAAATGTCAGTGAGTAACCTCACAATTTTCAATGATTTATATATAAAAATAAAATACCGACAACAGTGCTGGCGGTACAATTCTGCCAAATTATTATTGACAAAATAATAATTCAGATTGGTGGCGGCATTAAAGGACGGACAGAAAAACAAGCATGCATACAAAGCCAAATATTTGTATTCATCTCCCCACTTACCATAACACCCACCCGTTCAGGTGGTGTAGCCATTTCCCGAACAATTGGCCTACAATGTACAGCGCACCCAATAAACCTAATGCTTATTTCAAGAACCGGGTTACCATTCAGTACTTTCAGAGCAAGGCCTAATCAGACCCACAGCCAGAGTGCCCCCCCCTGTACATGTAATACAACACACCATCCTACCCCTATACATATAACACTACACAGCTGTACATAAAATATCATACACATTCCCTCCTACTGTATGTATGTATAACACAGCTGTCCTGTGTTTCTCCCCCCCCATGCCCCCCCCCCCCCCCCCCCCCCCATATGCATTTTATACTATACACCAGACACACCCCTGGCATTTTACATACTGTATAACATTACATATCTGCTGCCCAATGTACATATAATGCTACACAAAAGCATCCTCCATACATATAAAACTACACACCTGGGTTTACATTCAAATACTTAATTTATCAGTGAGTTAAATGTAGCTGCAAAGTTTTAAAAAGTAATTAGCAGCTCTTCCAACACACCCATGAGGTGGCTGCCTAATGTCGTTTGTTTTTGGGGGGTGTCGCCAGTAGCCCTAATCCCCAACTTTACTTTCTGGTTATTTATATGGGTTATATTTTTTCTGTGCAGGGTAAATTCTAGCTGCTTTTGCATGTAACCCACAAATGTTAGACAGCTTTATTTTTATAAATTTAGATTTGGTTTAGAACACACCCGAGCCAAACGTAAATATGTCTAAACATGTTACATCGGGATACGGTCGTTAGGACGACACAGCTTAGGTCGACAGTCATTAGGTCGACCACTGAATGTCGACATACATTAGGTCGACATGGTCAATAGGTCGACGTGAGTTTTAAAAAAAACTTCCTTTTTTTTGGTCTTTTTCGTACTTGACGATCCACGTGGACTAAATGTGGAACGGTAACCTGCCCGAAGCATGGCGAGCGGACACGGTGCACTAATTGGGGTTCCCCGTCACTTTACAAAGAAAACGACACCAAAAAAAGTGCAAAAACTTACACCTGTCGACCTAATGCCCATGTCGACCTTCAGTGTTGACCTAAATTGAGTCGACCAAACGACCCGTACCCGTTACATTTGCCCCTCCTGCAATGCAACATGGTTTAGCCCAGATGCTTACTTTTCTCTAACGTCCTAGTGAATGCTGGGGACTCCGTAAGGACCATGGGGAATAGACGGGCTCCGCAGGAGACAGGGCACTTTAAGAAAGAATTTGGATACTGGTGTGCTCTGGCTCCTCCCTCTATGTCCTTCCTCCAGACCTCAGTTTGAATCTGTGCCCGGACGAGCTGGGTGCTACTTAGTGAGCTCTCCTGAGCTTGCTATAAGAAAGTATTTTGTTAGGTTTTTTTTTTATTTTCAGAGAGATCTGCTGGCAACAGACTCTCTGCAGCGTGGGACTGAGGGGAGAGAAGCAGCCCCACTCACTGAAGATAGGTTTTGCTTCTTAGGCTACCTGACACCTTTAGCTCCAGAGGGATCGTACACAGGATCTCACCCTTTGTCGTCCGATCCCGGAGCCACGCCGCCGTCCCCCTCGCAGAGCCGGAAGACAGAAGCCGGTGACAGAAGCAAGAAGACTTCAAAATCAGCGGCAGAAGACTCTAGTCTTCAAACTGAGGTAGCGCACAGCACTGCAGCTGTGTGCCATAGCTCCCACATTAAACCCACATACTCCGGTCACTGTAGGGTGCAGGGCGCAGGGGGGGGGGGGCGCCCTGGGCAGCAATTCGGAACCTCTTGGCAAAAAGTGAGCATATATACAGTTGGGCACTGTATATATGCATGAGCCCCTGCCATTATTTTACACAGAAACGCGGGACAGAAGCCCGCCACTGAGGGGGCGGGGCTTCTTCCTCAGCACTCACCAGCGCGATTTTCTCTCCACAGCTCCGCTGAGAGGAAGCTCCCCAGGCTCTCCCCTGCAGAAACACGGTAGAAGAGGATAAAAAGAGAGGGGGGGCACATAAATTAGGCGCAAAAGCTTTATATACAGCAGCTACTGGGTTAACACTAAATTACTGTGTGATTCCTGGGACATATAGCGCTGGGGTGTGTGCTGGCATACTCTCTCTGTCTCTCCAAAGGGCCTTGTGGGGGAACTGTCTTCAAAAAAAGCATCCCCTGTATGTGTGTGGTGTGTCGGTACGCTTGTGTCGACATGTTTGACGAGGAAGGCTATGTGGAAGCAGAGCGGGAGCAAATGAATGTGGGGTCGCCGCCGACGGTGCCGCCACCTGATTGGATGGATATGTGGAAGGTTTTAAATGATAATGTTAATTCCTTGCATAAAAGGTTGGATAAAACTGAAACCTTAGGACAGTCTCAGCTCATGCCTGATCCTATGTCGGTGAGGCCGTCAGGGTCTCAGAAGCGCCCACTATCCCAAATTGTTGACACAGATATCGACACGGATTCTGACTCCAGTGTCGTTGGAGATGATGCAAAGTTACAGCCTAAATTGGCTAAAGCCATCCGTTATATGATTATAGCAATAAAGGATGTGTTGCACATCACAGAGGAAACCCCAGTCCCTGACAAGAGGGTTCATATGTATGGGGAGAAAAGGCAGGAGGTGACCTTTCCCCCTTCACATGAGCTAAATGAGTTATGTGAAAAGGCTTGGGAATCTCCAGATGATAAACTGCAGATTTCCAAGAGGATGCTTATGGCGTATCCCTTCCCGCCATCGGACAGGTTACGCTGGGAATCCTCCCCTAGGGTGGACAAAGCTCTGACACGCTTATCCAAGAGGGTAGTCCTACCGTCATAGGATACGGCCACCCTTAAAGATGCTGCGGATAGAAAGCAGGAGAGTACCCTGAAGTCCATTTATACACATTCAGGTACCTTACTAAGGCTGGCAATTGCGTCGGCCTGGGTGTGTAGTGCTGTAGCAGCATGGACGGATACCTTATCAGAGGAACTTGATACCTTAGACAAGGATACTATAGTAATGACCCTGGGGCATATAAAAGACGCTGTCCTATATATGAGAGATGCTCAAAGAGACATTAGCCTTCTGGGCTCTAGAATAAATGCAATGTCGATTTCTGCCAGAAGGGTCCTGTGGACTCGGCAATGGACAGGCGATGCCGACTCAAAGAGGCACATGGAGGTTTTACCTTACAAGGGTGAGGAGTTGTTTGGGGACGGTCTCTCGGACCTGGTCTCCACAGCTACTGCTGGAAAGTCAAATTTTTTGCCGTATGTTCCCTCACAACCTAAGAAAGCACCGTATTACCAAATGCAGTCCTTTCGATCACAAAAGAGCAAGAAAGTCCGAGGTGCGTCCTTTCTTGCCAGAGGCAGGGGCAAAGGAAAGAGGCTGCATAACACAGCTAGTTCCCAGGAACAGAAGTCCTCCCCGGTTTCCACTAAATCCACCGCATGACGCTGGGGCTCCTCAGGCGGAGCTAGGCCCGGTGGGGGCGCGTCTCCGAAATTTCAGCTACAAGTGGGTTCACTCCCAGGTGGATCCCTGGGCGATAGAGATTGTGTCTCAGGGATACAAGCTTGAATTCGAAGAGATGCCCCCTCACCGATACCTCAAATCGGCCCTGCCAGCTTCCCCCTTAGAGAGGGAAATAGTGTTAGCTGCATTTCACAAATTGTATCTTCAGCAGGTGGTGGTCAAGGTTCCCCTCCTTCAACAGGGAAAGGGTTATTATTCGACCATGTTTGTGGTAGCGAAACCGGACGGTTCGGTTAGACCCATATTGAATTTAAAATCCCTGAACATATACCTGTAAAGGTTCAAGTTCAAGATGGAATCGCTCAGAGCTGTCATCGCAAGCCTGGAAGGGGGGGGGGGTTTATGGTGTCTCAGGACATAAAGGATGCATACCTTCATGTCCCCATTTATCCACCTCATCAGGCGTACCTCAGATTTGTGGTACAGGATTGTCATTACCAATTCCAGACGTTGCCGTTTGGTCTGTCCACGGCACCGAGAATATTTACCAAGGTAATGGCGGAAATGATGGTGCTCCTGCGAAAGCAAGGGGTCACAATTATCCCATAGATGGACGATCTCCTCATAAAGGCGAGGTCCAGAGAGCAGTTGCTGATCAACGTAGCACGCTCTCGGGAAGTGTTACAACAGCACGGCTGGATTCTAAATATTCCAAAGTCGCAGTTGATTCCTACGACTCGTCTGCCCTTCCTGGGCATGATTCTGGACACAGACCAGGAGAGGGTTTATCTCCCGATGGAGAAGGCTCAGGAGCTCATGACACTGGTCAGAGACCTATTAAAACCAAAACAGGTGTCTGTGCATCACTGCACGCGAGTCCTGGGAAAGATGGTGGCATCATACGAGGCCATTCCCTTCGGCAGGTTCCATGCGAGGACCTTTCAATGGGATCTGTTGGACAAGTGGTCCGGATCACATCTACAGATGCATCGGCTGATCACCCTATCCCCCAGGGCCAGGGTGTCTCTCCTGTGGTGGCTGCAGAGTGCTCACCTTCTCGAGGGCCGCAGATTTGGCATTCAGGAATGGGTCCTGGTGACCACGGATGCAAGCCTCTGAGGGTGGGGGGCAGTCACACAGCGAAGAAATTTCCAAGGTCTGTGATCAAGTCGGGAGACTTGCCTTCACATCAACATCCTGGAACTAAGGACCATATACAACGCCCTAAGTCAAGCAGAGACCCTGCTTCGCGACCAATCGGTGCTGATTCAGTCAGATAACATCACCGCAGTGGCTCATGTAAACCGCCAAGGCGTCACAAGGAGCAGGGTGGCGATGGCGGAAGCCACCAGAATTCTTCGCTGGGCGGAGAATCACGTAAGAGCACTGTCAGCAGTGTTCATTCCGGGAGTGGACAACTGGGAAGCAGACTTCCTCAGCAGGCACGACCTCCACCCGGGAGAGGGGGTACTTCATCAAGAAGTCTTCGCGCAGATTCCAAGTCGGTGGAAACTGCCACAGGTGGACATGATGGCATCCCGCCTCAACAAAAAGCTACAGAGGTATTGCGCCAGGTCAAGAGACCCTCAGGCGATAGCTGTAGACGCACTAGTGACACCGTGGGTGTTCCAGTCGGTTTATGTATTTCCTCCTCTTCCTCTCATACCCAAGGTGCTGAGAATCATAAGAAAAAGAGGAGTGAGAACAATATTTATTGTTCCGGATTGGCCAAGAAGGACTTGGTATCCAGAGCTGCAAGAAATGCTCACAGAGGACCCATGGCCTCTGCCTCTAAGACAGGACCTGTTGCAACAGGGGCCCTGTCTGTTCCAAGACTTACCGCGGCTGCGTTTGACGGCATGGCGGTTGAACGCCGGATCCTAGCAGAAAAAGGCATTCCGGATGAGGTTATTCCTACGCTGATAAAGGCTAGGAAGGACGTGACGGCTAAACATTATCACCGTATATGGCGAAAATATGTTGCTTGGTGTGAGGCCCGGAATGCTCCTACAGAGGAATTCCAGCTGGGCCGTTTCCTTCACTTCCTACAGTCGGGAGTGACTTTGGGCCTAAAATTGGGTTACATTAAGGTCCAGATTTCGGCCCTATCCATTTTCTTTCAAAAAGAACTGGCTTCTCTTCCGGAAGTCCAGACGTTTGTAAAGGGAGTGCTGCATATTCATCCTCCTTTTGTGCCTCCTGTGGCACCTAGGGATCTTAACGTTGTGTTGAGTTTCCTGAAGTCACACTGGTTTGAGCCACTCAAAACCGTGGAGTTAAAATTTCTCACGTGGAAGGTGGTCATGCTATTGGCCTTGGCTTTAGCTAGGCGTGTGTCAGAATTAGCGGCTTTGTCACATAAAAGCCCCTATCTGGTTTTCCATATGGACAGGGCAGAATTGCGGACCCGTCCACAATTTCTTCCAAAAGTAGTGTCATCCTTTCATATGAACCAACCTATTGTGGTGCCTGTGGCTACTCGTGCCTTGGAGGATTCCGAGTTACTAGATGTGGTCAGGGCTTTTCAAGGTTTATGTAGCTAGAACGGCTAGAGTCAGGAAAACTGAGTCGTCGTTTATCCTGTATGCACCCAACAAGCTGGGTGCTCCTGCTTCAAAGCAAACTATTGCTCGCTGGATCTGCAACACGATTCAGCAGGCTCATTCTGCGGCTGGATTGCCGCTTCCAAAATCAGTAAAAGCCCACTCCACAAGGAAGGTGGGCTCTTCTTGGGCGGCTGCCCGAGGGGTCTCGGCATTACAGCTTTGCCGAGCGGCTACTTGGTCAGGTTCAAACACTTGCAAAGTTTTATAAGTTTGATACCCTGGCTGAGGAGGACCTTGTGTTTGCTCATTCGGTGCTGCAGAGTCATCCGCACTTTCCCGCCCGTTTGGGAGCTTTGGTATAATCCTCATGATCCTTACGGAGTCCCCAGCATCCACTAGGACGTTAGAAAAAAATAAGATTTTACTTATCGGTAAATCTATTTCTCGTAGTCCGTAGTGGATGCTGGGCGCCCGTCCCAAGTGCGGACTTCTTCTGCAATACTTGTATATAGTTATTGCTTAAATAAGGGTTATGTTTGGTTGCATCAGGGTTTATCTGATGCTCCATTGTTGTTCATACTGTTAACTGGGTAAGTTTATCACAAGTTACGCAGTGTGATTGGTGTGACTGGTATGAGTCTTGCCCTGGATTTCAAAATCCTTTCCTTGTACTGTCAGCTCTTCCGGGCACGGTTTCTCTAACTGAGGTCTGGAGGAGGGACATAGAGGGAGGAGCCAGAGCACACCAGTATCCAAATTCTTTCTTAAAGTGCCCTGTCTCCTGCGGAGCCCGTCTATTCCCCATGGTCCTTACGGAGTCCCCAGCATCCACTACGGACTACGAGAAATAGATTTACCGGTAAGTAAAATCTTATTTTTTTATTTACTTACAAACCTGAATCAGGTCCTGTGTGTAATCCCACAAAGGGCCTGCACAAATAGTTTTGGCCGTAATCGTGCCAGATCTGATCTATGGTCTTATTTATTGATCTATCTATCTATCTATCTATCTATCTATCTATCTATCTATCTATCTATCTATCTGTATGTGTATAAGTATATATATATATATATATATATATATATATATATACACATATATATATATATACACATATATATAGAGAGAGAGAAAAAAAAGAGTGATCTTAACAAAAAAAAGTACATTTTGGCATGTGCTGCAGCCTCTCCTCTGTAATTGCCACTGGCAAAGAAGTCCAGGAACAGAGAATTTTGTACCTAATGGAACAGTTCATGTTGGCATGTTGGAGGGTTATAGATAGATAGGAAGCAGCACTCTGGGGATTTCAATAAATGTTACAAATGGACCACTCCATCTGAATTGATAGTGCAACGTTTCGGTTTATTCAACCGTTGTCACGCTGTTGAATAAAAACACTGATACAAACACAAATTCACCCCAAATTGCACAACTTAACCACGTGATCTTACACAGATGCCCTCAGGATACAATTACCTGACGACATTAATCCTAGGCAACTAAATGTGTTCAGTCCCATCACCATGGAAACCATTATACATTGTTGGAAAAAGTGTATATACATATCTCATCAAATACATCCAACAGAGCACTGATAAAAAGATGACATAAAAGGTATTGAGTAAAGCATAACTATGAGTTCTAAAACATTAAGCAAATGCTTACAGAAAAATATCATTGTAATAGCTATCCTGCTAGTGACAGGTAAAGCAATGCAAGTTACAAAATACAGACAGAGATTAGAAACTTTTTAGTAACCCAACTCAGATTTATCTGTGAATGTTATTAAACGAACACTAAAAGTAACAATTGAGAGACAGATTCTCATTTAATCCATGCGGAGCCACCGTATTTAACCGATTAATCCACATGGCGCCTCTCTGCAATAACTGTTTGTTACTATCACCGCCTCTCATACTTTCTGGTATGTGGTTTATCATTTTGTAACACAGGCTCAACAAATTGTTTGTGTTCTAAAATGCCTGGCCACGGGTTGATCAATCGATTTTCTGTCAATCACCTGTTTGATGGCACTCCTGTACTGCGCCATCCTCTCTAAACGCGCAAGTGGTCTACCCTACATAATATAGCCCACATGGGCAAGAAATGTAGTAGACCACATAATGAGATGTGCAGGTGAGAACATGTTGAATTATAAATTTACGGCCCGAATGGGGGTGCACTACTGTATCACCTGTTCTCAGATATATACACGTGGTACAACCCAGGCATTTATAATTGCCTGGCCTCTTAGTCATGAAATGTTCCTTAGGGTTATGAGTAAAGTTTGAAATATCAGCATGGACAATAGTATCCCCAATGTTGTGCCCTCTTTTATAACGGGGTAGAATTCTTGTGTTTGTGAGGGATTTCAAATCAGTGTCATTCTGTACCACTGGCCATATTCTCCTAGCTCTGGATACCGGACGTCTACTCCCTGTAGTAAATATATTTACAAATGTTAGGTAATGGGTAGACTTCTGTGATCTCACTGGCTCTTTAATTTTAGGCTCAGAAATGCTTTCGCTCTGGCTACTGCTAGCAGTTTACTAGAATACCCTCTTTGCAACAATTCATTTGTCATAATTTTCATCTGAGCCTTTTCATTTGCATCTTCACTGCAGATGCAGTGAACTCTAAGATATTGTGAGAAGGGTAAACCCTTTTTCAAGGGCTCAGGATGATGGCTCGACTTCAGAAGCAAATTATTCCAATCTGTAGATTTCTTAAACAAGGATGTTTGTATTTTTTGATTCTCTAATACAACCTTCACATCTAGGAAATTAATCTCATGGTCATGAATCGTATAAGTAAATTTGACATTCGCATCTAGCTGGTTAACCTCCTGCATCATCTCAATAATTTCACATTTTGTGCCTCCCCAAAGGAAATACAAATCATCTATAAAACGTATGAAGAAAATAATCTTAGACCTTGAAAAAATAGATTTTGTTCCACATCAAACATAAACAAATTAGTGTATGCCAGAGCTGCCATTGCGCAGCCCAGCACCTGCACAAAATATTCATTGTTAAGCAAAAAATAATTCATGGTAAGTATCATATGTAATAAACGCAGAAAGAATGTGATGTCTGGACCTTTGAATAAAACATTATCAGTAATTAAATTCCTGGCAGCATCAATACCCCTGTCATGGGGTATGTTAGTGTAATGGGCGCGACCGTGAAAAGACCCGTTTTGGCACCCATACGGGTCTATTTACGCGCATTTCAGCCTGCTACCCCGGGGGACAACTACGTGCTACGTCCGCTGCAACATTAGAATACTGACGGTGGTCACTATAGGGGACGGGAGGGGAGGACAGAGATTTGCATCCCGCCTCATGTTTCCAGTCATTTTAGGCTTTGTTTAGAACAAATTTTGAGTTATTCTTGTTTGGTTTATTCTTTTTGTCCTACCGGTTTTAGGCTTTTTTTTAGTAAACTGATTTGTTGATAGCAGTGTGTTTGTGGAAGTGTAGGAGCCTTAGATTCTGACAATTTCCACAGATTAAATCTAAGTGCTTACTCCAGAGCAAACCCTTTGTACTGTCCCCCAAATGGAATTTAGAAGTTCATCCTGGGGAGTTATCATCTTGAGTATTATATCATTTGCAAGTAATTCTTAAATGCAATTCTAAATACACTTGTATTTAAATATGTATTTAGCTGTATTAAAGGGAATTGTAATTTATGTATTTTTAAAAGCTCTCTTTTCTCCTCTTTAGCTGCATACTTTACAGATGATGTATTGCAACCAACTCTCTCTCAACAAAGCCAAAATTCTGTGTCTGCTGGACAGCCGAGTGGAAGGTTCAAGGCAAATGACCTGGACTCCTCTCTTGCCAACCTGGTTGGAAGTAAGTGCCTATCTGCCCTTCACTATTTATTCATTATGTGAATTTAATTTTGTATGCCCTTGTATTTTATTAGAAAATTTACTTCTCCAATATACTTTTCAGATCTTGGTTTTGGGGGAACACCTTCAAAAAGGTGAGTAGATTAATTTTAAAGCAACTAACATGTAGAATACAGGCTGGATTGTAGTATCCAGGAATCCTAAATCAGGGATTTGTATCATTTTTACATTTTTAACAGTAAAAAAAAAAGGCATTTTGTTTTCCCCAGCACCCTGAATGATAACAGTAACCAGATTTAAATCCCACACAATATTGGAATTCAGAGATCTCAGTTACATATATTTGCGCAAATGTATGAATAAGCCCCAAAGCCGCGTCAAGGCCTCTCTGTATATTTGGGGTCCCTAGCGCTATATCTAGGTGCAGGGTGTGGCACCCCAAAAAATCAGCATAAGCCAGAAAGCCCAGTTCAGCATACAAGTGAAAAAACTATAGTGGATGTGCTCGCACAATGGTCGGGCTCGCTTCTGCAGATTCACCGCAGGGTGAGGTTGTCTCCAAAGGCCAGAGTGTCTCTACTCTGGTGGCTCAAAGTACAGAATCTAACCGCAGGGAAACGGTTCGGCGCCTGGAATTGGATAATTCTCACGGCGGGCGCGAGTCTCAGAGGTTGGGGAGCTGTAGTTCAAAATTTTCAGCTCCAGGGTCTCTGGGCGGATCACGAAAGATTGCTGTCTATAAATGTCCTGGAACTCCGAGCAATTTACAATGCGCTACGACAAGCAGTGCACATCTGCAGGCTCAGGCTGTTCAGGTGCAGTCAGACAACGCGACGGCGGTCGCATACATCAACAAACAAGGAGGAATGAAAAGCCGCATGGCCATGCGGGATGTAGCTCGAATCCTCAATTGGGCCGAGGTGATTTTGTCGGCAGTATTCATTCCGGGAGTAGACAACTGGGAGGCGGATTATCTCAGCTGTCGGGATTTTTATCCAGGATGTGCATTAAATCCAGAAGTGTTTCGCATGTTGGTCCAGAGGTGGGGTTACCCGCAAGTGGACCTGATGGCATCTCGCCACAATTATCAAACGCCCCAGTACGTGTCCAGAACGAGAGATCCAAAGGCAGTGGCGGTGGATGCTCTCACAATCACGTGGCCATACAGTCTCGTGTATCTGTTCCACCGTTTTCCGCTGCTCCCTCTGTTGCTAAAACGGATCAAAAGAGAGTCCGCCACAGTCATACTAGTGGCGCCTCATTGGCCTTGGAGAGCTTGGTTTCGGATCTTCGCGGTCTACTCGCGGACGTTCCTTGGCCGCTCCCACTGCGTCCGGACCCGTTACATCAGGGTCCGTTCTTTTTCTCCGATTTAGCGCGGCTGCGTTGACGGAGTGGCTGTTGAGACAGCCCTCTTAAAAAGAGAGGGCATTCCAGAATAGCTTATACCAACCATGTTACATGCTAGTAAGCCAGCAGCAG
Organism: Pseudophryne corroboree; assembly: GCF_028390025.1. NCBI lineage: Eukaryota > Metazoa > Chordata > Amphibia > Anura > Myobatrachidae > Pseudophryne > Pseudophryne corroboree. The sequence continues at coordinate 286,298,938 of NC_086451.1, forward strand.
CTCATTATTACAGAGTTTGGCGTGCCTATATAGGTTGGTGTGAAGTTCGGAAGTTTCCGACATCATCTTTCAAGTTATCCCATCTTTTTTGTTATGTCTACAGATGGGGTTAGATGGAGGTCGGCGTTTATCCACACTAAAGGTGCAGATATCAGCGTTGTCAATTTATTTTCAAAGAAGATTGGCTCTATTGCCGTCGGTACACACCTTTATGCAGGGTGTCCTCAAAGTACAGCCTCCTTTTCACTCCACTTACTACGCCATGGGACTTGAATCTGGTTTTAGATTGCTTATAGTCTTTTTATTTCGAACCCTTACAACAAGTGGATATTACGTTTCTCACTTGGGAAACAATTTCGCTCCTAGCCTTAGCTTCGGCAGGGCGGGTTTCAGATTTGGGTGCCTTGTCATGCAAGCCACCGTGTTTAGTGTTTCATAATGACAGAGCGGAACTTTGGACGAATCCCGCTTTCCTACCAAAAGTAGGGTCCTCTTTTCACATCAATCATCCCATAGTAGTTCCTGTGTTAACAGGAGATTCTGGAATTTTGGTTGGGGTACGCGCATTGCGCGTTTATGTATTCCGAACGTCTACAGTTCCTAAGACGGATACGTTGTTATCCTCTATGATGCGGCCAAGATGGGTTGGCCACCTTCTAAGCAGACCTTATCCAGATGGATAAAACCTACCATACGTCAGGCTTACCTTCATGCTAGGTTACAGCCGCCTACATCAGTAACCGCTCATTCCACATGTTCTCCGGGAATATCATGGGCAGCTGGTCGTGGAGTTCTACGACACAGCTTTTGCAGGGCGGCTACATGGTCTTCAGTGCACATGTTTGTGCGCTTTTACAAGTTTGATACTTTTGCGGCATCAGCATCTAGCTTTGGCCGTCTAGTGTTACAGGTGCCAAACAGCTCTCCCGCCTAGGGGGGAAACTTTGGTATGTCCCTAGAGTACTCCAGTGACCCCTAGTGGATGAAAAAGAAAATAGGATTTTGGTACTTTCCAGGTAAATCCTTTTCTTTGAATCCATAGGGGGCACTGGACGCCCACCCAGAGCAGTTTTCCTGGTTTGTGGTAAGTTCAGGGGATCTTATGGTAACACACTCTCAAATTAGCAAGTTTATTGGGTTGGTGTCAACTGATAGTTGTCAGTAACGTTATGTGTCAACTTTATTGTTGTCCGTTTGTTATATGTAATTCTCCATTAACCTCTATAGCTCCTGTTCGGCTCAGTAAAAAAAACACTGAGGTACTCTGGGATATGGAGGGGAGAAGTAGTCTCAAATTTTAACTTATTCAGTGCCTAGTTCCTGTGGAGCTGTCTATATCCCTAGAGTACTCCAGTGCCCCCTATGGATTCAAAGAAAAGGATTTACCTGGTAAGTACCAAACTCCTATTTTCTCACTGTCCCCGCCAAAATATATGTACAGCACAAACAAGGGGGGGCACATACTTTTAGTATTATGTTGAGGGATATATAACACTATTTGCTTTTAGAAATGGGCATGTAATCATTGTTGTGTATAGTCTCTGTGTGCTCCCTGTCAGATATAACCTCTATAGTTCACTTGTGTCGACATGCGTGAGTGTTGTCACAAACACCTATGGGGTTCACTGTCGGCATCGCCGACGCCTGTTCGTACTTCTTTTGTGGGATGCAGTCGTTTTAACTGGTTCGATACCGTTCTTTTTTCCTTTTCTGTGCAGACAGTGGAAGGTGAAAAGGTAAGTGTTCTGCAGCCTTGTTAGGTTCGCAGAAGCGGGTGTCTGTTTCTACCACATCCACCACATGGCGCTGAGTCTATCTGGCTGGACCCCACTCCAGTGGGGACTCGTCTACTACTTTTCAGTTAGTCCGGGAATAGACTAGGACCTGTGAGTGAATTATAGAATCCAAAGGGGGACACTCTGGAGTTACAGATGTTTCCCCTCACTGATTTTCTAATAGATCTTGCCGTTTCCCCTCTGGAAGGGGAGGTAGTACGCGACGCCATACCAGAGGTGCGTCAGGTTCAGGGCATTGTCCTGCTGTCCCTGTTAAAAAATAAATAAATAAAAATAATAAAAGGGTTTAAATGCGTTGTTCTCACATTCAGATTATCTGGATGGATATCCGGGATTGTCTTTGCCATTTCACCGGAGTGAGAGCAGTATGATGTTTTTCTTTCAATAGTAAGAGCCATTGTTATTCTGTACTGAGACGCTCTCCTGATTAAGGCGAGGTCAAGAAACAAGTGGTGCAAATCGTTGTTTCTCTCTGACTGTTCTTCAACACAGGGAATGGCTGTTGTTCCCAACGACGCAGATGTCGGAGGTGGGTATCAGAGTAGATACTGAACGGTTGAGGTTCTGTGTTTTTCCTGTGGAAAGAGGTCTGAGGATCCAGAGTCGGATCAGATTTGAGTGACAATCCATCAATATGTTCCGTTAATGAAGCGGATGGGTGCGGGCTAAGAGGCCTTTTCGGTGAGCAGGTAAAATGCCAGAGTGGTTTTCCAGGGACCAGTTGGAAATGTGGTCCAGGTCTCACCTGCACATGCACCGGAATATGATCCTAATGGCCAGGACATCGCTCCTGTGGTGTCTGCTCGGTTCTCACCTTCTAGAGGGACGAAGGTTCGGGATCCAGGATTAGATCCTAGTGTCCATGCATGCAGATCTCCGAGGCTGGGGAGCAGTCCTTGCAAGGGACGTATTTCCGGAGGAAAAGGTCAAGCTGGGAAGCTTGTCTGCAATAAGCTTTCTTGAATTGAGAGCTATTTTCGACGAACGTATTCTTCGTGGTCTGCCCGTGTTAGTTCTGTCGGACGACTTGACAGCAGTGGCGTAAGTAAGCCGCTACGACGGAACAAGGAGCAATCGGCAATGGCAGAAGATGCAAAAGTTTGCCGCTGGGTGGAAAGACTGGTAAACGCTATATTAGCAGTCTTCGCTCCAGAGCTAAACGACGGAGAAATAGATTTCCTCTGCAGACGCGATCTCCTTCCGGGAGAAATACAGTCGTCATCGCGAAGTTTTCACAGAAGTGACAAGTCTTTGAGGAGTGCCTCAATTTGACATATTGGAGTCTCGCCTCAACGAGAGGCCTCAGGGATGTTGTTACAGGTCAAGGGACACTCAAGCTATTGCAGTGGACGCCCTCGTGACACCTTGGGTGTTTTCAGTCGGTCTATGTGTCCCCTCGGCTTTCACTCTTTCTGAAGGTGATAAACGTGAGAGGAACAAAGGTTCAGGAGATCCTCATTGTTCCGGTCTATTCAAGGAGGGCTTGGTATCCAGTTTTTCATGATTTACTCATAGAAGATCCCTGGCCTCTTCCTCTACGTGAGGAACTGTTACAAAGATCCGGGCGTGTATCAAGACTTAACGCGGCTGCGTTTGACGGCGTGGCGGTTGAATGCCATATCCTTGCCCGAAAGGGTATTCCCAGTGAAGTCATTTCCACACTCCTTCAGGCTAGAAAAGAAGTAACGGCAAAGCCTTACTACCGTAGTTGGCGTAAAGATGTGTCTTGGTGTGAATCCAAGAAGGCTCCAACGGAAGACTTTCAGCTGGGTCGTTCTTCTCCATTCCTTGCAAGCAGGTGTGGATGCAGGCCTAAAGTTAGGCTCCATTTCAGTGCAGTTTTGGCTTTATAAATTTTCTTTAAAAAAAAAAAGAATTGGCCACCTTTCCGGAAGTTCAGGCTTTCGTGAAAGGAGTACTGCACATCCAACCTCCATTTGTGCCCCCATTGGCACCGTGGGACCTTGACGTGGTTTTGCGTTTTCTTGTGTCACACTGTTTGGAACCTTTATGAAAGGTTGTGTTAAAATTTCTCTCTTGAAGAGTGGTCATGCTATTGGCTTTGGCGCCCGCAAGGTGGGTGTCGGAAGTAGCGGGTTTGTCTCACAAGAGCCCCTGTTGGATCTTCCATGTGGATAGAGCGGAATTGAGAACTCGGATAATAGTTCTGCAAAAAAGTGGTTTCTGTGTTTCGCAGAAACCAGCCTATTGTGTTGCCTGTGGTTACTTAAGCGTTGGCTGATTCAAAGTCTCTCGATGTAGTCGGGGCTTTGAATATTTATGTCGCCAATTTGGCTCAGATTGGGGAAACAGAGGCTCTGTTTGTCCGGTATGCTCCCAGCATGATTGGGGCACCTGCGTCTCTGCAGTCGGTTACACGCTAGATCTGTGATCCGATTCGGCGTGCTCGTTCTATGGCTGGATTGCCGTTACCGAATTCGGTGGTGACCCATTCTACTAGGAAGGTGGGCTCTTCTTGGGCGGATGCCCGAGGAGTCTCGGCGGTTTAACTTTGCCGAGCGGCTACTTGGTCGGGTTCAAACACTTTTGCTAAGCTCTACAAGTTTGATACCCTGACTGATGGGGACCTCTTTGCTCAATCGGTGCTGCAGAGTCGTCCGCACTCTCCCGCCCGGTCTGGAGCTTTGGTATAAACCCCATGGTCCTTTTGATAGCAATTGGGCAAAACCATGTGCACTGCAGGGGATGCAGATATAACGTGTGCAGAGAGAGTTAGATTTGGGTGGGGTGTGTTCAGTCTGCAATCTAATTTGCAGTGTAAAAATAAAGCAGCCAGTATTTACCCTGCACAGAAATAAAATAACCCACCCAAATCTAACTCTTTCTGCGCATGTTATATCTGCCTCCCCTGCAGTGCACATGGTTTTGCCCAATTGCTATCAAAAATCCTGCTGCGATCTACTTGGAATTACCCCCTAAGAGAATAGGATTTACCGGTAGGTATTAAAATCCTATTTTATTGTGGGACCTGAACAATGGGGTGTAGTGGTATTTGTTGGAGCTTGGGCATTTTAAGAAAAAGGGAATAATGTCAGAGTTACTCCATCTATTTATTAACAGCTTCTTATGTAGCACAGCACATTCCGTTGCGCTTTAGAATTAGAACAACAGTAATAGAACAAAACTGGGTAAAAACAGACAGAGGTAGGAAGGCCCTGCTCGCAAGATTACAATCTATATATACCTTAATTGAAAAGTCATCCCTTCTATTCAAGTCCCCTGGGAGCAGCGCACTTTTGTTAGTTCTGCCTCAGCAGCATTGGTTATTTAATGTATTTCCGCAGCAGGGTGCACTGTGTTCCACAGGGAAAACATCGGGTGTAGAGTGGATCTTGATCCAGAGAGGCACCAACAGGCTAAAGCTTTAGGCTGTCCCAGGATGCATTGTGGGGCCTCCTCTATAACCCCACCTCCAGGCACTGTGAGCTCAGTTTCGAGTTGGTGCATGTAGACGCAGGTCACTAACAGGAGGGCAGCGCTGGAGAAAAGCTTTTAAAGAATACATCAAGGGACGCAGCACTGCTATGTCAGGGTGACATTCAGTGCTGCGTCTCCGTCCCCTCCCAAGCAGCGTCGCATACTCTCGCGGCCTGTTCCCAGGTACTTGCAGCGGAGACGCTACGGCTCTAGGCACACAGTCACAGACGCTCTCCTGGTTCGCGTGGATGCTATGGGGAGGAGGTAGGAGGGTCCCCCAGGCGGGACCCACCATTAAATCGCGTTCCGATCACATGTCTAGGGAGACTGATTGCGACGCTGGCGTGGACGTGGTCACCGAGTAGGGACCCCACTATATCTGCCAGGGCATATGAGTACAGGTCGGGTGTACTAACGCCACTGTTAATAAGGCCCCGTAGCACCGGCGGTGAGGCCCAGCATAGGGGAGGCGGCGCTTGACCTGTAGCTTCTCCCCGGCCCAGGGCGCCATCTACTGCAGATTTTCCTGCCCTGGAGCTTCCTCACACTCTCTCCCTCACTCCCTGACTGAGACGCTGGGCGCTATCTTAGAGCATAGCTGTAGCTGGTCTCTGGGACTTCAGGGCAAGGACTCCCTTGTAAAGCCGCCTGTATACAGCGCTGTGACGTTACAAACACTTGAGTATTCTTCATGTCTCTATATAGACTGCGTTAGTTAAGAATAAGTGTACTATATTGTACTAGTATTCGGATATATACCTGGAGTCTAGGACCGTGCTGTGTTGTATATGTACATATACTGTATATATTAGTCCAGTGCAGTTTTATTGTCATACTAGTAATTATCTGCATTGCTATTGTGACTGTGTGTGCCTGTATCTACTGTAAGGTTTCACTTTCAGTGTTTCCCAGAGATCTATCACTGTATTCTGTACCCTAAGGGACTAGGTGCGTCAGGGTCGTTTATATAGAGCATCACAGTATTTACCTATTAAGTGTATTCTACTGTGTACTTCGTCACATAATACCGGATTTATTTGCAGGTTTTGTGTACTGGGGACTCAGTCACATACTAACGGATTTATTCGCAGGTATTGTACTCTGTCTGGCTTCATCGTACTAATTCGCTCTGTGTTGCATTTGTGTACAATGTTTAACAGAAAGGGTAGTTAATCTGTGGACACTCCTGCATCATGCAGAGCATGCGCCAAGGATTTACCAGAGGGGGAAGCTGTATATGATGGTCTGTGTACTGTGTGCCATACACCCCACTAGTCAGTCCGCAGCTCCTGTAACCAGTCAGGAGCCGACAGGGGCCACATTCTCAAACCTACTAGGTCAGGGATGGGGAACCTTCGGCCCTCCGGCTGTTGTTGCACTACACATCCCAGCATGTCCTGCAACAGTTTTAGCATGGCCAAATAGCAAAACTGTAGCAAGGCATGCTGGCATGTGTAGTTCAACAACAGCTGGTGGGCCAAAGGTTCCCCACCCCTGTACTAGGTACTCTAGTGGAACGCCCCCTATGGGACCACCTGTGCCATTACAGCCTCAAATTGTCCTTATGATTAATCCGCCTTTGGGTGGATAATTTGTCAACTCCGTTACAGCAGTTAACTCAAACTTTGGTTAGACAAAAATCTACCCCAGGTCACTCCCGTGTCTCTGTGTCATCTAAGCGGGCTGCTTCCTCTTCTCAATCCACGAATCTCTCAGATGTTTCATCTGAAGAGGAGGGTGCTGTCCTGTCAGACACTGAATCTGTTGTATCTGACGAGGACTCTGAATTACAAATCGATGTTCCTGCTCTAGTGGTTGCTATTAAGCAAATCCTACAAATCACTGGTGATGAGGAATCCACTGCTGTCACTAAGAAAACTGATATGTTTAAAAGTCAGAAGGTGGTCAAAAATCTATTTCCCCATTCTGACCATTGGTAGACATAAGGCAGGAACCCTGGGCTAATCCAGGCAAAAAGTTCCCTCTCTCTAAGCGGGCCCTGGTTCGCTATCCTCTCCCTGCAGAGTTATGTAATAAGTGGGAAAATTCACTGCCGGTGGATTCTCATGTCACCCGCCTAGTGGTGTCATCCACTCTGCCTGTCACCGCTGTCACTTCACTGAAAGAACCGACAGATTAGCATGTGGAGGGATGCCTAAAATATATTTACTCCTTTACAGGTGCTGTACATAGACCCACTATTGCTGCCTCTTGGGGTGCTAAAGGTATCGAAGCATGGGTTCAGGAAATAGAGGATGAGCTGCCCGAGGATATATCTGTCACTACCAGACAATACCTGTCTCACATTACCACCGCCGCCTATTACATTCAGGAGGCGTGCTCTGAGGCGGGTGTGTTGGCAGCCAAGGTGTCGACTACGTCTGTCCTGGCTCACCATATTCTGTGGTTGAGGTCACGGAAGGTTGACCTGGACTCCAAAAAGACCTTGGAGGTACTCCCTTTTAAGGGAGATATTTTATTTGGAGAAGACCTGAATAAAATTGTGTCTGAACTGGTGGCGGGTAAGACTGCCTTTCTCCCAAATACTAATCCTTCTGCACGGAAGGCAAAAGGTACCACTTTTCGTTCCTTTCGGCCTCTAGGGAAAGCAAAAGGTCAGGCATACCCAAGACAATCTTGTGCTTCCAAAACCACTTAGCCCAAGACAAAGCAGTCCTGGGCGGCAGTCCAAAACCACTAAACCCAAGACAAAGCAGTCCTGGGCGGGTCCTGGGCGGCCTGTCAGCCTGCTTCTAAACAAGACAAACCTGCCACATGACGGGGCAGGCCTCGCCCTGGGGGACCCCAGGATGGGAGATCGACTTCTGCAGTTCACCCAGGTCTGGTTAAAGACCACTTCAGCATGGTGCAAGAAGTTGTCTCACGAGTACGCAGTCTCGTTCAAGAGACGTCCCCCTCGCCAGTTTTGCGCCACGGTTATTCCCTTGGATCCGTTAAAGGTGCAAGCTCTGCAGCAAGTGGTGAGTTCTCCCCTGGATACAGGAGTGGTAGTGCCGCTACCTCTGTCTCAGAGAGTCAGTGGTTACTACTCGACCCTGTTTCTAATTCCGAAACCCAATGGGTCCTTCCGGCCTATTCTCAACGTAAAGTCACTAAACCAAGTTTGTGAGTGTGTCCGAGTTCCGTATGGAAACTCTGCGCTCAATTGTACTGGCAATGGATCCCGGAGGCTATATGGTATCCCTGGATATACAGGATGCATACCTGCATATACCTATTGCGAAGTCGCATCAGAAGTTTCTGCGGTTTGCTATTGGCAATCTACACTATCCGTTCCAGGCTCTGCCATTTGCACTGGCTACGGCTCCTCGGGTCTTTACCAAGATCATGGCCGTGATGACGGCCCATCTCCATCGCTAGGGAGTCAGAATCCTGCCGTATTTGGACGAATTCCCACGAAGTCCTCCTCAGTCATCCACAACTGACGGTAAGCAAGCCTACGGGTGGTTTATCAATTGGAAGAAGTCCTCGCTGGTCCCAGCTCAGAGCATGGTGCACCTGGGGGCACTCCTGGACACGCACAGTCAGAGACTGTTTCTGTCTCCAGAAAAAGTCCTGAAGCTTCAGTACAGGATAAGACACTTGATTTATCTCCCCAGAGTGTTAATACACTCTGCGATGCAAGTACTTGGCCTGATGGTGTCGACCTTCGAAATGGTAGAATACGCCCAATTTCATTCCCGCCCACTACAGAGGTTAATCCTTTCCAAGTGGGACGGCCTACCTCATCGGATCAGATCTAACATGATTTCTTTGACTCCGGTGGTTCATCTGTCGCTGACCTGGTGGCTCCAGGACCAGCAATTAAGAGAGGCCGTCCCTTCTGGATCCCCGATTGGGTCCTGCTGACAACGGACGCCAGTCTGAGGGGATGGGGAGCGGTGTTGGAGCAACACTCTCTTTTCAGGGTCGCTGCACCAAGGAGGTATCATTCCTCCCGATAAACATCCTAGGTGTGAGGGAAGTGTTCAATGCACTACATTTCGCACTGCCTCTAGTACAGAACAGGCCTGTACAAGTATGATCAGACAATGCCACCACGGTGACATACATAAACCATCAAGGCGGCACTCGAAGCCGCATGGCAGTGATGGAAGTGTCAACAATCCTTTGTTGGGCATAACGCCATCTGCCAGCCATATCAGCAGTGTTCATTCCGGGTGTCCTGAACTGGGAAGCAGACTTCCTCAGTCGCCAGGACATACACGACTGAGAGTGGAGTCTTCATCCAGAAGTCTTTCAACTCATAGTGGACAGGTGGGGCCTACCAGACGTGTAGACCTCATGGTGTCTCGACACAATCACAATCCAGTCTTTGGATCTCGGACCAGGGATCCTCAAGCGGCATTCGTCGACGCACTGGCATCTGCAAGACGGCTGTTGGACTTAGGCACTTTGTCTTGTCATCCACCCTTTTTGATATTTCAGTGGGACTGGGCAGTTCTATGACCTCGCCCCGGTTATTTACCTAAGGTAGTGTCATCATTTCACCTGAACCAAGAGATTGTGGTCCCGGCTTTTATCTCTTCGGATTTGTCTTCCAAAGAACATTCTTTGGATGTGGTTAGGGCTCTCCGAATCTATGTGGAGAGAACTGCCTCTATCAGGAGGTCAGATGCCCTTTTTGTCCTGTTTGGTTTCCACAAACATGGCTTGCCTATGAATAAGCAAACCTAGGCCAGATGGATTAGAATAAAACCTGTATCAGGGGAATATAGTGCTCGCATTCCCCTGCATTTTTTGACATTACATTCTGGAAATAGCAAGGTATATGGTAGAACGGAAACAGGTGAGCCCACAATTAAGTGGAGACTTTGTTGTATTCTGGTTCTTAATTACAGTATATCACCACATTGGATTGCAAGTAAGATACATACTATCAACTTGAAGAATCCAGTGATATAAATTTGGACTTTTTTTTTTTATATTATTCTGTCTACAGCAGACATGATAATAGTCCTGTGACTTTTTTTGTAACATTGGATGCCGTTTGCTTATTAGTTGTAAATGATATTAAATGTTTGTGAATATATATTTTTTAGAGACATGGGGCTATATTCAATAACTGTCGGAAGCTGCCGTCTTGTCGGAAAGACGGCAGCTTCCGACAGAAATAGGTTGGAAGGGGTTCTGACCTATTCAATAGGGGCTGATTTTTTTCCGATGAGTAGGGAATTCCCGACTTGTCAGAAAACACGTGGATCGGCGGAATAGACGCCGATCCACGTGCTTCTGTCGGAAACGGGGTCAAATCCGACAGGTTTTGGCCCCTTTTCCGACAAACTCAATCCGACTTGAAAACAAGTCGGATTGAGGTGAGGAGCGGTGCGGTGGGGGGGGGGGGGGGGAGCATTGATCGGCAGGCTGCGGGGGGAGCTGGCTGCGGGGGGACATGTCTGTGGCGGCGGGGAGAGGCGCTGCAGGGAGAGAGGTGCCTGTCCGTCCCCGGCCAGCACCCATCTCTTCCTGCAGCGCCTCCCCCCGCCGCCGCAGACATGTTACCCCGCTGCCAGCACCTCCCGCCGGCCGCAAATCAATGCTCCCCCCGCCGCCGCAGCACCTCTCTAACTGCTGCCAGCTCCTCCTGCGGCTCCACACAAGTCCCCTGCAGCCAACCCCTCCCACTCACGGCCGCCGCTCTCTGCTCCCCTGGCCGCTGCTGTCAGCGCATCTGCAGCCGCTGACAGCAGCTGCCTGACAGGACGGCCAAATCCGACAGTCGGATTTGGCCGTCCATTGAATAGGGGTTGTCGGATCCATTCCGACAACTGCATGTCGGAATGGATCCGACTCCTATTGAATATAGCCCATAAAGGTATATAAATCAATTGAATAAAGTGTGTGTGTTCAGTCATTTATGCACCTGAGATGTACATAGTGTATAAAGTCAAAAGTAAATTGTTTAGTTCTATAGTGCAGATGGTTTTAGCCAGCTGTCACTAATTAAAAGTTGTGTGTACATAGACACAACTGGACTTAACTGCTGCTTGTTGTATTTTTGGATAGATTACCCACATACTGTATGCAATTTTTAATTAAAGTGCATTTATATATGTGCCTTAATAAGTTGTGTGTGGATAGAATGGTGATTGTACTAGCTTATGCGCAGACTGGACTCCCAGCTCCTGCTGCTAGTAAATCCCATTCAACCCTGTCCTGTTGGACCTTCTTGGGCAGCCCGCTGTGGCGCGTCAGCAGAACAATTGTGCAAGACGGCTACATGGTCCTCAGTGAACACGTTTCTTAGGCTGGGTACACACTGGCAGATATATTGGCCGATCAATTGATCGGCCAATATATCGTTAACTGATCGGCGGGTGTGTACAAACGATATGTCTGTCAACTACATCGTTCACAGACATATCGTGTCGGTCCTGCAGCACAGACTATGACCAATATATCTGCAGATATATTGGTGCATCGTTGTGTGTGTATGGCCGACCTACCGGTCACAGATAGGTCGGCCAATGCTACCTGTCCTGGAGGTCTCATGGGAAGGAGGACGGGGGTCAACTCAGCCGCTGCATGTCACAGGAGCTACTGGCCAGTAGAGGATTGGTCCGCCAGGAAGGTGTCCGTGTTCCCTGTGGGCCGGTCACGTGTTGTCCTCTGCCGGGCCAGCTATGTTGCTTGATGTGGAGTGCTGCTTAATATTTTTTATTTTTTTTAAATAAGGGGGCGGGTCCACAACTCTGTGATTAGACCACGCCCCCAACTTTGCTAGGCCCCGGCCGTTCTGTCTGCAGCCCTGCTTGCCTCCCTCTGAGAGTGGCTTCCGCAGTGGCAGTCACTCGACTTGGAGGTAATTGCGGTGGAGCTGTGTCTGTGCGTATCTGCTGTAGTAGTGCATGTGTCTCTCTCTTCATGAGTCTCAGTGAGTATGTGTTTCTCATTGTCAGTTTGTGTCAGTGTCAATGTGTGTGTGTGCCTCAGTCTTAGTGTCAGTGTGTGTGCCTCAGTGTGAATGTCAGTGTGTGTTTGTGTGAGTGTCGGTGTGTGTGTGTGTGTGTGTGTGTGCCTCAGTGTGTGTGTGTGTGTGTGTGTGCCTCAGTGTGAATGTCAGTGTGTGTTTGTTTGTGTGTGTGTCAGTGTGTGTGTGCCTCAGTGTGAATATCAGTGTGTGTGTGCCTCAGGGTGAGTGTCAGTGTGTGTGTGTGTGTGTGTGTGTGTGTGTGTGTGTGTGTGTGCGCCTCAGGGTGAGTGTCAGTGTGTGTGTGTGTCTCAGTATGTTTCATTGTCCGTGTGTGTGTGTCTCAATGTTAGTGTCAGTGACGAGGCTAGGTTTAAAGACAGTACAGGCCAGCATTGGCTAAAGGCACTATAGAGGGGAGAGGAATGTGGCAGCACCTTTGGTGGCATAGGAGAGGGAGTGTTGAGAGTCCAGTGCAAGAGGAGCAGGAGGGGTGGCTGCAGCATGTGCGAGGGTGCCAGTGGCGCACAGTTCGGGGGGTCTGGGGAAGCCTGAGCTGGTGGGACAGTCACTTCTGGGTTCTCGATCTCGGAGACCTGGCGAGCAGGAGAGAGCACAGCTACTCATTAGATTGGCGGTGCATGCTACTTCACTGCGTACAGGTAGCTCCTATGCACACCCTCTCATTGCGAGCGCCCTACAGGACCTCTGCAATGTTTATATAATTACACGGGTTTCTGAAGACCATACCCTGATGGTGACCCATGAGACAGCTCTGTACTGAGAGGCTGTGATCCTGTGACCCTGGGTGAGGAGGATAACCCTAACCCCGTGTGCTTGAGTCTGGACTGCATCAGTGCCATACAGTAGCTCCCCCTATGACACCCTGACAGCAGTGACTGCTCTCTGCTGCAGTAACCACCTCACTGCCAGAGCTTGCTGAGGTTCTCCACATACTGAACACATACATGCTGCATACATGGCAACAGCACACATAGATCAGGCAGACATTCCCACTGCACACATAAATGCTGCATACATGGTGATTGCACCCATACATGCTGCATGCATGCCCATTGCACACACACATGCTGCATACACGGTGACTGCACACATGCATGCTGCATACATGCCCACTGCACACATACATGCTGCATACATGGCGACTGCACACATACATGCTGCATACATGCCCACTGCACACATACATGTTGCATACATGGTGACTGCACACATACATGCTGCATACCTGGCGACTGCACACATACATGAGGCATACTTCCCACTGCACACATACATGCTGCATACATAGTGACTGCACACACACATTCTGCATACATGCCCATTGCACACATACGTGCCCACTGCACACATAAATGCTGCATATGTCCCCATTGCACCCATACATACTGCAGAGATGCAGATAGGTGTACATTTTCAGTCAATTTAACCAGGAGATTTCCTGGTGGAACGAAAATAATTTTGTAAAAATTTTTATTTTAGTAATTTTTTTTTAAATTTATGCCCCCGCAATTGGGAGCTAACCCTCAACGCGAGGCCACTAGAGTAAGCGTTAATAACTATCTACGCATCTCTTGGATTATTGGTAGGATGCAGCTTCTAAAAACTTGCTCCCTCCGATAGAAGGATTATTATTAGTAGTAGAAAGTTGTAGCACAAACGCTCCAAGAGTAAAAATAGAATAGGCAAGGAGAAGAGACAGAAATAATGGGTGGTAATCAACTGTAAAAGCACACTATTTAAAAAAGTAAATTTATTACAAACGCATAATAAAAACAAGATGCCTTTAAGATGCCGGTATGCGGTCAGCATACCGCTCGTCTGGATCCCGGCTGTCACAATACCGCCGCTGGGATCCCGAATGGGGCACCATACCGCCGCTGGAATACCGGCGAGTTAAGCGATTCTCCTTCTGTGGGTGTCCACAACACCCATAGATGGAGTATAGAATCCGAGTGCGAGACAGTGGGAGATGGAGGGAGCGAGACAGTGAAAGACAGAGGGAGTGTGAGAGAGGCAGTGGGAAGATGGTAGGAGCGAGAGAGAAAGTGGGGAAAAAGGCCTATTTTCTTTTCTTGTGTACTCACTAGTAGGCTGGGCCATTATGTAAATTGCGGGAATATTTGGCACATTTCATGATGACGATCTGCCAGTATGTACAGAGGAAAGATTAATTGGCCAATGTTCTCAACAACAGATATATCTGCAGATGGCAGTGGTGTTTGGCCAGTGTGTTCCATCTGCAGATATATCTGGCAGTGTGTACCCAGCTTTAGGTTCTATGCCTTTGATACCTTCGCCTCCCAGGATGCTTCCTTTGGACGCTGGATTCTCACATCCGCTAAGGTGCGTCCCCTCCCTTGAGGAACTGCTTTAGGACATCACCGATGTTTCCCTGTGGAAACTAATGTAACCTGCTGCAGAAAAGGAGAGTTATGGTAGACTTACCATTGTTAACTCTCTTTCTTCGAGGTACATTGGGTTCCACAGTGCGCCCACCTTGACGCACCTAGCTTCTTTTGAGTTGTATGGTATTAGCCGCTTGTACCTTCTCCTGTCGTGTGAATGTTGTTCTATGTGACGAACATCTGCCTTCTCTCTTGCCTGCTCCTTAACGAAACGGAATGTCTTATGAAAATAAATTATACCTGAACCTTTTCTATATCATTTTGATGAAAAGTCTACAGATATTTAGCTTACACATCCACAAATCAGGAGAAAGTTATGAGGAAAAAATTGTAAACCTGTAAACTTCTTAAACACATATCAACACAGCACAAACTGCTCAGTGTCCCCTTATGGAATACGAGAAGAGTATTTAATGTAAATCCTATTTTCTCACACATCCACTGGGGAGGACACAGGAAAATGGGAAGTCCCCAAATTAGTGGCGGGAAAATGCCACTGTGCTTCTATACCAAACTCCTCTTTATGAGAGCATAAGTTGTCAGAGTGGCATTGTTGCGCGACAGCTCATGGCAAAAGGCCTTGCGATTGTGTAGGTGGCCCAGTGAAGAGGTTAGCATCTTCAGCAAGCGTTCATATAAAAATCATATTGGAAGGTATATTTAGGGATAACATTCAGGAGTACATGGGGTGCTATAAGATCATTAGTATGAACAAGCATGGGTTTGTGAGGGATAGGTCATGTCAAACTAACTTAATTAGCTTCTGTGAAGAAGTGATTGAGAACTTAGACCTGGGAAACGCTGTGGATGTGGTCTTTTTAGATCTTGCTAAAGCCTTTGACACAGTGCCTCACACAAGATTGATTTATAACTTGAGAGCTTGGCCTAGGAAGCAATATTTGTAATTAGGTCAAAATTGGCTGGAAAATAGGGAACAGAGTGGTGGTCAATGGAACATTTTCTGGTTGGGTTAAAGTGGTATA
Source organism: Pseudophryne corroboree (assembly GCF_028390025.1). Taxonomy (NCBI): domain Eukaryota; kingdom Metazoa; phylum Chordata; class Amphibia; order Anura; family Myobatrachidae; genus Pseudophryne; species Pseudophryne corroboree. Next base: position 286,314,515 of record NC_086451.1, read on the forward strand.
CCTCAAGGGTCTGTACTAGGGCCACTTCTGTTTAACATATTCATAAATGACATAGGAAACGGACTTGAGAGCATTTTTGCAGATTACACTAAACTGTGTAAGATTAAATCGGATCTCTACAGAACGACTTATTTAAACTGGAAGATTGGGTATCTAAGTGGAGTATGAGATTTAATACAGAGAAATGTGTAGTTATGCATTTTGCGATCAAAAACATGCAGTATATAAATTAAATGGGGAAAATCTAGGAAAATCAGTAATGGAAAAGGATTTGGGGGTGCTCATTGACAGTAGACTTAGCAGCAGTGCCCATTGTCAGGGTGCAGGAGCGAAGGCCAATAAGGTATTAGCAGGCATAAAACGGGGAATTGAGACAAGGAAAGCCAGTATTATCCTGCCACTGTATAAATCATTGGTACGGCCGCATCTGGAATACTGCGTACAGTTCTGGGTACCACACTATAAAAAAAGATATCCTGGAACTAGAAAAGGTTCAGAGAATAGCTACAAAACTGATAAAGGGCTTAGGGGTATATTCAATTGAAGTCGAAAGCTGCCGTCTGTTGAAAAGACGGCAGTTTTCGACTTTTTTAGGTCAAAAGGGGTTCCGACCTATTCAATCTAACCCCAAATTATTCGACAAGTCGAGGAATTTGACTTGTCGAAAAGCACGTGGATTGGCAGAATAGCTGCTGATCCGCGTGCTTGTGTCGAAAACGGGGCCTGGCCCCCTTTTGGACCATCTCAATTCGACTTTAAAAAAAAGTTGAAGTGAGATGCGGGAGCAAAGACGGGGAGAGCCGCGGGCAGACGGGGGAGAGCAGCGCCGGAGGATGTGTCACAGCCGCCGCTCACAGCAGCGTCTACCCGGCTCCAGCAAGCGAGACCTCGCTTGCTGGAGCCGGGTGGACGCTACCGTGAGCGGCGGCTGTGATGCGGGAGCAGAGCCAGGGGAGAGGAGGAGACGGGAGAACAGCGCTACAGCAGCGGGCAGCGTAGCCTGAGGATGTCACAGCCGCCGCTCACGGCAGCGTCCACCCGGCTCCAACAAGCGAGACCTCGCTTGCTAGAGCCGGGTGGACGCTGCCGCGAGCGGCGGCAGTGACATCCTCCGGCTACGCTGCCCACTGCTCTCCCCCGTCTCAGCTCCCGCATCTCAATTCAACTTTTTTTAAAGTCAAATTGAGATTGCATTGAATAGCCCAGGTTGGATCCATTCCGACAAATGAATGTCGGAATGGATCCAACTTGAATTGAATATACCCCTTAGAGTTATTGGATTATGAGGAAAGGCTTACTAGGTTAGTTATGTTTACATTGGAAAAGAGGCATCTAAGAGGAGACATGCTTAATATCTACAAATACATTAAGGGTAAATACATTGAACTATCAGGCAGTTTGTTTATCAAGAGACCTATACACAGGACACGCGGTCACCCACTAAGGTTAGAGGAAAGGAAGTTTCATTCCCTGAGAAGGAAGGGCTTCTTCACAGTAAGGGCAGCAAAGATATGGAACTCTGCCAGAAAAGGTTGTAATGGCTGACACAATTAATATGTTTAAAAAAGGGTTAGACAAATTTTTAGCTGAAATTGGCATCCAGGGATATAACCTTTAAATTATAATGTATGATAGTTACTGGGGCAGTAGAAGTAAATCCATATCATAGCAGTAGATCAAATATTAGCTGAACTCGATGGACACATTGTCTTTTCCACCTCAATAACTATGTAATTATGTAAGATCAACAACTTTTTGACTGGGCAGAGGAAAACATTACAGGAATGCATTTTACTTCATTTATTTTCAAAGTTTTTCTCGTTCTTAAATTGTGTGGCTGGCCCATCTGAGAAGTAGAAAATGTATTTTAGCGATTATTCAAATTTTTTCTTCAAGAGGTTTGAGTTTCCTCTGGAAGCAGTAGATTGCTACTGTGTTGTGTTGCAGACAGTCTGAAATGACAACATAGCTAAGATGCTCAGTTTTTGATTTTCCCCTGTAATACACCACCAATGGGAGAATTGTAGCTTGAACACTGGTTCAATGATAGCGGGGTGACTGAGGCTTCTTCTTGTGAGTACAGTGTTGCTCCCAGTCTGCTCTGTCTCCCTCTCCCAGCACCCCTTCCCTAAGTTGCTGTTCCTCCCTGCTCCCAGCACCCATTCTCCCAGTCTGATACTGAACTGTAATTAAACACACTGCTTTTTCAAATGTGACACCCATGGTCTAGGGACAGGATAGCTTTGAGTGGGCTTAAATTAGTGACCAAGGAGCTTTTCTTCACTATTTATTGCCCAGCCTTTCCTGCCCTGTACCACTACAAGTGGTCCAGGGAAAGGTAAAAGGCGGGCCTATTTAACACAATTGAAGTGTTGTTCCACATGTAGTATCTTTCCACTCAACTTTGTGTGCCTGCGCAGAAGTGGGAGCAGGCGCTGTCTGTAGAATCTCACCCTTAAATATGCCTGAAGAGTAATGTGTATTCCTCAAATGTAGTTTACAGGAAAAAAATATTGTTTGTTGATTTTTAAATACAATTTTCATGAATCGCACCAAAAAAATGAAAGTTCTTATAGCAAGAGAGTCCATGATCCCAAAATAAAACTTTGGGGATTTATTAACAACAGTATGAACAATTTTATATTTATTTATTTTTTAAAGAAAATTAACATTTTTCATTTTTACTATTTTTTTATGGAATCCTACTACTGTGTTATATATCATATGAAAGCCCATAAAAAGATGTTTAACATGAGTCCAATATCTAGCTTAATTAGGCAAGCTGCAAGTGCAATTTAGAATAATGTTAATAGCAAATTTTTTGTAAAAATATTGCCGCTTTAAAAGGCGTATAACTTCAAAACCAGTGTGCTCATCAGCCTAAGATTTGGGGGTTTTGTTTACACCCATGGCAGCATTTATTATACCAAATTTCATTACAGTCTGAAACGGTCAGTTTGAAACCTGTGTTGATTTGGTGAGGTATAACCCAGTGGTCACAATAAGAGAACACAGTAGATGTCAACTTGGGAAACAATAGTATAGATATACTATTAAAATAAGTAAGAAGGTACTGAGCATGTAAATATTCAAGATCTTTTTGAACAGGGAAAATTATTTACATTTATTAATAGGCTGCCACTGCACATGTAAATAAAGGAAAATGTATATACTATTAGTATTAATAGGCTAGCACTGCACGTTAAATATAGGAAAGGGTATAAACTATTAGTATTAATAAAGGGGCACTGCACGTGTAAATATAGTAAAGGGTGTACATATAGTATTAATAGGGCACTGCATGTGTAAATATAGGCAAGGGTAGACTGGTCAACAAAAACAAAATCTTTGCTGACTCCAGTGGTTCAAACTGGGCCTTGCAGAGGGCCTCCGGGACCAAATTGAAGACCCAAGAAGGTACAGAAGGTGCTTGGATGTAAACAACCCACTGTATAAAGATCTGTACCTCTGGGATAGATATAGTTTCAGTTGGAATAAAATGGAAAGAGTCCAGATATGACTCTTGATGTACAACTGTCTAAGCCACTGATTCAAGCCAAATTGCAACAAGTAAAGTTGAAGCAGAAACTGTATTGGGAAGTGGGAACTCCGCTGTGCTGAAACCAAACCCAGTGGCAGCATGGTATGAATGAAGGGCTTAGAAGGTCTCTTCTTTGACAAAGATATCAAGGTGGCTCTATGGCCTGAAGATCTTGAAAGCCACTCCCTTCTGAGTCAATATGGTGCAATGAGAATCCCGTTGGCCAATACTCTTTTGAACACTCACAGGAGAATGAATATCGGGGGAACCAAGTACCTTAGACTTTACCAAGTACCTTAGATTTTTAAACTGCCTGTTTTCTGGTGTTTTTTGGACTGAAGCTAAACAGACCTGCCCCGCTAGAAACTGTGCTTGAGTCATGGTATAAAAGAGTGCTTGAAACTTGGTTTGCTAAATGTAGCCCCGACGCAAAAGCGTTCCTACGGAAACTCAGATGTATTTGGATCTTTCATGTATTGGGGCTAGCAAAATCAATTGCGCTAATTTGATCAATGGGGATGAATTGCTTCATACCACAGTTTTGACCATATAAGGAACCTATTCCAAAATTAAGCCAAAATTGAGCTTAGAGACTCCCGCTGCCACAAAATTAGATTTATGGAGGAGTCACACTTTATATCTAAACCTTCCTGAAATGAGACAAAGTTTATAATAGTAACATTTTTAGAAAGTTTTGAAATAGGAGCTTCAACTTTTAAGTAGAGATTTACATTTTTCTCTGTCAGGCTTCTCACATTATGTCAATAAACTGTGAGAAGGCTGGAAAATGGTGTCTTCTTTTGAAGTAGAATTTTTCAGGACCCACGACCTGGACTTTGAGAGTTTTCCATACTGCTCTCACTAAAAGATTATATTCCCTGGGCTAGATTCAAATGTTCAGCCGTCTCTCCCGCCCCCTATCGCACCCGCCGGCGGTATTCTAATGTTACTGCCGACGGGTGCCACAACTTAATTTCAGCTCGCTATACCCGGGTGCCCAAACGGGTCTATTCACGATCGCGCCCATTACTTTAGTTGGGTTTAGGCTTGACGCGCCTAAACCAGACTGTAATGGGCGCGATAGCGGGGCACATTTGAATATTGCCCCTCTTTCTCCCTTCACTTTACACGGGAGATAGCGGGTGCGATAGGATTTAAATCCGGCCCCCTGTCTTTTAGAAGAAATGTCCTCAGTATAGAAATATGTATCTAAAATAACAGCAAATTATCCCATCGTCTTGAGGGGAAATATGAGATAGACTTGTGGGGGGACATAAGGCTTGAGAAACATGGGGGGGGGGGGGGGGGAGTGCAAGAGGCTGCAGAGACACTGGGGTGTCATGAGGCTGGAAAAATGTTAGGGAAAGGGAAACATGAGGACGGAGAGACATGGGTGGGGGCATGAGGTTTGAAAGACATGATGCTTTAGAGCAGTGGTTCCTAAACTTGTTTTGAATCATGGCGCTCTAGAGAATCGGAATTCTTTTCACAGCACCCCTAGGCCAAAAGTTTTTTTTTTATTGAGAAATTCAGAAAAAAATAAAATTTAAGTAAATTGTGTTTTAAATGTCATCTCTAGGTTCAGTTGTGTGGCGAGGGACAGGTGTGGATTATTAGATATACACTAAAAAGGTCTACAGTAAATAGGTCTACCACTAATGGAAGACATGCATAAGGTCGACAGGGTCAAAAGGTTGACATGGAAAATGTAGACAGAAAAAAAGGTAGACACAATTTTATATTTTTCTTTTTTGGGGTGTTTTGTCACTTTTCTGCCAAAAACAAGCCCCATTAGTATACCACGTCTCCTCGCATGGTTCGCTTCGCTTGCCATGCTTCAGGTAGGTTACTATTCCCAATCGTAGTCCAGACGGATGGTGGAGTATGAAAAAGTTGAAAAAATTAGAAAAATCTAAAAAAATAACAACAACTGACAAATGACCATTGTCATGTCGACCTAATGCATGTCTACCTATTGACTGTAGATCTATAGACTGGATACCGTGAGGGACCGGATTTGCTTCTGTTTCTCCATATATTTTATGGTTGGCAGACACAAGTTGTGGTTTTGCCTATTACAGTGAAAATAAGGACCACCAACCCAGGGCACCCCTACAAGTGCCCTGAGGCACCCAGTTTGGGAACCACTGCTGTAGAAAACATTGAGGGATGGGGCTGGAGAGACACCCCGGATTAGGTTGTATGGTAGTTAACGCAGCAAATTACTGGTCAAAATACCAGTGAAACAAAATGTTCTTTATAAGATTTGTTTTCTCTTGTCTGAAGCCACAAACCTATTTAATCTGCAGATCTGTAACTTTCCTGCACTTTTTTAATGTTTGTCGTCTTTTTTTTCTGAAGGTCAATTTTTTATTTTTAGAATTTGAACACTGTTGATCATGCCTTAATTCAGTTACATGTATATATAAGCTAAGATATGACAGTACCATCATGAGGCATTTGATTGCTGGTAATACAGTATTTGTGGCTGTTTTGATTAAAATATATAATTTTATTAGAAATGGCTGCCTTTGAGATCTTTTCTGAATTTGTTTAGACATGTTACTAATAAAGTTTAAATTCATGGGGGTAAATTTACTAAAGCTGCTAAAACAGAGAATTGGTGATGTTGCCCATAGCAACCCATCAGATGCTGTCTATCATTTCTCTATTGCCTTTTAGAAAATGATAGAAAGCATCTGATTGGTTGCTGTGGGCAACATCACCAATTCTCTGTTTTAGAAGCTTTAGTAAATTTACCCCATGGTATCAAGCACTCCAAAGTGCCTAGCTATATTATTGCATGTGTCCCTTTTTAGATCTGATATGCAGTGGAATCAACCTACAGAAAAGAGACTGACTGGTGGCACGCACTGGCAAGCAAGGACAAGCACTTCAACCACATGGAATGCTACCCCTGTAGCACCAATTGCACAAATGGTGAGGTGATTTTGTTTACTACTTTGCTTTTTTATCATGTAGTTACTCTCCCCATTATGGCATTTTCCTTTGCTCAGTCATTACATGCATGTCAATGTTACTTTGTTCTACTGTTTGATATGACCGTATTTACTCTTATTTCTTCCTACCTTTTAAATGGATCATAAAATGTGTTCATTGTTAGCTGTCCATGGGAGTATTGCAGTCCCCAATATTGTTGACAACTCTTGTATGACCTAAAAATATTAATAGAATCCCCACCACGTGCATGTAGTTATGCTGCTGTCATTGTGAAAATGAGGACAGCACAGCCTTAGTAAATTGATACCATTCCTGTAACAATAACCATTTCTGGTATTTTTTTAGCTCTATAATAAGTGATGCCACGCTATAGTGTGTTTTAGCGGCTCATATTAGAAATAGACTATAAAAACTGATGAATAGAGCGCTGTGGCCGTTTAAAATACTAATAAGTGGTACCTGTAAAACAAAACACTGCTAATAGTATGTGAACAGCTCCTTTTACGGAGGGAGTGATCTATTTTTTAGAATGTCTATGCGGACTGCAGTACATCGGACAAACAAAAAGAAAGCCAAAAATTAGATACACTGGACATACAGTATATATAACATCAAGAAAGGATTAATTTTCACACCGTTTCTCTAATCACTTCCTAGAAGCACACAATATAAATCCATCAGGACTGAAATTTGCCATACAAAAAATAATAGAAATTGTCGAGGAAGCAATATCATAAGTGAACTAAATAAAAATTAAACCCATTGGATTTTTGAACTCAAGACCCTAAAACCTTCAGGTCTCAATATAGATATTGAGCTGAATGTCATCTTATAAGGTCGAATTTAATGACGAAACTATTGACTGTGACACATCTTAACTCCTACTTCTACACACAGAATTAAGTGGCACCTTTTATTAATTTTACAATTCAAAAAGATATTTCTTAAAAAATTTTTTTACAATAAATACGTCTTATTTTGCGATTTAGTTTCCTTACATGCGGTTCCCACAATTTTTAACCATTTCCAAAAAGTTCAGGTCCAAACAAAGTTTTTACTATAAATATAAAGCCTCTTCAAACAAGAACTATCCTTGATAAAGTGAGCTTTGCTGCATGAAACACATTGGAGATAGACCAGGTGAACTCCCACAGTGTCCCGGACATTCGGCCCTGCACGACAGTCATCCATCTGCACCACCACTGGACGCAGCGGCAACAAAGCTACAGCTGCGGACAGCCCGAAATAGGCTGAGGAATTCCGCTGGATACACCAGGTAGGGTTAGATAGGGACAGACCTTCATATCATGCAGGAGAACTCCGAACTGGGCATTCACCTACATTATCCAAAAGGGAACTGTAAACATACTATTAAGTGTTTTGTTTTACAGGTGCCACTTATTGTTATTATAAATTACCACAGAATGTGTGTCTGGATACACTATACTCTGTTTCTTGTGTTAAAAACTTGCTGTAAGCAGGGTTAATCCATGTCTGTGTAAACCCAAGGTCATGAAACACTTTTTGAGGTCAAATCAATTAGGTGTGACTGAGTCGCTCCTACATGTCAGTATGGCTATATGCTGCACTTGCTGGACTTATGGTTTTTAGTTATGTAGCCCCATGGGGCGTCCGGGTTAAGATCAGGCTGCATGTACAGCTGCTGTTACTGGCATTCCTACGTCGTTGCAACTTCAACTCTCCCTCTTCCCTCCTAATTGAATTGATCCCATAGGGTGCAGAAGACAAAATTCTAGTCTATACTTTTAAAATGTAATAAAAAATTTAATTGTTGCTACAGTGCATGTTGAAGTAGCAAGAAACCCCAGGCGGTAATAAAAAAAAAAATATATATATATATATTTTTTTAAATACTTCAAATGTTTTTGTGATTGTAATAATTTTGCTTTTTTAACCATGCCATCCCAGAATGGAGTACATTACTCTGGATATGTAAGTTTCCTTTGTACAAAATATTCTGGTGCTGTTAGAATATATTTTCATAATGGTATTTATTCATTTTCATCTATAAATTAATTGCACTTGGTCTAAAATAGTCAAGTATTTTATACTATTTACCATCCGTCAAAATGATGGAACAACATAACGGTAATATTAGTGATGGGAGCTGTGCGTGCCCGAATGGAACACTTGAATTGCTCTGTCTGGTGCCGTCTAGTGGCTACCAGGGAGTAAAATACTTGAATCCCTCCTATAGAGGTGAGGAGCAGCGTTATCCTTTTATTACAGTATATAGGATTAAAATGTGTAGAGTATGTGTGAGTGTATAGGTAAATATAACTTCTAAAGCCAGACCTGTACTGATCAACCCACAACTAATTTCTGCACCAGCAATAAGTTTTCTTCTGCAGCAATCTGTCACTATAATGGCCTGCTACTCTTGCTATTCCCAGCAAACATTGTGGCTACACAGCTCCGCCATACTTCACCAGTCCCTCACCATGAGGCGTATCCAGAGTTTCTTTCCTTGTTATGTTGTGCTAGATGCTCCACCATAATGTGCAGACCAATTCTACTGCACTTTGGTGACCGATTTGTGATATCTGTACAAATCAGTGTGGTGCCTTGACCTCACTCACTCATGATCAAGCCATACTATAGTACATAATATGGGGTGCCTGGAATTCCTGTAAAATAAAAGTATAAGCAAACTAATAGTAAGTAGGTTGGGCATGTGTACAGATAATTAGTTGGACCAGTGCAACTGTTCAGGGATTTTTTTCCTTTTATGGTAGTTCAAAGAAAGTAATGAAAAAACGAATATGTTGCAAGTGTTTTATGTTTTAGAAAGTAGATCCCAACAGAGATTATTATCTTTTCTCTAACGTCCTAGTGGATGCTGGGACTCCGTCAGGACCATGGGGGGATAGCGGGCTCCGCAGGAGACAGGGCACATCTAAAAAAAGCTTTTAGGTCACATGGTGCGTACTGGCTCCTCCCCCTATGACCCTCCTCCAAGCCTCAGTTAGGTTTTTGTGCCCGTCCGAGAGGGTGCAATCTAGGTGGCTCTCCTAAAGAGCTGTTTAGAAAAGTTTTTTTTTAGGTTTCAATCTCAGTGATTCCTGCTGGCAACAGGATCACTGCATCGAGGGACTTAGGGGAGAGATTTCCAACTCACCTGCGTGCAGGATGGATTGGAGTCTTAGGCTACTGGACACTTAGCTCCAGAGGGAGTCGGAACACAGGTCAGCCTGGGGTTCGTCCCGGAGCCGCGCCGCCGATCCCCCTTACAGACGCTGAAGAGACGGCAGAACGGAGGTCCGGAAAGCAGGCGGCAGAAGACTCCTCAGTCTTCTTGAAGGTAGCGCACAGCACGGCAGCTGTGCGCCATTGTTGTCACACGGCTCACTGACTCAGTCACGGAGGGTGCAGGGCGCTGCTGGGGGCGCCCTGGGCAGCAATATAATTACCTTTAGTGGCAAAATAAATACATCACATATAGCCATTAAGGCTATATGTATGTATTTTAACCCAGGCCAGTTTCTTAAAAACCGGGGAAAAGCCCGCCGAAAAAGGGGCGGAGCTTATTCTCCTCAGCACTCAGCGCCATTTTCCTGCTCAGCTCCGCTGGTGAGGAAGGCTCCCAGGTCTCTCCCCTGCACTGCACTACAGAAACAGGGTAACAAAGAGAAGGGGGGCATAAATTGGCGATATTTATATATTAAGAGCGCATATATAGTAAACAACACCTTCTAGGGTTGTTTATATACATTTATAGCGCTTTTGGTGTGTGCTGGCAAACTCTCCCTCTGTCTCCCCAAAGGGCTAGGGGGTCCTGTCTTCGATTAGAGCATTCCCTGTGTGGCTGCTGTGTGTCGGTACGTGTGTGTCGACATGTATGAGGACGATGTTGGTGTGGAGGCAGAGCAATTGCCGATGATGGTAATGTCACCCCCTAGGGAGTCGACACCGGAATGGATGGCTTTAGTTATGGAATTACGTGATAATGTCAACACATTACAAAAGTCAGTTGACGAAATAAGACGCCCGGCAAACCAGTTAGTACCGGTTCAGGCGTCTCAGACACCGTCAGGGGCTGTAAAACGTCCTTTACCTCAGTCAGTCGACACGGGTACCGACACAGATGAATCTAGTGTCGACGGTGAAGAAACAAACGTATTTTCCAATAGGGCCACACGTTATATGATCACGGCAATGAAGGAGGCTTTGCAGATCTCTGATACTGCTGGTACCTCAAAAAGGGGTATTATGTGGGGGGTGAAAAAACTACCTGTATTTTTTCCAGAATCAGAGGAATTGAATGACGTGTGTGATGAAGCGTGGGTTAACCCCGATAGAAAACTGCTAATTTCCAAGAAGTTATTGGCATTATACCCTTTCCCACCAGAGGTTAGGGCGCGCTGGGAAACACCCCCTAGGGTGGATAAGGCGCTCACACGTTTATCAAAGCAAGTGGCGTTGCCGTCTCCTGATACGGCCGCCCTCAAGGATCCAGCAGATAGGAGGCTGGAAACTACACTGAAGAGTATATACACACATACTGGTGTTATACTGCGACCGGCAATAGCCTCAGCCTGGATGTGCAGTGCTGGGGTAGTGTGGTTGGATTCTCTGACTGAAAATATTGATACCCTGGATAGGGACAGTATTTTATTGACTCTAGAGCAATTAAAGGATGCTTTCCTTTATATGCGAGATGCTCAGAGGGATGTTTGTACTCTAGCATCAAGAGTAAGCGCGATGTCCATATCTGCCAGAAGAAGTTTATGGACGCGACAGTGGTCAGGTGATGCGGATTCCAAGAGGCATATGGAAGTATTGCCATATAAAGGAGTGGAATTGTTTGGGGTCGGTCTTTCGGACCTGGTGGCCACGGCAACTGCCGGCAAATCCACTTTTTTACCTCAGACCCCCTCCCAACAGAAAAAGACACCGTCTTTTCAGCCGCAGTCCTTTCGCTCCTATAAAAAGCGACCAAAAGGACAGTCTTATCTGCCGCGAGGCAGAGGAAAGGGTAAGAAAGGGCAGCAAGCAGCCCCTGCCCAGGAACAGAAGCCCGCCCCGGCTTCTACAAAGCCATCAGCATGACGCTGGGGCTTTACAAGCGGACTCAGGAACGGTGGGGGGTCGACTCAAGATTTTCAGCAATCAATGGGTTCACTCACAAGTGGACCCGTGGGTCCTGCAGATAGTATCTCAGGGTTACATGCTGGAGTTCGAAAGGTCTCCCCCTCGCCGGTTCCTAAAGTCTGCTTTACCAACGTCTCCCTCAGAAAGGACGTCGGTTTTGGAAGCCATTCACAAGCTGTATTCTCAGCAGGTGATAGTCAAGGTACCCCTCCTACAACAGGGAAAGGGGTATTATTCCACACTATTTGTGGTACCGAAACCGGACGGTTCGGTAAGGCCTATTCTAAATCTGAAATCCTTGAACCTGTACATAAAGAAATTCAAGTTCAAGATGGAGTCACTCAGAGCAGTGATAGCGAATCTGGAAGAAGGAGACTTCATGGTGTCCTTGGACATAAAAGATGCTTATCTACATGTCCCGATTTACCCCTCACACCAAGGGTATCTCAGGTTCGTGATACAAGACTGTCATTATCAGTTTCAAACGCTGCCGTTTGGGTTGTCCACGGCCCCTCGGGTCTTTACCAAGGTAATGACCGAAATGATGGTTCTTCTACGAAGAAAAGGCGTATTAATTATCCCTTACTTGGACGATCTCCTGATAAGGGCAAAGTCCAGAGAACAGCTGGAAGTCGGTGTAGCGCTAACACAAGTAGTGCTTCAGCAACACGGGTGGATTCTAAATCTTCCAAAATCTCAATTGACCCCGACAACACATCTGCTGTTCCTGGGCATGATTCTGGACACGGTTCAGAAAAAGGTATTTCTCCCGGAAGAGAAAGCAAGGGAGTTATCCGAACTTGTCAAGAACCTCCTAAAACCAGGAACTGTGTCAGTACATCAATGCACAAGAGTCCTGGGAAAGATGGTGGCTTCGTACGAAGCGATTCCATTCGGCAGATTCCATGCACGAACATTTCAGTGGGATCTGCTGGACAAATGGTCCGGATCGCATCTGCACATGCATCAGCGGATAACACTGTCACCGAGAACAAGGTTGTCTCTCCTGTGGTGGTTGCAGACTGCCCATCTGTTAGTGGGCCGCAGATTCGGCATACAGGACTGGGTCCTGGTGACTACGGATGCCAGCCTACGAGGTTGGGGAGCAGTCACAAAGGGAAGAAACTTCCAGGGCGTGTGGTCAAACCTGGAGACGTCTCTTCACATAAATATACTGGAGCTAAGAGCGATCTACAATGCTCTAAGCCTGGCAAAATCGCTGCTTCAGGGTCAGCCGGTGTTGATCCAGTCCGACAACATCACGGCAGTCGCCCACGTAAACCGACAAGGCGGCACGAGAAGCAGGAGTGCAATGGCAGAAGCTGCAAGGATTCTGCGCTGGGCGGAGAATCATGTCGTAGCACTGTCAGCAGTGTTCATCCCGGGAGTGGACAACTGGGAAGCAGATTTCCTCAGCAGACACGACCTTCACCCGGGAGAGTGGGGACTTCATCCAGAAGTTTTCCACATGATTGTGAACCGTTGGGAAAAACCAAAGGTGGACATGATGGCGTCTCGCCTCAACAAAAAATTGGACAGGTATTGCGCCAGGTCAAGAGACCCTCAGGCAATAGCTGTGGACGCTCTGGTAACACCGTGGGTGTACCAGTCAGTGTATGTGTTCCCTCCTCTGCCTCTCATACCAAAGGTACTGAGAATTATACGGAAAAGAGGAGTAAGAACAATACTGGTAGCTCCGGACTGGCCAAGAAGAACTTGGTATCCGGAACTTCAAGAGATGCTCACGGAGGATCCGTGGCCTCTACCTCTAAGAAGGGATCTGCTTCAGCAGGGACCTTGTATGTTCCAAGACTTACCGCGGCTGCGTTTGACGGCATGGCGGTTGAACGCCGGATTCTAAAAGAGAAGGGCATTCCTGAGGAAGTTATTCCTACTTTAATTAAAGCGAGGAAAGAAGTGACCGCACAACATTATCACCGCATTTGAAGAAAATATGTTGCGTGGGGTGAGGCCAAGAAGGCTCCAACGGAAGAATTTCAATTGGGTCGATTCTTACATTTCCTGCAAGCAGGATTGTCTATGGGCCTCAAATTGGGGTCCATTAAAGTTCAAATTTCGGCCTTATCAATTTTCTTCCAGAAGGAATTGGCGTCAGTGCCTGAAGTACAAACTTTTGTCAAAGGTGTACTACATATACAACCCCCAATAGTGCCTCCAGTGGCACCGTGGGATTTGAACGTGGTTCTAAATTTTATCAAATCTCATTGGTTTGAGCCTTTAAAATCGGTAGATTTAAAATACCTTACATGGAAGGTAACCATGCTGTTGGCCCTGGCTTCAGCCAGGAGAGTTTCGGAGTTGGCAGCTTTGTCATACAAAAGCCCATATCTGATATTCCATTCGGACAGGGCAGAATTGAGGACACGTCCTCAATTTCTCCCTAAGGTGGTTTCGGCATTTCACTTGAACCAGCCTATTGTGGTGCCTGCGGCTACTAGCGACTTGGAGGACTCCAAGTTACTGGACGTTGTCAGAGCATTAAAAATATATATTTCAAGGACAGCTGGAGTCAGAAAATCTGACTCGTTGTTTACATTGTATGCACCCAACAAGTTGGGTGCTCCTGCGTCTAAACAGACGATTGCACGTTGGATATGTAGTACAATCCAACTTGCACATTCTGTGGCAGGCCTGCCACAGCCTAAATCTGTAAAGGCCCATTCCACAAGGAAAGTGGGCTCATCCTGGGCGGCTGCCCGAGGAGTCTCGGCATTACAACTTTGCCGAGCAGCTATGTGGTCAGGGGAGAACACGTTTGTAAAATTTTACAAATTTGATACTCTGGCTAAAGAGGACCTGGAGTTCTCTCATTCGGTGCTGCAGAGTCATCCGCACTCTCCCGCCCGTTTGGGAGCTTTGGTATAATCCCCATGGTCCTGACGGAGTCCCAGCATCCACTAGGACGTTAGAGAAAATAAGAATTTACTTACCGATAATTCTATTTCTCATAGTCCGTAGTGGATGCTGGGCGCCCATCCCAAGTGCGGATTGTCTGCAATGCTTGTACATAGTTATTGTTACAAAAATCGGGTTATTACTGTTGTTGTGAGCCATCTGTTCAGAGGCTACTTCGTTTGTGTTATCATACTGTTAACTGGGTTCAGATCACAAGTTGTACGGTGTGATTGGTGTGGCTGGTATGAGTCTTACCCGGGATTCAAGATCCTTCCTTATTGTGTACGCTCGTCCGGGCACAGTACCTAACTGAGGCTTGGAGGAGGGTCATAGGGGGAGGAGCCAGTACGCACCATGTGACCTAAAAGCTTTTTTTAGATGTGCCCTGTCTCCTGCGGAGCCCGCTATCCCCCCATGGTCCTGACGGAGTCCCAGCATCCACTACGGACTATGAGAAATAGAATAATCGGTAAGTAAATTCTTATTTTTTGCATTTTAAGGCCCCTGCACCAATGAACTATCCAGTAACTACACCTCAAGTGCCTGTGTATGGAATGGTAAGAATGCTACCCAATGTGCTTAAAAGTTGTCTCTTCTATATTACGTGCTCTCAGTACCATACATATCTATTGCTTTTTTCCTTCAGGTTCCTACGCAGATTGGTGCAAATCCTCTAATGGTTCCTCAGCCAATTATGTATACACAGCCGGGGATAAAGCCAACAAATCCTTTTGCACCTGTGTCTGGAGCTCAGGTAATTTTGTCACTGCTTGCATGCAAACACTATTTTTGAATTTGGGCCCTCATTCCGAGTTGTTCGCTCGCAAGGCGAATGTAGCAGAGTTACACACGCTAAGCCGCCGCCTACTGGGAGTGAATCTTAGCTTCTTAAAATTGCGACCGACGTACGCGCAATATTGCGATTACAAACGAGTTAGCAGTTTCAGAGTAGCTCCAGACTTACTCTGCCTGTGCGATCATTTCAGTGCTTGTCGTTCCTGGTTGACGTCACAAACACACCCAGCGTTCGCCCAGGCACTCCCACCGTTTCTCCGGCCACTCCTGCGTTTTTTCCGGAAACGGTAGCGTTTTCAGCCACACGCCCCTGAAACGCCGTGTTTCCGCCCAGTAACACCCATTTCCTGTCAATCACATTACGATCGCCGGAGCGAAGAAAAAGCCGTGAGTAAAAATACTTTCATCATAGTAAAGTTACTTGGCGCAGTCGCAGTGCGAACATTGCGCATGCGTACTAAGCGGATTTTCACTGCGATGCGATGAAAAATACCGAGCGAACAACTCGGAATGAGGGCCTTAATACAGAAATTCTTATTCTTTATCCGGGGCTAATTGGATATCTCCCTAAATCGGTAATTTTGAAAATTTGCTTCTCCAAAATGTTAATTATATAAACTATTTAAAAATACAGATTTGGCAAGGTTTGGGCACTTGCAGGTCTGAGAATTTAATTGTGTTTTTATTAATAATGTCACTTGTCCCTTTCCTAGCCATTTTTAAAATCTATTTGGCTCAATAGCTTACTTTCTCATTCATTGGGGGGGAATTAAAATGTTTGAAAAGTCGGTTGGGTGTCTGATTCTTCCTGTCTATTAGAGAGGAATAAACAGACACCCAACTGACTTTTCAAACAATTGAATATCCCCCATTCAGTCTGGGGACCCTGCTCACCATGGGTTGCTGGAATCGACTGAAAAGATCTGGTACTTAATACAATAACATAAAGACAGAAGCTCATCCCCTCTCCAATCCCTGTTCTCCAGTGTTCTTTAATTACCCATGGAACCCGGGCTTCCTTGCTGGGGCTACAATGCAGCGCCTTCTGCTTTAGTGTTAGATTTGTTTTTTGGCACTTTTCAGTTTTTACTGACTGATGAGTGCTTCAACTAGCAGCATGCATCATGAGATCCGGTGGCAGGTGAATAGTGCAGGAAGAGGGTTTCTTAAGCTCAACACTTCAGGGACACTTGCTGGGAAATGAACTCTGTTCACTGCCCCAGTGCTCCTGCTTGGGCCAGCTACTCTCCTGCTTTTTTTCTAACCGGTCACTGTTTTTCTTAATTCAGAGGGTTCTGCTCCTCCTGCTATCTCTGTCTTGGGAGGGAGGGGTAGCCTTGCCCTGTCCTGGAACATCTTTTACATCAAGGCTTCTAGGTAGCCTTTGACTTTTCCCAGTGACTGTGTCTCAAGTTTTATAGTGCCTAACCAGTTTCTGGTGCTAAAGCTGCCTTGGACACTCAGTGGCTCGTTTTCAGATGGACCTATCTTACTGTTGACTGGTTTGAGCCATGTCCATATCATTTGTGCTGTAGCACAGGCTGTTTGCTATTCTAGTCCTTAGGAGGCCATTGAGCTTGGGCAACAGGTGCTTCGCTCTTTTCCTCAGCCCTAGGCCGATGTACCTAGTTACTCATTTCTGCACCTTGGTTTGGTAGTTTCTCTAACGTCCTAGAGGATGCTGGGGTCCACATTAGTACCATGGGGTATAGACTGGTCCACCAGGAGCCATTGGCACTTTAAGAGTGTGGGCTGGCTCCTCCCTCTATGCCCCTCCTACCAGTCTCAGTTTAGAAATAGTGCCCGGAGGAGCCAGTCACAGCTAACGGGAGCTCTCCTGAGCTTTCCTGGGAAAAGTTTAGTTTAGAGTTTTTTATTTTACAGGGAGACTGTTGGCTACAGCCTCCCTGCAGCGTGGGACTAAGGGGGTAGCAGTGTCCGCCCTGCGGGGTCTGAGCCACAGACTCCGCTGACTGGACACTGAGCTCCGGAGGGGCTGATCGGTCCCCTTGCAGGGGCACCGCTCACCCCAGCAGCATGCCGCCGACCCCTTACAGAGCTGAAGAATGTGGTGAGTTAGTCACCGACCCCCCTAGCAAGCGGGGGGCCGGTGTGAGGATGGCGGCAACAGGGGATGGAGCGCGGTATTATCGCGCTCCCGGATGGTTACCAGAGGCACACTGTGAGGGGCGCCCTGGGCCAGCTCTCACCCCTCACACTTGGTCAGCAAGCCTGTCGTGCCCCTGGGATCCAGCCAGCACAACTCCTCAGACCAAGGTTTAACACTGCTGAGCGGGAAGAGAGAGCAGCTTCTCAAAGCGGACCTGCAGCGTTCCAGCGCCATTTTCCTCCATGCTGCATGCTGAAGGAAGATCATCCACTCCACAGCAGCTCCAGTTACTGTTCGGTACCAGGGGGTTGTAGAACGGAGGGGAGGCTGAATACTTGACTGTGTGTCCTATTAAGGACAAGTCAGCGCTGGTAAGAGGTGTCTCTTAGTATAGAAAGCGCTGGTGTGGGTTGGCTCCAATCTCTGTCTCTCTCTCTTGCCATTCTTGAGGGGGGAAACTCTGTCCTACCCCATCCTGTGTGTTTGTGGTGTGTTTGGTGGTCACTAGCAGCGATGTCCAGGGATACTGTGTCTTATGCTGCTGAGGATTTATCCTCCCAGGATGATCCCATTCCATGCAGTCAGGTTTAGCACAGATTCCAGCAAGGGAACCAGAGTGTTTTTCCCCTATCAGGACTTGGATGTCCCAGATTGCTGACAGGGTTACCAGTACTGAGTCGGCAGCCCAGGTATTGCAGTCCTCTATGGCTGTGTGGCCCTTGTTGGGTACCTCGGGCCCTGCTATATATCCCCACAAACGTGCGCTTGTGCAGGTAACACAAGACGACACGGATACCAATTCTGACACTACAGATGGTGTCGGGGATGTGTTGTGGGGGTCCGCATCTCTTGCAAGGGGGGTGCAGCTGTTGATAGAGGCGATCAGGGATGTTAATGATACCACACCTGAGCAGGTTGAGGAGGCTTTCTTCACTGAAAACCAGAAAGGTTCGCTAACCTTCCCTGCGTCAAAAGAGCTGAATGCTATATTTGAAAAGGCCTGGGTGAATCCTGAAAAGAAGTTTCAGATCCCTAAAAGGGTTTTGGTAACTTTTCCTTTCCCTGAGGAGGACAGGAAAAAGTGGGAAAACCCGCCAATCGTTGACGCTTCTGTATCTAGACTCTCAAAGAAAGTGGTTTTGCCGGTACCGGGATCTACCGCCTTGAAGGAGCCGGCAGATAGGAAAATTGATAATACTCTGAAATCAGTGTACACTGCTTCAGGGGCCATATTACGTGCCACTATTGCAAGTGCGTGGATTGCTAAGGCTATAGTGAAATGGTTGGCTGCCTTGATGGAGGATTTGGATGCGATAGATAGGGATGACATTGCATTGTATTTACGTAACATTCATGATTCTGCAGGTTTCGTGGTGAAATCTATGAAAGACCTGGGTTCCATGGCTGCGGGAATTTTTTCCATGTCTGTTTCAGCTCGTCGGGGACTGTGGCTTCGCCAGTGGTCGTCCGACGCGGAATCCAGAAAAAGTGTGGAGTCGCTGCCCTATACAGGTCAATCTCTCTTTGGTGAAGCCGTAGACGCGTGGATATCTATCGCTACTGCGGGTAAGTCTCCGTATCTTCCCTGCTCCGAAGAGGTCCTTCTCCTCAGCTTCACAGCAGTCCTTTCGCCCCAACAAGACCAGAAAGGACAAGTCTTCCGGTTCCTTCTTCAGAGGAGGTAAGGTTAAGTCCAAAAAACCTGCCGCTGCAGGTTCCCAAGAAAAAAAGCCTGCTTTGGGTACCCCTAAGTCCTCCGCATGACGGTGGACGGGACGGCCCGGAGGTGGGGCCTGTAGGGGCGAGACTCAGACAGTTCAGTCACGTCGGGGTCCCCTCCGGCCTGGATCCCTGGGTGTTGGATATTGTCTCTCAGGGATACAGGTTGGAATTTCAAAGTCTCCCTCCTCAACGGTTTTTCAAGTCGGGCTTGCCAACTCTGTTGGAGGACAGCACAGTACTACTGGAGGCTGTTCCAACGGCTGGTAGGGGCACAAGTCACTGTGCCGGTACCACCGCACATGGATGCGAAAGGGTACTATTCAAACCTTTTCGTGGTACCGAAACCAGATGGTTCAGTCAGGCCCATCCTGAACCTGAAATCATTGAACCCCTTTCTAAAGGAGTTCAAGTTCAAGATGGAGTCTCTCAGGGCGGTAATATCAGGTCTGGAAGAGGGGGAATTCCTGGTATCCTTGGATATCAAGTATGCGTACCTTCACGTTCCAATCTGGTTGCCGCATCAGGCTTATCTCCGCTTTGCATGGCAGGTCTGTCATTTTCAGTTCAAGGCCCTGCCGTTCGGCCTCTCGACGGCGCCGAGGGTGTTTACCAAGGTAATGGCGGAGATGATGGTGCTGCTCCGCATGCGGGGGGTGAACATCATTCCTTATCTGGACGATCTCCTGATAAAGGCGTCGTCCAGGGAACAGCTGCTACAGTCCATTGCTCTCACAACAGGGCTGCTTCAGAGTCACGGGTCGAATCTGAACTTTCCAAAGTCACATTTGGAACCAACCCGGAGATTGTCTTTTCTGGGAATGATCCTGGATACGGAAGTACAGCGGATTTTCCTTCCGAGGGACAAGGCGTTGGTGATCCACTCTATGGTCCAGGATGTCTTGAAGCCTCCCCGGGTGTCGGTTCATCAATGTATTCGCCTTTTGGGAAAGATGGTGGCCTCTTACGTGGCTCTCCAGTACGGGAGGTTCCATGCTCGGACCTTCCAACTGGATCTACTGGACAAGTGGTCGGGATCTCACCTCCACATGCATCAGAGAATTTGTCTGTTGCCAAGGGCGAGGAGTTCACTCCTCTGGTGGGTCCAATTGCCGCACCTGCTGGAGGGCCGCAGGTTTGGGATTCAGGGCTGGGTCCTGCTAACGATGGATGCGAGCCTCCGGAGCTGGGGAGCAGTCACTCAGGCGGTGACATTCCAGGGAAGGTGGTCAAGCCTAGAAGCCGGTCTGCCCATCAACATTCTGGAACTAAGAGCCGTCTATAACGGTCTTCTTCAGGCGGCCCCTCTTCTAAGAAACAGGTCCATTCAAGTACAGTCGGACTACGTAACAACAGTGGCTTACATAAACTGACAGGGCAGTAACGAAGAGCAGGGCAGCGATGTCAGAGGTCACAAGAATACTCCTCTGGACGGAAAAGCACACGTTGGCGCTGTCAGCCATCTTCAATCCGGGAGTAGACAACTGGGAAGCAGACTTCCTCCGCTGACACAATCTCTATCCGGGAGAGTGGGGCCTCCATCCGGAGGTGTTCAAGGAGGTAACAGATCTTTGGGGTCCACCCCAAATAGACATGATGGCCTCTCGTCTCAACAAAAAGCTTCTGCGTTATTGTTCCAGGTGGAGGGACCCTCAGGGAGTGGCGGTGGACGCCCTGCTGTCTCCGTGGGTGTTCCGGTCAGTGTACATGTTTCCACCACTCCCACTCATCCCAAGAATCTTAAAGCTCATAAAGAGAACAAGGGTTCAAGCGATCCTCATTGCCCCAGACTAGCCAAGGCGGGCTTGGTACGCAGACCTTCTGGATCTACTGCAAGAAGAGCCGAGGCCTCTAACTTTTCGGGAGGACCTGCTGCAACAGGGTCCGTTCACCTATCAAGACTTACCGCGGCTGCGTTTAACGGCATGGAAGTTGAGCTCCTGATTCTTGCTCGGAAGGGTATTCCGAAAGAAGTGATTCCTACCCTCATACAGGCTAGGAAAGGGGTAACGTCTAAACATTACCATCGTATTTGGAAGAAATATGTCTCTTGGTGTGAGTCCAAGAAGTTTCCTGCGGTGGAATTTCAACTAGAACGTTTCCTCCTCTTCCTGCAGGCAGGAGTGGATATGGGGCTGAAATTGGAATCTGTGAAGGTCCAGATTTCAGCCCTGTCCATTTTCTTTCAGAAACAATTGGCTGCCCTCCCGGAGGTTCAGACCTTTTTGAAGGGGGTTCTGCATATCCAACCTCCCTTTGTACCACCTACGGCGCCTTGGGACCTTAACGTGGTGTTGCAGTTTCTCCAGTCTGATTGGTTTGAGCCTCTACAGGAGGTGGAGCTCAAGTTTCTTACATGGAAGGTGATCACTTTGTTGACCTTAGCTTCTGCTAGGCGTATCTCTGAGCTGGCGGCTTTGTCATGCAAAAGCCCTTACTTGATCTTCCATGAGGATAGAGCTGAGCTCCGGACTCGTCAACAGTGCCTTCCAAAGGTTGTGTCGGCATTTCATATCAACCAACCTATTGTGGTGCCAGTGGCTACTGAACTCTCAATTACTTCAAGGTCCTAGGATGTTGTGAGGGCTCTGAAGGTTTATGTGTAGAGAACTTCTCGTCACAGGAAATCGGACTCTTTGTTTGTCCTGTACGATCCCAAGAAAATTGGGTGTCCTGCTTCTAAGCAGTCTATTTCTCGCTGGATTAGGTTCACTATCCAGCACGCCTATTCTTCGGCAGGACTGCCGTGTCCAAAATCTGTTAAGGCACACACTACTCGTAAGGTGGGGTCTTTCTGGGCAGCTGCCCGGGGTGTCTCGGCAACGCAGCTTTGCCGAGCGGCAACTTGGTCAGGGTCGAACACGTTTGCACGGTTCTACAAGTTCGATACTTTGGCCTCTGATGATCTGAAGTTCGGTCAATCAGTTCTGCAGGAACCTCCGAGCTCTCCCTCCCGTTCTGTGAGCTTTGGTACATCCCCATGGTACTAATGTGGACCCCAGCATCCTCTAGGACGTTAGAGAAAATAGGATTTTGGTACCTACCGGTAAACCCTTTTCTCGTAGTCCGTAGAGGATGCTGGGCGCCCGCCCAGCGCTTCGTTTTCCTGGATATGTTATTTGGTTCAGTACCACTTTGTTTAGTTGAGTATTGCATAGTTACTGGGTAAGTAATGTTTCAGCCGGTTGCTGATTAGTTCAAGTTAGTTGACTTGACGTGACTTATATGTGTGAGCTGGTATGAATCTCGCCACTATCTGTGTTAAGTCCTTCTCTCGAAGTATGTCGTCTCCTCGGGCACAGTTTCTAGACTGAGTCTGGTAGGAGGGGCATAGAAGGAGAAGCTAGCCCACACTCTTAAAGTGCCAATGGCTCCTTGTGGACCAGTCTATACCCCATGGTACTAATGTGGACCCCAGCATCCTCTACGGACTACGAGAAAAGGATTTACCGGTGACAATACTAAATTCCTTTGTCGTATAAACAACCCTTTATGAAGCTAAGAACACTGTACGCTGTTTACTTAAGAAGTACCGTGATGGTACGCTATCTGCGTAGCGATCGCTCAGCCGTAGGCGAGACGCTCAAGCGTCACGTTCGCTCGCGGCCCAGTGATCACAGGACACGTTATTGGTTATGTCTAGGGGAATGATTCGCTGTAGCGTAGCTTACGCTCGAGACCACGAGGAGGTCACCAGCGATGCAGACGCTTACAACACTATACCTTTATGTTAAAACCTTATACCAATGAAATACACAGAATACCTTAATGTGAGTACAGGGTGTAAGTGCAACCTTGTGTAACCTGACTATCTACAAAGCTGCTTGAGCGTCACCGACGCTCAAGTGAACACTTAACACTATAGAAAATACACAGATACTGGTTTAGGTTCCAAGGCCTATTAACTGTATTATATCTAATATACTTGTAAAAAGGGGGTAACAGTACAAATGATACACTACAATATAACAGAGACTTCCTAACCACAGATCTAAACAATAAATACAAAAAGACAATACTACACTGACCTAAATGCAATACAGTACAATACTATAATACTATGAGAGATATAAGAGAAAAGAGGAGAGAGAGAGAGAGAGACGGAGAGACGGAGAGAGATGAGAGAAATTGGCTCACAATAACATTAAAAGACAATATGGTTGCAGCGAAGCTTACACATGTGAGGAACAATCGCTGCGCAGTTAATAAATGCTGAGAATCTTTGTTTAGAAAGTACTTGAGCTTACCTATGCTGCCTGTCCCTATATACACAACACCCAGCTACACAATCGTCCCTACAATGCCGCATGGGGCAGAAGCTAGACTCCATTTTGGGAAAAACTCCAATTGATTCCAAAATGTCCAAGCCTCAAAACAATGCATATGTTCTGATTTTACAATTCCAAACAATCTAAATCACCTTTCACAATTTCAAGCAAACACAGTATCTCTATAACCAGAGCATATGAGTTATCACAAGACCAGACCACCAGGTACTCACAAGTATCAGCCTGCCATTGCTACCAGCACATATTCAAAAGTACTGCATGGTGGTATTTATGATTAACAAGATCCCAGCTACCATCACAGATTCCACAGGGCACCAACACAAACACCCAACAATCATCCCAGCCAAGTTACAATATCCTATTTAAACCAGAAAGCAATATGTCTATATTTCCTTCTATAGCCATGTGATTCTATACTTAGCCTTTGGGAAGGAATTCTGTCCTGGGGATGTAGCCGCCATGCTGCTTGATGCTAGCTTAGTTCTGAGTGAGAGAGTCAGCCCCGTGATCTCCAGTGGGTATATCATACCTGCATTCCAGCTGTGGGGGTGTGTCAACCACCGGAAGTGTGTGTCCCTCCCAGCATGTGAGCCAGCTGCATCAGTGGCCTTGGTTATGTAACACAATGGGTGATGACCAACACATTCCTGTCTAGTGAGAAGCTATTGTTTGGCGAATACAAAACAGAATCCTGTCTCTGGGCTTTGTTTTATATTCATGATGTCCACTTTCAGTTGAGACAATGACATCTCAGCCCTCATTCTCCTGTATACAAATCCAGCCCCATTTGTAAACACAGGTGTTGGCCTTCCTCATTGAGTCTCAAAAGCTCAGTGTAATTAAAGACTATTGTACTCCGTCTGCGGGAAAGATACTGATTTGGAGTACAATTGATCTTCAATTACTATTCCTGTGTTTACCTTATGCATGTATAGATATGAGGCCCTCTTAACATGCAAACTATTGTTTGGGGGATCTCTGAGGTCAAAGAGACATTTGAGACCTACTGATGCCTGTCTCCAACTGTTCAGATGCATGACTAAGTAAGGACAAATAATAATAAATAAATGGACATAACTTCTTATGTCCATAACTATTCGCACGAGCAATTAATCTGCTCCAAACCAACACCGGAATATTGCTATTTAAATACTCTTCCGATAGGTACCAAACACCACTGTCTGACTCCTGTTAGACCCTTCGCACAATACAAAGAGGGATTCCTCCGTTCAGGGACATTCTATATTAACCAAACTTTCAGAATCTATCAAAGGGACCATAATCTATAAACTACATTAATTGTGAAAATATGTAACGAATGAGTCGCACGCTACGACTACGTAAACTCTACCGTAAATACGCATACCGCGCCTGTGAGTGCACGCTGCTGTGAGTATGTGTACGTACGGGAGAGCGTACGCCTGCGCAGCGCGGACATGAATGAGGTGCAAATATGGCAACGTGCATAGAGACATTTTTCTGACTTCGACACCGGTAGGTACCAAAATCCTATTTTCTTTTTCTCCTTTTGTTGGGGCATAGGGCTAGGTTAGGGCTTTGTTCGGTAATCTTTGCAGTGATTTTAAGTCCTCAGTGCAGACCTGGTGCCGCAACGCGTTCATAGTTGTAGTCTACCTCCTGCATAGTGGATCCAATTTGGCAGCGACAGGGCCACTACATGTCCGTCTCTCCTGTTCGCTTCAGGAATCTAAAGCTGGGTACACATTTGACAATTTTTTAAACTATTTACCCGACTCCGATGGATCGAAATGACAAATTGTTTAAATCGTCCAGTGTGTACATCTTATGCACACTCCTGTTAGTCTTCGGCGACATTGCCCGTCGGACCTGCATAAAGCACAGTCTAGCGATATCGCTTGTCAGGGCATGAATGCAGCATGGCCCCCACCATCGCTCCATCGTTGCCGGCATCAGCAAGTGTGTATGCACTTGCCCATGCTGACCTACCCCCCGCCGGGTCCCATCACCCGCGATGTTGTGCTGGGTACACACTGCCTAATGTGTACCCAGCTTACAGTAAGTCTGTGCAGGTGTTTTTGCTACATGCTTCTTTGGGGACTATAACCTACTTTATTGCTACTCTGCTCATTGTGGAGTGTTTCGTGGAATCCATGGTTTTTGACATGCAGGCCCTGGAACATCTTTTACTTTGAGGCTTCTAGGTAGTCTTTCAGAAGACAGGCTGAATAGAAACATTGGGGAATATAAGGTGAGATTTTCTGTGTTTGTTGTATGTTCCTGACGAAAACCTTGTAGGATTGAAACGTTGATTTGCCTCAACATCGGTGTTTGTGATTCTTTGCCAAGAGGTTGTGAGTGCCGCATTTTTGACTGTTTACATTCCTTTTTATGAGTGCACCAAAACAAGTTCTTTTTGCAAGGTGGAGTGCCGGGTTTACTGCATTGCGGGTATGTGTATGTGTGTGTGTGTGTGTGTGAGTGTATATATATATATATATATATATATATGTATGTATGTGTGCGTATATATATATATATATATATATATATATATATATATATATATATATATATATATATGTGTGTGTCTCCCTCAAGTGGCTGTCAGCAAATGCATGCTAGACACCCCATTCCAAGCTGATTGTGACATCACGGAAAACGCAGGCTAATGACACAGTAATGTAGATATAGAGACCAGGGTTCGAATCCGCTCAATTCTCAACCAACAAGATCTGAAAACAATCCATGTTCATCTTTGATGGCAATAGTAGTGGTATGATATTTGCTGCTTTTGAAAGCCAGTATCTGATATGTCCCCAATCAGGGGACCATATATTAAATGGCTTTTCAGAAAAGGGAGATGGAAGAAGAGCTTTCAGTACTTGCAGAACCGGTGCACCTTTCCTATTCTAGCCTCCAAAAATAGATTCAGTTGCATTTTCCAGTGTGTTTTGGATGCGCCTTTGCAAATGTTTTACATTAACAAACTTATTTAGTACTATTTTGCAAATAGGGTTACATTGTCGCAACATTGTGTTCCCTAATTGCTTGAACTTTTTAAATGCAACAATTGATAGTCACCTGAAAACTACTCTGTGGAGTCTTATTATGTGTCTACTTCTTATCTACATTTCTCTAACGTCCTAGTGGATGCTGGGGACTCCGTAAGGACCATGGGGAATAGACGGGCTCGGCAGGAGACAGGGCACTTTAAGAAAGAATTAGGAATACTGGTGTGCACTGGCTCCTC
This sequence comes from Pseudophryne corroboree, assembly GCF_028390025.1. Taxonomy (NCBI): domain Eukaryota; kingdom Metazoa; phylum Chordata; class Amphibia; order Anura; family Myobatrachidae; genus Pseudophryne; species Pseudophryne corroboree. Next base: position 286,341,190 of record NC_086451.1, read on the forward strand.
CCTCTATGTCCCTCCTCCAGACCTCCGTTTGAATCTGTGCCCGGACGAGCTGGGTGCACCTTAGTGAGCTCTCCTGAGCTTGCTAAATAGAAAGTATTTTGTTAGGATTTTTTTATTTTCAGAGAGATCTGCTGGCAACAGACTCTCTGCTACGTGGGACTGAGGGGAGAGAAGCAGCCCTACTCACTGTGGATAGGTCTTGCTTCTTAGGCTACTGGACACCATTAGCTCCTGAGGGATCGTACACAGGAACGCACCCTTGGTCGTCCGATCCCAGAGCCGCGCCGCCGTCCCCCTCGCAGAGCCAGAAGCCGGCGTGAGAAGCAAGAAGACTTCAAAAGCGGCGGCAGAAGACTTCAGTCTTCATATGAGGTAGCGCACAGCACTGCAGCTGTGCGCCATTGCTCCCACATTAAACCCACACACTCCGGTCACTGTAGGGTTCAGGGCGCAGGGGGGGGGCGCCCTGGGCAGCAATTAGAGACCTCTTGGCAAAGTGGGCATATATACAGTTGGGCACTGTATATATGAATGAGCCCCCGCCATTATTTTACACAAAATCGCGGGACAGAAGCCTGCCGCTGAGGGGGCGGGGCTTCTTCCTCAGCACTCACCAGCGCCATTTTCTCTCCACAGCTCCGCTAAGAGGAAGCTCCCCAGGCTCTTCCCTGCAGATTCATGGTAGAAAGAGGGTAAAAAGAGATGTGGGGCACATAAATTTAGCGCAAAATCAGTATATACAGCAGCTACTGGGTAAACACTAAGTTACTGTGTAATTCCTGGGTCATATAGCGCTGGGGTGTGTGCTGGCATACTCTCCCTCTGTCTCTCCAAAAGGCCTTGTGGGGGTTCTGTCCTCAAATAGAGCATCCCCTGTGTGTGTGGTGTGTCGGTACGCTTGTGTCGGCATGTTTGACGAGGAAGGCTATGTGGAAGCAGAGCAGGTACAAATGAATGTGGGATCGCCGCCGACGCCCGATTGGATGGATATGTGGAAGGTTTTAAATGATAATGTTAATTCCTTGCATAAAAGGTTGGATAAAGCTGAAGCCTTGGGACAGTCAGGGTCTCAACCCATGCAAGAAGTGGAATTACTAAGTAATTACCTTTGGCGCTCGTGGTGAGTTGCTTTTCCTTAGCAGCTAATATGACGGGGTTAGTTGGACCCCACAACCAAAATCACAATAAACAAGAAAAAGCGCTGGGAAACTGGATAGAAATGAACTAACAATTTTAATAAAATATTAAACATTCATTTATACTGTTGCAACAGATTATTAAGACTAAAATGTATCCAATTAAAATTTAGGGCAAAGATAAAGCACTGCAATAGGTTTGGAAAGTCCCATATATTTAGTATGGATTCTGTATTGTTGGCCGGTGCTCAGAAGAGCCAGTTCATCCCCAAAATTAGTGCCACAGTCCAGGAACAACTTTAAGCGAAAATTATATTACCAACTGCGGTTAGATTGACCTCGCTGACTTGGTTCAAGATGTTTACTTGGTCCGATTAGTCGCTCAGGTCCAGAATTCGCAGATGTTCAATTCGCTGGTGACAGGTTCCTATATCTGACTTCTAGGCGTTTGTAAGGGGATGATGTATCAGAGTCCAGCCAATCCACCGACGCGTTTCGCTGTTTACCACAGCTTTTTCAAGGTGACATGTTGCAGTGACTGAATGCCCTTTATATAGCAGTGCTAATTGCCCATGTGAAACAGATGTGTCAAATTAAAAACATATAAATAATACATAAATTAGAATTCTATCCAGTTTCCTAGTAAAGTGACAGATTTTGAGACTATAAAGCTATCAGTATGTGCTGTTTTTCTAAATGCAAAGCTCTTTTAATATATAAATTATAAGGTGAACTTAGTTCCCCGATCACGTGATCGCGGGTTTACTTCCTGTCTTTGGAGCGCACTCACGCTCCAGTATCCTGTGTATGAAACGCAAGCTTGCTCCTATTGGTTAGCGTCCTGTCACGTGGCCGGAACAAAGCCAGCCCCCGGCAGGCCCTGCGCCCCGTTGCCAGGCAACGGATTACTCGAAGAGAATAACTCCGATCACGTGACCGGACGCCCAGCATTACGTTATGCATAGTTTAAGGTCTCCATTACCAAATGCATTTTAATATCACGTGACCGAGTGAACCAATAATCTCATAGACATTTGCTATATGATTTCAATGGGTACATAATTAGATAACAAGACTAAAAAACTACACATAATATTCTCAACTTAACATCAATATATGAATTTTGTAAATGTTTAATCATATATAAATATGTCTAAAACCAGTTATGTTCGTATATTATATTTAAAGTATAAGAATTGGTGCCATCTTGTGGTAAAAAGATAGTATGACACTCTCCTTGTGATTTTTTAATAAACCTACTATGGAGAGTCTTTATTAAAGGCTCATTTGATATTTGGCATATGATTTCAATGACCAAATTGGTTCTATTTATATTCGCAAATATATATATATCTATATCAATTGAACCTTTTATTAGCATATATAGAAAAATAGTTAAAGTCTTGAATTAATACTAATTTAAAAAGAGAGAAGATATTATACCATTCAAAAATATTTTTACTGTATATATATATATATATATATTAAAGGAAGGCAGTATTGGGAAGGACATATAAATCTATGAACAAACACGGATATGGGAACATCCCAAGATGAATATATGCACATGTCAGCGTATCGAGATAAATTAATCGATAGTGTGGACATATTAACCTATGAAGATGGAACAAAATTAGAGGACTGCATTTAGCTCAAGTGCTTCGTTTAAACCACTCGGAAAGAGTGTATTTAACTGAAAGGTCCAAAAAATTTCCTGTCTACAGAGTCTTGTGAACCTATCACCCCCCCTAGTTGTTTTGGGGATATATTCAAGACCTATGATTCTTAGGGTAGATGGGTCCTTATTATGATGAAGGGCAAAATGTCGGGAAACGCTATGTTTAGTGACCCCATTAATGATGTTTCTTCTGTGTTGCTCTACTATAGAGTCTTTTATTGAACAAGCAGATAATCTTATGAAGACAGTCCTCTAATTTTGTTCCATCTTCATAGGTTAATATGTCCACACTATCGATTAATTTATCTCGATACGCTGACATGTGCATATATTCATCTTGGGATGTTCCCATATCCGTGTTTGTTCATAGATTTATATGTCCTTCCCAATACTGCATTCCTTTAATATATATATATATATACAGTAAAAATATTTTTGAATGGTATAATATCTTCTCTCTTTTTAAATTAGTATTAATTCAAGACTTTAACTATTTTTCTATATATGCTAATAAAAGGTTCAATTGATATAGATATATATATATTTGCGAATATAAATAGAACCAATTTGGTCATTGAAATCATATGCCAAATATCAAATGAGCCTTTAATAAAGACTCTCCATAGTAGGTTTATTAAAAAATCACAAGGAGAGTGTCATACTATCTTTTTACCACAAGATGGCACCAATTCTTATACTTTAAATATAATATACGAACATAACTGGTTTTAGACATATTTATATATGATTAAACATTTACAAAATTCATATATTGATGTTAAGTTGAGAATATTATGTGTAGTTTTTTAGTCTTGTTATCTAATTATGTACCCATTGAAATCATATAGTCAAATGTCTATGAGATTATTGGTTCACTCGGTCACGTGATATTAAAATGCATTTGGTAATGGAGACCTTAAACTATGCATAACGTAATGCTGGGCGTCCGGTCACGTGATCGGAGTTATTCTCTTCGAGTGGTCCGTTGCCTGGCAACGGGGCGCAGGGCCTGCCGGGGGCTGGCTTTGTTCCGGCCACGTGACAGGACGCTAACCAATAGGAGCAAGCTTGCGTTCCATACACAGGATACTGGAGCGTGAGTGCGCTCCAAAGACAGGAAGTAAACCCGCGATCACGTGATCGGGGAACTAAGTTCACCTTATAATTTATATATTAAAAGAGCTTTGCATTTAGAAAAACAGCACATACTGATAGCTTTATAGTCTCAAAATCTGTCACTTTACTAGGAAACTGGATAGAATTCTAATTTATGTATTATTTATATGTTTTTAATTTGACACATCTGTTTCACATGGGCAATTAGCACTGCTATATAAAGGGCATTCAGTCACTGCAACATGTCACCTTGAAAAAGCTGTGGTAAACAGCGAAACGCGTCGGTGGATTGGCTGGACTCTGATACATCATCCCCTTACAAACGCCTAGAAGTCAGATATAGGAACCTGTCACCAGCGAATTGAACATCTGCGAATTCTGGACCTGAGCGACTAATCGGACCAAGTAAACATCTTGAACCAAGTCAGCGAGGTCAATCTAACCGCAGTTGGTAATATAATTTTCGCTTAAAGTTGTTCCTGGACTGTGGCACTAATTTTGGGGATGAACTGGCTCTTCTGAGCACCGGCCAACAATACAGAATCCATACTAAATATATGGGACTTTCCAAACCTATTGCAGTGCTTTTTCTTTGCCCTAAATTTTAATTGGATACATTTTAGTCTTAATAATCTGTTGCAACAGTATAAATGAATGTTTAATATTTTATTAAAATTGTTAGTTCATTTCTATCCAGTTTCCCAGCGCTTTTTCTCGTTTATTGTGATTAGGGTCTCAACCCATGCCTGCTCCTACAGCGCAGAGGCCGTCAGGGTCTTAGAAGCGCCCACTATCCCAAATTGTTGACACAGATATCGACACGGATTCTGACTCCAGTGTCGATGGCGATGATGCAAAGTTGCAGCCTAAAATGGCTAAAGCCATCCGCTACATGATTATAGCAATGAAGGATGTATTGCACATTTCAGAGGAAAACCCAGTCCCTGACAAGAGGGTTAATATGTTTAAGGAAAAAAAGGCATGACCTTTCCCCCTTCACATGAGTTAAATGAGTTATGTGAAAAAGCTTGGGAATCTCCAGATAGAAAAATGCAGATTTCCAAACTGTTGCTTATGGCGTATCCTTTCCCGCCAACGGACAGGTTACGCTGGGAATCCTCCCCTAGGGTAGACAAAGCTTTGACACGCTTATCTAAGAAGGTAGCCCTGCCGTCACAGTTTACGGTCACCCTAAAAGATCCTGCGGATAGAAAGCAGGAAGGTATCCTGAAGTCCATTTATACACATTCAGGTACCCTACTAAGGCCGGCAATTGCGTCGGCCTGGATGTGTAGTGCTGTAGCAGCATGGACAGATACTTTATCTGAGGAACTTGATACCTTGGACAAGGATACTATAATACTGACCCTGGGGCATATAAAAGACGCTGTCCTATATATGAGAGATGCCCAGAGAGACATTAGCCTACTGGGCTCTAGAATAAATGCAATGTCGATTTCTGCCAGAAGGGTCCTGTGGACTCGGCAATGGACAGGTGATGCCGTCTCAAAAAGGCACATGGAGGTTTTACCTTACAAGGGTGAGGAATTGTTTGGGGACGGTCTCTCGGACCTAGTTTCCACAGCTACGGCTGGGAAGTCAAATTTTTTGCCATAAATTCCCTCACAACCTAAGAAAGCACCATATTACCAAATGCAGTCCTTTCGATCACAAAGAGGCAAGAGAGTCCGAGGTGCGTCCTTTCTTGCCAGAGGCAGGGGTAGAGGAAAGAAGCTGCACAATACAGCTAGTTCCCAGGAACAGAAGTCCTCCCCGGCTTCCACTAAATCCACCGCATGACGCTGGGGCTCCACAGGTGGAGCCAGGATCGGTGGGGGCGCGTCTCCGAAATTTCAGCCACCAGTGGGTTCGCTCACGGGTGGATCCCTGGGCTATACAGATTGTATCTCAGGGATACAAGCTGGAATTCGAAGTGATGCCCCCTCACCGTTACCTTAAATCGGCCCTGCCAGCTTCCCCCATAGATAGGGAAATAGTGTTAGCGGCAATTCACAAATTATATCTCCAGCAGGTGGTGGTAAGGGTTCCCCTCCTTCAACAGGGAAGGGGTTACTATTCGACAATGTTTGTGGTACCGAAACCGGACGGTTCGGTCAGACCCATATTGAATTTAAAATCCCTGAACATATACCTGAAAAGGTTCAAGTTCAAGATGGAATCGCTCAGAGCGGTCATTGCAAGCCTGGAAGAGGGGGATTTTATGGTGTCTCTGAACATAAAGGATGCTTACCTGCATGTCCCCATTTATCCACCTCATCAGGAGTACCTCAGATTTGTGGTACAGGACCATCATTACCAATTCCAGACGTTGCCGTTTGGTCTGTCCACGGCACCGAGAATATTTACCAAGGTGATGGCAGAAATGATGGTGCTTCTGCGAAAGCAAGGAGTCACAATTATCCCATACTTGGACGATCTCCTCATAAAGGCGAGGTCCAGAGAGCAGTTGCTGATCAGCGTAGCACACTCTCGGGAAGTGTTGCAACAGCACGGCTGGATTCTGAATATTCCAAAGTCGCAGCTGATTCCTACGACGCGTCTGCCCTTCCTGGGCATGATTCTGGACACAGACCAGAAGAAGGTTTTTCTCCCGACGGAGAAGGCTCAGGAGCTCGTGACTCTGGTCAGAGACCTGTTAAAACCAAAACAGGTGTCTGTGCATCACTGCACGCGAGTCCTGGGAAAGATGGTGGCGTCATACGAGGCCATTCCCTTCGGCAGGTTCCATGCGAGGACTTTTCAGTGGGATCTGTTGGACAAGTGGTCCGGATCGCATCTTCAGATGCATCGGCTGATCACCCTATCCCCCAGGGCCAGGGTGTCTCTTCTGTGGTGGCTGCAGAGTGCTCACCTTCTCGAGGGTCGCAGGTTCGGCATTCAGGACTGGGTCCTGGTGACAACGGATGCAAGCCTCCGAGGGTGGGGGGCAGTCACACAGGGAAGAAATTTCCAGGGTCTGTGGTCAAGTCAGGAGACTTGTCTGCACATCAATATCCTGGAACTAAGGGCCATATACAACACCCTAAGTCAAGCGGAGCCTCTGCTTCGCAACCATCCGGTGCTGATTCAGTCAGACAACATCACCGCAGTGGCTCATGTAAACCGCCAAGGCGGCACAAGGAGCAGAGTGGCGATGGCGGAAGCCACCAGAATTCTTCGCTGGGCGGAGAATCACGTAAAAGCACTGTCAGCAGTGTTCATTCCGGGAGTGGACAACTGGGAAGCAGACTTCCTCAGCAGGCACGACCTCCACCCGGTAGAGTGGGGACTTCATCAAGAAGTATTCACACAGATTACAAGTTGATGGGAACTGCCACAGGTGGACATGATGGCATCCCGCCTCAACAAAAAGCTACAGAGGTATTGCGCCAGGTCAAGAGACCCTCAGGCGATAGCTGTGGACGCACTAGTGACACCGTGGGTGTTCCAGTCGGTTTATGTGTTTCCTCCTCTTCCTCTCATACCCAAGGTGCTGAGAATCGTAAGAAAAAGAGGAGTGAGAACAATACTCATTGTTCCGGATTGGCCAAGAAGGACTTGGTATCCGGAACTGCAAGAAATGCTCACAGAGGACCCATGGCCTCTGCCTCTAAGACAGGATCTGTTGCAACAGGGGCCCTGTCTGTTCCAAAACTTACCGCGGCTGCGTTTGACGGCATGGCGGTTGAACGCCGGATCCTAGCAGAAAAAGGCATTCCGGATGAGGTTATTCCTACGCTAATAAAGGCTAGGAAGGACGTGACGGCTAAACATTATCACCGTATATGGCGAAAATATGTTGCTTGGTGTGAGGCCAGGAATGCCCCTACAGAGGAATTCCGGCTGGGCCGTTTCCTTCACTTCCTACAGTCGGGAGTGAATATGGGCTTAAAATTGGGGTCCATTAAGGTCCAGATTTCAGCCCTATCCATTTTCTTTCAAAAGGAACTGGCTTCTCTTCCTGAAGTTCAGACGTTTGTAAAGGGAGTGCTGCATATTCAGCCCCCTTTTGTGCCACCGGTGGCACCTTGGGATCTTAACGTGGTGTTGAGTTTCCTGAAATCACACTGGTTTGAGCCACTTAAAACCGTGGAGTTAAAATATCTCACGTGGAAGGTGATCATGCTATTGGCCTTAACTTCGGCTAGGCGTGTGTCAGAATTGGCGGCTTTGTCACATAAAAGCCCCTATCTGGTTTTCCATATGGACAGGGCAGAATTACGGACTCGTCCGCAATTTCTGCCAAAAGTGGTGTCCTCTTTTCATTTGAACCAACCTATTGTGGTACCTGCGGCTACTCGTGACTTGGAGGATTCCAAGTTACTAGATGTAGTCAGGGCTTTGAAGGTGTATGTTGCCAGAACGGCTGGAGTCAGGAAAACTAAGTCGCTGTTTATCCTGTATGCATCCAACAAGCTGGGTGCTCCTGCTTCAAAGCAAACTATTGCTCGCTGGATCTGTAACACGATTCAGCAGGCTCATTCTGCGGCTGGATTGCCGCCTCCAAAATCAGTAAAAGCCCATTCCACAAGGAAGGTGGGCTCTTCTTGGGCGGTTGCCCGAGGGGTCTCTGCATTACAGCTTTGCCGAGCAGCTACTTGGTCGGGTTCAAACACTTTTGCAAAGTTCTACAAGTTTTATACCCTGGCTGAGGAGGACCTTGTGTTTGCTCATTCGGTGCTGCAGAGTCATCCGCACTCTCCCGCCTGTTTGGGAGCTTTGGTATAATCCCCATGGTCCTTACGGAGTCCCCAGCATCCACTAGGACGTTAGAGAAAATAAGATTTTACTTACCGGTAAATCTATTTCTCGTAGTCCGTAGTGGATGCTGGGCGCCCGTCCCAAGTGCGGACTTCTTCTGCAATACTTTTATATAGTTATTACTTAAATAAGGGTTATGTTATGGTTGCATCAGGTTTATCTGGTGCTCTGTTGTTGTTCATACTGTTAACTGGGTAAGTTATACGGTGTGGCTGGTATGAGTCTTACCCTGGATTCCAAAATCCTTTCCTTGTACTGTCAGCTCTTCCGGGCACAGTTTCCTTAACTGAGGTCTGGAGGAGGGACATAGAGGGAGGAGCCAGTGCACACCAGTATTCCTAATTCTTTCTTAAAGTGCCCTGTCTCCTGCGGAGCCCGTCTATTCCCCATGGTCCTTACGGAGTCCCCAGCATCCACTACGGACTACGAGAAATAGATTTACCGGTAAGTAAAATCTTATTTTAATTCCCTACCTCTAATCAAGGCATTTTTAAATACTGGGGGGCTGCCAGGACGTGAGGCCTACCTAGACTTTTAGGCCTGAATTCGAATGTACTTGCGAACTAACTTAATTTCCTACTTTTAAATTCATTCCTAAATTCACTACTTACTTTAATCCTGTAGTTGGGCGTTTTCGGCCTTCGATTGTGGGCGTTGTTTTGTGTCCAGACCGGTGTCAGGTGGTATGCATTTGCTGGGAAGGTAGGGAAGACTTCCAATATGCTGCATCTCCTGATAATGCATGCTAGACACCCCATTCCAAGCTGATTGTGACATCACAGAACACGCATCATAGAACAGGCATGCTAGAGCATAGGTATTCAACCTGTGGCCCTCCAGCTGCTGTGGATCTACACATCCCAGCATGCCTTGCCTCAGTTTTAGCATACCTTAATAGCAATACTGTGACAGGGCATGCTGGGATGTGTAGTTTTACACCAGCTGGAGGGCCACAGGATGAATACCCATGTGCTGGAGCCAAGCCACAGGTACATCGAATGCTAGCTACATTAGCTGCCTGATTAAATCCTTTCTTTCCCCACAGCATTCCGATGCGGAAGGTTCCATTGAACCAGTTAAAAAGAAAAAGAATGTCTCCCAGCGCTATTGTTGTTAGGTATATAATGGTTATTTAATGGTGATATTGGTACAAGAAATGAAAATATTCATAAAATCAATGTTAGTTAAAAATATATAATATTTTATTAACACAAGAAAAAACACTTTTCCAAGAATATCTTGTTCCCTAAAAGTGATCCTAATACCGGTATACACAAAACAATCACATACAACATTAAACATATAGGCATACCGGTGATACGCTAAATAGCGATTTATTCACTAGGTAGGAGTTCCTCAGGTAAATGCAGGCATGTATACGTGATAGTTGTATCACAGTCCCTTATTATGTATGGAAATTGTCCAAAGAGTCTTAATTAGTACCAGCTGCTTGCTGTGGATTCATTTCCAGAATAGAAGTTAGCACATATGGCCAAAGATCCTCAACTCCTTAATAGGGAATGTCCAAAGTTTTTTACAAACACTTACTTCAAGGTGGTAACTGGAACAGGTGTCTGCCGGCAGACAATTCAGATAGCTCCGCAATCTACTAGTTTCGCCTGGCACCGCAGGCTTCCTCAGGATGGCCGAGCTATACCAAAAAACCCCGTTCTTATAGTCCATCCAGCGTGTCTGTTGTCATGGGAACTAATTCCCTTCTCTTGCGCATGTGTCCATTGCCGGGGCTCCGTCCGCGTCTTCCGTCCATTTGTTTTTAGTTGCTATGGAAACCGGACGTGCTGACGTGTAACGCTCCGTCTTCTTCAACTCCATGGTGCGCGTCTGTTTTCAAGGCAACTACATCTCCGTCTTTCTCTTTTGTTTACTTGTCGTCATGGAGACCGGACGAATTGATGTATATTGTTTAATTCTCCCCGTGTCCACTGCTCATACAGCGGCTCCACTACCATCGAAGTAGACACTGCACTGGGTTCTTGATCCTCTCTTCTGTAGAGATATCTGTATATGTATATTGCATAGTAGGATTATTTGATATATATATAGAGGACATTCCGTCTAAATCTTCCTTGATTCTTTTTATTCATATTTCATTAAGGGAGCACTTTCACATATTAAACTCCAAATGTATGGTATATTGTTATACACTAATTCAACATAAATTTAAACACAAAACCAAGACATACATACACAGACATAGTATCCCCGAACATTTTACGAAAATACACAACAGTGACCCTACAGGATTAGAGTTGATTGGAATCAAACTAATAGAAAAATCATGGAGAGGAGGGAATTGGGATAATGCACTATTAAGAGAAGAAGCAAGAACCATTTTTGAATTGGAAACCTTAATACCCAAGGGTCTGAATATAGAATGGGACCTTATACCCTTCCTAAAAGAATGAACCAGGATCAAAGGGACGAATTTTATGGGATATAGGGTGATATTAATTGTAAATAGATTATTATTATTATTATTATTATTATTATTATTTTTAAACTCTAGGGGTTTAAAATCACTGTCTGTGTATGTATGTCTTGGTTTTGTGTTTAAATTTATGTTGAATTATGTATAACAATATACCATACATTTGGAGTTTAATATGTGAAAGTGTTCCCTTAATGAAATATGAATAAAAAGAATCAAGGAAGATTTAGACGGAATGTCCTCTATATATATATATATATATATATATATATATATCAAATAATCCTACTATGCAATATACATATACAGATATCTCTACAGAAGAGAGGATCAAGAACCCAGTGCAGTGTCTACTTCGATGGTAGTGGAGCCGCTGTATGAGCAGTGGACACGGGGAGAATTAAACAATATACATCAATTCGTCCGGTCTCCATGACGACAAGTAAACAAAAGAGAAAGACGGAGACGTAGTTGCCTTGAAAACAGACGCGCACCATGGAGTTGAAGAAGACGGAGCGTTACACGTCAGCACGTCCGGTTTCCATAGCAACTAAAAACAAATGGGCAGAAGACGCGGACGGAGCCCCGGCAATGGACACATGCGCAAGAGAAGGGAATTAGTTCCCATGACAACAGACACGCTGGATGGACTATAAGAACGGGGTTTTTTGGTATAGCTCGGCCATCCTGAGGAAGCCTGCGGTGCCAGGCGAAACTAGTAGATTGCGGAGCTATCTGAATTGTCTGCCGGCAGACACCTGTTCCAGTTACCACCTTGAAGTAAGTGTTTGTAAAAAACTTTGGACATTCCCTATTAAGGAGTTGAGGATCTTTGGCCATATGTGCTAACTTCTATTCTGGAAAAGAATCCACAGCAAGCAGCTGGTACTAATTAAGACTCTTTGGAAAATTTCCATACATAATAAGGGACTGTGATACAACTATCACGTATACATGCCTGCATTTACCTGAGGAACTCCTACCTAGTGAATAAATCGCTATTTAGCGTATCACCGGTATGCCTATATGTTTATATGTTTAATGTTGTATGTGATTGTTTTGTGTATACCGGTATTAGGATCACTTTTAGGGAACAAGATATTCTTGGAAAAGTGTTTTTTCTTGTGTTAATAAAATATTATATATTTTTAACTAACATTGATTTTATGAATATTTTCATTTCTTGTACCAATATCACCATTAAATAACCATTATATACCTAATAATGATAGCGCTGGGAGACATTCTTTTTCTTTTTATCAGCTTTTCTGTGGGGATAGTGGATATCCTCATCTATACTCCCTAGCTGCTTCAGTTGATTAGGAATAGCTTACGAGCGCAGTCCTCTACTCTTGGCTTTTTATCCATTGAACCAGTGATCCTTCCATTGAGAAGGACATGCTGCCTGGATGACTGCACTGTGCAAATGAAATCACGGAGCCAGTTGGCTTGTGGGTGGCTCTGGTGACTGGGTGTTTGGATGGGTGGTGTGTCAGAGGTAGAGCACATGCAAAGGATTGTGTATCATCCAGCCAGCGAGAGAGAAAACTCACGCAGGCTGGATGTCAGAGGTTTATGCACTCACTGCTTGGGTTATGCACCTTGCCAGATGTCAAATCTTCTTTTTTTTTTTTGTTTTTATTATTATTATTAGGGATGTAGTTATGTGAGCAGCGGTCACACAACTCCCCCTGCTTCCCGATCCCTCACGATGGCGACAGTTGGCATGCCGACTACAAGGGACTATTCACACTCGTGGGTGTCCACGACACACATAGAGCTGGAATAGAAGCCATGCTCGCCTCCGAGCCCGCAAGGTGCTTCGTTCCATCCCGCGCCAGCATTTTGCGGCCGGGATACCGACATCGGGAGATGATAGATAGATAGATAGATAGATAGATATATCTATCTCTATGTGTTTGTGTGTGTGTGTGTATATAACCGAAAATACTCTTAATTTGTGCTCTACAAAGAGCAGCACTATGTATAGAACCCCTGTAAGTGGGAACCCTAAGGTTTCACACAAAAAATATCCTAGTGCGCTAATAATATACAATACTGTAGATTATTCAGTACATGGGGCTGTTCAAGATGAATTCACCCAAATGGGGCAATCGTTAATTCTGTGTAACGAGCATCTTCCTTGAAAGGGTAAATATAAGGTACCCTAGAATGAACCCTCTCGCCAAGAAATATCACCCGAGGAAAAAATAACCATTAACGGTCGAACATTGATATGGTAAATAGTATTTATTCACAAAGTAATTATAATAGAATGATAAAATTGTATACAAAATTTATCATAACACCAAAGGATTCATATACATGCATACATCACACCCTCACCTTAACAAAGGTGTGAACTCAGGGTGGAAGTCCCATATACATAGACACAATGAATATAGATTGGTGAACCCTACGTGTTACGTTTCAATGACTTCATAAGTGGTATAAATGAATTTAGGTATGAGTAGAGTGGGATCCGGACTGAAAGTCGACAGTAACTAGGTCGACAATGTCTAGGTCGACCACTATTGGTCGACAGTAACTAGGTCGACAGGGTGTCTAGGTCGACAGGGTCTTTAGGTCGACATGTTCTAGGTCAAAAGGTCGACATGAGTTTTTCACAATTTTTTTCTTTTTTTGAACCTTTTCATACTTAACGATCCACGTGGACTACGATTGGAACGGTAATCTGTGCCGAGCGAAGCGGTAGCGGAGCGAAGGCACCATGCCCGAAGCATGGCGAGCGAAGCGAGCCATGCGAGGGGACGCGGTGCACTAATTGGGGTTCCCGGTCACTCTACGAAGAAAACGACACCAAAATAACATTAAAAACTCATGTCGACCTTTTGACCTGTCGACCTAGAACATGTCGACCTAAAGACCCTGTCGACCTAGACACCCTGTCGACCTAGTTACTGTCGACCAATAGTGGTCGACCTAGACATTGTCGACCTAGTTACTGTCGACTTTCAATACCACACCCGAGTAGAGTATGTGGGACTGTTTAAATGGACCATTCACAGATTCACTAGAGTTCTGTTGAGAATTCAAACGAAAGTGGGAAATGGCATCACGATGTGCCCTAAATTAAAATATGCTCATACTAATGACGGGTGGACTCTCCTTATACTGTAGAGTGGAGTCGCTAATATACAATCTCTCAAGGAATAAAAGTGCACAAGTTACCAGTCAGAAAGATACTTCATGTCCCTCACAGCTCCCCCATCGCTCACCATCACAGGAGCTGGTGAAGGCTCCAGGATACAAGTGGTGGTGAGGAGCTGCAGCTCCCAGTCAGCAATCTGCCACTGGCTGAATCCCGGGAAGGAACTTCAAGGGAGCAACGGTACAGCCTATCAAGACGTGCCCGATTGCCCAGATAGTGATTGGCTGTCGGATACGAGACGCTCACTGTTTTCCCAAAAGCCAGAAACAGTGCTCAGCTCTCTGTATAAGGTGCTGCACGCTTTATGTGGTAGCTGTGTTCGCAGATGGCTGCAGTGGCTGTGCTCTGTGTGGAGACAGAGATACTGAAAAGCAATCTGTCTCAAAAAAACATCTGATACATTGGGCGAGTTTCTGTGTACTCGGAACCCCCCCCCCTTCCCTTGCATGCGCTATTGCCATTTTGAGCAGTGTCCCCCAGATTGGATGAGTAATGGCATTTACTCTGGCAGGGTACACAGGTTAGCCACAGGATAACAATGGGATATGATGAAGCAACAGCGGATTTGCACCAATCGGTCAAAGCTTTTCGGCCTTCCAGCATGCAACGGGCCCGTCCCTATATCCCCGCCTCCTTGCTCAGGCAAATCAGTTTTTTGTTTGGTGCAGCAGGAGCCGGACCATGGTCCGAGGGCTGCTGGTTCTTAGCAGCCCCAAGCTTTCTTATTTTATTTTTATAGTCTTACTATTTTTTTGAGAGATCTTTCTAAACAGCGTCTTATACATACCTTAGAAAGAGTCGTGACAACGCTTACCCACGAGTACAGTGCTATTTCGGCGGGCGTCTGTGTCGGATATAGTAGCAGGTCCAGCAGACGTTACCAGGCTGTGGCCGGAGCACGAGGAGAAGGTAAGGCATCGATTCTGCTTAGAAAAGGAATACGGACACAGCTGAATACGGACACAGCTGCACTGTTTTGGGAAGGAGACCACCAAACAGTCGCTGACGCGGCTGCCACCTCGGGTGCACCAGCGCTAGGCCTTAGGGATCAGATGCTCCAGGATGATTAGTAGGAGACAGCGATCCCTATGGTTGATGTCAGCAGCGGGGAGTCAGACGCTCTTCTGGTCACCCCTCTCCCCAGTTCATGACCAGTTTCCTCTGAGTCTCCCGCCATGAACTGTTTCCCACTTCCGTCTCAGACGCTGTGTACGTAGGGGACCCATTCGCTGCATAGGTGGCTGTGTGACTGGTGCGTCAATGTTCACTGAGTGTCTGTGTTCACTATAGGTTCATGGAGCGGCAGTGTACACTAGTAGCGTCTGGATCCACTCAGCGTTCGCTAACGTATTGATCGGTCCTGGAAGCGAGGCGAGTCTCCCTGTATCCCAGTCTACTGAGTACGGGTTATACAGCACTAAGTCTCTATCTACCTTTTGAGTATGAATAGTTAGATAAGTGCTTATTAGATAAGCTCGTTCTTTTTTTGGTTTGTTTATTCTGACCGTTTTTTACAATTTACATTCAGTTGTCATTCCTTGGTTTTGTTCTTCTTTCAAAGTTGCACTAAAGATCAGGGGTTGCAGAAGGGAGGAGCTTCTGTCTTGAAGTGCTAATATGTATTAAGTGCCAGTATCTTTTAGTCCCTTCCAGCAACTCACGGTGAGCAGTGTTCCCAGATGGATTCAGAGAAAAGCATTTAACAATTAGTACCAAAAAGGCCGTTATCCCCAGGTGTTTTACATCCAGGCCATAGCATGTAGATTATAGGACCACTAAACTCTACTTGTATGTAGATAGATTATCTCTTCTTCTTCTTTTTTTTTTTTTTTGCTGAAATCTTGTTGTTTTGCCGATCTTTAACTTCATGTGCAGTAAACCGCTACCTTTTTCTGTGTTCCATGGCTAATGTGTTTTCACTTTTATTTACAGATGCAGTTCATGTAAAGTAGCCAAAGGAGCAAGGATGCATTGACAACCAAAAACTGGTGAACAATTAATTTCCAGTCTTATGCCAACATGGCATATCAGGGCACCCATATTAATAAAAAGTAAATTTTCTGTGAACTGCAGTGCTGTAGAGATTGTTTATAATCATCCCTCTGCCATGGACTGTAGTGTGACCTGCTCTAAGAAAACATTTTATTTTCTTTCTACTACACTGGTGGCTGGCATAAATTGGATATATTTTTTTTTTTTAAACATGAGCATTGAGGTGCCTTTATCCAACACTCATGAAAGGGGTTTTATAATATTTTTGGTTCTAATTCTTTTTTTATCCCTTTCTCTATTCTTAAGTAATTCAAGTTATTGTTCATGATTTCCTGACTCCCAATGTAGCTGTTCTCAACATACTGCTCAACTAAGATTGAGCAGTAAGATTGTCAGGTATCACTTCTGCTAGAAAAATATAACACATACAATATTGTGTGACTTCTGGACCAGGTTCGATCTTCATAAGAAGTCCAAGACGGGAAAGACAACATTTTATACTGCTATGATATATGAAAATGAACTTTGGAGATACACGAGCTGGTAGATTAACCAGTGGCGATGCAATAAGATGCCTTTATTGTCACTTCAAAAGTTTGGCTTCAGTTATGGGTTCAAGGTCATTTTGTAAAGTGAAATGTTTTTTATTCTGTAACATCAGTAGTATTTCTGTCCAAGTCCACTACCTTTCTGTCAGGTACCACTTTTCATCAGTTTTCTTCTTTTTATTTTCTGTTTCTTTGTATATTTTTACCCTTTAAAATACAACCATGAGTTTCATATGTTGGAGGCATTACAAATAATAGGACAGAACTTTTTTTTTCTGCTGCTTTTGCCACCACATAAGGAAAGTTTGTACTTTGTATCAGTAAGCAGGAGTTGCATAGCTCCTGCTATTTGTGCCACTTTACTTTAAATACAGTAAGTACAATTTTTATTATGTAAATATATGTATATCCTAAAATTATTTCTTCAATGCCGACGCATCCTTATCTTTAAAATATATTTCTTGAAGTAATGTCCTTTCAAAAAGGATTATGAAAATGTGCAGATTCTTTGAAATATTAGTTAATGCCAAATTACTTAAATAGATTAAATGTATAATTTTATATTTATTTAATCACAGTGAAACATAAAAACATGTTCAGAATAGCCTCGGACTTCATTGCCATTATAGCCACTTGGGGCAATTGAAATAAAGAATATCAAAGCCAAGGTGAATTGTGCCAGATGTCAACAAAATTCTCTCAGCGTGGTGACCGAAAAAGATATCCAATTTTAATTCAAGTAATCTCGAAAGTACATTTCATTATGTTATAATAAAAATGGTATGTGAACTTTGGCAGCTGTTTCTGTTCTTTAAGTCACTCAGTTTGTAAAGAGTAGCTGATTAGTACTATGAAAAAAAAATCCATGTAAGTGAAAGCAATAAATGAATATTTTATACTGACTTTACAATCTCAGCCTTTGCTGGTTGGTTGGTGTCCTATTGTCTCACAGGTGAGGTGCTGTAACTACAGAAATACATTTTAAAGTATACAGTTATTAAAATTCCCTTTTTTTTTTCTTTTTTTTTAAGGAATTACCACAACTTCGGCTATTTACGCTTGTGCTTTAGTCACCATTTTCCTGTACTTTTCTCTGACTGTTTTACATATAGACTCTCCAGCATATCTGCTAGCACTTCAAACAGCCAAAGCATGCATACTTGTAAAAGATGTGCAGGATGTGTCTTCCATCTTGTGGCTGCATTTATAGGCAATAATTATAGTGTAAAAAATATATATGTTTTTATATTTACATTTGTTTCTTGCTGTATTTTTTTACTTTTCTTAAATATATGGGTCTATTTACTAAGCCTTGGATGGAGATAAAGTACCAGCCAATCAGCTCCTAACTGTTATTTTACAGGCTGTATTTGAAAAATGACAATAAGGAACTGATTGGCTGGCACTTTCTCTGTACACTTTATCTCCCTCCAAGGCTTAGTAAATAGACCCCTTAGTATGGTATTAATGGATTGAGAGGTAGAAGTCTTTAGGTAGTGACTAGAAGTTAAACATAAATATGTTTCCTATGACAAGAATTACTCTCCCACTGCGCTATTTCAAATAAAACACTAAAATTAATTAATTATATGGCTGCCTGTATCCTCTAAGTTCCCTGTTAGGCGGAACTAAATGTGTGAAAATATGAAACGAAATAGAGGAGATGGCGCCAAGGGAGTTATATCAACGCCCTACCTAAAAACGGACCCTTACAGTACTCTCCGGATAAATTACGTCAGATAACAAATACTAACATAAAAATTTATTAAAACAACATATAAACCCGACACAAATGTTCATAAGTATACAGAGTTGATACATTTACATTTGTCGCACAATTTGAACAATCAGTTTGTAGTGATGAGGAAAAAGCGTAGATATATCACTACGATTTCCTCCTTCTCCTTATTGTAGATTCGGAGGTAACATCAGATAATAGATAGATAAATAACCCAACGCGTTTCGTCTTGTTCCAAGACTTCATCAGGGGTAAAATCTCTTCATTTCAGAACATATTGTCAGCACATAAAAGGTCATTCAAAGATGTATGAACAACGTTTCAATATTTCAATGGGACTTGATTGATACAGCGAGGACCATACCTCATATATCATCAGCTTGAGTCTGACATTCAGATATTCGAATATGGGGAAGATTCATATGTGTATAGAATCTAACTGGTTCGCAAGCATAAGGAACCTCGTCGGTCAGCAGCTTGAACCTGACACTCAGAGACTCAGGAGTGAAGGCAATTCAAATGGGTATAATGTCTAACCAATTTAGAACACGTGGTAGACCCTCCAGTGGTGCAGTGCTGACAGCCAAGTCTCTGTATAAATATGTTTCCGTTGTCAGTAACTTTAAAGCAAAATAATAACAACCTAGGCCCTCATTTGGCTCACTACCCTCTCTGGAAGTGTGGTATGATATGTCTACAGTCGTAATGTTGACGTGTCAGCATGTCTACATGATCTTAATGTCAACCTTGACCATGTCATCATTCATCATGTAGAAATTGATGAAATGTCATCATGTTAAAATGTCGACATATTGTGCCAAGTGGGCCAACGGTGACTTACTTTCTCCTGATGGCTCTGGGTCCCAACGGTCATGTGACTTCCAGGTCAGAGCTGTGATCCTCCAGTGTTTGGGTGTATTTTAGTCTCCTAACCCTAAAACACCCTCTATTATCTAAAGTCACATGTTGACATTTTAACAATGTCGACATCCCTGTCGATATCTATCAACATTGTGGTGTCAACATTATGAATGTCGACATTGTCATTGTCAACCTTTTGACTACATCCCCTCTTCTGCCCTCTCCAATGGACAGACAGGCTACTTACTGCTTTACTTTCTTCTGAGTGCCTGTCTGAAAGAATCCAGTTTTGTTGGGACCAGTCCTCCGTCTCAGGATCAGTGTCTCTTGTATGACACACATCACACCTCCACCACACTATTACATTTATTGCTTCTAGTAAAACAATCCACTTTTAATTCTATGAGATGTAGTCATAATATCAACATTTACAATGTCAATATACACAATGTCGGCATGTGCAGAATGTCAACATTGAACATGACGACACTCTGCACAGACCAGCAGCGTGGTGTTGGGGTTTAGTCTACGGGAGGGGAAGGGAGGGCTAGGGTATTGTTGATAAAATATACCCCCACACACACACTTTACTGCGGTACATTTTCTGGACTCATGAGCTTGCCGTTTCAGTTATTATAGACCACTTCCAAATTATTTATGTATTCATCCTCCCTTTTCTTTTTTCAGAGTGCTGCATATTCATGGTTATTATGAGTTCCTCCTTCAGAAATGTGCTCTTTTAGTCAGATTTTTTTATTTTTTTATTCTTAATTATGTTTTGTCACATTAATGGTTATCTGCAAGTGCTCATTTCTGACACCAACTGGGTAATTCAAGTGGGCTCAAGGTTTGCAAGGGAGGGGGGTAGGGGGAAATCACATACACACACACACACACACACACACTGCTGCAGCAGGAGTCTGGGTCCCGTTGCTGGATTTATGATACACTGCTCCAGAAGGTGAGTAATTGCTGACTGATTACGCTAGTTGGAAATTTCAAATTGCTTAATTAGTCCTTAGGGGAGTGTGTGTGAGGTGCCACAAGGGTGTCACTGCAGGTCCCATTGATTATTTCCTAAAAATCAATTTTAGGTAAAATCAGACTTGCTCTAAAGGTGCGTGAAAAAAGACAGTGATTTCTCTGACGTCCTAGTGGATGCTGGGACTTCCGTAAGGACCATGGGGAATAGCGGCTCCGCAGGAGACTGGGCACAAAAAGTAAAAGCTTTAGACTAGCTGGTGTGCACTGGCTCCTCCCCCTATGACCCTCCTCCAAGCCTCAGTTAGATTTTTGTGCCCGAACGAGAAGGGTGCATGCTAGGTGGCTCTCCTGAGCTGCTTAGAAGTAAAAGTTTAAATAGGTTTTTTATTTTCAGTGAGTCCTGCTGGCAACAGGCTCACTGCATCGTGGGACTAAGGGGAGAAGAAGCGAACTCACCTGCGTGCAGAGTGGATTGGGCTTCTTGGCTACTGGACATTAGCTCCAGAGGGACGATCACAGGTTCAGCCTGGATGGGTCCCGGAGCCGCGCCGCCGGCCCCCTTACAGAGCCAGAAGAGCGAAGAGGTCCGGAGAAATCGGCGGCAGAAGACGTTCCTGTCTTCAGATAAGGTAGCGCACAGCACTGCAGCTGTGCGCCATTGCTCTCAGCACACTTCACACTCCGGTCACTGAGGGTGCAGGGCGCTGGGGGGGAGCGCCCTGAGACGCAATAAAACATGTTTAAACCTTATATGGCTAAAGAAATACATCACATATAGCTCCTGGGCTATATGGATGCATTTCACCCCTGCCAGTTTTCCTAAAAAAGCGGGAGATAAGGCCGCCGTGAAGGGGGCGGAGCCTATCTCCTCAGCACACAAGCGCCATTTTCCCTCACAGTTCCGCTGGAAGGAAGGCTCCCAGACTCTCCCCTGCAGTCCTACTACAGAATCAGGGTAAAACAAGAGAGGGGGGGCACTATTGGCAGCTAATATAAAACAGCAGCTATAAAGGGAGTAACACTTACATAAGGTTATCCCTGTGTATATATAGCGCTCTGGTGTGTGCTGGCAAACTCTCCCTCCCCAAAGGACTCGTGGGGTCCTGTCCTCTTTCAGAGCATTCCCTGTGTGTGTGCTGGGTGTCGGTACGATTGTGTCGACATGTATGAGGAGGAAAATGATGTGGAAGCAGAGCAATTGCCTGTGTAATACCACTTTTACACTCGCACTCCCGGGTCACTCCCGGGATGCTTCCCAGGGTTGCCTTCCCGGGACTGACCCCTTTCACACTGCACTAAGACCTGGGATCGACCCGGGACAGCCCCATTTACACTGATCCCGGGATATCCCTGCAAATGCACATGTGTGTCATTAGAAATGGCCTTTTCTGGCTCACATTGATGAGGTCACACTAGTCAACAAAGGGAGGGGTGGTGCCTGCTCACACCATTGCTGCAGTCATGGCCGACGGAGTACCAGTGTGTATGCCTGAGCTCATGATTCTTTCTGCTTTGCAGATGTTTCATACAGCCACTGACAGCATGATGCAGCTTATCACACTGTGCAGTATACTGCACATATATTTTATGAGGAGGAGGAGGGCGCAATTTATGCTGGATAGGGCTGCTAGTCGCCGCCAATATTTGCGCAGGAGGAGAGCCTTCATATCATCCAGGATGAGTATCATACTGAGCGTGAGTATGGGCCCTAACCGCTCATTTTGGTCCAGAGATCGCCGGCACGGAGAAGCCTTTATGAGGACCGTGGAAGCTTACCAGGATGAGGAGTGGATGGCTAACTTCCGTGTGTCTCGTGCAACCTTTAACTACATCCTGGAATTACTTACCCCAGCACTTGACATGCAGACCACCAGGCTTAGGAGACCCATCGAGGCACGCAGGAGATTAGCTATTGCATTGTGGTGGTATGCTACCCCAGGAGAGTACCGCTCAGTCTCATGCTTGTTCGGTGTTGCAATCTCCACCTGCTGTGTCATAGTCCACCAGGTGACTAAAGCAATTGTATCTACCTTATACAAGCGCTTCATATCTCTACCACAAGGACAGCGCTTACAGGATACCATCATTGGATTTGTGAAGCGAGGCTATCCGCAGTGTGGAGGAGCGATTGATGGGACACACATCCCCATTATTGCCCCACGTGACAACCATGCTGACTATTTTAATAGGAAGGGCTGGCACTCCATCATATTACAGGCTGTTGTGGACCACAAATATTGGTAAGTGTTTATTTTTGGGGTGGTGGGATGAGTTGCATGTGTGAGTTTTACATTCTAATTGTTTTCAATTTTACTGTTCTTTAGTTTCCTAGATGTGTTTATTGGCTGGCCAGGCCGATCTCATGACTCCCGAGTTCTTGCCAATTCTGACCTGTACAACATCGTAGAGGAGAAGCAGGGAGGCTGGCTGTACCCCAAAGAGTGTGCAAAGATTGTGAATGGGGTGGAGATCCCTGTCCACATCATCGGGGATGCTGCATACCCTTTACGCCCCTGGATTATGAAAGGCTACACCCAACAGGTCCAGTTAACCCCAGAGCAACAAACCTATACTCACACCCTGAGTTCAGCAAGGATGGTGGTTGAGAACGCCTTTGGCAGGTTAAAAGGAAGATGGCGTTGTTTGATGAAGCGCAATGATGTGGACCTTATGAATATGCCTAATGTAGTAGCTGCGTGCTGTATACTGCACAACATCTGTGAACTGCAAAATGAGCTATTCCTTCCTGAGTGGACTGTGCAGGACCCTGAGGTTATAAACCCACATGTGGAAGGTGCTTTGTTTGGGACTGCCTCAAACTCCGCTGCAGAACAAATACGCCACACTATTACGTCCAACCTTGCAGCACTGGTACAATAGTGTTTAAGAATCAGCACAACATGTTTGGTGAATGAAAATGTTTTTATTTTGTATTCCACCTTTGATCTTTGGGTTCATTATTTATGTTTTTCCAAAAAAAACACATTGCCAGCAACTGTGTATATATGCATAAACAATGTAGAAAACACTGTAAACATGGTCTACTTTACGCACAAATGGGAATGTTATGCCTAGATTTGCAAACAAGTTTTTATTGGCATAAAAAAAAAAAAAACACTGGTAGGTTTGTAGATACAACACCATAAACCACAGTGTCCCTGCAGTATATTATCACTGTGTAAAAAATAAATAAAAAGTGCTTTAATGTAGACACTATACAAAACAGAACATAGAAAAAAATGAAGGAAGGCACAAACAGTTGTGCATAAACAATGACCACACTGTGGTTATTTAACAACAAATAACAACCAAAAAAAGCAATTCACTGTGTTTCACGGCAAATTGCGCAATACAGTAAACTCTGGGCTTGGCGCACTAGATGGTATAGTATTTGGGGCATAGTATGGACCAGGATTAAATGATGAAAAACCCTGCTCAGGGGGGTATTGTGAGTTGTGGTGTTGGTTTGGTGCTCTTGAGGTATTGGTCATACGCTCATAGAACGCCATGTTCATTTGGTGCAATTCCCTGTGGCGGTCATACTGCTCTCTACTCATGCGTTCCTGCATTGTCATGACTTGGGAAAGGAATGCATCATGCATTTGGCGTTCTGCCTCTAGAAACCTGTCGAGCCTTGCATCCTCCTGTGCGGACATTGTAGCGTCCATCTCTCGGAGTTGGTCGACAAGGACATTTGACATGGCTTTAGCCACTTGCTCCGCTCTGTTCAATTTCTTCCTTCTAGGCGGTACGGTGTAAACTGTGAAGAGAAGAAATACAAAATGAGCGTATATAAAAATAGCAGCGTTAGCAAACATGTGTTTGTGGCATTAATCCACCTATACACTAGCTACTCTGCAACATTGAACTTTTTTTAAAAATGCAAAGCCCCCTGCGTGGGGGCAGAAAATGCAAAGTGTGCCACCGTGCCAGCAGCGTGTTGAGCGCAGTGATCCTGCAAGGGGCTCATTAGCGCTCGCCACGCTGCCGCCACACTGGCCACTCATACTACGCACATAACCGGATGATTAACAATTGTGGATTTGTGCTATGAGTGTTAATTTCTAAACATGTACTTACTGTTTTTCTGTAAAGTTGGGGTGACGGCACTTTGTACAGTCCCACTGTCACTGGTCTGAGCATCCACGACGTCTTCAATGGTTGCAGTTATGCTGTCGTCGTTTCTGGATGTGTTTATGGACGACTGGGATGATGTGTCGCTGTCCTCAGGTGTGTCGTCAATTAACAACGGTGATGATGGACAGACGTCACTGCTTGTCTGTGTCTCTTCTGGAGTGCCTTCTGTAGCAGTGTACTGTGAACTGGAAGACAGACTCACCGGACTGCATATAGCTGTGTTTCCAAAGATATTGGCGCACATGTCATAGTACTGCCAGTCGATACGGTCAACACCGCTCTTTTTCCTGTTGTTGTCATGCACCTTAAGGAAATGCTTTTTAAGAGTTTTCATTTTGTTTAACACTTGCTGCTGTGTGCGGATGATTCCCCTGGCTTGCAGCATCTTGGAGATGTTTTTATAAATGACTGCATCTTTGACTGTGCCTGTGATCTGCCTCATAATTTCCTCCTCTCCCCTAATGCTCAGCAACTCTCTCACCTCCTGGTCTGTCCAGGTCGCCATGCTGCCTTCCTCACACGCATCAAGGACGCTCCCCAGGGCTCTGAATGATGACATCATCTTTTCTGAACCCATGAAAGCTCCAATCGGAGGCCTTTTAACAGTCCCGGGTAGTGAATCCCGGGACGGGCCCTTTCACACTACCCAGCTTCCCGGGACGGTCCCGGGTTCAACCCTGCTTTTGACCTGGGATGAAATCCCGGGATGCTCGTCCCGGGAAATTGTCCCTGTACCCATTTACACTGAGAAGAATCCCGGGATGATGCGCGTTCACGTGCAATATCCCGGGATTTTTCTGCGAGTGTAAAAGGGGTATTAGTGATGTCACCCCCTAGGGAGTCGACACCTGACTGGATGGTCGTATTTAAAGAATTACGTGACAGTGTCAGCACTTTGCAAAAAACTGTTGACGACATGAGACAGCCGGCAAATCAATTAGTGCCTGTTCAGGCGTCTCAGACACCGTCGGGGGCGCTAAAACGCCCGTTACCTCAGATGGTCGACACAGACCCAGACACGGATACTGAATCCAGTGTCGACGGTGAGGAGACAAACGTAATGTCCAGTAGGGCCACACGTTACATGATCACGGCAATGAAGGAGGCATTGAATATTTCTGACACTACAAGTACCACAAAAAAGGGTACTGTATTATGTGGGGTGTGAAAAAACTACCAGTAGTTTTTCCTGAATCAGATGAATTAAATGAGGTGTGTGATAAAGCGTGGTTTTCCCCCGATAAAAAACTGCTGATTTCTAATAAATTATTGGCACTATACCCTTTCCCGCCAGAGGTTAGGGCGCGTTGGGAAACACCCCCTAGGGTAGATAAGGCGCTCACACGCTTATCAAAACAAGTGGCGTTACCGTCTCCCGATACGGCCGCCCTTAAGGAACCAGCTGATAGAAGGCTGGAAAATATCCTAAAAGGTATATACACACATACTGGTGTTATACTGCGACCAGCAATCGCCTCAGCCTGGATGTGCAGTGCTGGAGTGGCTTGGTCGGATTCCCTGACTGAAAATATTGATACCCTGGATAGGGACAGTATATTATTAACTATAGAGCATTTAAAGGATGCATTACTATATATGCGAGATGCACAGAGGGATATTTGCACCCTGGCATCTAGAGTGAGTGCGATGTCCATTTCTGCCAGAAGAGCGTTATGGACGCGACAGTGGTCAGGTGATGCGGATTCCAAACGACATATGGAAGTATTGCCGTATAAAGGGGAGGAGTTATTTGGGGTCGGTCTATCGGACCTGGTGGCCACAGCAACGGCTGGAAAATCCACCTTTTTACCCCAGGTCACCTCTCAGCAGAAAAAGACACCGTCTTTTCAAACTCAGTCCTTTCGTTCCCATAAGGGCAAGCGGGCAAAAGGCCACTCATTTCTGCCCCGGGGCAGAGGAAGGGGAAAAAGACTGCACCAGGCAGCCTCTTCCCAGGAGCAGAAGCCCTCCCCCGCTTCTGCCAAGTCTTCAGCATGACGCTGGGGCCTTATAAGCGGACTCGGGCACGGTGGGGGGCCGTCTCAAGAATTTCAGCGCGCAGTGGGCTCACTCGCAAGTGGACCCCTGGATCCTGCAGGTAGTATCACAGGGGTACAAATTGGAATTCGAGACGTCTCCCCCTCGCCGGTTCCTGAAGTCTGCTCTACCAACGTCTCCCTCCGACAGGGAGGCGGTAGTGGAAGCTATTCACAAGCTGTATTCCCAGCAGGTGATAATCAAGGTACCCCTCCTACAACAGGGAAAGGGGTATTATTCCACGCTGTTTGTGGTACCGAAGCCGGACGGCTCGGTGAGACCAATTTTAAATCTAAAATCCTTGAACACTTACATAAAAAGGTTCAAATTCAAGATGGAGTCACTCAGAGCAGTGATAGCGAACCTGGAAGAAGGGGACTATATGGTGTCTCTGGACATCAAAGATGCTTATCTCCATGTCCCTATCTACCCTTCTCACCAAGGGTACCTCAGGTTTGTAGTACAAAACTGTCATTATCAGTTTCAGACGCTGCCGTTTGGATTGTCCACGGCACCACGGGTCTTTACCAAGGTAATGGCCGAAATGATGATTCTTCTTCGAAGAAAAGGCGTCTTAATTATCCCTTACTTGGACGATCTCCTGATAAGGGCAAGGTCCAGGGAACAGTTAGAGGTCGGAGTAGCACTATCTCAGGTAGTGCTACGTCAGCACGGGTGGATCCTAAATATCCCAAAATCACAGCTGATTCCAACAACACGTCTACTGTTCCTGGGGATGATTCTGGACACAGTCCAGAAAAAGGTGTTTCTCCCGGAGGAGAAGGCCAGGGAGTTATCCGAGCTAGTCAGGAAACTCCTAAAACCAGGCCAAGTGTCAGTGCATCAATGCACGAGAGTCCTGGGAAAAATGGTGGCTTCTTACGAAGCGATTCCATTCGGAAGATTCCATGCAAGAACTTTTCAGTGGGATCTGCTGGACAAATGGTCCGGATCGCATCTTCAGATGCATCAGCGGATAACCCTATCTCCAAGGACAAGGGTGTCTCTCCTGTGGTGGTTACAGAGTGCTCATCATCTAGAGGGCCGCAGATTCGGCATTCAGGATTGGATGCTGGTGACCACCGATGCCAGCCTGAGAGGCTGGGGAGCAGTCACACAGGGAAGAAATTTCCAGGGCTTGTGGTCAAGCATGGAAACGTCTCTTCACATAAATATCCTGGAACTAAGGGCCATTTACAATGCCCTAAGTCAAGCAAGGCCTCTGCTTCAGGGTCAGTCGGTATTGATCCAATCGGACAACATCACGGCAGTCGCCCACGTCAACAGACAGGGCGGCACAAGAAGCAGGAGGGCAATGGCAGAAGCTGCAAGGATTCTTCGCTGGGCGGAAAATCACGTGGTGGCACTGTCAGCAGTGTTCATTCCGGGAGTGGACAACTGGGAAGCAGACTTCCTCAGCAGACACGACCTCCACCCGGGGGAGTGGGGACTTCACCCAGAAGTCTTTCAAGTGATTGTAAACCGTTGGGAAAAACCAAAGGTGGACATGATGGCGTCCCGTCTCAACAAAAAACTGGACAGATATTGCGCCAGGTCAAGGGACCCTCAGGCAATAGCGGTGGACGCTCTGGTAACACCGTGGGTGTACCAGTCAGTGTATGTGTTCCCTCCTCTGCCTCTCATACCCAAAGTACTGAGAATCATAAGAAGGAGAGAAGTAAGAACTATACTCGTGGCTCCGGATTGGCCAAGAAGGACTTGGTACCCGGAACTTCAAGAGATGCTCACGGAGGACCCGTGGCCTCTACCTCTCAGAAAGGACCTGCTCCAGCAGGGACCTTGTCTGTTCCAAGACTTACCGCGGCTGCGTTTGACGGCATGGCGGTTGAACGCCGGATCCTGATGGAAAAAGGCATTCCAGATGAAGTCATCCCTACCCTGATCAAAGCCAGGAAGGATGTAACTGCGAAACAGGGTCGTTTCATGCATTTCCTGCAAGCAGGACTGTCTATGGGCCTAAAATTAGGATCCATTAAGGTTCAAATTTCGGCCCTGTCGATCTTCTTCCAGAAAGAACTGGCTTCATTGCCTGAAGTTCAGACGTTTGTCAAGGGGGTACTGCATATACAACCTCCTTTTGTGCCACCAGTGGCACCTTGGGATCTCAATGTAGTTTTAGGGTTCCTAAAATCACATTGGTTTGAACCACTCACCACTGTGGAATTAAAATATCTCACATGGAAGGTGGTCATGCTGTTAGCTCTGGCGTCAGCCAGGCGTGTCTCAGAAATGGCGGCTTTGTCATATAAAAGCCCTTACCTAATTTTTCATTCAGACAGGGCAGAATTGAGGACTCGTCCTCAATTTCTCCCTAAGGTGGTTTCAGCGTTTCACATAAACCAACCTATTGTGGTGCCTGCGGCTACTAGGGACTTGGAGGACTCCAAGTTGTTGGACGTAGTCAGGGCCCTGAAAATATATGTTTCCAGGACGGCTGGAGTCAGAAAATCTGACTCGCTGTTTATCCTGTATGCACCCAACAAGCTGGGTGCTCCTGCTTCTAAGCAGACGATTGCTCGTTGGATTTGTAGTACAATTCAGCTTGCACATTCTGTGGCAGGACTGCCACAGCCAAAATCTGTTAAAGCCCATTCCACAAGAAAAGTGGGCTCATCTTGGGCGGCTGCCCGAGGGGTCTCGGCTTTACAACTTTGCCGAGCAGCTACTTGGTCAGGGGCAAACACGTTTGCAAAATTTTACAAATTCTATACCCTGGCTGAGGAGGACCTGGAGTTCTCTCATTCGGTGCTGCAGAGTCATCCGCACTCTCCCGCCCGTTTGGGAGCTTTGGTATAATCCCCATGGTCCTTACGGAAGTCCCAGCATCCACTAGGACGTCAGAGAAAATAAGAATTTACTTACCGATAATTCTATTTCTCATAGTCCGTAGTGGATGCTGGGCGCCCATCCCAAGTGCGGATTGTCTGCAATACTTGTATATAGTTATTGTTACAAAAAAATCGGGTTGTTTATTGTTGTGAGCCATCTTTTCAGAGGCTCCTACGTTTATCATACTGTTAACTGGGTTCAGATCACAGGTTGTACAGTGTGATTGGTGTGGCTGGTATGAGTCTTACCCGGGATTCAAAATCCTTCCTTATTATGTACGCTCGTCCGGGCACAGTATCCTAACTGAGGCTTGGAGGAGGGTCATAGGGGGAGGAGCCAGTGCACACCAGCTAGTCTAAAGCTTTTACTTTTTGTGCCCAGTCTCCTGCGGAGCCGCTATTCCCCATGGTCCTTACGGAAGTCCCAGCATCCACTACGGACTATGAGAAATAGAATTATCGGTAAGTAAATTCTTATTTTTTCTTATGTCCTAGAGGATACTGGGGTCCACATTATTACCATGGGGTATAGACGGGTTCACTAGGAGCCATGGGCACTTCAAGAGTTTAACAGTGTGGGCTGGCTCCTCCCTCTATGCCCCTCCTACCACACTCAGTTTAGAAAATGTGCCCGGAGGAGCCGATCACGGCTAGGGGAGCTCCTGAGGAGATTTTCTAGTTTTATTATTTTGAGTTTGTTATTTTACAGGAGGCTGGTTGGCACCAGTCTGCCTGCTTCGTGGGACTTAGGGGGCAGAATGGCCCAACTTCCTAAAGAGTTAATGGTCCCGTTACTCCGCTGACAGGACACTGAGCTCCTGAGGGAGTCATTTGCAAGCCCCACCACGGCAAGCGTACCCTCCTGCAGCACACCGCCACACCTAACAGAGCCAGAAGAATTGAAAAGTGGTGAGTACAGCGCCGGCGTCCCAGTTAGCGGGTCGCCGGTGGGTATGGTGGCACAAGGGTAAGAGCGCAGCGCAGCGCTGGGTGCAGGCTCAGAAATCATGTGTGTGTCAGACGCTGCTGAGGGGTGTGCTGAGCCACCGCTGACACCCTACACTGGCTAATCGTCTGACAGAGGTTCCAACCCGCTGTCAGACACTAAAATAACTCAGGCCAGTATAAAGAAAATGCGGGAAGCCGAGAGCCATTACAGGAAAGGGGGGGGGGGGGGGGGGCAGGGCTTCACTATGAGCGGACCCAGCAGCTCACCTGCGTCATTTTCTCTCTGCAGATCTATACAGAGGACGCTGACAGGGAAGCGCTGCCCCTCCACATCAACTCCAGACTACCTCTGCAGTACCAGGGGGTTATAGAGGGGGGGGGGGGGGGGAGTAAGTTTGTTAGTACTAAATACCCTATTAAGGGTAGTTAGTCCGCGCCTGGCTAGTTTTATTATTCGCTAAGAAGATACGCATGGGGCTGGTTTCCTCATACTCTGTGGCTCTCTGAAGGACTCTGGGAAATTGTGTCTGACATTTCTCGTGTGTGTGTGTGTGTGTGTGTGTGTGTGTGTATATAACTCACATTACCATGTCAAAAGACTGTGTCTTGTACAGCAGAGTGTTTCTCTTCTGGAGAGTCTATATAATGTACTCAAAACAGTACACATTCTCATGCTTCTGGGTCTGAACCCCCGTGGGTGGACTCCATAAGGGGGATGATTTTCAATATTTCTACAAAGTTATCCCATCCTGAGAAGGAGAGACAGTTTTTGAGAAAATCTGTGGAGGGTCTAATGAATAAAGACTCAGCCCTCACAACTTTGCTCATCACCCCACCCACGTATCCACTAAAGCGTACACTGGCCCAGATATTGCAGGCTGACACTGATGACGATGCCACAGATACAGGGGGCGGTGAGGTGGATCTGGGGGAGGGGGGGAGGCGTGATGCAGCTCTCGGACCCAAGGGGTGCAAGCTATAATTGAGGCTATTAGGGATGTCTTGCAGATTTCAGAGAAGGTACCTGTTGAAGATGAGGAGTCTTATTTTAATATAAAAAAAGAAATCCTCTGTTAATTTCCCTGCATTGAAGGAGTTAAACTCCCTCTTTGAAGGAACTTGGGTAAACCCAGAGAAAAAGTTTCAGATCCCTAAAATGTTACTCATCTCCTTTCCCCAATAGGAAAACCCACCTATTGTGGATGCCTCTGTGTCTACATTATCTTGAAAGGTTGTTTTACCTGTCCCTCCTTAAATGATACGGCTGACCGCAAGATTGAGTCTACTTTCAAATCACTGTACACAGCTGCAGGCGTGGCCCAGAGATCCACTATTGCTTGTGTGTGGATCTCTAGGGCCATTGTAAAACGGTCAGGTAACCTAATTGATGATTTAGATTCAATGAATAGGAGTGAAAATTACTTACTATTACGTCACATCCAGGATTCTGCAAGCTTCATGGTGGAAGCCATGAAGGAAATTGGCCTGCTTAATGCACGGGTTACAGCTATGGCCGTTTCGGCACGCAGGGGACTGTGGCTACGTCAATGGACTGTGGATGGAGACTCCAGGAGAAGCATGGAGAGCCTGCCCTTCACAGGTGAGGTCCTGTTTGGTGACAAACTGAATACGTGGATATCCAGGGCAACTGCAGGTAAGTCGACATATCTTCTTTCCGCAGCTACACCGGCTAGGAAATCATATCCTGCACCTACACTGCAGTCCTTTCGGACAGCAAAATTTAAAAACAAATCCAGGGGTTCCTCCACTGCCTTCAGAGGGGGTCGAGGAAAACCTGCAGCGACAGGTTCTCTGGAGCAGACCTCAGGTTCTGCTTCCTCAAAGCCTTTGGCATGACGGTGGACCACACTGCTTGACGAACAGGCAGGTGGGAGCACGGTTAAAAGATTTCAGTCACATCTGGGTGACATGCCTACATCCCTGGGTCAAAGAGATTGTTGCCCAGGGGTACAGGCTGGAGTTTCAAGATCTCCCACCTCACAGATTCTTCTAATCAGGCTTCACAGCTTCTCAGGAAGAAAGTACAATCCTGCAAGAGGCAATTCAAAAATTGATACAAACACAGGTCATTGTTCCAGTTCCACCTCACCTACAGAAGAAAGGTTCTTATTCCAACTTATTCGTGATACCAAAACCGGACGGTTCAGTAAGGCCGATCTTAAACTTAAAATCCCTGAACTCCTATTTGCAGGTATTCAAATTCAAGATGGAGTCTCTGAGAGCAGTAATCTCAGGTCTGGAGGAAGGGGAACTCCTAGTGTCCCTGGATATCAAGGATGCGTACCTTCATATTCCATCTGGCCACCTCACCAGGCCTATCTCAGGTTTGCACTACAGGTCTGTCACTACCAGTTCCAGGCCCTGCCGTTTGGCCTCTCCACAGCACCGAGGGTGTTCACCAAGGTCATGGCAGAGAGGATGTTCCTCTGCAAGCAGGGAGTGAACTTTGGGGGGTCATTCCGAGTTGATCGCTCGCTAGATAGTTTTAGCAGCCGTGCAGACGCTATGACGCCGCCCACTGGGGAGTGTATTTTAGCTTGACAAAAGTGTGAACGCATGTGCAGCCGAGATCTGCAAAAACAGTTTGTACAGTTTCTGAGTAGCTCTGAACCTACTCAGCGCTTGCTATCACTTCAGCCTATTCGTGTCCGGATTTGACGTCATACACCCACCCAGCCACGCCTGCGTTTTTTCAGACACACTCTGAAAACGATCAGTTGACACCCAGAAACGCCCCCTTCCTGTCAATCTTCTTGTGGCCGTCAGTGTGACTGAAAACTTCGCTAGAACCTGTGCTAAACAACAAATGCCTTTGTACCCGTACATCGCGCATGCGCATTGTGGAGAATACGCATGCGCAGAAATGCAGATTTTTAGCCTGATCGCTGCGCTGCGAACGGCAGCTAACGATCAACTCGGAATGATCCCTGTTGTTCCATACCTGGCCGATCTACTGATAAAGGCATCTTCTAGGGCGAAGTTGTTGCAGAGTATTGCTCTCTCAACCCAACTACTCCAGGATCATGGATCGATTCTGAACCTTCCAAAATCACATTTGGAACCAACAAGGAGACTTCCCTTCTTGGGGATGATACTCGACATGGAAGTACAGAGGGTATTTCTTCCATTGGAAAAAGCTTTGGTGATCCAGGCAATGGTCCGGGATGTCCTGAAGCCAGCCCGGGTATCGGTTCATCAGTGCATTCGCCTACTGAGGAAGATGGTAGCCGCCTACGAGGCACTACAGTACGGAAGATTCCATGCAAGATTCTTCCAGCTGGATCTCCTGGACAAGTGGTCCGGATCACATATTCAAATGCACCAGCGGATACGCCTGTCGCTGAAAGCCAGATTTTCGCTCCTCTGGTGGCTGCAGACTTCTCACCTGATCGAAGGCCGCAGGTTTGGGATTCAAAATTGGATTCTTCTAACCACAGATGCAAGCCTCAGAGGTTGGGCAGCAGTCATCCGGGGGAAAATCTTCCAGGGAAAATGGTCAAGTTAGGAAGCCATCCTTCCAATAAACATTCTGGAGCTAAGGGTCATATACAATGCCCTTCTACAAGCGGCACTTCAAGATCAAGCCATTCAGGTTCAGTCGGACAATGTAACCGTGGTGTCCTACATAAACCGACAGGGCGGAACGAAGCGCAGATGTAACAAGAATTATTCTCTGGGCAGAGAGACACGCAGTAGTAGACAGCTGGGAGTAGACAACTGGGAAGCAGACTTCCTCAGCAGACACGATCTCGATCCAGGAGAGTGGGGCCTCCACCTGGAGGTGACAAGCCGGTGTGGAATACCTCAGATAGACATGATGGCCTCTCATCTCAACAAGAAGCTCCAGCCGTTCTGTTCCAGGTCAAGAGACCCACAAGCAGTGGCTGTGGACACGCTAGTAACCCCTTGTGTGTTCCAGATGGTGTACGTGTTTCCTCCACTTCTGCTCATCCCAAGGATTCTCAAAAGAATCAAAAGAACAAGGGTTCATTGCTCCGGACTGGTCAAGAAGGGTTTGGTACGCGGATCTTCTGGAATTACTAATAGAGGATCCGAGGTCTCTTCCTCTTCGCGAGGACCTTCTATACAGCAGGGGGCGTTCGTCTATCAAAACTTACCACGGCTTCGTTTGACAGCATGGAGGTTGAGCATCAGATTTTAGCCCGGAAGGGGATTCCGAACAAGGTGATTACTACTCTGATCCAAGCTAGGATGGGAGTAACGTCTAAACATTACCATTGTATTTGTAACAAAGAAGTGTCTTGGTGTGAATCCAAGAAGTTTCCTGCGGTGGAGTTTCAACTAGGGCGTTTCCTCCTTTTTCTGCAAGCAGGTGTGGATGTGGGCCTATGCCTGGGCTCCATAAAGGTCCAGATTTTGGTCATGTCCATTTTCTTCCAGAAACGATTGGCTACCCTGCCTGAGGTTTAGACATTCTTGAAAGGTGTTCTGCACATCCAACCGCCCTTTGTGCCTCCTACGGGTCCTTGGGATCTTAACGTGGTGTTGCAGTTCCTGCAATCAGATTGGTTTGAGCCTTTACAGGAGGTAGATGTAAAGTTTCTTACATGGAAGGCTGTCAAACTGTTGGCCTTGGCGTCCGCAAGACGTGTGTCAGAGTTGGGGGCATTGTCTCACAAGAGCCCCTACTTAATTTTCCAGGAGGATAGAGCTGAACTCAGAACGCGTCAGCAGTTTCTTCCTAAGGTTGTATCAGCATTTCATATCAACCAACCTATTGTAGTGCCAGTGGCTACTGACACCTCGGCTACTCCAAGTCTTTGGATGTTGTGAGGGCTTTGAAGGTATATGTGAAGCGGACAGCTCGTCATAGGAAATTGGACACGCTGTTTGTGCTTTATGATCCCTACAAAATTGTGTGTACTGCTTCTAAGCAATCAATTGCTCACTGAATCAGGCTAACTAACCAGCATGCTTATTCCATGGCAGGATTGCTGATTCCAAGATCTGTACAGGCCCACTCTACTCATTCAGTGGGTACTTCCTGGGGGGCTGCCCGGGGTGTCTCTGCTCTATAGCTTTGCAGAGTGGCTAGTGTTCAAGTTTGGTTATCATGGCTTTCCTTTTGGTGTGTGTGTGTGTGTGTGTGTGTGTGTGTGTGTGTGTGTGTGTGTGTGTGTGTGTGTGTGTGTGTGTGTGTGTGTTGATTCGAATTTTCACTGTCTATGTATATCCTTCTCTCGAAGTTTGTCCTTCTCCTTGGGCACAGTTTCTAGACTGAGTCTGGTAGGAGGGGCATTCAGGGAGGAGCCAGCCCACACTAATAAACTCTTAAATTGCCCATGGCTCCTAGTGGACCCGTCTATACCCCATGGTACTGATGTGGACCCCAGTATCCTCTACGGACTACGAGAAAAGGATTTAAAGGTAGGTATTTAAAATCCTATTTTCTCTCCTCTAGTTAAATAGGAAAACTCCCACACCACAGGGTTTTTTAAGTTTCACTCTCTTAATTGAATTCCCCAAAGACTACCTGCACTATTTTTTTTTTACATGTACTGTGCCATCTTATATCTTCCGCCTCATCAAATTTGCTCATCGGTATTTCTCTGTATCCAGATGGTAGGTAGACAGTACATATACAGTAAATAGGTCAACGCCAGATGGTCAACAGGGTCAAAAGGTCGACAAATTGCTTTTTGTGTTTTACATGATTTTCAGGTTTATGTTTAGCCACTAGGGGGAGGATTAGGGTTAAAGAAGCCATGGGAACGTGTCAACCTTTTGACGTGGTCAGCCTAAGTCCGTGTCGATCTATTGATTATGTAGTGTCTATCCTTCCATCCACACACACATTTCTCTAGTAAACACTAAAGCTGGCCATACACAGAATGATGTACATTCAGATCTAGGTAATTCATTACTGTACTGAACAATTACACTACTCAACAGGCATTGTGCATCTGACATGATACTGTATATATCACTTTCCATGTGGGGTGTACATTCTGCCCAGACTCCTCATTCTCTATTCATCAGACTCTAGCTCCCCCCCCCCCCCCCCCCCCCCCCTATTCTTCTCTATGTGCTGATCCTGTGACAGTACCCTCCTGGATGCCACATGTCATACGGGTTCAAAGTCCATTGTGGTTTTGCAGTGGTTCTAGCGACGATTCCAAACGCACAGACTGCCGCAAGGTGATTGACAGAAAGAGGGTGTTTCTGAGTGTCAACTGACCGTTTTCAGGGAGTGCTTAGAAAAATGCAGGCGATGCTGGGCGTGTTGTGTGACGTCAAAAGCTGTCCCTCCGTCGTTAGAATCAACGCACGGGATAAGTAACTACAGGGCTGGTCTTGTTTTGCACAAAAAGATTTTGCCGGCGCTCTGCTGCACAGGCGTTCGCACTTCTGCAAAGCAAAAATACACTCCCGGGTGGGTGGTGTGTTTGCACAGCTCTAAAAACTGCTAGCGAGCGATCAACTCTGAATGACCCCCTATATCTCTAAGAGTGGGACCTATTTTGCTGGAGAGGAAATCGTCAAGTACATTCCATTGGTTGAACAGCTTAAAATCATTTTACTTCCACTTCACATTACGTTTGGCCCAAAGAAAATAATTTTGAAAGCTTTGCATGAAGAAGACCAGGCCTTTGGTTACCTGAAAGAAAAAGTTTCTGATGTTAAGCAAAGCTAAAAGAAGGCACAGTTGTTGGCCATCTACATGTCCAGAATGAATGAGCTATTTGACAACTACAAGTATATGGGTTGTAAAATTTCAAAATTCACTCTTTACATTCCCATGTAGACTATTAACCTGGCAGCTTGGGTAGCGCAAGTTCCAAGACCTGACCATGGAAAATCACTACCAAGGTCGCTGGGACCTTGCAATGATGGGGACTACTGCTAGTTCTTTTAATAAGAGACCAATGAGACAGTGGGGGTAATTCAGAGTTGATCGAAGCAGCAAATGTTAGCAGTTGGGCAAGACCATGTGCAGTGCAGGGGGGGGGCAGATATAACGTGCAGAGAGAGTTAGATTTGGGTGGGGTATGTTCAAACTGAAATCTAAATTGCAGTGTAAAAATAAAGCAGCCAGTATTTACCCTGCACAGAAACAAAATAACCCACCCAAATCTAACTCTCTCTGCAAATGTTATATCTGCGCCCCCCACACACACACACGCACACACCTGCAGTGCACATGGTTTTGACCAACTGCTAACAGATTTGCTGCTGCAATCAACTCTGAATTACCCCCAATGTACAAACAGCATCAACATCCTAATTCCCTAAAGGGACTTTGTTTTATCTTACTGTATATTAACAATTAAATTACAGCTAATTTGGATTGTTAAGAGCTTCTGAAGTTTAGAGTCTGCAGTTTAACTTCTGTTATTTTATTAGTACTTTATAAATTAATAAAATATGAATATTTAAATTCTATGGAGATTCATAGAAATTTTCACTATTTTCAGATATAGCTATTAGCGCTTTTGTTATTTGTGTGTATCTAATAAATGTGACGCGATAGAGAGTCTGATTTTTCCACAGAATTCAGCATCCCTAAATTAGGCAAAAACACATGCCAGATGCAGAGATTTTTTTTATTTGTTGAGTAGTGGGTTGTTGTTTTTTTTTTCATAATATGTTTATTCAAGAAAAACATATAGGTATTCAATATTACAGGCATTGGCAACAACACAAATAAATATGGTATGGCATTCTGTGTCAGGAAAGGTGTATCAAGGTACAAAAACAAATAGACAATATTCAGTAAATGGAGGCAAGTATCTCAAAACCACTTGTTAACACCATTAAAAAAGTTAGAATTGTTAAAAGGGGGGTGTTCCTGTGTCCAAGAGATCTAAATTATACCAAGTGGATAATCTAACAGCCCTTCATACCGACTCTTTAGTCGTATCTGGGAGGGTGCGTATGCAAGGTAACCATATATCAAAACATTTGTGATTTAGATTCAATGTCCAGAAAACATTCTGGCCAATGCACTTGGAATAGGTATAGAAGATGAAGAGTCACAGGAGAGAAAGAGACAGGTCCAGATACAATCCACTGTGAGAGAATAGTTTTTTTTTGTCGTAGCAGCAACTTTGGCTAAGAGGAGGCGATTACCTTTACAGATAGAAAGGGGGATAGTAGAGGGAGAATGGTTCCATAGGGCCCAGGCCATGTGAATCGTAAAGGGAATATGTAATACATTATTAATATAGGATCCCACTTCCTTCCATAAGGATTGTGTTAAGGTACACGACCACATACAGTGGTCGTGTACCTCTAGTCGTGTCTGCCTCCGGTGTAGAGCATTTGAAGCCATTGGAGGTGTCTGAGGCACCTGTCAAAAAACGAAGTCGAGGAGTATAGTATGCCATGTGAAGCAATTTATAGTTCATATCTGCATACGATGCAGAAACCAGTTTATTCAGTGTAGTGCAGGATGCTATAATAGTCTTTAAGGGAATATCTGGAAATGTGATTGACCATTTGGCCATACCGGTAGTAAGGGTAGAGATATTTCTCTAACGTCCTAGTGGATGCTGGGGACTCCGTCAGGACCATGGGGATTAGCGGCTCCGCAGGAGACAGGGCACAAAAATAAAGCTTTAGGATCAGGTGGTGTGCACTGGCTCCTCCCCCTATGACCCTCCTCCAAGCCTCAGTTAGGTTTTTGTGCCCGTCCGAGCAGGGTGCAATCTAGGTGGCTCTCCTAAAGAGCTGCTTAGAAAAAGTTTTTAGGTTTTTTATTTTCAGTGAGTCCTGCTGGCAACAGGCTCACTGCATCGAGGGACTTAGGGGAGAGAAGTCAACTCACCTGCGTGCAGGATGGATTGGCTTCTTAGGCTACTGGACACCATTAGCTCCAGAGGGATCGAACACAGGCCCAGCCATGGAGTCCGGTCCCGGAGCCGCGCAGCCGACCCCCCTTGCAGATGCCGAAGATGGAAGAGGTCCAGAAGCAGGCGGCAGAAGACTTTTCAGTCTTCCTGAGGTAGCGCACAGCACTGCAGCTGTGCGCCATTGTTGTCAGCACACTTCACACAGCGGTCACGGAGGGTGCAGGGCGCTGGGGGGGCGCCCTGGGCAGCAATGTATAATACCTTTTTATGGCTAAAAAATACATCACATATAGCCCTTGAGGCTATATGGATGTATTTAACCCCTGCCAGATCTCACAAACTCCGGAGAAGAGCCCGCCGAAATAGGGGGCGGGGCTTATTCTCCTCAGCACACAGCGCCATTTTCCTGCTCAGCTCCGCTGTGAGGAAGGCTCCCAGGACTCTCCCCTGCACTGCACTACAGAAACAGGGTAAAACAGAGAGGGGGGGCACTTTTTTTGGCGATATTACTATATTTAAGCTGCTATAAGGATACAACACTTATATAGGGTTGTTCCCATATATATTATAGCGCTTGGGTGTGTGCTGGCAAACTCTCCCTCTGTCTCCCCAAAGGGCTAGTGGGGTCCTGTCTTCAATAGAGCATTCCCTGTGTGTCTGCTGTGTGTCGGTACGTGTGTGTCAACATGTATGAGGACGATGTTGGTGTGGAGGCAGAGCAATTGCCGGTAATGGTGATGTCACCCCCCAGGGAGTCGACACCGGAATGGATGGCTTTGTTTATGGAATTACGTGATAATGTCAGCACATTACAAAAATCAGTTGACGACATGAGACGGCCGGAAAACCAGTTAGTACCTGCCCAGGCGTCTCAGACACCGTCAGGGGCTGTAAAACGCCCTTTACCTCAGTCGGTCGACACAGACCCAGACACGGACACTGAATCTAGTGTCGACGGTGAAGAAACAAACGTATTTTCCAGTAGGGCCACACGTTATATGATCACGGCAATGAAGGAGGCTTTGCATATCTCTGATACTACAAGTACCACAAAAAGGGGTATTATGTGGGGGGTGAAAAAACTACCTGTAGTTTTTCCTGAATCAGAGGAATTGAATGATGTATGTGATGAAGCGTGGGTTAACCCAGATAGAAAAGTGCTAATTTCAAAAAAGTTATTGGCATTATACCCTTTCCCGCCAGAGGTTAGGGCGCGCTGGGAAACACCCCCTAAGGTGGATAAGGCGCTCACACGCTTATCAAAACAAGTGGCGTTACCGTCTCCTGATACGGCCGCCCTCAAGGATCCAGCTGATAGGAGGCTGGAAACTACCCTAAAAAGTATATACACACATACTGGTGTTATACTGCGACCAGCCATCGCCTCAGCCTGGATGTGCAGTGCTGGGGTGGTCTGGTCGGATTCCCTGACTGAAAATATTGATACCCTGGATAGGGACAGTATTTTACAGACTTTAGAGCAATTAAAGGATGCTTTTCTTTATATGCGAGATGCTCAGAGGGATATTTGCACTCTGGCATCGAGAGTAAGTGCGATGTCCATATCTGCCAGAAGAAGTTTATGGACACGACAGTGGTCAGGTGATGCGGATTCAAAACGGCATATGGAAGTATTGCTGTATAAAGGGGAGGAATTATTTGGCGTCGGTCTATCGGATTTGGTGGCCACGGCAACTGCCGGGAAATCCACCTTTTTACCTCAGACCCCCTCCCAACAGAAAAAGACACCGTCTTTTCAGCCGCAGTCCTTTCGGTCCTATAAGAAGCGGGCAAAAGGACAGTCATATCTGCCCCGAGGCAGAGGAAAGGGTAAGAGAGGGCAGCAAGCAGCTCCTTCCCAGGAACAGAAGCCCTCCGCGGGTTCTGCAAAGCCCTCAGCATGACGCTGGGGCTTTACAAGCGGACTCAGGAACGGTGGGGGGTCGACTCAAGAATTTCAGCGCGCAGTGGGCTTGCTCACAGGTGGACCCCTGGATCCTGCAGGTAGTATCTCAGGGTTACAGGTTGGAATTCGAGAAGTCTCCCCCTCGCCGGTTCCTAAAGTCTGCTTTGCCAACGTCTCCCTCAGACAGGGCGACGGTATTGGAAGCCATTCACAAGCTGTTTTCTCAGCAGGTGATAGTCAAGGTACCCCTCCTACAACAGGAAAAGGGGTATTACTCCACGCTATTTGTGGTACCGAAGCCGGACGGCTCGGTAAGACCTATTCTAAATCTGAAATCTTTGAACCTGTACATACAAAAATTCAAGTTCAAGATGGAATCACTCAGAGCAGTGATAGCGAATCTGGAAGAAGGGGACTTTATGGTGTCCCTGGACATAAAAGATGCTTACCTGCATGTCCCAATTTGCCCTTCACATCAAGGGTACCTCAGGTTCGTGGTGCAAAACTGTCATTATCAGTTTCAGACGCTGCCGTTTGGATTGTCCACGGCACCTCGGGTCTTTACCAAGGTAATGGCCGAAATGATGATTCTTCTGCGAAGAAGAGGCGTATTAATTATCCCTTACTTGGACGATCTCCTGATAAGGGCAAGGTCCAGAGAACAGCTGGAGGACGGAGTAGCACTAACCCAAGTAGTGCTGCAACAATACGGGTGGATTCTGAATTTTCCAAAATCTCAGTTGACCCCGACAACACGTCTGCTGTTCCTGGGAATGATTCTGGACACGGTTCAGAAAAAGGTGTTTCTTCCGGAGGAGAAAGCCAAGGAGTTATCCGAACTTGTCAGGAACCTCCTAAAACCAGGAAAAGTGTCTGTGCATCAATGCACAAGAGTCCTGGGAAAGATGGTGGCTTCTTACGAAGCAATCCCATTCGGCAGATTCCACGCACGAACTTTTCAGTGGGATCTGCTGGACAAATGGTCCGGATCGCATCTGCAGATGCATCAGCGGATAACTTTATCGCCACGGACAAGGGCGTCTCTTCTGTGGTGGTTGCAGAGTGCTCATCTGTTAGAAGGCCGCAGATTCGGCATACAGGACTGGGTCCTGGTGACCACGGATGCC
The DNA here is from genome assembly GCF_028390025.1 of Pseudophryne corroboree. Classification (NCBI taxonomy): domain Eukaryota; kingdom Metazoa; phylum Chordata; class Amphibia; order Anura; family Myobatrachidae; genus Pseudophryne; species Pseudophryne corroboree. The sequence goes on from NC_086451.1 coordinate 286,383,463, forward strand.
AGTCTGAGAGGCTGGGGAGCGGTCACACAGGGAAGAAACTTCCAGGGAGTATGGTCAAGCCTGGAGATGTCTCTTCACATAAATATACTGGAGCTAAGAGCGATTTACAATGCTCTAAGCCTGGCAAAACCCCTGCTTCAGGGTCAGCCGGTGTTGATCCAGTCGGACAACATCACGGCAGTCGCCCACGTAAACAGACAGGGCGGCACAAGAAGCAGGAGAGAAATGGCAGAAGCTGCAAGGATTCTTCGCTGGGCGGAAGATCATGTGATAGCACTGTCAGCAGTGTTCATTCCGGGAGTGGACAACTGGGAAGCAGACTTCCTCAGCAGACACGATCTACACCCGGGAGAGTGGGGACTTCATCCAGAAGTCTTCCACATGATTGTGAACCGTTGGGAAAAACCAAAGGTGGATATGATGGCGTCTCGCCTCAACAAATAACTGGACAGGTATTGCGCCAGGTCAAGAGACCCTCAGGCAATAGCTGTGGACGCTCTGGTAACACCGTGGGGGTTCCAGTCAGTGTATGTGTTTCCTCCTCTGCCTCTCATACCCAAAGTACTGAGAATTATACGGCAAAGGGGAGTAAGAACGATACTCGTGGCTCCGGATTGGCCAAGAAGAACTTGGTACCCGGAACTTCAGGAGATGCTCACGGAAAATCCGTGGCCTCTACCTCTAAGACGGGACCTGATTCAGCAGGGACCGTGTCTATTCCAAGACTTACCGCGGCTGCGTTTGACGGCGTGGCGGTTGAACGCCGAATTCTAAGGGAAAAAGGCATTCCAGAAGAGGTCATTCCTACACTGGTTAAAGCCAGGAAGGAGGTGACTGCACAACATTATCACCGCATTTGGAGAAAATATGTTGCGTGGTGTGAGGCCAGGAAGGCCCCCACGGAGGAATTTCAATTGGGTCGATTCCTACATTTCCTGCAAACAGGATTGTCTATGGGCCTCAAGTTGGGGTCCATTAAGGTTCAAATTTCGGCCCTGTCGATTTTCTTCCAGAAAGAATTGGCTTCAGTTCCTGAAGTCCAGACTTTTGTAAAAGGAGTACTACATATACAGCCCCCGGTTGTGCCCCCAGTGGCTCCGTAGGACCTTAATGTAGTTTTGGATTTTCTCAAATCCCATTGGTTTGAGCCACTCAAATCGGCGGATTTGAAATATCTTACATGGAAAGTAACCATGCTACTGGCCCTGGCTTCAGCCAGGAGAGTGTCAGAATTGGCGGCTTTATCGTATAAAAGCCCATATCTGATTTTCCATTCGGACAGGGCAGAACTGCGGACGCGTCCTCATTTTCTGCCTAAGGTGGTGTCAGCGTTTCACCTGAACCAGCCTATTGTAGTGCCTGCGGCTACTAGCGATTTGGAGGATTCCAAGTTGCTGGACGTTGTCAGGGCATTGAAAATATATATATTTCAAGGACGGCTGGAGTCAGAAAATCTGACTCGCTGTTTATACTGTATGCACCCAACAAGCTGGGTGCTCCTGCTTCTAAGCAGACGATTGCTCGTTGGATTTGTAGCACAATTCAACTTGCACATTCTGTGGCAGGCCTGCCACAGCCTAAATCTGTCAAGGCCCATTCCACAAGGAAGGTGGGCTCATCCTGGGCGGCTGCCCGAGGGGTCTCGGCATTACAACTCTGCCGAGCAGCTACGTGGTCGGGGGAGAACACGTTTGTAAAATTCTACAAATTTGATACCCTGGCTAAAGAGGACCTGGAGTTCTCTCATTCGGTGCTGCAGAGTCATCCGCACTCTCCCGCCCGTTTGGGAGCTTTGGTATAATCCCCATGGTCCTGACGGAGTCCCCTGCATCCACTAGGACGTTAGAGAAAATAAGATTTTACTTACCGATAAATCTATTTCTCGTAGTCCGTAGTGGATGCTGGGCGCCCATCCCAAGTGCGGATTGTCTGCAATACTTGTACATAGTTATTGTTACAAAAAAATCGGGTTGTTCTTGTTGTGAGCCGTCTGTTCAGAGGCTCCTACGTTGTCATACTGTTAACTGGGTTCAGATCACAAGTTGTACGGTGTGATTGGTGTGGCTGGTATGAGTCTTACCCGGGATTCAAAATCCTTCCTTATTGTGTACGCTCGTCCGGGCACAGTATCCTAACTGAGGCTTGGAGGAGGGTCATAGGGGGAGGAGCCAGTGCACACCACCTGATCCTAAAGCTTTATTTTTGTGCCCTGTCTCCTGCGGAGCCGCTAATCCCCATGGTCCTGACGGAGTCCCCAGCATCCACTACGGACTACGAGAAATAGATTTATCGGTAAGTAAAATCTTATTTTAAAGTCTTTCTGGTGTGTGAGTAAATAAAGGAAGAAGTAGTCGGTGAATCCGGATTATTCCGTGTTATAACATCTAAGACGTTGGATTTATCGGTGACACTCAGGTGGGATAATAATTTAGTAATATAGTTATGAATTTGAAAATATGCGAATAGAGGAATATGGAAAGCGTGTCTGTAGTAAGGATCGAGAAAGAACAGAGGAACAATCCCTGTCTTAGAATTAGTATAACATACGTAAACCCTGGAGATGCCACCGTCCAATTATCTTATCAGACTCACCATGTTGGAAATCATAGTTGTGGAGGAGCGGAAGAAATACAGTTTGAGAAGGGGAAAGAGCATTTCTCCATCAGGGTCCACAGGTTATCCACAGAATGACAATGGGATATGATTGAACGATAGTGGATTGGCACTAATCGATCAAAGCTTTCTGGCCTCCCAGGATGCAATGGGCCCGTCCATATATCCCCGCCCACTGGCTCAGGCAAATCAGTTTTTTGTTTGGTGCGGCAGGAGCCAGACCATGGTCAGAGGGCTGCTGGGGGTTTTTTTTAGCAGCCCTAAGCTTTTTTATGTTATTTTTATAGTCTTACTAGTTTTTTTGAGAGATCCTTCTAAACAGCGTCTTATACGCTTAGAAAGAGTCGCTCCAACAGCTCTCCGCCGGGTCGCGACAACGCTTACGAGTACAGTGCTATTTCGGCGGGCATCTGTTTCGGATATACTAGCAGGTCCAGCAGATGTTACCAGGTTGTGGCCGGAGCACGGGGAGAAGGTAAGGCATCGGTTCTGTTTAGTAGATGGAATACAGACACAGCTGCACTGTATTGGGAGGAGACCACCAAACAGTAGCTGACGCGGCTGCCACTGCGGGTGCACCAGTGCTAGGCCTTAGGGATCGTAGGCACCAGGAATAGCATGAGGCCGCGATCCCTAGGGTTGATGTCAGCAGGGCTAGTCAGACGCTCTCCTGGTTGCCCCTCCCCCCGGTTCATGACCAGTTTCCACCGAGTCTCCCACCATGAACTGTTTCCTCGCTTCCGTCCCAGACACTACCACGAGGGGGCTCGGTCGCAGCATAGGCGGCTGTATGACCAGTGCGTCTGTGTTCACTGAGCGCTACCACAAGGGGACCGGTAGCAGCATAGGTGGCTGTATGACCGGTGTGTCTGTGTTCACTGAGCGCTACCATGAGGGCACCCGCTCGCAGCATAGGTGGCTGTATGACTGGTGCGTCTGTATTTACGGAGGGTCTGTGTTCACTATAGGTCATGGAGTGGCAGTGTACACTAGTAGCGTCTGGATCCACTCAGCGTTTGCTAATGTATTGATCGATCCTGGAAGCGAGGTGAGTCTCCCTGTATCCCACTCTACTGAGTACGGGCTATACAGCACTAAATCTCTACTTTTATTTTTAGTATGAATAGTTAGAAAAGTGCCTGTTGCATGTGAGTCTGTATACATTTACTGTGGTTTCTTTCGCATTGCGTCTGAATACGTTAGATCTGTTTAAACGGGATTCAGTAGTATGTTCTACACACTTAAAAATGTGTTTGTAGTTGATAATGTGCTCATATGACTAATATATAACGTGACTGACTGCTAGTGTGATTGCTGACTACTATATGTTGTCAGTTGTTTTTCTGATTCTCAATGCTGGTGCATGGGTAGGGTCAGATTGTATATCACTTTAGAAGGTTAAAGTGATTACAGTCACAAATTGTGAGGTACACTGAAAGTGCTGATTATCATGTCTAAGAGCGGCAAAGGTGACGAAGGTACACTTACAGCAATACCAACACTCATATCATATTTGTCTTGCAAAACTGTATTATTCTCTCAGGATCTGGTTCAGGATGGTTTATGTGCAAATTGTTTTGCTTTTCAGCAAGATACAAACCAGATCCCTGTACAACGTCCGGTACAGATGGATCCAGCTTGGGCCATGTTTGCACAGACCTTGTCCAGTATAGCTGAACGGATAATTCCTACAGCTTCTGTACCAGGAATGGGGTACACTATTAACCCATACATGCAGCTCCTTACCTACTGTATATCATTTCCCCCAGCAGCCTCTCAAATGAAACAAGCTGATAAGGCGATGGTAAGTAAATCTTCACCTTCACAGGCTACACATGAGGATTTATCGGAAGATGAGAGCTCAATTTACTCTACTTCGGCATACGAAGAGGAGGAAGAAGGTCTCAGCTCAGTGGATATAGCTGAGTTAATTAGAGCAATGAAAGCGATTCTGTACTTAGAAGATACAGCAGAGCCAGTGTTAAACCAAGGCACTTGTGTTTAAACGTCCCAAAACAGTTAAGACTGAGTTTCCAGGTTCAGATCAGCTGAATGAAATCATGGAAGATGCTTGGGCTACACCCAATAAAAAATATAGGATTCCCAAAAATGGGATTCAAATGATCCTTTTCCTGCTGGGGATTGTTTAAAAAGGGAGGTGGCTCCTAAAGTAGATACGCATGTGATTCGATTAGTGCGAAAATCTGTATTGCCTTTGCCGTCAACATCATTAATTGATGTCACGGATAGAATAGTGGATGGTTTTCTAAAAACCATATTTTCTCTGTCTGGAGCAGTCATAAGACCAACCATGGCTTCAGCTTGTATGGCAAAGGCAGTGGCTGCCTGGGCTGATGCGTTGGAAGGGATTTTTCATTAGCTTCCAGAAAGCAAAAATCCCATGTAGCTCATATTAAACAGGCTGCAGTATTCTTGGAAGAAGCAGCATTAGATATGGGTACTATTGCTTCTAGGGCGTCAGCCTCGACAATAGCTGCTCGCAGAGCAGTTTGGTTACGTACGTGGAAAGCTGATTCAGAATCTAAGAAGGTTTTGGAATCTCTGCCTTTTTCTGGAAATATTCTTTTTGCTAAAGAATTGACAGATAATTTGGAGTCAGAAGCAGACTCCAAAGAGGTCAAGTTTCCTTCCACATATATCTCCATGCCTAAGGGTCCAGCTTTCCGGCCTTTTTGATCTCAAGGAAAAGCAAAGGGAAAAACTGATCGCAAGCAGCCCCAATACAATAAGTTTGGTAAGTCAAAAAAGCATTGGGCTACCAGAGGGCCGGCTTCCAAACCAGAAGACAAGCCATCAGCCTGATGGTGCGGGACTCCACCTGGGGGACCCCAGGGTAGGGGGCCGACTGATTCAGTTTGCACAGATTTGGCAGCAGTCTACAACAGATGCCTGGGTGCAGGAAGCGGTATCTCTAGGTTATGTTTTTCCCTTCAAGAAGCATCCTCCTCGAAGGTTCTTCTGCACCAGCCCATCTCGGGTAGAGACTAAGGCCAGGGTTTTGCAAGAAGCAGTTCAGAAATTGCTTCAGTCAGGAGTAGTCATTCCAGTACCCCCTGCACAACGAGGACAGGGTTTTTAATCCAACCTGTTTTTGGTTCAGAAGCCAAATGGGTCATTTCGCTCCCCATTCTCAATCTCAAAATGCTATACAAATACAGTTGGGTACCACGATTTCACATGGAGATGTTACGTTCCATAGTTTTGGCCATGGAGCATGGGGATTATATATAATCCCTGGTTATTCAGGATGCTTACCTACATGTTCCTATAGCACTGTCCCATCAGTGTTATCTCAGGTTCGCTGTCCTCCAACAGCATTTTCAGTTCCAGGCCCTACCCTTTGGGTTAGCCACAGCCCCAAGAGTATTTACCAAGATTATGCTGGTTATGGCAGCTTATCTCCGAAAGCAGGGGATAAGAATTTTTCCATACCTCGACGACCTTTTAATCCTGGCACAGTTACAGGAATTGCTCCTGTGTCATCTCCAACAGACCATAACATGTCTGCAGGGGCACGGGTGGCTCATAAATTGGGCAAAATCATCTAGTTCCGTCACAACTGATGGCTCACTTGGGGGCTGTACTAGATTCAGGTCTGCAGAGAGTATTTTTTTTACCTCAGAACAAGATATCCAAGGTACAGTCAAGGATTCAGGACGTGTTACACAGTCAAATAGTATCCATTCACGCAGCAATGAGAGTGATGGGTTTGATGGTGTCAACATTCGACATGGGGGAGTATGCACAATTCCACTCAAGACTTTTACAGCGTCTGATTCTTGCCAAATGGAATGGAGTATATCAGACAATAAAGAAACATACTATGGTACTTTTGGTAAAAGTAAGAAAGTCATTAGCCTGGTGGCTACAAACATCCCATCTAGACAAGGGGAGACCCTTTTGGATATCAGATTGGGAGATCCTGACAACAGATGCCAGTCTTCAGGGCTGGAGAGCAGTGTCCGGAAAATTGAGGTTCCAGGGACAATGGACAAAAGAAGAAAGTTGCCTGCCAACAAATCTGTTGGAGCTTCGAGCCATATACATGACACTGATTTAGGCAAAGGATATTCTTCAAGGAAAACCAGCCCAGATCCGATTGCACAATGCAACGGCAGTAGCATACCTCAACCATCAGGGAGTAACTCGCAGCCAAAAAGCAATGAAGGAGGTAAGTCACATACTAAAGTGGGTGGAATTCCATCATCCAACCTTGTCCGCAGTGTTCGTTCCGGGAGTCCTAAACTGGGAAGCGTATTTTCTCAGTCGACACACCATTCAAGCAAGCGAATGGGCTCTACAGCCGGAGGTCTTTCAGATTCTAGTAGACAAATGTGGGTTGCCAGAGAGAGATCTCATGGCATCCCGTCTGAACAACAAAGTGCCCGCATACGGGTCAAGAACAAAGGATCCCGGAGCGAGCCTTGTGGACGCCTTGTCGGTAAGATGGGACTTTCATCTGGCTTATCTGTTTCCTCTGATCGCGCTATTACCCAGGGTGGTGAGGAAAATAAAGCAAGCAAAGTGTGCCGTGATTCTAATAGCTCCGGCTTGGCCCAGAAGACATTGGTACACAGATCTGCAGAGAATGTTGATGGATGCTCCATTTCTGCTCCTTCAACATCCAGACCTACTTACGCAGGGTCCTTGTTATCACAGACATCTGGATCCGCTGTCTTTGACGGCGTGGCTCTTGAAACCTCTATCCTAAAGTCGAGGATTTTCACAACAGGTAATTTAAACAATGCTCAGAGCAAGGGAACCCTCCTCAGCTCGTATTTATCACCGAATATGGCAAGCCTATATTCATTGGTGCAGTGAAAGAAATGTGGACCCAAAATCTTTCAAAGTTTCCAGGGTCTTAGCATTCCTTCAGGCAGGAATGGATAAAGGTTTGAAGTTGGCTTCGTTAAGAGTGCAAGTATCGGCATTGACTGTATGGTTCCAAAATAAAATTGCCAATTTACAGGAAGTGTGTACTTTTTTCCAGAGAATGCTATGCATTCAACCTCCTTTTGTTCAGCCTACATGGGACTTATGTTTAGTCCTGAAAGCCCTTCAAGTTGCCCCATTTGAACCACTTAATAAAGTGGACCTTAAATGGTTGACAGCTTAAGTGCTCTTTCTACTGACTATGGCATCAGCTAGAAGAGTATCAGATTTAGGGGCACTGTAATGTCGTTCCCCAGTTCTGATTTTTTTTATCCAGATAAAGCAGTTCTCAGAACTAGGTCTGGTTATCTTACTAAGGTGGTGTCTAAATTCCACCTTCATGAAGAAATTGTAGTCCCGGCTTTTCAGGTATCGGGACTTTCTGCGGGAGATGCATCGCGGGAAGTGGTCCATGCATTAAGGCTCTACGTGGATCGTACCAGTGCCATCAGAAAGACAGAGTCTCTCTTCATTCTCTACGGATTTCTCAAGAGAGGATGGCCTGCTGCTAAACAGACGCTGGCAAGGTGGCTTCAAATTACTATTTCAGAAGCATATTCTCAAGCTGATCTCCCTGTTCCGGCTAAGGGCTAAATGCTTGATCTAGTGTTGTCAGTAAGAGCATTATTCCCCCCCTATCCAGTCCAGTGTAATTTGCCGCACAAGCACAATCTTGTATGCAAGGCAAATTAATTCCTCCCAAAGATAATGGCTGTTGTAATTTGAATAAGGAAATTTGGGGATGTTTTCCGGCCCAGATAAACTTAGATAGAGCAGTATTAATAATGTTTACATCTCTCTTCAAAAAGGTAAAAGGGAGCATCTGGACTAGAGCAGATGGGGGAAAGAAACCATATTAAATAAATTACACCATCTGAGATAGGAAAGTGGGAGATGTTTCCATTTTTCAAAATCAGCCAGCGTTCGATTAATAAAAAAAAGGTCATGTTCACCGAATACCAATCCGTTGGGGCAGAGGGTATACATAAACCCAGATATACAATAAAGTCACGAGCCCAACGAAAGAGAAACCGATGCCCCCAGTCCAGTTTCACAGCAGCATGTAGAGCTAGAGCTTCATTCTTGGAAAAATTAATCAAAATCCCAGAAACGTCATTAAATAGTTTCAATGTGGATAACAGCGATGGGGAGGCAGTCTGTGGGTCACTGAAATAAAGAAGCAGGTCATCAGCAAAAGCCGACACCTTAACCTCATGTCCGCCAACAGAAATGCCTCTCCATGTGGTGTCTCTAAGAAATGTACGGAGTAGAGGATCCAGGGCCAGATTGAAAAGCAACGGAGAGAGGGGGCATCCCTGCCGTGTACCTCTCTGTAATGTAAAGGAGGGGGAATTAACATCATTAATAGTTAAGTGGACTGTCGGATGGGCATATAGCATACTAAAAATCCCAGTAAACTGTGGACCAAACTGTTGGACATGTAACACACGTAATATATGCGACCAGGAAACACGATCGAACGCCTTGTCATCATCACAACTGACCACAATAGCTTTTTTATTGTGAGAGTATCTATTACTCAGCATAGCCGCGAATAGAGTACGAACATTATCAATTGGAGAGGTGAAGCAATTAATTTGGTAAATAATTTCAAATCTTGATTAAGAAGAGAGATTGGTCTATAAGATTGTACTAAGGCAGGATCTTTCTCCGGTTTCGGGAAAACTATTATCCTAGCATCGTTGAAATCATGTGGGGGAGAGTGACCAGTCAATAAGGAGTTAAATAAGGGCAGGAGGTGGGGCATTAAGTGGGGAGAAAGGAGCTGATAATATTCAGCTCCAAAACCATCAGGGCCTGAGGACTTGCCTTTAGGAAGCGATTTAATTAAGGACTGAAGTTCGAGTTCTGTAACGGGAACAATCAAAGAGTCCCTCTCCGCTTCAGTTAAAAAAGGGAGTTGTGCGTCAGCAAGGAATTGCATACCTAGGGTGGGAGAATCTGGAGGAGCCATGTAAAGCTCCTGGTAATAACGTAAGAAATGTTCAGAGATAAGCGAGGTTTCTGTGATAGGGGCCTGGGAATCTGCACTGAGTTGTAGGATATACGAAGGAGAATTATACGTGTTCACTAAATTGGCCAGTAACCTACCAGGTTTATTAAAACCCCTGAAATATCTGTTACACTGAGCACTGTGTGAGTATTGGGCACGTTCCGTGCAAAGGTCATAGTACGCATGTTTCGCGGCCAGATAAGTTTGTCGATTATCTAAAGATTCATGAATTAGCAATGCATCATAAGCTTTTACCAAAGAGCGACTCAGCTCATCCAATTTGGTAGTCAATAATTTGCACTTTCTGGACACATATTCCGTAATGTGGCCACGGATCACTGGTTTTGATGTTGCCCAAAACAAATTAATGTCATCTAAATGAGTGGTATTGTCCGTCATGTAATTTAGAAAAGCTTGTTCAATATGGTTACGAAAATCAGTTGATTTATGAAGATCGCTAGGGAATCTCCAATTATATGTTGTCAAAAGAGGGGTTTCTAATAATAAGGTAAACCAAATTGGGGCATGGTCAGATATAAAAAGGTCACAGGCTGTGGCAAGTTCCCAAGAGCAGAAGTCCTCTCCGGCTTCTACCAAATCCACCGCATGACGCTGGGGTTCCTCTGTGGGAGTCCGCACCGGTGGGGGCACGTCTCCAACTCTTCAGTCAGGTCTGGGTGCACTCGGACCTGGATCCTTGGATAGTAGAAATAGTAACCCAAGGATACAGGTTAGAGTTTCAAGACGTGCCCCCTCACCGATTTTTCAAATCGGCCTTGCCAGCTTCTCTTCTAGAAAGGGAGGTAGTAAGCGCTGCGATACTAAAGTTGTGTCAAAATCAAGTAATTGTCACAGTGCCCATGTCACAACAGGGGGAAGGCTTTTATTCGAGTCTGTTCGTGGTCCCGAAGCCGGATGGCTCAGTCAGACCGATTCTGAACCTAAAATCCCTCAATCTCTTTCTAAAAAGATTCAAATTCAAGATGGAATCTCTCCGAGCAGTGATCTCCAGTCTGGAGGAGGGGGATTTTATGGTGTCGGTCGACATAAAGGATGCCTACTTGCATGTCCCCATATATCCTCCACATCCGGCTTACCTGTTGCTGTTCAGGATTGTCATTACCAATTTCAAACGTTGCCGTTTGGTCTGTCCATGGCTCCGAGGATTTTCACCAAAGTAATGGCGGAAATGATGGTTCTCCTGCGCACGCAGGGAATCACAATTATCCCGTACTTGGACGATCTCCTCATAAAGGCGAGATCCAAGGAGCAATTGCTGAAAAATGTTGCCCCTTTCACTGACGATTCTGCAACAACATGGTTGGCTCCTAAATTTGCCAAAATCACAGTTGGATCCGACGACACGGCTGTCGTTCCTGGGTATGATTCTGGATACAGAATTGCAGAGAGGTTTTCTTCCAGTGGAAAAAGCTCTGGAAATACAGAACATGGTAAAACAGATTCTGAAACCAGCAAAGGTGTCAGTTCTTCAATGCACTCGGTTGCTGGGGAAGATGGTGGCAGCCTACGAGGCCATTCCGTATGGCAGGTTCCATGCCAGGGTGTTTCAGTGGGACCTGTTGGACAAGTGGTCCGGGTCTCACCTGGACATGCACCGGAAAATAATTTTATCTCCCAGGACCAGAATCTCCCTTCTGTGGTGGCTGCACAGTTCTCACCTTCTGGAGGGATGCAGGTTCGGGATTCAGGATTGGATCCTGGTGACCACAGATGCAAGCCTCCGAGGCTGGGGAGCAGTCACACAGGGAAGAAACTTTCAGGGAAAGTGGTCAAGCCAGGAAGCTTGTCTACACATAAACATTCTGGAATTAAGGGCCATTTACAACGGCATCCTGCAAGCAGAACATCTTTTTCGAGGTCTGCCTGTCTTGATTCAGTCAGACAACGTGACAGCAGTGGTGTACATAAACCGCCACGGCGGAACAAGGAGCAGAGCGGCGATGACCGAGGCCACAAAGATTCTTCGCTGGGCGGAAAGACATGCCAGCGCTCTGTCAGCAGTCTTCATTCCAGGAGTGGACAACTGGGAAGCAGACTTCCTCAGCAGACACGATCTCCATCCAGGAGAGTGGGGTCTTCATCGATAGGTCTTTGCAGAAGTGACAAGTCGTTGGGGAGTTCCTCAAGTAGACATGATGGCGTCCCGCCTCAACAAGAAACTTCAGAGATATTGTTCCAGGTCGAGGGACCCTCAAGCGATAGTGATGGACGCCCTAGTGACACCGTGGGTGTTTCCGTCGGTATATGTGTTCCCTCCACTTCCACTCATTCCAAAGGTGATAAAAATTATAAGAAGAACAAGGGTTCAGGCGATACTCATTGTTCCGGATTGGCCAGGAAGGGCCTGGTATCCAGATCTTCAGGAGCTGCTCATAGAAGATCCTTGGCCTCTTCCTCTTCGGGAGGACCTATTGCAACAGGGGCCGTGCGTGTATCAAGACTTACCGAGGCTGCGTTTGACGGAGTGGCGGTTGAACGCCAAATCCTAGCCCGAAAGGGTATTCCCAGTGAAGTCATTCCCACACTTCTTCAGGCTAGAAAAGAAGTAATGGCAAAGCATTACCACCGGATTTGGAGAAAATATGTGTCTTGGTGTGAATCCAAGAAAGCTCCTACGGAAGAATTTCACCTGGGGCGTTTGCTCCATTTTCTACAAGCAGGTGTGGATGCGGGCCTAAAGTTAGGCTCTATTAAAGTACAGATTTCGGCCTTGTCTATCTTTTTTCAGAAAGAATTGGCCTCCCTTCCAGAAGTGCAGACCTTCGTGAAAGGCGTGCTATACATCCAACCTCCATTTGTGCCTCCTGTGGCACCGTGGGATCTTAATGTGGTGTTGCAGTTCCTGCATTCGCATTGGTTTGAACCTTTGCGCAAGGTTGAGTTAAAATTCCTTACTTGGAAAGTAGTCATGTTGTTGGCCTTGGCGTCCGCAAGGCGAGTGTCTGAGTTGGCGGCTTTGTCTCACAAAAGCCCCTATTTAATTTTCCATGCTGATAGAGCGGAGTTGAGAACTCGTCAGCAATTTCTACTGAAAGTGATTTCATCATTTCACGTGAACCAGCCTATTGTGGTGCCAGTGGCTACTGAGGCCTTGGCGGATTCAAAGTCTCTCGATGTGGTCAGAGATTTGAAGATCTATGTCACCAGAACGGCTCAAATTAGGAAAACAGAGGCTCTGTTTGTCCTGTGGGCTCCTAACAAGATTGGGGCTCCTGCTTCTAAGCAGACTATTGCGCGCTGGATTTGTAATACGATTCAGCAGGCTCATTCTACGGCAGGATTGCTGTTACGGAAATCGGTAAAAGCCCATTCTACCAGGAAAGTGGGCTCATCCTGGGCGGCTGCCCGTGGAGTCTCTGCGTTACAACTTTGCCGAGCTGCTACTTGGTCGGGATCAAACACCTTTGCGAAGTTTTGCAAGTTTGATACCCTGGCTGAGGAGGACCTCTTGTTTGGTCAATCGGTGCTGCAGAGTCATCCGCACTCTCCCGCCCGTTCTAGAGCTTTGGTATAAACCCCATGGTTCTTGAAGCATCCCCAGCATCCTCTAGGACGTATGAGAAAATAGGATTTTAATACCTACCAGTAAATCCTTTTCTCTTAGTCCATAGAGGATGCTGGGCGCCCGTCCCAGTGCGGGCTGTATCTGCAGTTTGGTTATAGTTATGCTCATGTTGCGTTGAGTTCAGTCAATCTGTGACTGTTGTTGGTCATGACGTTGCATGCGTCGTTGTTGAATGCCATGTTGTACGGCGTGTTGGAGGTGTAAGCTGTTATGTATCTCACCTGAGTTTAAAATAATTAAATAAATCCTTTTCCACAAAATGTCCGTCTCCCTGGGCACAGTTCCTAAAAACGAGTCTGGAGGAGGGGCATAGAGGGAGGAGCCAGTTCACACCCATTCAAAGTCTTATAGTGTGCCCATGTCTCCTGCGGATGCCGTCTATACCCCATGGTTCTTGAAGCATCCCCAGCATCCTCTACGGCCTAAGAGAAAAGGATTTACCGGTAGGTATTAAAATCTTATTTTATATATATATATATATATTTGTGTGTATGTGTGTGTGTATATATATATATATATATATATAGTAAGGTTGCAAAAATCTGTGTCCCAGACACAGACGTAGAAATATCTATGGAGGTTCATAGTTATATTTCCCTCAGACCCCTGGGGGTCGCAAAAAAGATTATTTTGCCCAGTTATTACTCCCTGATATCGACACGGATACTGTTTCCTATGTCTACCATAATGTTTCCTGATTAGATCCACAAAAGCATTCAGTATATGATTAGTGCAAATTAAGGACGTATTAACGTCACTGAGGACCCTGCTGTTACTGACAAAAGGGTCTATATGTGGGTATATATATATATATATAATAGAGAGAGAGTGTGTGTAGGTGCGGGCCGGCACTCATCCCAATGGCTAGAGTTTACCTGGTGCCCTCTGAAAGAACTTTTGCAGAATCCCAAAATAGAAAGCAGCGGCACTCAGGGAATTTCAAATCAAATAGATGTATTCAAAGTGTACAAGAAAGCCGACGTTTCGGGGCTCACCCGCCCCTTTGTCAAGGCATATAAAAATACTGTAAATCGTCTCTGTTTCAAAAATCATATGATCTCCCAAGCTTCATACCATCCACAAATAGAAATAGAGAGTAATTTGTTAGAATTAATATCCATGATATAATCAAATCCAAAATAATAAAATTGTAGATATATATTGCTCTGGTGTATGTGGGATTAGAACCTGTGTATGTCTACGGGTGTTGGTATGTGAGTGCGGTGCTTATCTACTGAGCCACAAAGATTAGTTCATTTAACAGTATCGTTTTTCTGTGTATTTATGTTCAATGTTCCTGATTGACGCCATAATCTTAAAATTTTAACTTTACATTTATATTACCATGTGTCTGTATATAATTCCCCTTATACTTATTCCTTTGATAATATGGTTTTATTTATTTGTATATAAGCATATATGGGATTATGTTTCTTTTAAAACCAATTTGGATACAAATTTCTGCAATATATAGCAAGGTGACAGCACTCTATGTCTAAAGTCAAAAGATAGTTGGTGCAAGGTCCTAATAATCAATATACACACTCACTTTTCCCATAGCTGAAAAAAGAATTAGACCAGCACTCACGTTTTGGTTGAAGAAAAAAAGGGGTTTTTTAATCCTGAAAAGACATCAAGGATACATCAAGGATACACCCCACTGTTTACAGTACGCCCAACAGCCGTTTCAACACATGGTGGTCTTCATCAGGGGCAGCCCCTGATGAAGACCACCATGTGTTGAAACGGCTGTTGGGCGTACTGTAAACAGTGGGGTGTATCCTTGATGTATCCTTGATGTCTTTTCAGGATTAAAAAACCCCTTTTTTTCTTCAACCAAAACGTGAGTGCTGGTCTAATTCTTTTTTCAGCTATGGGAAAAGTGAGTGTGGATACAAATTTCTGGATAGAGCTGATATCAGGTGGTTCAAGTAATTAACGGACCACACATGCTGTAATTAGGAGGCATCCAATCATAGAGACTTCTACTATTTAAATAATTGTTTGGATATTGCTGAGAACACCTTCTGATGAAACCGCATATCTATGCTAGCGGAGAAACGCGTCAAGGTTGCCCTCTTTATTCACCTATACGGACCAACTCTGCTATATCATCGGCTACACTCAGTGACAAACGGATTATACAGTGACAGATTCCATCTCAACTACTTATGCGAGTAATTTACACTCCAGCACTGCAATTAGGCTCAACAATCCATCTCCTTCGGGAGCCGGTAATTGGAGCCGTGTAGAAATACCAGCTGTAAAGTGCCGTCTCCAGCATAACTTCAGTGACCGATTTCAACTTAATCACTTGCACGAGTAAATTACATTCCAGCACTGCACGAGGCTCAACAAATCCATCTCCTTAGGGAGCCGGTAATTAGAGCTGCATAGCAGTAGAAACTGTGAAGTGCCGTCTTCAGCTGTATTTCCGTGTCACAGCTGCATCAGTTTACACACTTTAATAAGAGTCATCTTATGGATTCTCCATAAAGCTAAAACATATAGATATCTATAACTTCAAAAACTACTGTAACATCCAAAAAAGGAACTACTGACCAGGATTGTTATTGGAAGCCGCTAGTCATTGCTATGTACAGCTGCGCCCTTGTATATTTCCACTGATGGGATTCCTCTTTTTCAGCTGAATAATCATCTAATACAGAGACCTTAATCTCATGTGGAATATTCACAGGATAATAAAATAAGGTGGCAGCACAAGCATAAGAGCATTATCTCTTATGCGAGTAATTTACACTCCAGCACTGCAATTAGGCTCAACAATCCATCTCCTTCGGGAGCCGGTACTTTTATTATTACGGAACTTTTATTAATTGGTTTCCACTAATCCTTGATCTAGCATCAGTGACATCCGTAATTTGGTGATTTTTTATCATTCATTTTTTATATATTTGAATCTATGAATGCATCCACTATATGAGTATATCTTTATATTGTAATCTTTGTTACAAATGTGTCTATATATGATAAATTAGTGCTCTCTATGTTATTTAGTTGTCTATTGTAAATAATCACAGAATATTTATTTGGGAGCTGCTCTTGTCCTTTTTAAGAAAAAAATTATCTTATCCAGAATAATTTACTAGTTGCGCCTGATTAGCTTTCTCTAAGGGAAATTACACTCTGGAGCTGCTATTTATTTGTATGGTTTGGTGACGGCCTAGTTCATTTCATCTCGACAGCTGCCGCTGGTAGGTCTACCTTCTTGCCCTATGTTCCCTCACAACGGATGATGACGCATCATTGTCGGATGCAGTCATCTCGGACCAATAGATACAAATTCCCTTTTTCTTTGTAGATAGAGGAGGGAGAAAAGGTAAGAGGTCCGCAACCTCTTCAAAATCACAGGAGCAGACATCATCCTCTGTTCTGCCACATCCACCGCATGACGCTGGGATTCTCTTGCGGGAGTCCACACCAGTGGGGTCACGTCTAAAAACTCTTCAGTCAGTCCTGGAACGGACCTGGACCCGTGGGTTTTATGAATAGTGTCCCAAGGGTACATACTGAAGTTTCCAGACGTTTCCCCTCACTAATTTTTCAAATTAGAGATTCTCCGGACGGGGAGGTAGTATGCGACACAATACTAAGGTTGTATTAGGATCAGGTCATTGACCTGTTTTTCCCCTGTCACAACAGGGAGAAGGTTTTTATTAAAGCCTCTTCGTGGTCCCAAAACCAGACGGCTCGGTCAAACCAATCCTAAATCTGAAATCCCTCATTTTCTACTTAAAGAAATTCAAATCCATGATGGAATCTCTCAGGGCAGTGATCTCCAATCCATAAAGAACCTCCGCATTAGGCTTGCAATTCAGGGGTGTTATTACCAATTTCAGACGTTGCCGTGGGTCTGTCCACGGCTCCAAGGATTTTCCCCAGGGTGATGGTGGTAATGATGCTTCTCCGCCACAAGTAAGGAGTCTCAGTTATCCCGTTCTGGGACGGTCCCCTGATAACGGCGAGTTCAAGGAACCAGTTGGTGCAAAACGTTGCACTCTCCCTGACAGTTCTTCAACAACAGGGTTAGCTCCTGAACTTGCCAGAATCACTGTTGGTCCCGACGATGCTGTTGTCTGTTTTGGGAATAATACTAGACACAGAACTACAAGGAGTTTTGTTCTTCCAGTGGAAAAGGCTCTGGAGATCCAGAGTCTGGTCAAACAAATTCTGAGACCAGCAAGAGTGTCATTTCATCAATACATTCGGTTGCTGGAAAAGATGGTTGCGGCCTATGAGGCCACTCAATTTGCCAGGGAGTTCCAGAGGGACCTGTTGGACAAGGGGTCCGGTTCCCACCTACACTTACACCGGAGGATAATCCTGTCTTCCGAGACCAGAATCTCACTCCTGTGGTGGCTGCGCAGTTCTCACCTCCTAGAGGGGCGCAGGGTCGGGATCCAGGACTGGATCCTAGTGACCACGGATGCAAGCCTCCGAGGCTGGGGGGCAGTCACTCAAGATGAAAACTTCCAAGGAAGATGGTCAAGTTAGGAAACTGATTACCACATTAACGGTCTAGAATTAAGGGACGTTTACAACGATTTTCTACAACGAAAAACAGAACAGCAATGGCAGAAGCCAAAAGGATTTTCCGCGGGGCGGAAAAACATACAAGCGTTTTGTCAGTAATGTTCGTTCCAGGAGTGGACGACTGGGAAGCAGACTATCTCCTTCCAGGAGAGGGGAGACCTCTTCCAAGTAGTCTTCAAAGACATGTCATTGGGATTTCTTCAAGTAGGAATGATGACATCTCGTCTCAAGAAGAAGCTTCAGAGTTCCAGGTCAAGGGACCCTCAAACAGGAACAGTGAAGGCACTGGTGACACCGTGGTTGTTTTCAGTCAGTATATGTATTCCCTACATTTTCTCTCGTTCCAAAAGTTCATAAAAAGGAAATTCGGGCGAGCCTCATGGTCCCAGACTGGCCAAGGAGAGCTTGGTATCCAGATCTCAGGAATTACTCATAGGAGATCCCAGGCCTTTTCCTTTGCGCGAGGACCTGTGGCGGCAGAGGCCATGCGGCTACGTTTGACGACATGGCGGTTGAGCGCCAGATCTTAGTCCGTAAGGGTATTCCCACGGAAGTAGTTCCTACACTCATTCGGATTAGAAAAGGGGTAACGTCTAAACATTACTACCGGTTTGGGGAAAATAAGTTTCTTGGTGTGAATCCAAGAAGACTCCTACTGTAGAGTTTTCAGCAATCAAAATCGGCCTTATCGGTTTTCTTTCAGAATCAATTGGACTCCCTTTCAGAAGTTCAGACTGTCGTGAAGGGAGTGTTGCACATCCAACCTCCTTTTGTGCCCCAGTGGCACCAGGGGATCTTAATGGGGTGAGGCAGTTCCTTCAATCACATTGGTTCGAACCTTTACGTAAGGCGGAGTGAAACTCCTCACTGGTAAAGTGGTCGTCAGGTTGGCCTTGGCATACACAAGGCGAGTGCCTGAGTTAGCGGTCTGGCCTCACAAGAGACCTTATTTGATCTTCCATGAAGATAGAGCAGAGTTGGTAACTCGTCAATAATTTCTACCGAAGGTGGTTTCTTCTTTCCACATATACCAACCTATGGTGGTGCCTGTGGCTATGGACACCTTCGCTGAATCGAAGTCTCTGCATGTGGTCAGAGTTTTTGAAAATTTATGGCACCAGGATGGCTCCGTTTAGGAACACAGCCTCTGTTTGTCCTGTTTGCTCCCAGCAAGATTGGGTGTACTGCTTCCAAGCAGACAGTTGCGCGCTGGATCTGTGGTACGATTCAGCATGCTCATCTCACGGCAGGATTGTCGTTACCGAAATAGGTGAAGGCCCATTCTACTAGAAAGGTGGGCTCATCCGGGGCGGTTGACCGGGGAGTCTCGGCAGTGCAACTTTGCCAAGCAGCTATTTAGCAATAAATTGGGCTATGTTTTACAGTTTTAATACCTTGACCGAGGTTGACCTCACGTTTGGTCATTCGGTACTGCAGAGTCGTCCGCACTCTCCCACCCATTCTAGAGCTTTGGTATAACCCCATGGTTCTTGAAGTGACCCCAGCATTCTCTAGGACGTATGAGAAAATAGGATTTTAATACCTACCGGTAAATCCTTTTCTCTTAGTCCGTAGAGGATGCTGGGCGCCTGTCCCAGTGCGTACTGTATCTGCAGTTATGGGTTGTGGTTACACACAGGTTGTGTTACCTTTTTTTGTCAGCATATGGCGGCAAATTCTTCATGCCGTTGGCTTGTGTTCTATTGAATGCCACGTTCTGCGGCATGCTTGAGGTGTGAGCTGGTAAGATGCTCACCGTGGTTTAACAATAAATCCTTTTCTCGAAAATGTCCGTCTCCCTGGGCACAGTTCCTTAAACTGGAGTCTGGAGGTGGGGCAAAGAAGGAGGAGCCAGGTCACACCATTTGAAAGTTTTACAGTGCCCATGTCTCCTGCGGATCCCGTCTATACCCCATGGTTCTTGAAGTGACCCCAGCATCATCTACGGACTAAGAGAAAAGGATTTACCGGTAGGTATTAAAATCTTTTTTTTTTTTCTTCTAACCTCAGAGGGTGTCCGTTTTTTTGATTAACAGATCGTCTGATAAGTCCTTGTATTGTCCCTTAATGTATTTATAAATATTAATAATGTCCCCTCTCTGCCTCCTCATTTCCAGTGTAAACATATCTAACCTTGTTAGTCTTTCCTCATAATTCAGTGCCTCTAACCCCTTAACCAGTTTGGTGGCTCGCCTCTGAACCCTTTCGAGTTCCAAGATATCTTTTTTATAGTGTGGTGCCCAGAGCTGTACACAATATTCCAGGTGTGGCCGCACCAATGATTTATACAGTGACAGGATTACACTCTGATACCTTGTCTCCATTCCCCGTTGATAATGTCAATATTATCTTAAACCATAAAGCTATACCTTTAAACACACCTTTACCATGGAGCCGCTACGGCCGCTAAACTTAATATGCACTCTATGTACCTTTTACGCTATTTGCGTAATGAGTCCCGTACCGTGTACGGACTCTGCATACAAACGCCGCGCTGGGGGTACTAAGTACACGCAGTGCGTACACACTCAATTAATACACTTTTAAACCTTATACAGTTAGGAGATGTAATACACTTTAAACCCTAGCAGGGAAAAGAGGACACAACACCGATTTGTAGTTAATCACTGGGTTCCGACACCACAGAGTAATATATCTGAAAGGGGGTTTAACAATACAAATTATGCACTAAAATACAACAGAGTAAATGGCTACAGTCAATGTACATACGTGAGAATATTCGCATGCTCTTCCTGGTCCAGTCCTCCGCTAATCAGGTAGATAGCGTTGAGAGTCTTGTGTGTGGCTGGCCTGCAGCAGTCTTCCAAAAGCAATACAATGGATACTGTAATCCCTTTGTCCATCGGACACAGGGATGCATCTTTACAGTACAGGAGAGGTCATAGGTTGATTTGAAAAGGTGGGCGATCTCTTTCTCAACTGCTCTTGTGGGTGGTCTCCTCTGGATTCCTGCCGCATACATAATATACAGTAAATACAGTTTATATCTATATTCTGCTTCTGCACATAACTATCCACAGGAACATGCGATCTTCCGCAAACCAACACCGGAATGTTACCCTTAAAATACCCTACAGCTGGATACCAGACACCACCTTATAACCTTAGTCTGTCCCCTCCTATCATGCAAAGGTGAATCCCTTTGTTCTGGAATCATTTAAACTGTTGATAATTGCTGATGTGGTGCAGGGGGACTATGTGTACAATGTGCACTATTTGGATTAAATATGTAATGTTTTGATGGCCCTCCATGCGTTCACAAACTCCGCCGTAAATACCCATACCACGCGCAGGACCGCGGGAGCGACCATACGCAAATTGCGGCTATGTGCACGCACGGCAGGAACAAGTGCACGCGCAGTGGGCATGTGTGTGTATTTTATACGTGCTGCGTGTTCTATAATATTTTTCGACTTTGACAGTCCACCCTTCAGCAGTCAACAATAACTGCCACTATCTAAACACAAAACAGAAAAATATCAATACAATATCTACAGATGATTGGATGGTAGTGATAGAGTCATATATCTACCTTTTAACATTAGCTATATACTAATACCGTGTAGCCGTAATGGCTGCTAAACCACGTGCACATGCTACACACTCCGTTCGCTATTTGCGTATGAAGACCTCGCACGTGGTACGCAAATTAAGTACACACGCTATGCTGGGTGTACGGAATACCCACAGCGAGCATACACACAGACAGTAACCTTTATAAACTTTAAACACAGAATATGCTTACACTGTAAACCTTAATACCGTGGTACTATAATGGTATAACACTGAACCTTTGTGAGTATGCAAGCTGTTTGAGCAATTGAGATACTCAGAAACCCTTTGTACTAGCTAGAGAGACACAGACACCCTGCTGAGGTTCCAACACCTTTACTAACAAGCTTTTAGTTATATCGAAAAGGGGAAACAGTTTACAAGTCATACACTACAAGCTAACATATCATTCTAACAAAATATCTAGACAGAAATATACAATAGCGTCACAATCTTATACTATAACGGAGAGAGAGAGAGAGTATGGCCAATACAAACAGGGAACAAGTTGGTTACAGAGAATTACTTACACACACTGGGAATGATCGCTGCGCAGCTTCTGGTACCAGCTCCAAGTTAGTCAAGATGAAAACCGTTTGTGGAGAGTGAGAGCTGAGCTGCTCCAGGCTGGCTGTATATATATACACTACATACAGTACACTACAAAGGGCCCTACCATCTCATTGTTCATTGGACACAGGAATGTCTCCTCGCATCATAACAAAAGGTCATAGGTTAGTTTGAACAGGTGGGCTGTGACTATATCAAATTGCTCAGGTGGGAGGGAAACTCAGGATTTCCAACACATGGACAATAAATAAATGTCCAGAAACTACTAATGGGCATAACTATATGCAGGAGCGATTAATCTTTACCTAACCAACACCGGATTGTTGCTATTAAATACTCTTCGGTTAGGTACCAGACACCACTGTTCAACCTTAGTCAGACCCTTTGTACCACGAAAAGAGGGATTCCCATGTCCATGAACAAGTCACATTAAACAAACTTACAGTTATCATTAAGGGGAATATTACCTATAAAACCTGCTATATGTATCTATTAAGTAACGATTGAGTCGCCCGCTAGACGCACACGAACTCTACCATAAATGCACATACCATGCGCTCGAGCGCACGCCCGTAGAGGCGCCGTCACGCAGTTGCGAATATGTGCACGCACGCCAGAGAAAGTGCATGTGCAGTGGGCAAGCGCATGAGGTGAATATATGGCAACGTGTAGCATGATATTTTTCCGACTTTGACAGTAGGAGGAGAGTTGTAGGCGGGAATTGTATGACCTAGTGGGATAGTAAAAAGCATGTATGTATGAATCCATGTCTGAGGGGCATGTATCATCGTGCCGTATATGTTCTAGATAAGCTTCGAGGTATTGCGAAGTATACATTAAATCCTTATCCCGTATTAAGGGTCTGTAAGTGGGCCAACAAACAGTACCGAGCTCTTTTCGGCTTCTTGTTCCAACAAATGGGGTGCGCATTTAGTTGATGATACATGAAGGGGGAACATATGTGAGTGCTAGTATATGTGGATATCACCTGTGGACTATGTGTGTCATTAACTGAAGGTTGTAGAGATGAAGATAAGACACATATCTAAAATACATTCACATAACATTTTCATAATCATTCTTGGGTAGGGTCGACGTCTTTTCCGGATCGGTGTATCTGGGCAGAGGGGGAGACAAAGGAAAAACGGGTGAAAGAAACAGGCCATGGAATTCATTTGCAATCCTTATCATAACACTGTCTCTATGGATGGGTCGTAAATTAAATCTGCTGCTGTAACAATGCCCCCGCTCCTTAGACTCATCAATTTTGTGCCGTGCTTGCGCCGCGTTAGAATTCGAACATACCTAAATATCAAGCCAATAATTATGACGACTCCCAGGATACAAAGGAGAAACTTTCCCCCACTCATAACATTTTGAGCCCACTCTCCTAATCCTGAGAACCAATTTCGTGGGTTCAACCATGAGACTCAGCCGGTCAGTTCATTACTCACAGCAGTCAGGGTCAGGTTGTCTCTCCTCCGGAACTCCCACTTCAACTGCAATATATCATCCATCTTTTGATCGATAATCTCTGTGGGGTCGTCAGTGCTGTTTGTAATATACGTGCAGCACTTCACACCATATTGAGTTGCCAAAGTGACACAGTACCCACCCGTCACGGCTGTGATATAATTGAGG
This sequence comes from Pseudophryne corroboree, assembly GCF_028390025.1. Lineage (NCBI taxonomy): Eukaryota > Metazoa > Chordata > Amphibia > Anura > Myobatrachidae > Pseudophryne > Pseudophryne corroboree. The sequence continues at coordinate 286,406,967 of NC_086451.1, forward strand.
ACCATCCTATGCTGGATCAGTTCTGTCTTGTAAGCTTGCAACTCCCTACCCGTATACCTGAAGGTGTCGTCATACATCTCAGTGATATTATCTATCAGGTTCGCTAGCGCATGGATATACCTATAATTTATAATTCCTTTGGCAGTACGGGTGATGTCTAATGCGAGAAGGAATTGAATCCCGGTGGATTCGTGGATCAAATCAGAGGCTACGTGCTCTGTCCTCTCTATGAGGTGTCTCTTGACGATGTGTTCATAGTGAGTATGAGTATAAGGAGCCTGAGCACTGCGGTGAACATCTTTCATCTTATCATGGGTTATGGTCATGACCTCTGGCAACACTCATCCAACATAGCACAATCCCTCTGAGTTCGGGGCAAGCCACTTATACGCCTTCCTCCTACATATGAAATAGGCATCATCGGGGAGAACATATGGGACAGAATATGACATTACCATATTACAAACTTTCCAAGTGAAAAACCCAATCCCTAGTTCTCCCATCTGTTCAGTACAAGTATCAGGCTGTATGATATGAGCACAGTACCCTGGTGATACTTCTCCAACCCACATGGTCTTGCTTCCTCGAGTATACCTATACCGAAAATACCTTCCACTGTTGGCTATTTGGCATACAAGTTCAGAGTCTATGGGTATCCTATCAGCTCTGTGTGAAAAGGCCATGGTCTGGTTATTCCATGTCACCTCCCAATTTCCTGGTTTTCGGAAATTGGAAATGTTGAAACACACTAAGGATCTATCTACATGATACTGGTGGAGCTTCAAACTAGGGGGCCTAGAAATATTAAATTTCTTGTCCACCGGTCTCCCACCCCGTAATTCGAGTACCTCATCTATTGCTAAAGGGTACGGTACTAATCCTGACTTGCTCTGACCTTGAGGTACTTGTGAGCACACCCAGCATTCTGTCTGGTTTAAGACCTTACCCACTAGTGAGTGGTAATCATTCAATGGATGACGGTCCATGTTGATATTAAAGCTGGACTGACATCTCTGGATGCACCCATCCTCAACTATGTTCTCACAATTCCTACAAATGCAATTTTCCTCAGCCAATAACCCTTCACAGTGCCTCCGAAGCTCCCTGACTACCAGATTGTTTTCTGATACTCGCCTTTGCTCGAGTGATGTGTTGCGCTTGGAATTCTACAAATCCATCCTCGCAATCAGAACCCATTCCAGATCCTTTCTCCACCTCTCTGGGACTCTCACCGAAACAGACTGTTCTGGTCAACAACAGGATTAACAGGAAAACCCGGAACGCAGTCTCTTGGGGGTAAGTCCATCTTGTTAAGGGAAGAGAAAGTAAACAAGAAGGGGGAGAAAGGGAAGGAGGAGAGAAGGAGGGTAGTGGGAGATGGAGAAAATAATAAAAAGGAAAAACTGGTGCGACAACCGCCTCTGGTCTTGTTGTTCTCCGTGCTCAGGTGCCGTGACAACAGTCCTGCCTCTCAACCTTCCCGGAACAGACACTCCAGTGATACGATGTTCTCTACACTCGGCTCTTTGTCACGGGTTCTCTCTGGGTCAGCGATCTTCTTACAGTGGGACGAGTGGACCCAAGTCTCTCTTTCGGCAACCTTTAATGCTGTCGTGCTGGTTAGTAAGACTTGGTACGGCCCTTCCCACCTGTCAATGAGGCAACCTGAGCGTAGAAAATTTCAAATCATTACATAATCCCCAGGTTCAATGTCATGACAATTACTGTTTGGCAGGTCAGGAATCACCAGCTTTAGATTTCTGTTTTGATTCCTCAGCTGCTGGCTCATCTTAACCAAATATTTTACAGTCACTTCGTTATTGCATTTCAAATCATCCTGGGGGTCTATCATTACATGGGGTTGTCGACCAAAAAGAATCTCAAAGGGTGATAGGTTAAGTGGGGACCTGGGAGTGGTTCTGATGCTGTACAATACTAGTGGCAAAGCTTCTGGCCACAACAATCCAGTCTCAACCATCACTTTGCTCAGCTTGTTCTTAATAGTGCTGTTTACTCTCTCCACCTTTGCACTCGCCTGTGGGCGGTACGGAGTATGCAGCTTGCTATTAATTCCCATCAGTTTGCACATAACCTGAAAGACTTCACCTGTAAAATGGGTACCCCTATCGCTTTCAATTATTCTAGGGATACCATATCTACACACAAATTCCTGCACAATTTTCTTTGCAGTGAACGTAGCAGTATTTGTGGCAGCAGGGAACGCTTCTACCCAATTGGAAAACACATCAATACAGACTAACACATGTTTTAAATTCCTACAGGGTGGTAACTGTATGAAATCAATTTGTATTACCTGAAAAGGGCCGTCTGTCGGAGGGATATGGGATGGTTCTATTGGTATTGACTTTTCAATATTCTTCCTCAAGCAAGTAAGATATGTCATTGCTCTCTTACCCGCATGAGAAGAGAATCCTGGCGCACACCAGTAGGCTCTCACCAGCTTACACATACCCTCTTTACCCAGATGAGTCAGACCGTGTGCCGCCTCAGCTAAGCTTGGAAGATATGCTCTGGGGGCCACTGGCTTACCCTGTCCACCTGTCCAGAGTCCTGAGGACTCCTGGCCATACCCATTTGACCTCCAGACCGCCTTTTCCTGTGGAGAACACGAATTTTGCATTTCAATTAGTTTTTGTGTGTTGATTGTGTTGAATGCCATCAGTGATGTGATATCTGTTTGTATGGGGGTGCTGGCTGCTGATTTAGCAGCTTCGTCTGCCCGGCTGTTACAACCAAGATCCAATCTCACTTGGTAAGTGTGTGCTTTGCACTTGATAACAGCCACTCTGTCTGGTCCTTGTATTGCTGTTAGAAGCCTTTTTATGTGGGATGCATGCGCTACAGGTGTGCCAGCTGCCGTCATGAAATTTCTGAGGCGCCATAGGGCCCCCGAAATCATGCACTACTCCAAAGGCATACCTAGAATCTGTGTATATATTGGCTGACTTACCCTTAGCCAATTCACACGCTGTGGTTAGGGCGACCAGCTCAGCAACTTGTGCTGAGTGCGGTGGGCCCAGGGGTTCAGCTTCTATGATACCTCTGTCATCTACGACTGCGTATCCAGTACACAGGTCTCCCGAGTCCGTCTGTCTGTGGCAACTACCGTCAGTGTAAAAAGTAAAATCTACGCCTTCCAGTGGGTTGTCACTAATGTCGGGTCTTGCAGTGAAAGTCTGGTTCAGGTGTTCCATACAATCATGCGTGTCAGTGTCTGCACTAAATCCTCCTTCACCATCATTCTCAACCTCCACCCTTTGTGCCTGTCCAGGCACACCCGGCAGATAAATTGCAGGATTTAGTGCGCTGCATCTCTTTATGGTGATGTTTACAGCGACCATTAGTGCTAATTCCCACTTTGTAAACCGTGCCGATGAGACATGTCTGGTTTGGGCGGAGTTCAGTAAGGCTGACACTGTATGAGGTGTATGGATTGTCAGGTTGTGTCCGAACACTACGTCTTCGCTTTTACTTACTAGCAAAGCTATCGCTGCAACACTTTGCAAGCATGTGGGGAGAGACCGCGCTACGGTGTCCAACTGTGCACTGTAGTAAGCTACCGGCCTGCTGGCATCACCATGTCTCTGGGTTAAAACACCTGCCGCACACCCAGCACTTTCCGTACCGTACAATTCAAAGGGTTTCCCATAATCTGGCATGCCTAATGCAGGTGCCTGTGATAGGCACTGTTTGAGTCTCTCAAATGCTAGTTCGGACTCATCTGTGTCGAGATCCGATCTGGTTTGTTCGAAGAGACCATTTCTTGCAAAGGTAAAGCCAGTATGGAGAACCCTGGGATCCAGTTTCGGCAGTACCCACACATTCCAAGAAAAGTGCGGATCTGTTGCTGGGTTTGTGGCAGAGTCATGTCGCGAATCACCTGTATTCTATCAGCGGTGAGGTGTCTAAGTCCTTGCGTCAAGCAATGTCCCAAATATTTTACCCTGGTCTGGCACAGCTGCAACTTATCCTTTGAAACCTTGTGTCCCGTATTAGAAAGGTGAAACAGAAGCTGTTTCGTGTCTTTCAAGGACGATTCGAGTGAATCAGAACACAGCAGTAAGTCATCTACATACTGTATTAATACTGATCCGCTCTCAGGTTGAAAGGATTGTAAACAGTCATGCAAAGCCTGGGAGAAAATACTTGGGCTGTCAATGAAACCTTGGGGTAGGCGAGTCCAGGTGTACTGTACTCCCCTGTATGTAAATGCAAACAGGTATTGGCTGTCAGGGTGCAGAGGGACAGAAAAGAAAGCAGAACAGAGGTCAATGACAGTGAAAAATTATGCAGTAGGGGGAATTTGCATGAGGATGATAGCTGGATTTGGCACTACGGGGAATTGGCTCTCAACTATCTTGTTTATCCCCCTTAGATCCTGCACTAGCCTGTAAACCCTCCCCCCACTCTTTTTCACAGGGAAGATGGGACTATTGGCAGTGCTGGACGTCTTGACTAGGATGCCCTGTTGTAGCAAGCGCTCTATGACTGGGTACACTCCTAATTCCACCTCTGGCTTCAGAGGATACTGAGGGATTTTTGGAGCTATCCTACCATCTTTTACTTGCACTACTACTGGAGCTACATTCGCCACCAATCCAGTGTCTTGTCCATCTTTGGTCCAGAGGGATCCCGGTATTTGTGAGATCATTTCCTCTACCTTTGATGGACACCTGTCTATAACAGCAGAGTGTGACATTAGCCTTTGTGGGGTGTCTAACATATCCTGCACTTCCTGAACGTGATTCTCGGGTATATCCAAGAAGACACCCTCAGGAGTACAATATATGACACACCTCATTTTACACAATAAATCTCTCCCTAGTAGATTAGTCGGAGCCGATGCAGCTAGCAAAAAGGAATCCTTGGTCTGCAAAGGCCCTATTGTAATCTCCGCAGGTCTACTCAAAGGGTAGTATTGCACAACTCCTGTTACTCCCATTGCCGAAATTGTTTTACCCGTGGTTTTCATACCTACCGTCGAATTTAACACTGACCTGGCCGCCCCTGTATCTACAAGGAAAGGCTATGATCTACCAGCTACATCAACTGTGACCTCAGGTTCACTACCAAGGCTAGCAATCAACTTCACTGGCTGCAGACTACAGGTGTGGCCCAACCCCTATTGTATATTGTGACCCTCCCGCAGCGCACTGGCAGCTACAATATGTGAGGGGGGTAACTGAGAATTTTCGGAGGCCTGCCAGTCCCTCCTAGGTGGGTACCTCCTTGTTTCCCCTGAATGTGGCTCATAACTTCTCCTATGCAATCTCTGATCCCTATTATGTGTATTATAGTGTGGTTCATATCCTGGTCTAAGGGGTAGGTATACCTTATGTGTGTTTGTATACCTACAATTCCGTGCAAAATGTCCTTCCTTCTGACAGTTATAGCATGCTACTACACGTGACTTACCATCAGGGGTCTGGGGTTTTGGCTGATGCGGTTTCGTTGTAAGGGCATTTATACTTACTGTCATCAGCTTATCCCCCTGTGACTCCCTGTGCTTAATGACGTTCCAATCGTGCTCGATAGCGGACTCTCTTAATGCAGCCACCGAGATACCTCTCCAGTTAGGTAGAGTGGTTTGTACCCTTGTTCTTAATGTCTCTTTTAACCCGTCCATTAATACTGACACAGCTACCTCCCTGTGATGTACATTTTCCTTAATGTCCTCGATCCCAGTGTATCTAGCCATTTCCTGCAGTGCTCGGTGGAAATATTCAGATTCCATTTCACCTTCTTTTTGTCTTATGGAAAATATTTTATTCCATTTGACAACAGTAGGGTAATATACTCCTAATTGCAGATTGATTTGTCATACATTCTCCTGAGTGTACTCATCAGTGAGAGGTACTTCTGCATCTAATTTACAATCAGTAATGAATTTCGCGGGGTCAATATTGGAAGGTAAACATACTCGTAGCACTGTTCGCCAATCTTTGTTTGTGGGTTCGGTGGCGTTACCTAATTCTTTAATGAACCTCTGGCATGCGACTAGATCCTTTCTGGGATCGGGAAATTCAGACATAATTGTCCTCAATTCTGTCCGGGACCAGGGACAATGCATAGCAATGTTTCTGATGGGAGTGACTCCCTGAGCGTCAGTCTTCCCATTGGGGACTGCGATCACCCTGACAGGATTTAATTCAATTACGTCATTCTGAGTTGACTCCACAATCTGAGGTGCTATTGTCTCTGCATAATGTATGGTACCGTACTTACCTGTGGACACGACCTCACTTATCCCTCCGCTAGGTGGCCTTACTACTGATCTTACTGGTTGGGCCGTGCCCACCTGAGTATTCTGTATGGTGGCTGCTAGAGAGAGTGCCGATATCGTGCTGGGCTCGTCTTCTTGCTCGCAGTCCTAGGGAAAATTTAAAATGGGATACAACTGGCAAGGGTTAGCGTTAGTACATTTATCAACTATACTCTTATCGGATACCAATATGCCATTGTCTGTAGCCACTTTCTCCCCCACAATATACGGTGGTGGTGGTGGTGCGGTTGCCATCATTTTCCTGCTAGGTTTGGAACCTGCTGCATGAGCTAATTCTCTTTGCATATCGCCCTCTTGCTGCCATAAGTTTAAACAGTTTGTGTGTCTGACCCTTTGTTTTCGGGATTTTATCAGACCTATCCTAATCCTTAAATTCTGCAATACCTCTGGTTCAAAACTGCCTACCTTTGGGAATGGTTCCCTATCTCCCGCAGTCATATGTTCCCATTAATTGCACAAAACTTCTGTGTGTGGTCCATACTTCTCACACATTATGAACCTCGCTGACCCCCTGGGCCGCGGTATGTCAACCTGAACCCTGGTTGAACGTCCCTTACTTGAGCAACTGGCCCCCATATTTTTGCAGGTAGTGTCCTTTCGGCTAATCCCACAAAAAAACCCAAAATACTCAATATAAGGCAACGGTGAAAGTTCTCTGAGCACTCTTCACCCGCTCACCGCCCACGTTGGCCAGGACTACCATACACTGTCGATAGCGAAGGCAATGTACGCAACTTAGGGCCCTATGTAACCTCTATTTACTGGAAGTATCTGGGAATAACTTACCCTTTCCAGTAAATATAAGTTGTTGGAGATTTCCTGAGAGAGACCAGCGAAAACTCCCTAAACCTTTATTATACACAAATCACACTTGCATATGCTATATACAGCGCTAATGATACCGCGATTTTACGCAAAGCTCGTAAAAAGGGTATCACGTTGCGCAAAATATTGCACCCACGAACGTGCGGTCCAATCGCACAGCGGATAGGTACTTGTTACTTATCCACCGTACGACCATGAATCGATTTTCAGGCTGCGAAACCTCAGCCGGAGCGTATAACAAAAAACTAAATGGGTAAACCTTCACTAACCCCCTGGGCTGCGGTACTCTAAACCTCGCTGACCTCCTGGGCCGCGGTACTCTGCTACCTTGCTCCTTTGTACTTCAATCTATATTAACGTGAGTCAGCTGCCTCACGCCACCAAGTCTCCACTCACTTGATGTACCACTCGACGGGATCCCGAATTCCCTGGGTCCACAAAACCTTTATTATGTTTGCTCACTCACGTTCGTTCACTCAAATACACTTTGGTTTTTCTGTACAGAAAATGATCTTTCATTCAGGTAAACAGCCTTAGTACCAGAGGTAATACAGTAAAAAAGGTTTTATTTAAACTAAATATTTGGAAACTGAGCAATTTGTGCTAATGTAACGTGACTACTGTCCCGCCCCTAAACTAAACGATGCTATTGTGTAATTTGTACTTAGCGGTCGTACCCTTACGCACGTTGCGTAAACACGCGACCGTGTGTATGTCTTTATGTTGCGTACGCAGTCCCGTACTTTGTCCGAGACACGTGTACAAAAACCGTACGTCCGCAATAGTACAAATCCCACACTTCTATAAATGTAAGCGATATTACCTATAATCGTTTACTTAACACAACACAGTTTCTTTCTGTATAAACCTGTTTAACTAGGACAGACTGTATTTGTGTTTTACGTTTACTTCCTTAATATTTATTCTATATTTTTAACTAAATAGCAACAAATTTCTCCGCACAGGTCTAAATGGATCTAGTAATCAGTATTTATGGCAACAATATGAGCAGGTATACAAAGTACAGGTGTACGCTTGTGTTGTGTGCGCATTTGGCGCCAAACAGAAATTCACAGACTTTTTAAATAGCTTTGCGTATTTACTTTTTTACGGGTCCCACCAGCATCCCTACAAACCATGCAGAGCAGACGCCATCTAATCAGCAATAAAATAGAGTTTCCCAGTGTATCCTGCGGCCAGAAAAAGGTTTACGTAGGATACCTGTCCGCCCTTTGCTGATAGATAAAGTCTGCTTTAACCTGCTAGGCTGCGGGTATGTGGAAAAACCGGACGATGCCCCCAATTGATAATGTCGATATTATCTTAAACCATAAAGCTATACCTTTAAACACACCTTTACCATGGAGCCGCTACGGGCGCTAAACTTAACATGCACTCTATGTACCTTTTACGCTATTTGCGTAACGAGTCCCGTACCGTGTACGGACTCTGCGTACAAACGCCGCGCTGGGGGTACTAAGTACACGCAGCGCGTACACACTCAATTAATACACTTTTAAACCTTATACAGTTAGGAGATGTAATACACTTTAAACCCTAGCAGGGAAAAGAGGACAAAACATCGATTTGTAGTTAATCACTGGGTTCCGACACCACAGAGTAATATATCTGAAAGGGGGTTTAACAATACAAATTATGCACTACAATACAACAGAGAAAATGGCTACAGTCAATGTACATACGTGAGAATATTCGCATGCGCTTCCTGGTCCAGTCCTCCGATAATCAGGTAGATAGCGTTGAGAGTCTTGTGTCTGGCCGGCCTGCAGCAGGCTTTATTTATACAAGTTTTCCAAAAGCAATACAATGGATACTGTAATCCCTTTGTTCATTGGACACAGGGATGCATCTTTACAGTACAGGAGAGGTCATAGGTTGATTTGAAAAGGTGGGCGATGTCTTTCTCAACTGCTCCTGTGGGTGGTCTCCTCTGGATTCCTGCTGCATACATAATATACAGTAAATACAGTTTATATCTATATTCTGCTTCTGCACATAACTATCCACAGGAACATGCGATCTTCCGCAAACCAACACCGGAATGTTACCCTTAAAATACCCTACAGCTGGATACCAGACACCACCTTATAACCTCAGTCTGTCCCCTCCTATCATGCAAAGGTGAATCCCTTTGTTCTGGAATCATTTAAACTGTTGATACTTGCTGATGTGGTGCAGGGGGACTATGTGTACAATGTGCACTATTTGGATTAAATATGTAATGTTTTGATGGCCCTCCATGCGTTCACAAACTCCGCCGTAAATACCCATACCACGCGCAGGACCTCGGGAGCGACCATACGCAAATTGCGGATATGTGTACGCACGGCGGAACAAGTGCACGCGCAGTGGGCATGTGTGTGTTATTTATACGTGCTGCGTGTTCTATAATATTTTTCGATTTTGACACCGTGTTATGCATGCTAACACCTTGTTTGCTTTTGTTGCTGCATTTTGACATTGTGTACTGCTACTAAGTCTATTATCGATGAGCACATCCAAATCCTTTTCAACTACGGTTATCCCTACATTTTCCCTATTTAAATTATAGGCTTCCTGATTATTCTTAGTCCCAAAGTGCATATCTTTACATTTTTCTATATTGAAACTCATTCTCCATTTGTCTGCCCAGGCCTCCAGTCTGGATAAATCATTCCGTAGAGACTCAGCATCCTTGTCTGAATTAATTACTCGACACAGTTTAGTGTTGTCTGCAAAAATTGACACTCTGCTTTCTAGGCCCACTCCCGGGTCATTAATTAATATTTTAAACTGCAATGGCCCGAGTGCTGACCCCTGCTGTATTACACTAAGCACTGTGGCCCATTCAGAAAACATCCCATTTATCACCACTCGCTGTTTTCTGTTGTAAAGCCAAGTACAAATAGTATTTTCCACCCCAAGCTCTCTCAATTTGAAAATTAGTCTCTTATGTGGCACTATGTCAAAGGCCTTAGCAAAGTCCAAAAAGATCACATCCACTGCTTTACCCTGATCAATATTAGCACTCACTTTCTCGTATAAGCTTATTAAGTTAATTTGATATGACCTGTCCTTCACAAAACCATGTTGGTACCTATTAATAACCTTGAAGGTATCTAAGTACTCTAGTATGCTATCTCTTAATATTCCTTCTAGTACTTTCCCCACTACTGATGTCAAACTTACCGGTCTATAGTTGCCAGGATGAGTTTTAATTATTTTTAAATATTGGGGCTACCTCTTCTGTATGCCAGTCCTTTGGTATCATTCTTGATGTAATTGACTCACTGAAATCAAATATAGGGGCCTCGATAGCTCTGAGTTAAGTTCCATAAGAACCCGGGGCTGTAGTCTGTCTGGCCCAGAAGATTTATTTATCTTGGATGCTGGGGACTCCGTAAGGACCATGGGGATAGACGGGCTCCGCAGGAGCCATGGGCACTAAAATAACTTTAGATATGGGTGTGCACTGGCTCTTCCCTCTATGCCCCTCCTCCAGACCTCAGTTTGATACTGTGCCCAGAGGAGACTGGGTGCATTACAGGGAGCTCTGCTGAGTTCTCTGAAAGAAAGAATTTTGTTAGGTTTTTTATTTTCAGGGAGCCCTGCTGGCAACAGTCTCCCTGCATCGTGGGACTGAGGAGAGAGAAGCAGACCTACTTAAATGCTAGGCTCTGCTTCTTAGGCTACTGGACACCATTAGCTCCAGAGGGAGTCGAACGCAGGTCTCCCCTCGCAGTTCATCCCGGAGCCGCGCCGCCGTCCTCCTCACAGAGCCGGAAGATAGAAGCCGGGTGAGTATGAGAAGATAGAAGACTTCAGAGGCGGCAGAAGACTTCAGATCTTCTCTGATGTAATGCGCAGTGGTAACGCTGCGCACCATTGCTCCCACACACAACGCACATGACAGGCACTGATGGGTGCAGGGCGCAGGGGGGGCGCCCTGGGCAGCAATTTTAAACCTCTGGGACTGGCCAAAAATATATATATAGGCTCTGCGGGCTGTAGATAGGAAATCCCCTGCCAGTTTTTAAAGAAATCGAGCGGGACCGAAGCCCGCTGCTGAGGGGGTGGAGCTTGATCCCTCAGTACTCACCAGTGCCATTTTCTCCACAGCACACCGCTGAGAAGCTGGCTTCCCGGACTCTCCCCTGCTGAACACGGTGACAGAGGGTTTTAAAGAAGGGGGGGGCACATAATTTGGCGCTGTGAATATATATATATATATATAATAAAAGCGCTATATCTATCTGGGAATTTTTCCAGGGTCATTGGCACGGGGTGTGCGCTGGCATACTCTCTCTCTGTCTCTCCAAAGGGCCTTGTTGGGGAACTGTCTCCAGATTAGAGATTTCCCTGAGTGTGTGGGGTGTCTGTACGCATGTGTCGGCATGTCTGAAGCGGAAGGCTCTTCTAGGGAGGAGGTAGAGCAAATGAGTGTGGTGTCTCCGTCGGCAATGCCGACATCTGACTGGTTGGATTTGTGGAATGTTTTAAATGCAAATGTGAATTTATTACACAAAAGGTTGGACAAAGCAGAGTCCAGGGAATGTACAGGGAGTCAAGCCCTGCCTTTCACTATGTCGCAGGGACCTTCTGGGTCTCAAAAGCGCCAACTATCCCAAATAGTAGACACTGATACCGACACAGATTCTGACTCCAGTGTCGACTACGATGATGCGAAGTTACAGCCAAAATTGGCTAAAAGTATTCATTATATGATTATTGCAATAAAAGATGTGTTGCATATCACTGATGACCCCTCTGTACCGGACACGAGGGTCCACATGTTTAAAGAAAAGAAGCCTGAGGTTACTTTTCCCCCTTCACATGATCTAAATTAGTTGTTTGAAAGGGCTTGGGAAACTCCAGACAAGAAACTGCAGATTCCCAAAAGGATTCTTATGGTGTATCCTTTCCCGGCTAAGGATAGGATACGGTGGGAATCCTCCCCAAGGGTGGACAAAGCGTTGACACGCTTATCCAAAAAGGTAGCGTTGCCATCTCAAGATACCGCAACCCTCAAGGATCCTGCTGATCGCAGGCAGGAGACTACCTTGAAGTCAATTTACACACATACTGGTACATTACTCAGACCGGTGATAGCGTCGGCTTGGGTTTGTAGCGCTGTAGCGGCGTGGACAGATACCTTATCTGCTGATATGGATACGCTGGATAAGGAAACCATTTTATTGACCCTGGGGCATATTAAGGATGTGGTCCTATATATGAGGGATGCTCAGAGAGACATGGGCCTACTGGGTTCCAGAGCCAACGCGATGGCGATTTCTGCTAGGCGAGCCCTATGGACCCGACAATGGACGGGTGATGCTAACTCAAAGAGGCATATGGAGGTTTTGCCTTACAAGGGTGAGGAATTGTTTGGAGAAGGTCTCACGGACCTGGTTTCCACAGCTACGGCAGGTAAATCAACTTTTTTGCCTTATGTTTCCTCACAGCCTAAGAAAACGCCACATTATCAGATGCAGTCATTTCGGTCGCATAAATCCAAGAGAGTACGGGGATCTTCCTTTCTTGCCAGAGGTAAGGGCAAGGGGAAAAAGCTGCCAACTACAGCTAGTTCCCAGGAGCAGAAGTCCTCCCCGGCTTCTACAAAATCAACCGCATAACGCTGGGGCTTTGCTGAGGGAGTCCGCCCCAGTGGAGGCACGTCTTCGACTTTTCAGCCATGTCTGGGTTCAATCACAGGTGGATTCCTGGGCAATAGACATTGTTTCCCAGGGTTACAAGCTGGAATTCGAAGAAGTGCCTCCTCGCCATTTTTTCAAATCGGCCCTACCGGCTTCTTCCCCAGAGAGGGGGGCGGTTTTAAATGCGATTCAAAAATTGTGTCTTCAACAAGTGGTGGGGTATTACTCAACCCTGTTTGTGGTCCCGAAACCGGACGGTTCGGTCAGACCCATTCTGAATTTAAAATCCTTAAACCTATACTTAAAAAGGTTCAAGTTCAAGATGGAATCGCTCAGAGCGGTCATCGCCAGCCTGGAGGGGGGGGATTATATGGTGTCCCTGGACATAAAGGATGCATACCTTCATGTCCCCATATATCCTCCTCATCAGGCGTTCCTGAGATTTGCTGTACAGGATTGTCATTACCAATTTCAGACGTTGCCGTTTGGGCTTTCCACGGCCCGAGGGTTTTCACCAAGGTAATGGCGGAAATGATGGTGCTCCTGCACAGGCAGGGAGTCACAATTATCCCGTACTTGGACGATCTCCTGATAAAAGCGAGATTGAGAGAGCAGTTGTTGAACAGCGTATCACTCTCCCTGAGGGTGTTGCAGCAGCATGGCTGGATTCTCAATTTACCAAAGTCACAGCTGGTTCCAACGAACCGATTGCCTTTCTTAGGCATGATTCTGGATACAGAACAGAAAAGGGTTTTTCTCCCGATGGAAAAGGCCCAGGAACTCCAGAGCTTGGTCAGGGACCTGTTGAAGCCGAAAAGGGTGTCGGTGCATCTATGCACTTGAGTTCTGGGAAAGATGGTGGCATCTTACGAGGCCATTCCATTCGGCAGGTTCCATGCGAGGACTTTTCAGTGGGACCTTCTGGACAAGTGGTCCGGGTCACATCTACATATGCATCAGATGATCAGCCTGTCCCCAAGGGCCAGGGTATCTTTCCTGTGGTGGCTGCAGAGTGCTCACCTTCTAGAGGGTCGCAGGTTCGGCATTCAGGACTGGGTTCTGGTAACAACGGACGCGAGCCTCTGAGGATGGGGAGCAGTCACACAGGGAAGAAACTTCCAAGGTCTGTGGTCAAGCCAGGAGGCTTGTCTACACATCAACGTACTGGAATTAAAGGCCATATACAACGGCCTTCGTCAAGCGGAGAATTTTCTTCGCGACCTACCACTTCTGATTCAGTCAGACAACATCACCGCAGTGGCTCATGTAAACCGCCAAGGCGGAAGAAAGAGCAGAGTGGCAATGGCAGAAGCCACCAGGATTCTTCGCTGGGCGGAAAATCATGTAAGCAGTCTTCATTCCGGGAGTGGACAACTGGGAAGCAGACTTCCTCAGCAGACACGATCTACATCCCGAAGAGTGGGGACTTCATCTGGAAGTCTTTGCAGAGATTACAAGTCAGTGGGGGCTGCCTCAAATAGACATGATGGCATCACGCCTCAACAAGAAGCTTCCGAGATATTGCGCCAGATCAAGGGACCCTCAGGCGATAGCAGTGGACGCCCTGGTGACTCCGTGGGTGTTCCAGTCGGTCTATGTGTTCCGTCCTCTTCCTCTCATCTCAAAGATATTGAGAATCATAAGACGAAGAGTACAGACAATTCTCATTGTTCCAGATTGGCCTCGAAGGGCCTGGTATCTGGAGCTGCAGGAAATGCTCACAGAAGATCCGTGGCCTCTTCCTCTCAGAGAGGACCTGTTGCAACAGGGGCCCTGTCTATTCCAAGCCTTACCGCGGCTGCGTTTGACGGCTTGGCGATTGAACGCCGGATCCTAGCTGAAAAGGGCATTCCGGATGAGGTCATTCCTACTCTGATAAAGGCTAGGAAGGAAGTGACGGCGAAACATTATCACCGTATTTGGAGGAAGTATGTGTCTTGGTGTGAGTCCAAGAATGCTCCTCCGGAAGAATTCCATCTGGGCCGTTTTCTTCACTTCCTCCAGACTGGAGTGAATTTGGGCCTAAAATTAGGCTCCATTAAGGTTCAGATTTTGGCCCTATCCATTTTCTTTCAGAAGGAATTGGCTTCTCTCCCAGAAGTCCAGACTTTTGTGAAGGGAGTGCTGCATATCCAGCCTCCTTTTGTGCCTCCAGTGGCACCATGGGACCTTAACGTAGTGTTACGGTTCCTTAAGTCTCACTGGTTTGAGCCGCTTCAAACGGTGGAATTAAAGTATCTTACTTGGAAGGTGGTCATGTTGTTGGCCTTGGTGTCTGCTAGGAGAGTATCTGAGTTAGCGGCTTTGTCTCACAAAAGCCCCTATCTGATCTTCCATGTGGATAGAGCTGAGTTGCGGACTCGTCCTCAATTTTTGCCTAAGGTGGTTTGCTCTTTTCATATGAACCAACCTATTGTGGTGCCTGTGGCTACGCGGGATTTGGAGGATTTCGAGTCCCTTGATGTGGTCAGGGCATTGAAAATTTATGTAGCCAGAACGGCTCGGGGTTAGGAAAACAGAGGCACTGTCCTGTATGCAGCCAACAAGGTTGGCGCTCCAGCTTTAAAGCAGACTATTGCTCGCTGGATTTGTAACACGATTCAGCAGGCTCATTCTACGGCTGGATTGCCGTTACCAAGTTCAGTAAAGGCCCATTCCACTAGGAAGGTGGGCTCTTCTTGGGCGGCTGCCCGAGGTGTCTCGGCATTACAGCTTTGCCGAGCGGCGACTTGGTCGGGTTCAAACACCTTTGCAAAGTTCTACAAGTTTGATACCCTAGCTGAGGAGGACCTCATGTTTGCTCAATCTGTGCTGCAGAGTCATCTGCACTCTCCTGCCCGTTTTGGAGCTTTGGTATAATCCCCATGGTCCTTACGGAGTCCCCAGCATCCTCTAGGACGTAAGAGAAAATAAGATTTTAAACCTACCGGTAAATCTTTTTCTCCTAGTCCGTAGAGGATGCTGGGCGCCCGTCCCAGTGCGGACTAAATTCTGCAAGACTTGTATATAGTTTTGGCTTACATAAGGGTTATGTTACAGTTTTGATCAGTCTCGGGCTGATGCTGTTTGTTTCATACTGTTAACTGGTTCGTATATTCCATGTTATACGGTGTGGATGGTGTGGGCTGGTATGAAACTTGCCCTTAGATTAACAAAAATCCTTTCCTCGTACTGTCCGTCTCCTCTGGGCACAGTTTTCTAACTGAGGTCTGGAGGAGGGGCATAGAGGGAGGAGCCAGTGCACACCCATATCTAAAGTTCTTTTTAGTGCCCATGTCTCCTGCGGAGCCTGTCTATCCCCATGGTCCTTACGGAGTCCCCAGCATCCTCTACGGACTAGGAGAAAAAGATTTACCGGTAGGTTTAAAATCTTATTTTTACTTAGTCTATTTCGGACCACTTCCTCGTTTTACCAAATACTTAGCAAAGGGTCGCTATTATCGCTTATGTTGTGCACTTCTTTCGTCAACCGGTCCTCTCTCGTGAATACTGATGGAAAGAATTTATTCGATAAATATGCTTTTTCCCTATCATCATTAATCAAGACATCTAGCTCGCCCTTTAGTGGTCCAATATTCTCCTTTTTTAACCTTTTACCATTTATATACTTAAAGAACTTTTTGGGGTTTGTTTGCTCTCCTTTGCGATTTGATTTTCGTTTTCTGTTTTGGCTACTCTGATTTCTTTTTTGAATTTTTTGTTACATTCCCTGTTGAACTGGAATGATTCCGCCTTCCCGTCAGACTTAAATGCTTTGAAAGCTCTCCTCTTTTTATCCATTTGCTCCTAGACCTTCTTATTAAGCCAGATTGGCTTGAATTTGCGACTCCTGTTTTTGTTAACCTTGGGAATGAACAAATGAGTGTACTTATTGAGCTCAGTTGTAAAAACATCCCACATTTCAGCCGTATTCTTACCATGAAACACAATTTCCCAATTTATGTCCTTCATTGCTTGTTTCAGCAAGTCGAAATTGGCTTTTACTAAAGTTAAAAGTCTTAGTTAGACCCTTATAGTGTTGTTTTTGGAAGCTGATATCGAATGTGATCATATTATGATCACTATTTCCCAGGATCTCCCCTACTTTAGTATTTGATATTACTGTATCTCCATATTATTAATTAGTACTAGGTCCAGTATAGTCCTATGTCTAGTTGGTTCCTCGATTACCTGGGACAAGTAATGATCTTTTAGCGTGTTCAAGAACCTGTTTCCCCTAGTTGTATTTGCTGTTTCGGTGTTCCAATTTATGTCCGGGTAATTTGAGTCCCCTATGATAACGACCTCCCCCATTCCTGTTGCTTTTTCAATTTGCTGCAAGAGTTGTAATTCATCAGACACACTAATATCTGGTGGTTTGTAGCATGTCCGTATTAATACTTTTTTTGTATCTTCACCCCCACTACGATTTTAAGGATGGCTTAACATAAAGACAAACATCCCCTCCTTTTTTATTAGTCCTATCTCTCCTGAAAAGGGTGTACCCCTCCATGTTTGCTGCCCAGTCGTGAGAATTGTCCCACCATCTCTCTGTAATGCCTATCTCCTATATAATTGCCCAGATCTGTCACTCTGTGACTGTGTGGCTAACGCTGGGAGTGGCTAGGAGCTCTCATATGGTTAGCAGCAGGTCTATCACACCCAGTCCACAGCTGATTGGGCGAGAAACACCCTCCCACAAAGGTTACATCCAATGGGAGGCTCTGCCTTTTGGCTGTTGTGTGTTCCCAGAGCAGGATTAACAATGGGGCTGATGGAGCTGCAGCTTCAGCTCCACACCCAAAAATAGGCCCACTGCATCTGCAGCAACATACCCTCCAACAATTTACACATAAAAATTGGGACAAAATCGAAAAGGGGGCGTGGTCTCTCGTGTAGTGACGTGACCACGCCCCTTTCCCTATACTTTCAATGGAAGTTTGGACAGCCAAAAATCGGTACAGACCATAAAAAAAGGTACTGTACCTGCCAAAAAGGTACACTTGGAGGGTATGCCACTGCATCTGCAGCAAGTCTCTGTGCTGTAGATACGGGGGGGGAAAACTTTTACTGCAGCGTCCTATGGGGGTCATTCTGACCTGATCGCTCACTGCAGTTCATCGCAGTGCAGCGATCAGGTCAGAACTGCGCATGCACCGGCAATGCAGTGTGCTGGCGCATGGCTGACAGCCGACGGCTGTCATTGCCTAACGACCGCCTCTGCCTGATTGACAGGCAGAGGCGGTCACTGGGCGGGATGGGGGACACGGCAGCGTTTGCCCGTAGTTTTGTGGGCACAGTCCAGCCAACGCAGCCGCTGCGACCAGGGCACCGACAAGTAACTCCCAGCCAGCCGCAGGAGCTGCGCTGGCTGGGAGTTACTCTTCAAGTACAAATGCATCGCCGCTGTGCGGGGGGGGGCCTGATATGCGGGACGAACTAGCCCTGTGCTGGCCGTCCCCCCGCATGTCAGTGTAAGTGATCGTAGCTGTGCTAAATTTAGCGCAGCTACGATCAGGTCGGAATGACCCCCTATGTCTTGCTGCCAGTTTGCCTGCCCCCTCCAGCATCAACAATCCCCACTCCCTAACCGTGGCGCAGGTGGAACAAAAGCTGCTGTGGCCACCGGCATAGATGTGTATGAAAGCGGCACAGCGGAAGGCTTTCATAGCCCTCCCTGTGCCGCATACTCTCTGAGCCCCCGGATCCTCCTCTGCGTGTGATGTCACAGAAGTGCCTCCCTGCCATAGCCGTGCACAGATCCCCAGAGGTCCTGACTTCGCAACACAGCACTTGGGCTGCCGGCATGGAAGCCCCGAGATGGCTTATGTTACGGATAGAGTGGGTGATATTGCGGAGTGTAATGTCTGCACAGTGAATCAATGTAAAAGGGAGAGTGCTGTGCAATGCAGTGCCACTGACAATGCACAGCACTCTCACCTTTTACATTGATTCAGCGAGTCATTTCTGCCAGCCAGTCACTATTGTTAGCGTCGGTGTCCCAACGCGCCGCATTACAGGAAAGTAGACGCACTAAATAAACTACAGCTCCCAGCAGCCCTTCGCGCCGAAGCATTCCGGCGCTAAGGGCTACTGGGAGCTGTAGTTTATTGAGTGCATCTTCTTCTCTGTAATGCGGCGCATTGGGACACCGGCTCTAACAATAGTGACTGGCTGCTTGGCTGCTGTGCGAGTCCCCGGGAGAGCCACTGCCAAAGGGAGGACACCAGCTTAGCTGCTTCCAGGAGGAGAAGCAGGAGAAACATTACCCGCCCCTCCCCCACTTGCAGTACCTCTGGGACCCATCCGCGGCACCTGCACACACACCCTTCCACCACCCACGGTGGCTCCTGGACCCGCACGCGCCCCTCCCAAACCCGTGGTGGCTCCGGACCCCCACCCACAGCACCCGCCCATCCCCCACCACCACACCAGCCCTTCCCCCACCTGTGACACCCCCACAACTACTCATCCATCACCTGCAGTACCCCCAGACCCCCTCTGCCATCCGCATCTCCCCCCGCACCCACCACTCCCCCAACTACAGCACCTACTAGTTGATTCATCAGGCCCTGCGTGCACTGTTCACGCCGTTGCAAGGGCCTACGACCCCTTAACCATCGCACACTCTTTTTCCGTGCAATATTTAACCACTCACACAATTATGATTGGAGGTAATACTCCATATAATACAAATATTGCACGCCACAAGGGTATGCAAGGGATAAGGGGGCATAGCCCCTTACGATGGTGTGAAGAGCGCCCGTAGGGCACAAAGAATCACCTAGTGATATCATATTGGTCATTAAGTGCAATCGTTTCTAATTCCCCCATCTTACTTGTCAGGCTTCATGCATTTGCAAGCATACACTTAAGCTTAGTACTTCCCTTGACTGCAAGTTTAGTTGTAGACGTTTCCTTAGGAAGTTGAGTTTTCCTTAATTTATCATCGCTGACTATTTTTCTCCTCCTCCTCCCCCCCCCTCTCCACCCCCATTATATTTTATACATCCTTTTTTTCTGCTCTCTCTAGTTTTCCTAGTTGTTCACTGCTGCCTCTTCTAAGAGAAAGGGGGGAGCACACCAGCGGTAGTGCTGCTGCACTAATATCGGGTTATACACACATTTCTACACACTGAACTGCTGTGTTCTGTGTGCTTGTGCCGCTCCTCAGTGTCACTCCGGGGGCTCTTTGGGGTCTGTGTGGAGGTGTTGGTCAGTGAGCTGCGCTGTATTACAGTTGTGTAAGATGTCTGTTGACATGGTTATGTGTAACTCTACCCCATCTTCAGCGGGGTCACTCGTGTGAACAATGTTCCTTATCTCCACATGGACACAGGCACCTAACTGGCTAGATAGTTTTAAAAGCATGATTAAGAATGTAAATTCAGAATTTTCTGCAGCTAGTAAGGAGAGACAGGTGTTAAAGCACTCTATTGATTGTGTGGCTAAAGCAGCAGATACCAAGAAGGCTTCTCCTCTAGTGGGTTCACATAAATGCTCATTGCCACAGCTGCTCCAGTCTGATTCTGATCAGCCTGATGTGTATGATGATGATATGGATGAGGACAGCTCTCTGTCCCCTGGGGTGGAGGCTCTCATTTTTGCTGTAAGAGAGGTCCTTCACATACAGGATCAGGAGACAGAATCAGATGGGGAGTTGTACTTTAATGTTCGACCAAAGACATCAGCAACTTTTCCTGTGTCTAAAGAATTAAACTCCCTGGCCAGGGAGGCTTGGTTAAACCCTGATAAAAAATAAAAAATTCCTCAGAGGTTTTTAACTACTTTTCCCCTCCCTGCTGAGGACAGGAAGGTATGGGAAAACCACCCGTCAGTCGACACGTCTGTGTCCAGACTAAGAAATTAGTGCTGCTAATACCAGGGGCTATATCCCTTAAAGAACCTGCTGACCGTAAAATTGAGACTACTCTAAAGGCAATTTATACGGCAGCGGGCGTAGCCAGAATGAGGGATTTGCAGGCTGTAGCAGTGGACGCGCTGACGACACCTTGGATGTTCCAGTTTGTGTACCTGTTCCCTCCTCTACCGCTAATCCCAAGGGTTCAAAAAAGACTAAGAAGGGAAAGCGTTCAGGCAATTCTAATTGCCCCAGATTGGCCTCGATGGGCGTGGTACTCGGACATCCTAACCTTAGCTCTGGAGGATCCTTGGCCTCTGCCGCTCCAAAAGGATCATCTTCAACAAGGTCTGTTCGTCTATCCAGACTTACAGCAGCTACGTTTGATGGCTTGGAAGTTGAGGGAAATTCTAGCAATAAAAGGTCTTCCCTCCCGGGTTATTTCCACCATGGTTCAGGCCAGGAAGATGGTTACGTCAAAACATTATCATCGTATCTGGAAAAAGTATGTTTCCTGGTGTGAAGATACAAAGGTTTCTCCCGTGGAATTAGAATTGGTCATTTTCTACTTTTCCTGCAAGTGGGAGTGGATATGGGCCTACGGTTAGGCTCCATCAAAGTCCAGATTTCTGCGCTCTCTATTTTCTTCCAGAAACAGCTTGCCTTGTTGCCAGAAGTACAGACTTTCTTTTTTTTTATTCAACAATTTTTATTGAGATTTGTTTCCTTTTTTGTTCAGATTACAAAACAAAAATACAACATAAACCTAAAGCATTGCTGTCGACAATAGTATCAGGCAACATATAGCATATCACGCACAGACATATAGTTATAATCGGTTGACATCTGATATTGAACCCGGCAGACACGTCACTTCACCCATATATATATATCTATATGCACACATACACCTATGTACATATATATACACATATATACACATACCTACAAATACATACACAAAAAAAATAAAAAAGTACAGCTTTCCAGAACCGCTGAATACAACCATGTCAAATACAGGAAGTAGTGCCTCGGGTGAGCTATATAGTAAATAACAATATTGTGCAAGCAGTACAATCTCCTAGCCTCATCAGGTAGCTTCGGGGTGATTATGTTGAAGCTAAACTTGCATCCGCAGATATTGTAGTGCAGACACCCCCAACATATGGTGATGACAACCATCTATCCCATATCGCATAATATTTAGTAATGGCTTTCCTGGATACATAGACAAATCTTTCATGCGCCACTGTAGTATTCACTAAAGCAATCCATGAGTCAATATCTGGGCCATCAGGTGCCATCCACGACCGGGCTATAGAAACCTGTGCAAGAGCACACAGGTTGATAACGTAACGCCTGGAGGGGGCATCCAGCAACTCCTCATCCACCACCGCCAGCACACACACAGGGGGGGTCAGCACATCAGCAGGTATACCAGTGGAAACCATAATCTTGAGTACATCCTGCCAGAAGGCATTAACTATCCTACAGGACCAAATCATGTGCCAAAAGGTGCCCCCATCTAGAGTACACTTGGGACATTTAGAATCCATTCTTCCTCCGAATCTCATCAACGTCTCAGGAGTAATATAGACTCTATGTAAAACAAAAAGATGCACCTGTTGGTAACGGACCGCTGTGGTCGCCAGTCTAGAGGCACCCAGTGCATCCTCCCAGGTATCATTAGATATGGGCCCCAGATCACTTTCCCATCTAGATTTAAGAGAAAGAAGGGTCTCACAATGATAAGCACGTAGTAGAGCCGAATAAAATATGGAAATAGTACAATTTTGAAGCTTAACAAATAGTTCCCTAACTGGTGTGTCCCGGAGCATCAGGGGAGCGTTTGCAAATTGAGTTTGACAAGCATGGCGGAGTTGTAGATATCGATAGAAATAGAAGGTAGGAATATTATAATCCTCCTGCAATTGTTGGAAAGACTTAAATACACCCATATGATACAATTGCCCAAGAGACTGCACTACCCGGCTGCTCCAGACCTCCCTCATCTGCAACGATGTAAGCTCATTAAAAGAATGTGCGTAGGCTAGAGGCGTTTCCGGATCCCAACCCTCTCCCTGGAGCAATCTATGCGTCTGTCTCCATACCATAATTGCTTGTTTGACAATGGGAAGGTTAAGTAGCGATACATTGTCACTCAACAGTAGTTGTAATGGGGTGCAATTCCGATCGGTTATATAGAGAATTCGGGAAATCAATTCATCTCTACCAGGATCATGTAACCACTTACTAATATGTACCATTTGTGCCGCTAGATAATATAATCTGAATTTAGGGAGGCCCAGGCCCCCAGAGTCACGTGGGCGCGTGAGGGTGTCTAATTTTATTCTGACCCGGCGTTTAGACCATACGACAGAGGACAGAAGACTATCTATTCTCCGAAAGGTTTTTAATGGGAGATAAACAGGGGAGTGCTGTAGCGCATACAGCAACTTAGGCAGGGCCACCATTTTCACTAAATTAATTCTACCCGTTATAGTTAGAGGTAGAGTCCCCCACACCGCAATACGGGAGTGCAAATAATCCATGTGAGGTTTTATGTTTAGGGAAAAGTATTGAGAAGGATTATTTGTGACCCAGATTCCTAAGTACTTGAATGAGTCCACCCAGCGAAGAGGGAGGGCCACGGGGGCGGGACCCCAGGACAAGCACCCCGAAAGGGCAATATGCAGGACTTATCCCAATTTATGGACAAGCCAGAATACCCGCCATAGGTGTCAATAATACGCAACACGTGCGGCATGGTGTTGCAGTAGTCTGATATAAACAGCAGAATATCATCCGCGTATAGAGCAATCTTGTCCGTGGTGGGGCCCACCCGGAACCCCCCCACCCGCAAGTCAGAACGCACCAAGCACGCCAAGGGCTCCACTGCTAGAGCAAAAAGGATAGGGGATAGCGGGCAGCCCTGTCTTGTACCCCTGGCCAGAGGGAATGCAGAGGAAATAAATCCATTTATCGAGACCCTGGCTGATGGGGCGGAGTAAAGTAACTTGACCCACCGTATAAAGCGTGGTCCAATACCGAAGCGGGCCATAGACCCCCACAAGAACGCCCACTCCACTGAATCAAAAGCTTTAGCAGCGTCGAGAGACACTACAACAGAAGTGTCGGCGTCCCCGTGAGGGCCCTGTAAGTGCGTGAACAAGTGCCTAAGGTTAGTTAGAGTGGACCGCCCCGGTACGAAACCAGTCTGATCTGTGTGTATAATTTGGGTAATAACGGAGTTGAGTCTAAGTGCCAGGATCTTTGCTAACACCTTGACATCAGTTGTAAGTAGCGAGATAGGTCTATATGAATCTACCCGCTCTGGGTTCTTATCCGGTTTCAATAGCACTATTATCAAAGCCTCAGTCATGGAATCTGGTAGCGACCCCAACTCCAACAAGTCATTGAACAGAGTAAGTAATCTAGGGCCATAAAAGTCAATATGCTTCTTATATAGCTCAATAGGAATTCCATCTAGCCCTGGTGCCTTGCCTCCAGGAAATGATTTGATGGCTGTTTCAATCTCCGTCAATGACAAAGGGGAGTCCAGGAATTCAACCGCCACATTAGAGAGCGAGGGCAATGGTATACCAGCAAGATAATCATCTATTTCGGTTAAATCAGCCGATAGTCTCGTACTATACAGACTTTTATAATAAGCAACAAATTGGTCCGCTATTTCCGGAGTTTTTACATAAGTTACACCGTCATCCCCACCTATCGCAAGGACAGTATTAGAGAATTTATCTGCCGCCGCTAAATGTGCTAGATAAGTACCAGGTCTATCGCCTGTAGCATAATAAGAGTGTTGGGCATACAGCAACCGGTATTTAGCTTTATCAGACAGACAGTTCCTCCATTTGGACTGCGCAAGCAACCATGCGTCCTTGGAGGCAACCAATCCATCTTGCAAATATTGGATTTCTAGGGACCTACAGGACGCTTCAAGTTCCATTTCTTGGCGTTTGTAGCCATTTTTTAAGGTAGCAACCCGTCTAATTAGGGAACCACGTATAAATGCTTTAAATGCGTCCCAGAGGATTGCTGCTCCAGCAGTACCCCCGTTTAGCTCCAAGAACTCCCGCCAAGCAAGCTCAAGCTCCGCTCCAGTGCCCATCTGTGAAAGCCAGAATGAGTTAAATTTCCAAAACAACTGTCCCCGGGTACCCCCAGTATCCAGATTCAACAGTACTGGTGAGTGGTCAGAGATACCTCTAGTTGCATACTGGATATCAACAATTTTGGGAATTAAACAGGGGGAGACCAGGGCCATATCAATCCTAGAAAAGGAGGAGTAAGTAGGGGAGAAGCAGGAGAACTGTTGAGCAGCTGGATGCCGCGCCCTCCAGACGTCCACCAAACCCATACCCTCCACCAACAGAGCAAAGTTACCCGGACGTGGGCGAGGCACAGTAGCATTGGTGCTGAATCTATCCACTCTAAGATCCATGACATTATTAAAGTCCCCAATGCAGACAGTGGGAATATTGGGGTAAAGGGACATAAAATCGGCAGCCTTGCGTAGAACCTCCGGGGAGTACGGTGGAGGAATGTAAATAGCTAACAATAATAAAGACATGGAATTTATCTGACATTTAAGAAAAATATATCATCCCCATTGATCCACCTGGGCCTGGTCCAAAACAAACGGGACAGATCTGCGGATCAGGATGGAGACGCCTCTGGAATGGGAGGTATGAGTGGAGTGGTATAGCCACCCAATCCATGGCTTTTTAAGAGATAGAACTTTGGCTCCCTCCAGGTGCGTCTCCATAAGACAAACAACATCTGCGGAGTACTGCCTAATCTGCCGAAGCACCAGGGCCCTTTTAATTTTATCATTAAGGCCCCGCACATTCCAGGATAACATTTTTAGACTAAGTGATGCCATAATACATAAGAGCACCAAGTGCTAAATGTGCCCACAACATTGGTATTTGAAAGAGACAGAAAAGTAACCGCCTGCGAAAAATTTCTCTAAACATGTCGCAACAGCAATGCTTATAAAACAACCACCCATTAAATCCTCCCTTCCCCCCCATACAACCCCCCACCCTGTATACCGGCCCGAACTGTGGCATACCTAATCCCAAAAAACCCCCCTCCCAACAACTAAATAACTAGTAAAGAGGACAAAAAATACAGCGGTCAAAAGCAGGCACTGCTCCCCCGCCATAACCCAACCCCCCCAGGGCCAAATAAGCACCCAACCCCCGAACATGCAGGGACCCAATATCAAGTGCAACATTTAGTATACTACCAATAAAGGCTGTATTGACCCCCTAGTAGGAAAAAGTCAACAAACATTAATGCAATAGCTGTATACACAAATACTTAATGACATAAATCACAGCCCAGTCAGCGGGCAGCTGCGACATTCAGTCATTTGCCAGAGCACGCCCCGCCGGGAACTGCCGGTCAAGCCACGTCGCCGCCTCCCGCGGGGTCAAAAAGAATTTAGTCTCTCCTCCCGCGACCACCCGCAACTTTGAGGGAAAGAGCATAGCATAAGGGAGATTGAGCTCCCGGAGACGTCTCTTAATTGGAAGGAACTGGGCTCTCTCCTTCTGGACGTCGACCGCAAAATCAGGAAACACAGAGATCCGGGTACCATTCCATTTAAGTGGGCCTTTGGTGCGTGCCAGGGTGAGTACCATGTCCCGATCCTTGAAGTGGAGGAATTTAGCTATAAATGTACGGGGAGGAGCCCCCGGCGGTAATGGCCGCATAGGGATTCTATGTGCTCGTTCCACCGCGTAGTGTGACGTAAAAGCATCCGTCCCAAAGAAATCTGTAAGCCACTTCTCCAAAAACCGCTCAGGAGCATCACCCTCCTCCTTTTCCGGCAAGCCCACAAACCGAATGTTATTCCGTCTCAGACGCCCCTCCATATCGGTCAATTTTTTCTGCACCTCCGTCATCTGGGATTCAAGGGCAGTGGTGCGTCGGCCAAGCGGGGCCACAGTGTCCTCGACAGTAGAAATGTGGGTTTCCGCCTCCCCCACTCTCTCTCTAACTCGTTGTAGATCCTGATGAATTAAGGAGAGATCTGATTGCACCTGAGTGATCTTTTCGGCCAGCCTGCCTTCGCTGGCATTAACTGCGTCCAGTACCCTTTGGATAGCATCCTCTGAAGCCTCCGGGGGGCCGGAGCCAGCACTTGTAGCCGGAGAGGGGGGAGAGGAACCATCCTGCGACCCCCCCATTCTCTTATTTTGCGCGGGAGGATTTCTAGCATATTTTTCAAGCTTGGCCGCAGCCTGAGAAGTCTTCCCCATAGTATTCGTTATAGTCACCCCTACAGGGAGTTGCAGCACTATATGAGAGAGTTATGGTAAACCAAGCAGGCAAGCCTCCAGTCAGTGCTATATCAACAAATCAGGAATCACACAGTGGTAGACCAGCAGCCTCCAGCTGGATATATATAATGAAAAGAGAAAAAGTCACAGTAATATATTTCTGACAGGGAATAAGCAGCAGAGGGGGCCGTGATCCGGGGGCACTGAGCAGTTATTAGGACAATGGGTGGGAGCCTAATTCCTCATCTCCCAAGCCCCACACTGGAAGGTTATATATTAGCCCCAGCAGGGGTTCTCAGAGACTGCAGCCGGAAGCGCCTGTGCAGCCTATGATAGAGCTCGTTTTATTTATTTATTTTTTATTTTTTGTTGTTATTTTTTATTTTCCCCCACAGTGCCCTATCCTGTGGAGCAGGAGAGCAGTGACAGGCAGAGAGCGTCAGGCAAGGAGGAGCGGGGGACACGCTCAGCCCAGCGGACTGCAGCAGACTCAGGCGGTGCACTCCGTGCGCGTCTCCCAGCCGCGGACCGGAAGTAGCAGGGCCAGCCGCGGCCGGAGCAGGGGAGACCGCACTTACGGCAGTGGGCTCAGGCGGCAGCAGGAAGGAGGAGAGCAGGGAGCGCTCACCGCCGCAGATCTCTCCCCGGGAGCCCGACAGGCAGTGTAGATACAGCGCGCCGATCCCCGCCACCACGGACACCGCGTCCCACGTGGCGCGATAGCAGCCAGGCCGGAGCCGTCCCGCCGGCCAGGCACACGAGCAGGACAACGGAGCGGGCCAGAAACACTCCTATGGGTGCACCAGACGGTAAGGCAAGTCCAGGGCACCTCTTAACCCCGGGGGGGGGAGACTTCAGGGTATTTTTGAGGATGTTCAGGCAGGAGAGCTCAGCACAATACGTGCTACTCCATGCCCAGCATAGCCACGCCCCCCGAAGGACAGACTTTCTTAAAGGGAGTTCTTCATATGCAACAGCCCTGTCAGGTTCGGTTTTACTTGTGTCCCCGGAGGGGGCGCTAGTGTGTCAGTGGAGGTAGGATGGAAGAAGTGAGGAGGCTGGATTGGGTTTCTGCGCATCAGCGCAATGGTGTTTTATTAACATAAAAGTTCACACAATAAGGCAGCAGAATAACGTGCAGGAATAAACAATAAAAAGTATGCAATGGAAATGGTGCAGCTTGGAAGCTGAGAGTCTATGGAGGAAATGGTAATGATGGATAAGTTCACTGGTGTGAGAACCAGAATGGTTTAAAACGTGGAGCCAGCAGAGATGGTAATAAATGTGTAGCAAACCTGGTAGCAGATGCAGGAGACTCAGGTGGAAGTCCACAGTGTAGTTCGTTAGGCACAGGCAGCTAGCAAGCTGCTTCACAGGTGAGGTGATGGAATGCACCTGGAAAGAGTCTCTACTGCTGAGGCTGAAGCACACAGTGGTTGTAGATAGGTGTGGAGCCAAATACAAATGCAGGGATTGCTGATGCTTGTAGCTCCACGGAAATGCAGGAAGGTAACCAGGAACACGGAGGAATCCAGGCACATGGGTCGCAGGAGTGACACAAAGTTCAGGACAACCACAGGCTCACCCTGCAGCTCCTGATATACCCCCTGGTGTGCAGACATTGGTTGGAGTGGGAAAAGGAGGTGCGGCCAAGCTCCGGATTGGCCGCCGTACTCTGACCGATGGAGACTGTCATGGCGGCGCCCATGCCGCGGCCCGGCGGGAACGCGGCGTGCTCACACGCCCGCTGTTACAGGAGCGTTCCTAGGCCCAGGATGACGTCTGGCGGCAGAGGAGCGGACGACAGCAGAACGTAGGGACCCCGGACGGAGTCCGCACCGACGGACAGATGTGGCTGTGGTGAGTCGATTCCTGACAGTACCCCCTCCTTTATGGGTGGGCACTGAACACCCACGTGGCTTGGAAGGATGAGTTCTGTGGAAGACACGGACCAACCTTGGAGCATGGACATCTGACGAATTCACCCAACTTCTCTCCTCAGGACCATAACCGGACCAGTCGATAAGGTATTGTAGACGACCGTACCGGCAACGGGAATCCAGAATCTTCTCTATCTCGAACTCCACGCCCCGCTGAGTTCGCACTTTGGGGCCGACTGGAAGAGCTCTTTGGAAGCGATTCAGGACTAACGGTCTGAGGAGAGAGACATGAAAGGCATTAGGTATTCGTAGAGAAGGTGGTAACTTGAGCTTGTAGGCCACAGGACTGATGACTCTTTCGATGGAAAAGGGACCGATGAAACGTGGTGCAAATTTCATCGACGGGACTCTGTGGGGTAAATTTACTAAGATTCGTATTTTCCCGTTTCAGGTCAAAGTTCAATCACGAATGACATCGAAAGTGTAAAACTGCAACTTTTTGAATTGATTACGACTAATTTACTAAGCTGTCGTATTCGGGTTTTTCTTTTGTTCCGATGTCGATGTCATTCGTGGTTTTCAGCTGTAGAATGCGGCCGATTTTGTTGTTTTGCGGCCGTGTTTGTGGGTTTTTTTTACGACTGCGTCACATGTCTGTTACGGCAGTGATTTTGATATTGCGGCCGCGTTTTTAGTCCTAAGTTTCGTTTTTGTCACGCGTCCGTGATTGGTTGTATTCGTGAAGGAGGAGTGTCTGTGCATATTACTATAAAACCGCCCCAAACACACCGCACCTCGTGGGTTTAGCTAGTGGAGAGGAGAGAGGAAGGTGTATTTGGAGTTGGTGAGTTTGGTGGTGTTTTTGGTGGATTTGGAGAGGAGTTTTGTGATTGTTGAGTGCTGTACTGTGTGTGTAAGTAGTCTTGTCATATTTGTAGTATTGTTTTTTCACAGTTTGTCAACTTTTTTGTCCTTGTTTTTTTTTTATAGTCTTTTGTCATTGTTGTGAGTGAGTGAGTGAGTGAGTGAGTGAGTGAGTGAGTGAGCGAGCGTGTGTGTTGGCTGTGTGGTGTGTAGTAGTAGTAGTAGTGGAGGAGTGTGTTTTTTGTATTGATTTTTCTGTGTTTTGTGTCGTTTGTCCTCATGTCAGACTCAGAGGTCAGTGTGGTGGCGGAGGTTAGTGAGGTGGAGGCTGGTAGTGAGGTGGAGGCTGTTAGTGAGGTGGAGGCTGTTAGTGAGGTGGAGGGGGTTAGTGAGAGGGAGGAGGTTAGTGAGGAGGAGGAGGAGGAGGAGGAGGGGGTGCCTGTTGCTGCATTCTCCAGTGATAGTGATGGTGTTGTGGCTCCGCAGCCACGCACCACTACCAAGACTGGCAGGAATATTAAGTTCAGCTATGCTGAAAACATGGCGTTGGTGCGTGAGCTGATGAAGCACCATCGCCAATTGTTTGGTCAGGATGCTGGCAAGGTGTCCTCCCGCAGGAAGTCTGTCCTGTGGGGGCAAGTAATAGTTGCCGTCAATAGTGAGGGTGTGGTGAGGCGGACTGAGGACACGTGTCGCAAGAGGTTCTATGACATAAAGCGGCGTGTCAAGGCCAAGATGGCCAAAGAGGCAAAATCAGCCCGCAAAACCGGAGGTGGCCCCCCTTTCCGGGCAACCTATCGGGAGTGGGAGGAGCCTGTGCGAGCACTGATTCCTGCAGAAGTGGTGTCTGCAACTCATGTCCGGGATTCGGACCGACCCACGCAGGATGGTGAGTTGGATATTTGTTAAATATTGTAAAATGTCCTCAAAATGATAATGTTGTTTTTTTTAAAGGTTAAAGGATGCAAAAATTGTTGGTCATGTATTGCAGGCCTATGCACCCTTAAGGTGTGTTTGTGTTTAGAAACTGCATTTTCCATCTTGCCTTGGCTGTAGCTTTTTATTTTTTATTGGCAAAAACAGGTGCAATGCCTGCTGGTATGTGTATTTGCAATAATTATTATGAGATATTGGCCCTCATTCCGAGTTGTTCGCTCGGTATTTTTCATCGCATCGCAGTGAAAATCCGCCTAGTACGCATGCGCAATGTTCGCACTGCGACTGCGCCAAGTAACTTTACTATGAAGAAAGTATTTTTACTCACGGCTTTTTCTTCGCTCCGGCGATCGTAATGTGATTGACAGGAAATGGGTGTTACTGGGCGGAAACATGGCGTTTCAGGGGCGTGTGGCAAAAAACGCTACCGTTTCCGGAAAAAACGCAGGAGTGGCCGGAGAAACGGTGGGAGTGCCTGGGCGAACGCTGGGTGTGTTTGTGACGTCAACCAGGAACGACAAGCACTGAAATGATCGCACAGGCAGAGTAAGTCTGGAGCTACTCTGAAACTGCTAAGTAGTTAGTAATCGCAATATTGCGAATACATCGGTCGCAATTTTAAGAAGCTAAGATTCACTCCCAGTAGGCGGCGGCTTAGCGTGTGTAACTCTGCTAAATTCGCCTTGCGACCGATCAACTCGGAATGAGGGCCATTGCTTGGACATCGGTGTTGTATCTAATAGCATTTTTTTTTATTTTATTTTTTTTGAAAAAAAAAAGGTTTCTACAAATTCAAATAAACATTTTGGTTCAATTTGCAAGTATTCAATCTATGCAATATCTGACACATAGGCCCTCATTCCGAGTTGTTCGCTCGCAAGGCGAATGTAGCAGAGTTACACACGCTAAGCCGCCGCCTACTGGGAGTGAATCTTAGCTTCTTAAAATTGCGACCGACGTACGCGCAATATTGCGATTACAAACGAGTTAGCAGTTTCAGAGTAGCTCCAGACTTACTCTGCCTGTGCGATCATTTCAGTGCTTGTCGTTCCTGGTTGACGTCACAAACACACCCAGCGTTCGCCCAGGCACTCCCACCGTTTCTCCGGCCACTCCTGCGTTTTTTCCGGAAACGGTAGCGTTTTCAGCCACACGCCCCTGAAACGCCGTGTTTCCGCCCAGTAACACCCATTTCCTGTCAATCACATTACGATCGCCGGAGCGAAGAAAAAGCCGTGAGTAAAAATACTTTCATCATAGTAAAGTTACTTGGCGCAGTCGCAGTGCGAACATTGCGCATGCGTACTAAGCGGATTTTCACTGCGATGCGATGAAAAATACCGAGCGAACAACTCGGAATGAGGGCCATAATTCTCAAATGTAACAGATTTATTTGGTGCAACACCATGTACATTTTGATATACACCACAAATTAAGGAAGCACGAAGATCTTAAGCAGAAATTAGTTTAATTTACAATACCTAATAGATGGGTACAGTACACTAAGGCTTTGCAGTTAGAATTTTTACACAAAGTATGGTAATAATGTTTTCGCCACTTTTTCAACAGTCCGACAGACCAGCCGGCCAGACAGGCCTCAGACAACTCAGGATGATGCTGGGATTGCAGGTAAGAATTCACTGTAGTCACATATTCTGCAAACACATAGAAGTACAAAATATTAATGTTTATATATTCTCATAGGTTCTGCTTCTGTAAGCCTACCTCCTCTAAGGCGCCCATCACAGGGCTCGGGGCACTTACCCAGGAGGCCAAGTAAGACACGGCGTCTTGGCACGGAATCTGCGGCTCCATCTTCCCCACCCAGGCGGCGCATTTCTGCAGTGTCACCCCAGCCACCACTGGCACTATTGGCGAGTCCACAGAGTGATGAGCCCCGATCACCTCAGTTATCTGGTGAGTCAAAACAGAAACTAAACACATAGCAAATAATCTACACAGTACAGTTACTATGTTGTGAGTTGGAGTTGAGATTACATGTTTGCCATAACAAGCAATGTGATGTTACGTCTTCAATTGTTAAAGGTGCAAATGCTTAATTTTTCAATGTCTTAGTGGTTGATATCGCCAACATCATTTTTAAAAAAAGAACATATATTTGTAAATATTTTGACCACACACGTGCACATAAAAATAAAAAAAAAATAAAAATGACTTTTTTCAAAAACACCCTCCACAACATTATAGTGTTCACACACCTCCCCTGTCCGGTATGTAGACTGCTTACTTGCTCCGCTCCTCTGGACTATCCAGGTAAGCAGTCTATATCGTGGACAGGGGAGGTGACATAACACTGTAATGCTGTGGAGGGGAGGTAGTTAGGTGAGGATTCCGCAAGTCTGTCTATGTGCACGCCTGTGATGGTATATATGTTTTTTGAGAACAAACAAATTATAAGTTAAGAAAAACAACTCTAAAAACTGGAGAAATGGAGTATTATGAATGTAGTAATGTTTAGAACTAGCAAATATATTTTTAGAAAAGTAAACATTGCATGTTGGCCACCCCATACAGAGCCAAGCTTGATGGCCGACGTGGACCAGCAGGGACAAGACCAACAGGCAACCTTCACACTGCAACTAACACCTGTTGACCCGAGCCAGCCAATACAGCTGCAGGATATCCCCCAAGCCTCCATGAGTCCACAACTGGCACAAGCTCCACCCCAGCCACAAATACCAGATGACTTTTGGTCCAGTTGGACAAGCCAACAGGCCCAAAGCAATGCCAGCCTGACCGCACATACCCAACACCTTCCCAGTCTGCCCCATCATCTACCGCGCATTAGTCGCAACTCGGGCAGACTGATTGTCCAAGTAGGCCGAATCGCAACATCGATGGAGCAAATACGGGCAGACAACAACCAAATGCTGGCTCATTTAACGCGCATCATTGATGAGCAACAGCGCCACCAACAAACACTCGTACAACTAATACAGCACAACCAGGTTGTGAATGAGTCTTTATCCCGGATTGTAGCCAGCCACACTGCAACCAACACACAATTGCATGCAAGCATAAATAATTTGAGCAACAACATAACATTGATGGCAGCTCAACAAGTGACCTCCAGCTCTGGAACCACGACCCCTATCCAAACGCCAGTAACCTCCCCTGTTCGGCGTTCCTCCCGAGCACGTGCCAGTGAGCCAGCACAAAGCACAGCACCCAGCACACACAAGCGGAAAAAATAAGACTTTTGAAAAATTTGAGTAACGCAATAAAAATTTAGTTTTGTCAAACACACAACTTCCTGTGTCCGTCTCAAACATTGTAGAAGCTGCTATGTATGTATGTATGTTTTTCATGGGTAATGTCTGAAAATGTATTGATAACATAAACTAAGTACAATGTACACACCACTATAAACAACAAACAGTAAGTAACAAAACACACAATTGATTGTATTGCAAAGTGTTTAGTCAAGGATAATTACATCCTACAAAAACTTACCAGAAAAATACCGCTGGATCACTTCTTGCCGTACCTGCCTCCCTACATATGTACTCACACTGTCACCAGATGTTTCTAACTCCTCTGCTTGCTGACTGCTTTCTCCCTCATCATGTGCCAGATGTTGACTTAAACACAGATTATGGAGAAAACAGCAGCAGAACACAATTCTAGTCACCTTTGAGGGACTATACAACAAAAGGCCTGCAGATTTATCCAGACACCGAAACCGTGACTTCAGCACACCAAAACATCGTTCTATCACATTCCGCGTAGCCTTATGTGCATGATTGTAACTGTGTTCAGCAGGAGAATCAGGTTGGGACAATGGAGTAAGGAGCCAAGAGTAGCAGCCGTAACCCCCATCACCTGAAAAACAGATATAGTCAACATTAGTACATGTGTTAGATTATTCATTCCCCTAGTCAAAACTCGAGTTTGTGGTTAAAAGACATACACACAAAACATT
This sequence comes from Pseudophryne corroboree, assembly GCF_028390025.1. Taxonomy (NCBI): domain Eukaryota; kingdom Metazoa; phylum Chordata; class Amphibia; order Anura; family Myobatrachidae; genus Pseudophryne; species Pseudophryne corroboree. The sequence goes on from NC_086451.1 coordinate 286,441,524, forward strand.
TTAAACATACCCAACAGCCAGCCATCAGGCATTTGTCCGTCCTCAAATTTATCGAAGAGCGATGACTGACTGAGGATGAAGGAGTCATGGCAGCCACCAGGGTAACCTGCAACAACACTCATAATTTTAAAGTTTGCATCACAGACCACCTGGACATTAGTTGATTGGGCCAGATGTCTATTCGTATATATGTATTGGCGGCCCCTAGGTGATCTCAGCTGAACGTGTGTGCAATCTATGGCCCCCAGCACATTGGGCATGCCAGCAAGCTCATAGAAAGCTACCCTGACAGCACGCCACTCCGACTCCTGGGTAGGGAAGCAGATTGAGGCATTAATATGTGGATCCAAGACATCCAAAACCTGAGTGGACATTAAACAAGCTAAGGTGAGTGTCATGTTAGGTATTCTATACAATACTGTGTTGTTTGTACTTACAGAAGCAACACTTAGACATAACCGGCTATGTATTTTTTGACTCACCTGATTCAAATATCTTGAAAAGGTGGGCTGTGAGATACCAATCACGTCGCCTGCCACAGCCTGGAAGCTCCCAGTAGCCATAAAGTGTAACACAGCCAGGAGTTTGTGTAGGCCTGAGACAGAGCGAGAGCGTGCTGTCTCAGGGTCTAGGCCCAGTTTGACAAGGTCATACAGGCGGAAAATGTTGGTTCTATTTAGGCGGAACATCTGTATGACCCTATCATCGGACAATGCGTTTAAGTTTAAACGACCTCTAAAAAAACGAGGCTGGCGCAGCCTCCGCGGCACCTGGACAACCTGCTGACCATGTTCACTTACCTGGGCCTGATTTCTGGAAGCCTCATGGAGCAGTCTAAGGTATCCCACAGCAAACATAAATTCATTGGCACACACCACAGCCGCCATTTCAGAGTGAGAGAATTTCAAAATGTGCCTGGAACACTTTTATAGGGCCAAACATTCAGGTGTGAGTAATGGATAATTGAGTACACATGTAAACACGCTTTTCAAAAGCAGCCGCGTTTTTTTTTAGGACTTTTTTACGAATTGTATTTTTTCACGGCCGCAAATGCATTTTCACGACAGATATTACAATTACGAATGGTTAGTAAATGACCGAGATTCATATCTAAACAGGCGTATTTTGACCGATGGTGTATTCATTCGTGATTTTTACCTTGAACTTCCAAAATATTACGAATGCCCACATCACTGCCGTGATTTGAGTTTAGTAAATTACCGAGATGACACTTTGATGAAAAAACGGCATCTCGGTCAAAATCGGGAGCTTAGTAAATTTACCCCTAAGACGGAGGTTCCGGGTGGAAAGCCAAACCTTGTCACCAGGTTTCAGGCTAGGAACTGCACGTCTTTTGCGGTCAGCAAAGAACTTATACCGGCTAGAAGCCTTCTTGAGAGAAGCATGAATCTTCCTCCAGGTTGAAGAGAACTGACTCAAGACAGCAGTGGCAGCAGGAACATCAATGTGAGGAAGTTCTTGAAAATCTGGAACACGGGGATGTTGTCCATATACAGCAAAGAACGGAGTTGTTTCTGTAGCAGTATGGTAGCGGAAATTGTGGGCAAATTCAGCCCATGGGAACAGGTCCAACCAGTCATCTTGAGAAGACGAAACATAAAGTCTTAAAAAGGTTTCTAACTCTTGGTTTACCTTCTCCGTCTGCCCATTCGTCTGAGGGTGGTAGGCTGACGAAAACTTGAGGTTGACTTGCATGGCAGAACAAAGGGCTCTCCAAAATCTTGCCACAAACTGAACTCCACGGTCAGATATAATTTCAGTGGGTAGTCCATGTAAGCGGAAAATCTCCCGTAGGAAGATTTGGGCAAGCTTTGGTGCGGAAGGAAGACCCTGGAGTGGTACAAAATGGGCCATTTTGGTAAACCTGTCAACCACAACCCAGATGGTATTGAATCCTTGAGAAGAGGGAAGGTCAGAGATGAAATCCATGGACAAGTGTGACCAGGGACGGCTGGGAACAGATAATGGTTGTAACTGACCTGCTGGAGATTGTCGAGGAGTCTTGTGCTGCGCACACTTCGGGCAGGATGCCACGAAATCTTTGATGTCAACTTTCATCTTCGGCCACCAGTATGTCTCAGAGAGGAACTTGAAAGTTTTCAGGACACCAGGATGCCCAGTGAATTTGGACTGATGAGCCCAAGACAGCAACTTGGAACGGAGTTCTGGGGAAACAAAAGTCTTACCAGGAGGTGGAGCAGGAGAAACTTGAGACGAAGCAAATACCACTGGACTCAGGATGGAATGCGGAACCTAGTCGGACGTCTCCTCTTCGGACTCCATAGATCGGGATAAAGCGTCTGCCTTGATATTCTGAGAACCTGGGCGGAAATGAAGCTTAAAGTTAAAACGAGAGAAGAACATAGCCCACCGGGACTGGCGAGGATTGAGGCACTGGGCTGCCTTCAAATAAAGCAGATTTTTATGATTCGTATAGATGTTGAACGGAAATTTGGCCCCTTCCAGGAGATACCTCCATTCCTCAAGGGCCAGCTTGATCGCTAGTAGTTCTTGATCTCCAATGGAATAGTTAGCTTCTGCAGGGAGGAATTTACGAGAATAAAATCCACAAGGGTGAATCTTCCCATCAGCTCCCTTCTGGGAGAGAACAGCTCCAACTCCTACTGTGGAGGCATCCACCGCCAACTCGAATGGCTTGTTTACATCCGGTTGAGACAGAACTGGAGCAGACATAAAGGCCAGCTTGATCTTTTGAAATGCCGCTAAAGCTTCTTCTGACCAGTTGGAATGATCTGCCCCTTTCCGAGTTAAGTTGGTAATAGGAGCGATGAGAGTTGAAAATCCTCGGATAAACTTCCTATAATAATTGGCGAATCCCAGGAATCGCTGAATAGACTTGAGACTACTTGGAATGGACCAATTGGCAATGGCTTCCAACTTTGTCGGGTCCATCTGGAGATCCGATCCGGAAATTATATACCCCAGGAAGGGTATGGAGGGAACTTCGAAGGTACACTTGGATAATTTGCCGTAGAAACGGTTCTCACGAAGACGTCGGAGGACCTCACGGACTTGCAGACGATGAGAAGAGAGATCTTGGGAGAAGATGAGGATATCATCCAGGTAAACTACGAGGTATTTGTACAGAACGTCACGGAAGATTTCATTAACAAAGTGCTGGAACACTGCTGGGGCATTGCTCAACCCGAATGGCATTACCAGGTACTCGTAATGACCATCTCGAGTATTAAAAGCTGTCTTCCATTCGTCACCACTACGGATTCTGATGAGGTTGTAGGCACCGCGGAGATCTAACTTGGTGAAGATGCGGGCTCCCTTAACTCTATCAAACAATTCAGTGATGAGTGGTAATGGATAACTGTTTTTGATGGTAATGTCATTGAGACCCCGGTAGTCAATGCATGGACGTAATCCTCCATCCTTTTTTTTAACAAAGAAGAAGCCCGCACCAGCGGGTGAAGATGAGGGACGGATAAATCCTTTCTGTAAGTTCTCCCTGATGTAGTCGCTCATCGCCTCAGTTTCAGGAACGGATAACGGATAGGTACGCCCCCTTGGTGGTTTCTTGCCGGGAATGAGGTCAATGGGGCAATCCCACTCTCTATGGGGCGGCAGAACATCAGCGGCCTTTTCACTGAAGACGTCAGAGAAATCTTGGTAAGCCGCAGGAAGATTTGACTGGGTTTTGACTTCAGAAGACTTAATAGGACAAACTTGGGCTAAGCAGGACTGGCGACAATGCGAACCCCAGGAAGTGAGTTGTAACGTAGACCAATCAATCTGCGGATTATGTAGTTGGAGCCAGGGCATTCCCAACACGATCTCCTGGGTTGCCTGAGGAATAACTAAAAACTTTATTAATTCAGAATGCAGGAACCCGACTCCCAGAACCACTGGTCTGGTTTGGTGAGAGATATTCCCCTTGGAGATTCGGCTACCATCTACTGCAGTGATGTAGACTGGATATGAGAGTTCGCAGATAGGCAAACGAAACTTATCTACCGCAGCTTGAGTGATGAAGTTTCCTGTGGCTCCACAGTCCACTCACGCAGATGCAGACTGAAGACCATCTGTAGTCTCTAAAGTCACAGGAAGAATGAGGTCTTGGTTTGAAGGAGCTTGTCTAGAAGATCCCAACTTGACTCCTCCTTTACAAGTCAGGATCTGGCGTTTCCCGAACGCACTGTACAAGAATTGATCTGGTGACCTGCAGCCGCACAATAAAGACACAATCTCTCACGGAGTCTTCTTGACCGCTCCTCAGGAGTTAGACGGGACCTATTGATTTGCATAGGCTCATCAGAAGGTGGAGACTGAAATTGTACTGAAGGTACCATTCTTGACTTGCGCGGCTCACTACGAGCATGCTCACTGTTGTGTTCGCGGATGCGAGAGTCCAACTTGATGCATAGAGAAATCAGTTCAGGCAATTGCTCAGGGACATCGCAGGTTGCCAGTTCATCCTTGATCCGATCTGAAAGTCCATGCCAGAAGGCTGCTACCAGGGCTTGATTATTCCACTGAATCTCTGCGGCTAACGTCTGGAACTGGATGACATATTGTCCCATACTCCGGGTACCTTGACGAAGCTGAATAAGGTCTGCAGAGGCTGATGTTGCACGACCTGGCTCGTCAAAGATACGTCTGAAGGTTGACACGAATTCAGCGTAGTTGTTCATCAGAGGGTCAGCACGTTCCCACAGAGGAGACACCCAACTCAAGGCAGAACCAGAGAGCAGTGAGATAATGTAGGCAACCTTGGATCTTGACGTGGGGAAATTGTGTGATAATAATTCAAACTGGATTTCACATTGGTTAAGGAACCCGCGACATAACTTCGGACTGCCATCATATTTGCTAGGCACGGGCAGGTGCAAGCGTGACACTGGAGCTGATGCAGCCGGCGTAGAAGAACTCACAGCACTTGCAGGTGCTGGGGTAACTGGAACTGGAGTAGCAAGTACACTAGGCAGGGTTTGCTGTAGTGTATCAATCCGGGAGGACATCCCTTGCAGAAACTGGAACATCTGCTGCTGCACAGCCTCTTGACCATCCAAGCGGGAGACCAGATTTTGTAAGGCCCCTGACCCCACACTCTGACCACCGTCCGAGTCCATCGGTCCTGAACTTACTGTCAGGTTCGGTTTTACTTGTGTCCCCGGAGGGGGCGCTAGTGGGTCAGTGGAGGTAGGATGGAAGAAGTGAGGAGGCTGGATTGGGTTTCTGCGCATCAGCGCAATGGTGTTTTATTAACATAAAAGTTCACACAATAAGGCAGCAGAATAACGTGCAGGAATAAACAATAAAAAGTATGCAATGGAAATGGTGCAGCTTGGAAGCTGAGAGTCTATGGAGGAAATGGTAATGATGGATAAGTTCACTGGTGTGAGAACCAGAATGGTTTAAAACGTGGAGCCAGCAGAGATGGTAATAAATGTGTAGCAAACCTGGTAGCAGATGCAGGAGACTCAGGTGGAAGTCCACAGTGTAGTTCGTTAGGCACAGGCAGCTAGCAAGCTGCTTCACAGGTGAGGTGATGGAATGCACCTGGAAAGAGTCTCTACTGCTGAGGCTGAAGCACACAGTGGTTGTAGATAGGTGTGGAGCCAAATACAAATGCAGGGATTGCTGATGCTTGTAGTTCCACGGAAATGCAGGAAGGTAACCAGGAACACGGAGGAATCCAGGCACATGGGTCGCAGGAGTGACACAAAGTTCAGGACAACCACAGGCTCACCCTGCAGCTCCTGATATACCCCCTGGTGTGCAGACATTGGTTGGAGTGGGAAAAGGAGGTGCGGCCAAGCTCCGGATTGGCCGCCGTACTCTGACCGATGGAGACTGTCATGGCGGCGCCCATGCCGCGGCCCGGCGGGAACGCGGCGTGCTCACACGCCCGCTGTTACAGGAGCGTTCCTAGGCCCAGGATGACGTCTGGCGGCAGAGGAGTGGACGACAGCAGAACGTAGGGACCCCGGACGGAGTCCGCACCGACGGACAGATGTGGCTGTGGTGAGTCGATTCCTGACAAGCCCTTTGTACCTCCCACGGCTCCGTGAGACCTCAATGTTGTTCTGTCCTCTCAATCGGACTGGTTTGAACCCTTACATAGGGTGGAGTTAACATTTCTCACCTGGAAGACGGTGATGTTATTGGCATTGGCGTCTGCCAGACATGTCTCTGAATTGGGGGCCCTTATCTTGTAAGAGCCCTTATTTGATATTTCATGAAGACAGGGCGGAAATTAAGACCCGTTTTTGCCAAAAGTGATATCCGCTTTTCATGTGAATCAGCCTCTTGTGGTTCCAGTATTGTCTGACACTTCCGTTGGTTCTGAGTCCTTGGATGTGGTCGGGGCTCTGAAGATTTATGTCAAAAGGACGGCCCATCATCGGAAAAATGACTCGCTATTTGTCCTTTATGATGCCTCCAAGTTTGGTCGGCTGACTTCTAAGTAATCTATTGCTCGCTGGCTCAGGTTGACCATTCAACAGGCCTATACTTTGGTGGCTCTGCCCTTGCTGACGTCTATTCAGGCACACTTGACGAGGTCGGTGGGATCTTCCTGGGCAGCTGCCTGGGGTGTATCGGCCCTGCAATTGTGCCGAGCTGCAACTTGGTCTGGTTCGAACATGTTTGTTAAATTCTATAGGTTTGATACCTCGGCCAAGGATGACCTACAGTTTGGTCAGGTGGTTTTACAGGGGTCTCAGCACTCTCCCACCCATTTGGGAGCTTTGGGACTTCCCCATGGTAGTAAAATACAGAACCCCAGTATCCACTAGGACATAAGAGAAAATAGGAATTTAATACCTACCAGTAACTCCTTTTCTCCTAGTCCGTAGTGGATACTGGGCACCCGCCTCAGTGCTTCGATCCTGCTTACCTGTGTAAGTAATTGGTTGGACCGACGTTGCGGTCCTGTTATGTAGTCTGGATAGCTGTGCTATCCTGGTTAGGTTGGTGTTGCTATCCTCTGTTCTGGTTAGCGCCCTCCTTACAGTTATGGTTGTGTGTTGGCTTGTTGCCTCACCGCTGTTGTATTTATTCCTTCTCTTGTGGAATGTCCGTCTCCTCGGACACAGTTTACCTAGACTGAGTCTGGTAGGGGCATAGAGGGGAGGAGCCAGCACACACATCCACACAGTAAAAGGTTTTAAAGTCCCAGGCTCTAGTGGACCCGATCTATACCCCATGGTACTAAAGTACAGAACCCCAGTATCCACTACTGACTAGGAGAAAAGGAATTACCGGTAGGTATTAATTTCCTATTTTTTTGTTGGTTTTAAACAGTTAAGTTAGATACAGATCTAGAACTCTTTTTATATACTGTACCTGACATCTTGCAGGAGGCATTAGTGTCAGTATTTGGATTGAAATAATAGATTACTTTAGAAGCAGAATGGAGTCATTGTACCTACGGCAGTTGATGGGGGCGTAACACTGATAGCAGTGTCAACTACTAGTTGAGGCATACTTACCTACTTTGCTTCCCCCTCCTCCGGGAAGAGACAGCGTTGTAGGTGCATGGGGGCGTGGCTGGCAGCAGGATGGGCGGTCTGGGGGTGTGGCCAACAGGGAAGTGGACAGTCCAGGGGCGTGGCATCAGGGTCGCGCCATCGTGGCTCCGCCCCCCGCTGTGCAGTGCTGAGAAAAGAGGTGCTATATAGCGGGGGTGGAGCTACGATGATGCGAATAAGCGCGAATCGCGTCATTGGACCGCCCACTTTTTCTCTGCTGTGGGCGGCCGTGGAGGGTCGTAGAGGGGCTGCAGGGTAAGCGGGAGGCTTGCCCACCTTTCCGGGGGGCCAGGAGGGCCACTCGATTTTCAGGAGCCTCCCGGCCATTTCGGGAGGGTAGGCAAGTATTAGTTGAGGGTGGGTAACAGGAACTTGGAAAATAGCATGTGTACTGATGCACACTACATATAGGTACAGATCAGGAAAGCGGGGGGAATACTATAGACTGCTTGTGCTTCTGACTGGCAATCTAAGACTTGAACAGCTCAGGGTCTTACTACATCCATTACACAAGGTCAGATGATATGATAGAAATGTGAAGTACAGACAAACACGGTCCAATAACAAGAACTGAAGGACAACTGGAACATGCTGGGATCACAGGAACTGAAAATATGTCGCAACATTAAGCGCAACATGCAGCTTTTTTTTGCTGGGGATAGACTCCATAATCAAGAATGATTTACCACTGCAGCAATGTTCTAGTCTAGGAAACAGGAGCACATCTGGTTGGAATGAGGTATTACACTAACAAGGTATAAACCAGAGACAAAATCTCAAAGTCTCAAAACTTGTTTACTGTTTATATTCATATAATTCAGTGGTTCCCAAACGTGGTCCTCAAGAACCCTAACAGTCTAGGTTTTACTGATACCCCTGCTTGTGCACAAATGGTATAATCAAACTGGTAGCCTGGTTATCCTTTAAATCCTGGAGTGCTGGGTTGCCTTGGGGGAACGCATTTGGGAACCACTGCTGTAGTTTATCCCTTTGTGTTTTGTCAAAGTCGAAAAATATCATGATGCATATCCCTTGTACTAACCCCTCATGCACATGCACGCTGCTCGTGCACCTGGTCCCCCGTGCGTACACATACCCGCAAGTTGCGTAAGAGACGCTCCAGCGACTCTTGCGCATGATATGTGTATTTATGGCGGAGTTTGTGAGCGTGTAGCGTGCGACACGAACGTAGCATATTTAACCCAAATAGTACATTTTGTAGATAATATTCCCCTAGACCATGTCAGCGAGTATGATTAGTTTAAACAGTTCCTGGACAGAGAGATTCCTCTTTGCATGATAGGAAGGGTCAGATAAAGGTTGAAAGGTGGTGTCTAGTATCCAGCTGTAGGGTATTTTAAGGGTAACATTCCGGTGTTAGTTAGGAAAGGATCGCTCGCTCCTGCGTATAGTTATGTACAGAAGTAGATTATGAACATTAACTGTATTTGCTGTAAATTACACATGCGGCGGGAATCCTGAGGATACCTCCCACCAGAGCAGTTGGGGAAAGACGCAGCCCACCTGTTCAAATCCACCTATGACCTTTGCTGTAATGTAGAGACACATCCCTGTGTCCAATGAACAATGAGATTACAGGGACCATTGTATTGTGAATGTATGTTGTGTATATAAAGACCACTGTTGCCTGGCCAGCCTCAAGACTCTGAAGGCTTTCTACCTGAATAGCTGAGGACTGGATCCAGGTCGCACTTGCGAACGATTTCCCACGTATGTATATTCTCTGTAGCCATCATTATTCTCTGTTATTATGTTAGATTTCCTTGTTAGCTTGTAGTGTATAACTTGTATCTGTTTTCCCCTTTTTCTCTATATAATCCACTGCGGTGTTAGAGCCCTGTGGTTTACCAAAACCTGGTGTTGTGTTTTCACTTTCCTGCAAAGGGCTTTCTTAGCGTCTTAATCGCTCTAACAGCATACACATTGTTAAGGTTTTTAGGCGTTACATCGTTACAGTATTTGACTACTAAGGTTTAGAGTATTTGCACATCCATACATTGTTTTGTTAACAAGGTTTACTGTATATCATTCTGTGAGCGTCCGTGCCGCTCGTGATACGCTAATAGCGTAGCAGTACGGTACTCAGTACGCCAATAGTGTGCTTGGTACGAAGCGTGAATCCGTGAGCATACGTGCCGCTCGTGCGTCGCGCCCACGGCTTAGCGTCTGCTACGCTAAGTGCGTACCCATACGGTACTCAGTACGCCAATAGTGTACTTAGTCCGTAGTGTGTGTAATAAGTCTAGCGGCCATAGCGGCTCCACGGTAATAGTGTATAGCTTTATGTTTTATGGTAATATTTGACATTATCAATTGGGGGCATCGTCCGGTTCTCCTCATATCCGCAGCCTAGCAGGACAAGGCAGACTTTTATCTATCAGCAAAGGGCGGGAAGGTAGTATCCCCTGTTAGCCGTTTTGTGGTCGGGGATACACTGGTGCTGATCAGATAAGCGTCTGCTCCGCATGGTTTGTAGGGATGCTGGTGGGATCCGAAAGGTAAGAATGTAAAGCTATTGTTTGTTTTTTTAAATCTGTTTAATTTCGGTTTGGTGCCAACTGCGCACGCAACACACGTAACACACACACCTGTATTTTATTTGTGTATTTTGCATATCTACCCTCTTGTTTGCCATTAGCATTGATCACGTGCTGAGAAAATTTGTTGCTATTTAGTTAAAAGTAAAGAGTAATATTTAAGGGAGTAAGTGTAAAACACACACGCAGCCTGGCCCAGTTATAAAGGTTCATACAGGAGATACTGTGTGGTGTTGGTAAGCGATTATAGTTGAATATCGTTTACATTTATAGAAGCGTGTTATTTGTGTTACTGCGGACATATCCGGCCTTTGTACACGTGTCTCGGACAGCGTGCGAGACTGCGTACGCAACGCAAAGGCCTACACACGTGGGACGTATTTTACGCAACGTGCGTACAGGTACGCCCACTTAATACAAATCACACGATAGCATTGTTTTAGTTTAGGTGACACGGTAGCCACGCGATAATAGCACAAATTGATCAGTGTCCAAAATTTAGTTTAAAAGATCCTTCTCTTATTGCATCACCTCTGGGACTAGGCTGTTTCACCTGAATGAAAGTTAATTTTCTGTACAGAAAAATCAAAGTGTATATGAGTGAACGAGCGTGTGTATGCAAATAAAGGTTTTGTGAACTCGGGATCAGGGATCCCATAGGACACCAGTGGAGTGAACACTTGGTGGCGTGAGATTGGCTTGCTCACGTTAACGTTGAGAAGGTATAAAGGAGCAAGGTAGCAAGTTTAACAGCAGACCAAGAGGTCGGCGAAGTCAGAAATCCGCTGACTAGGTCAAGCGAAGCTCTGAAAACCGTGGCCTGAGAAAGGTCAGCGGTGAGAGCGCAGCCCCGGGGGTTTGCGTAGTACCCATATAGGCCCGTTTTGAGAATACGCTCTGGCTGAGGTTTCGCAGCCTAAACAATCGATTCCGTTGGTCGTGCAGCGGATAAGTAATAGTTACTTATACGCAGTGCGACTGTACCGCACGTTGCTGTGTGCATTAGTTAGTTCAACTTGATACCCATTACGCAATTTGCGTACAATCGCGGGGTCATAGACGCTAATTGTACACACAACGTGATTTGTGTAACAGGTTTTTTTTTTATTTTAAGGGAGTTTCGCTGCTCATTCAGGAAATCTCCAACAACTGATATTTACTGGGAGGGGTAGCATACTCCCACACGCTCTCAGTAAATAGAGGTTACACAGGGGCCCTGGGTTGGGTACGACCAGCCCTGCAGACAGTGTGTAGGTGTATTGGCCGACGTGGGCGAGAGTGAGTGAGAGCACTCGTTGGACTTTCACCGTTGCCTTATATTGAGTAATTTGGTTTTTGTAGAAATTCGCTGAGAAGGCAATACCTGCAAAGAATGGGGGCCAGTTGCTCAAGTAACGGACGATCAACCAGGGTTCAGGTTGATATTCCGCAACCCAAAGGGTCGGCAAGGTACATAATGTGTGAGAAATATGGATCACACGCAGAGATTATGTGCAATGAATGGGAACATATGACTGTGGATGATAGGGAACCGTTCCCTAGGGTAGGCAGTTTTAATCCTGAGGTGTTGCAAAATGTAAGGAGAAGGATATGTCTGATAAAATCCAGGAAACAAAGGATTAGACATTATGATTATTTACAGTTATGGCAACAGGAGGGTGAGATACAACAGGGATTAGCTCAAGCAGCTGGTTCCAACCCTAGCAGGAAACTGATAGCAACTGCACCACCACCACTGTACATTACAGGGGAGAAAATGGCTACAGAGAATGGCATACTGGTATACGATAAAAGTGCACTTAATAAATGTATTAATGATAAGAGTAAAGTAGATAAATGTGTTAATGCTAATGTTAACCCGTGCAAGTTGTATCCCATCTTAAACTTCCCTCAGGACTGCGACCCAGAAGATGAGCCCAGCACGATATCGGCACTCTCTTTAGCAGCCACCATACAAGAATCTCAAGTGGGCATGGCCCAACCAGTAAGAGCAGTAGCAAAGGCCCCTAGTGGAGGGACAGGTGAGGTCGTGTCCACAGGTAAGTACGGTACTGTACATTATGCAGAAACCATTGCACCTCACATTGTAGAGTCAACACAAAATGATGTAATTGAACTGAATCCTGTCAGGGTGATCGCAGTCCCCAATGGGAAAACTGACGCAATGGGAATCACTCCCGTCAGGAACATTGCTATGCATTGCCCCTGGTCCCGGACAGAATTGAGAACAATTATGTCTGAATTTCCCGATCCCAGTAAAGATCTAGCCGCATGTCAAAAGTTTATTAAAAGAACTAGGTAATGCCGCCGAACCCAATAACAAAGATTGGCGGACAGTGCTGAGGGCATGTTTGCCCTCCAATATTGACCCTGTGAAATACATCGCTGACTGTAGATTAGATGAAGAGGTACCTCTCACTGATGAGTACAATCAGGAGAACGTAAAACAGATCAATCTGCAGTTAGGAGTATATTTCCCAACTGTTGTCAAATGGAACAAAATCTTCTCCATTAGACAAAAAGAAGGTGAAACTGCTTCTGACTATTTCCATCGAGCACTGCAGGAAATGGCTAGGTACACTGGGATCGAAGACATTAAGAATAATGTGCACCATAGGGAGGTAGCGGTGTCTGTATTAATGGACGGGTTAAAGGAAGTGTTGAGAACTAGGGTACAAACCACTCAACCTAGCTGGAGAGGTATCTCGGTGGCTGCCTTGAGAGAGTCCGCTATTGAGCATGATTGGAACATCATTAGGCACAGGGAGTCACAGGGGGATAAGCTGATGACAGTAAGTATACAGGCCCTTACAACAAGGCCACATCAGCCTAAACCCCAGACCCCTGTTGGTAAGTCGTATGTGATAACATGTTTTAACTGCCATAAGGAAGGACA